>NC_030677.2:172596018-173796018 GCF_000004195.4 Xenopus tropicalis | reverse complement strand
TGAAATGGCCAGTCTGCAGTCCAGATCTTTCACCTATAGAGAACATTTGGCGCATCATAAAGAGGAAGGTGCGACAAAGAAGGCCCAAGATGATTGAACAGTTAGAGGCCTGTATTAGACAAGAATGGGAGAGCATTCCTATTCCTAAACTTGAGAAACTGGTCTCCTCGGTCCCCAGACGTCTGTTGAGTGTTGTAAGAAGAAGGGGAGATGCCACACAGTGGGGAAAATGGCCTTGTCCCAACTTTTTTGGGATTTGTTGACACCATGAAATTCTGAATCAACATATTTTTCCCTTAAAATGGTACATTTTCTCGGTTTAAACTATTGTTCCATGATTTATGTTCTATTCTGAATAAAATATTAGAAGTTGGCACCTCCACATTATTGCGTTCAGTTTTTATTCACAATTTGTTTTGTGTCCCAACTTTTTTGGAATCCGGTTTGTATATGGTGCTTGAGAGAGGGTCAGCACTCACAGGACTTATACAAAAATATTTTATTAAAGAGGAGACTAACATTTTGGCTAGCACTCTAGCCTTTTTCAATGAATGGAATTATTCAATTTCCATACACAATTGTGAACATTGTGTATTTCCTCATATATGTGTGTGTGAGAATATTTACCCTAGCAACCAGGCAGTGGTTTGAAGGAGAGAATATGGAGGGAATATGAATAGTAGAGGGGCTGCGTAGAAAGATAAGAATAAAACTGTAGCTACACAGGGCAATGGTTTTGGGCTGCCGGGGTCAGTGACCCCTATCTGAACAATGGAAAAAGGCAGCAGAATGCAAATAATTCAACTATAAAAAACGAAATAAGGAAAACCAGTTGTTAGGTTCAGTTACAAGGAGAGGGATGCAAAGGTTCATTGTAAGGAATATAAACTGTTATATTACAGCAGTTGAGAATAAAGTGGGAGTTATAGATTTTGACAAACTATTTGAAGCAAACGTTATTCCAAGAGTTCAAAATGCATCCCAGCTGACATGTTATTCAGAGTCCCGTGTAATGATTTTAATCGGAAATAGGAATCTGTATTATTAGAGCGCTCACTGAATAAAAGGAGATTGATGTTGACAGAGAAAAAAGCCAAATTAAAGGCTGTGGAAGAGAAGTTTCAGAATTATGGGGAAGGTTTATTGAGATTTACACAAGATCGTTATCTTAAGGAGCCCAATGTGGAGCTGAAAAGGAAAACTGACAGGTTAAAACAAGAATTTAAAGAGGATATAAAGCTGTATAATAAAAGTCCTTTACAAATTAAACATGAAACCACATTTAATTGAAACCAAAATAAAACATCTGTACCTTCTACAATTGTATATAAAATTCTGAGCTGTCAGTCATATTACCTGCCCCGCCTTTACTCCTCAGGCATAGAGGTGGGGCAGGCAATTACTTTCACTTGCTAGATATCACTGTACGCCTTCCATTCCTTCTCCCTCTTCATTGTCTATAATTGTGTATCCTGTGCATGAGCATCAGTTACCCCATCCTGCCACATACACAAGATTTGGGGGGTAAAACAAAGCTTGCCTTAGTAACAGTACCCACAAAATGGCACCTACCTGCTTGCTGTGATTATGAATTCCAAGACTGAAGCAATCAAGATTGAAATAACTGACAGTGTAATTAACATTTAGTAAGCTAAACTAGTGTGATTTGAAATTATTTCTTAGGGTGATAGGTCTCCTTTAAATAAGAAAAAAAAATGTGAGAATAATCGAAACAAGAATTTGTGGTAAGGGGCAGGCAAGATGATATATTGGATACAAAGATAAAGGTGGGCAGTGCCAATGGGTGGGCCCCTTAGGCTGCAGTGTGCCGACCATTGTTCCCCACCTGCATTTTTTTCTAGTCGATATCCACTCTGTGTAACTACGCTCAGGCCGGCGCTGTGCCTGTCAGTTCAGCTACACAGAGCTGTGCATGAGAATGGATCTGCTTACTTCCACCTGCCTTCAAAATGCAGGCCGAGAGAAGCAGATGGGACACCACACGTGACTGGCCTTTGGATGAAAAGAAATTGGGGTTGTTCACCTTAAAATTAACATTAAGGGGTAGATTTATTAATCCACGAACGCTCCGAGCATACGTTCTAACACCCATGCGTATTCTCGCCATTTTTTTCGTTATTTTGCGCAACTTTTTCATACTGTGCGGCAAAAATTGTGCGACAAAATCGTACAAAAGTTTCGGATTCATTCAAGCTTTGGTATTGTGACTTTCCTTGGGCCAGGTTGGAGCTGCAGAGTGCCATTGAGCCCTATGGGAGACTTTCCTTGGGCCGGGTTGGAGCTGCAGAGTGCCATTGAGCCCTATGGGAGACTTTCCTTGGGCCGGGTTGGAGCTGCAGAGTGCCATTGAGCCCTATGGGAGACTTTCCTTGGGCCGGGTTGGAGCTGCAGAGTGCCATTGAGCCCTATGGGAGACTTTCCTTGGGCCAGGTTGGAGCTGCAGAGTGCCATTGAGCCCTATGGGAGACTTTCCTTGGGCCAGGTTGGAGCTGCAGAGTGCCATTGAGCCCTATGGGAGACTTTCCTTGGGCCGGGTTGGAGCTGCAGAGTGCCATTGAGCCCTATGGGAGACTTTCCTTGGGCCGGGTTGGAGCTGCAGAGTGCCATTGAGCCCTATGGGAGACTTTCCTTGGGCCAGGTTGGAGCTGCAGAGTGCCATTGAGCCCTATGGGAGACTTTCCTTGGGCCAGGTTGGAGCTGCAGAGTGCCATTGAGCCCTATGGGAGACTTTCCTTGGGCCAGGTTGGAGCTGCAGAGTGCCATTGAGCCCTATGGGAGACTTTCCTTGGGCCGGGTTGGAGCTGCAGAGTGCCATTGAGCCCTATGGGAGACTTTCCTTGGGCCGGGTTGGAGCTGCAGAGTGCCATTGAGCCCTATGGGAGACTTTCCTTGGGCCAGGTTGGAGCTGCAGAGTGCCATTGAGCCCTATGGGAGACTTTCCTTGGGCCGGGTTGGAGCTGCAGAGTGCCATTGAGCCCTATGGGAGACTTTCCTTGGGCCAGGTTGGAGCTGCAGAGTGCCATTGAGCCTATGGGAGACTTTCCTTGGGCCAGGTTGGAGCTGCAGAGTGCCATTGAGCCCTATGGGAGACTTTCCTTGGGCCAGGTTGGAGCTGCAGGGTGCCATTGAGTCCTATGGGAGACTTTCCTTGGGCCAGGTTGGAGCTGCAGAGTGCCATTGAGCCCTATGGGAGACTTTCCTTGGGCCAGGTTGGAGCTGCAGAGTGCCATTGAGCCCTATGGGAGACTTTTCTTGGGCCAGGTTGGAGCTGCAGAGTGCCATTGAGCCCTATGGGAGACTTTCCTTGGGCCAGGTTGGAGCTGCAGAGTGCCATTGAGCCCTATGGGAGACTTTCCTTGGGCCAGGTTGGAGCTGCAGAGTGCCATTGAGTCCTATGGGAGGCTTCCAAAATCATGCACAGAAGGATCAAAGTCAGAAAGGTTTTCCTGCATTTTACAATCATTCGGATACAAAACTTTCGTGACATTCGGATCACCAATACGATATTATCGTGACTAATACGATTTTTTCATAAGCATATTCGTGATATTTGCAATCTTAAGAAATTATCATATCCAATCCGAATTTATCCCATTTAGGATTCAAACTCGTGTTTTCATGAATGTGCCCCTTAGTATAACATACACATTCATATTCTGAGGCAATTGGTTTCCATTTTTAATTTTTTGTGGTTTTTCAGTTATTTAGCTTTTTGCTCCACAGCTTTTAAGACTAATGTCCCACTGAGAGATTCAGTAGATCTCTGCTACCACAAGCGACTAATCTCTCTGAAATTCCTTTCAGTGCAAAGGCTTACTCATTGCTTCAATTTTCCGAAGTCGCAAAAAAGTTTCCCCCTGTGGCCAAGTAAATCTCTCTGTGGGGCATCAGTGTTAGTTTGGAATGTCAACAGCTATATGGTTGCTAGGGCTTTGTTTAATTCAAACTACTGTCTGGTTGCTAAGGTAGAGACTGGAATATGGATAGGGAAGGGACTGAACAGAAAGATAAGGAAAAAGAAGTAACAATAATAATAATAAAATGGCAACCTTTACAGAGCTGCTGGGGTCAGTGACCACTACTTTAAAGCTGGACAGACGGACAGATGAAGAAGAGATAGGCAAATGATTAAAAACTATAAAAAATAAAGATCGATTGAAAAGTTGTTTGGAATAGGACGTTTTAATATACTAAAAATTACATTAAAGGTGATCCACCCCTTTGGTTCAGCTTAAAGGAAAACTATACCCCCAAACAATGTAGGTCTCTATAAAAATATATTATTATTATTATTACCATTTATTTATAAAGCGCCAACATATTCCGCAGCGCTGTACAATAAGTGGGTTTCTTACATTGGACATACAGAGTAACATATAAAGCAATCAATAACCGATACAAGAGGTGAAGAGAGCCCTGCCCAAAAGAGCTTACAATCTACAGGGAGAAAGGGTTGAGACACAAGGTGTGGGAATGGGCATGAGTTGTGAGAGGTGGGGCACAGGGTATTGCTAAACTAGATTAGGGTAAGCTTCTCTGAATAAATGCATTTTTAGAGATCTCTTGAAGGCAGAGAGATTGGGAGAAAGTCTGACAGAGACGGGGGGCTGCCCTTGCAAAGTCTTGAATGCGAGCCTGTGAGGAGGGAATGAGAGAGGAGTTGAGGAGCAGGTCAGTAGAAGAGCGTAACAAGCGGGTTGGATGGTACCTAGAGATAAGTTCAGAGATGTAGGGTGGGGCAGAGTTATGAACTGCTTTGAATGTGAGAGTCATATTGCTTAAACAAGCTCATATGTAAAACCCTGCTTCATATAAATAAACAATTTTCATACAAATATACTTTTTTTAGTATTTACTGATCTACATACAGTATATTCCAGTTTGGGGAGATAACATAAGATCAACTATCTGTTGGTTAAGTATTCATTCCGGGGGAAAAGTTTTCCTTTAAGTTTTATACAGAGGTGTCTGCCATTTACTCCAGAAATTAGACCTAGTTTTTTGGGTTTTTTTCAAAATATTTTTTCAGATATTTACATGTGATTCAAGTAGGTACACTTTGACACCTTAGAAGTTCTGGAGGAGAATAAGTGGGAGAACATAAATAACAGACTAGGCCAGTAAGCTCTTGTCCAAGGTTCTCTTTTTTCCTCTTGTATAGGTTGGGGTTTTTATTGTATGTAGTCTGTACTTGTACGTTGATTGTGCTGCCCCGTATTTTTTAAACAGCACAGCTAAATATTTTGCCCCTTTATAAATATGTGTTAATAATCGTTATACAGTTTTTAGACGTCTGGGAGCAGGTCTGAATAACTGTCATTCATGCCTGCAGTTTGCAATATAGACCGGCAAGGGTTTTTCAGACGACAGATACGAGACAGCTGAACGCACAAGCTGAGAGCAAACAACATTACCGCCAGGCATTCTGACAAATGGGACACACACAGCTGGAATGCCAGTTCTGATTAGTCCTTTTTTATTTGTGTTACTGGCCCTTTAATTGTTCTGGTACTTGATGTTTGGATTTAATTGCCCCTTGTTAAGAGGGGTTAAAACAACTACCAAAGATAGATGCAAGTTTTGAGATCTGTGCTTTCTGTGCTTGCCTAGCTCCTTTGCCGTAATAGTGGAATTGCTTTACCAAGTATTAGCTCTCAAACCGCTGACATTCTAATGGTTTCCATATGTCACTTGTAAAGAGATGGATAGTAACATTCTCACGCTGGTTTCCATAGGCATTTTCTGCTCATTCTAGATTCATTTCTATGCTTAGCGCAAATGCTTCAAAAACAGGAACAGCACAAACCACTTCTAAAAAAAAAAAATAGGTTCCTTCCAGACGAAATACATTTACCGCCGAAGAGCGATGTCTATCTAGTGTTTATTGCAAGAACATTACTGCGGTATATGTATCTGTAACTTTTATTAGGCACATATATTTCCTGCATTTATATTACACCAAACACACAAAATGTTAGAAATAAAGCGGTTCCATGCTGTAATGTGCAATCATGCAGTCAGTTTTATGGATGTTAATTGACTTTAAGCTGCTGAAATAAAATTAAACGTTCATTTATTGGTTTGCACTTAAAGTTACAACCATTGGCTGTTAGAAAATAATAAGCATGAAGGAAAACTACGCTCTCTACAGAAAACATATTCTACTTGCACAGACCTTCTGCTGCTTTCCTCATAAGTAAATATCCAGGGTAATCAATATGCCTTTGCCATTAATATGTGCATGTTGTACATATACATAACAGGTCCTGCATGATAGATTATGTTACATGGAATGTCATTACCAGTCCATGTTAGTACAGAGTGGGCAAAGGCTGCCTATAATGGCAATATGCACCTTGTTGGACAAGAAACACATGTATTGGGTTTGGTTTGACAACATGCTCCTTATGCCTTTATTTTAGAATAATCCATAGTTTGAATGAAATAAACCCAATAGGATTGTTTTGCCACCAATATGGATTCATGCAGCTTAGTAACATCAAGTACAAGCTACTGTTCATTATAGAGAAAATGCAAGCAATGTTTCTGGATAATGGGTTTCCAGATAACAGATCCTATGCCTGTATTCTAAATAAATAAATAATTCTAAATGATTCTTTCAAAACCAAGTCTTCCAGCTTAGCATATATATCTCTACTGCTGCCAGAAACTTACTGTATATATAAATGCTATTCAAGCATCAGAAGCAAACACAACACAAGCGTTATTATACAGACATGTTAAAGCTTATGGTACATATCACTACAGGCCTTCCTAGAGAAAAGTACCGATTGCACCCATTCCTGCTGACAGCCATGACTCTTACTTGGGTGGTACATGTACCCATTGATGTTTTTGCTGATTTATGGATTCTCACCCAGAAACACATTCCCAAGTAATATTTCCATTCATTTCTTGCAGGCTGTGTGTGCGCCATTACCATTTGGGCACACTTTTTAATAACTGGGGAGGGGCGTTATTACTGCCTTCTCTTATCTCTTCTTTAGTCTATTACTTTTCTACAGGGTATTAGTTACTTTTATGTCTTTTTGTATATTTTACCCATCACATAATTTATACATAACAGGTTTTCCAGCTCTGCTATTACCCTTGGCAAATTGCAGTGGTTCAAAGGCTCCAGGCATAAATGAACCCAGCCCTCTCTAGGGGCAGTTTGCCTTCAGAGAATCAGCCAATAAAACACAAAAAAAATGATAGTGTAACGTATGCCGCCAGTCCAGCGTGTCTTCTTTTATTCAGTCACATCATTATGGCATGCCATGTGCAATGATTCCAAAGGTGTGTGTAGTGAGGCTGCAGTGAGTTTAAAGGACAAGTAAAGTTATATTCACTGGAGGGTGCCAATGTTTAGGGCATAATCTCTACTTGTAAGTAAAGTCACATTCTATTCCAGTTCTTCTGAGCACAATGAAAACAAATCAGCAGTCTACTGAGAAGCCCTCTGTTTAATGAGCTGCTACTTATCTTACAGTCCAACAGGTTGCATCTGGGGAAAAGAATGACCTGCCCCTTTAAGTCTTGCCAGTGTTTTTCCTGTTTTTGTTGATGTCACTGTAATTTTTGGGTGGTGAGAATGTTGAACGCATTTCCCCTTGGTTTCAGGCAATTTGTGCCATAGAGCAGAGGGCTTAAGGAAAAGGAATTCTGGGTATTGTACTTTGCCAATATAGTTAATAATGGTTGCAGTTTTTCATATAATGGTTCATATTTTTTTCTAAAAAGTGTTTTAGAACTTTTGCCTTTTGCCCTCAAGCACTCCTACCTGTTGGCAAGTCCAAAAGAAAACATTCTACATAAATCAGCCCTGTTAATGAAAAAGGGGGATTTATAACACTTCACCTAATATGGGATTTAATATATACCCTGTATGTAGAAATGAAGGTTGCCAGAAACTCACCCATTTCCTAGCGAGTCATTTAATTCAAATAGAAGCAAAACATTCCATTTGGATAACTTAGACTTATTACTGCTATTTTAGCAAATGGAAATAATTCACTCAAAGACCACTCCAGCATCATAAAATTTACATTTAGAGGACATTTCTGCCTTTCATTATTCCACTTAGAGTTTCCCTATAATTTAATCCAACTTTATATGCAAGTATATACATATATTTTTTCTGTGACAGGGTTGGAAAGTAAGTTACATTTACTTCTAAAATGAAATTACTTTATTTCCCGCTGCAACTGTAATCCAGATACTGACAACCTGATGATGGTCCCATACAGAGAGACTTGTTGGAAACAGCAGGGAACCGAGAACATGGGATTTCTATGGCCTGACTTCAGTGTTTGGAAGTGCAATATATACAGTATATATATATAACATGTATGTATAATAATATTGTTGTTCTTTATAATATTTATATTATTATTATAAAAGTGATACAGTCACACTGGAGTACTCCCTTTAGCTCTAGAAAATAAATACCTGAATTTTTGGCCACCAATCACATCATGCTTGATTTTGCCCCTGGTTTAAGCAGCAGTATAGAACAGTGTGATTTAGCAAAATAACCATTGTTTATCTTTTAAAGTTTTTTTTTTTAATTATTTGCAGCTTTCATATGGGGGTCACTTACCCCACAGCCAAAAAACTATTGCTCTGTGAATCTACAGTTTTATTTTTATTGTTACTTTTTTGTTTTTATAACTTATTTTTCTATTCAGGTCCTCTCCTATTCATATTCCTATACCAGTCTCTCATTCTAACTACTCCCTGGTTGCTAAGGTAACTTGGACCCTAGCAATCAGATAGCTGCTAAAACACCAAACTGCATTTTGCTTTAAATAAGATAACCTTTGGATCAAAAAGCAACCCCCACCCATTATTATTAAAGGGGACATATTGTGTTACAAACAATATTGTGCCCATGTATTGTATGGCTATGCAAAAGTCGCTACAATTCGCGCAAGTCGTAACGGCTATGAAAAAGTCGCGGCAGTGACGAAAAAATCGCAAAAAATACGAAAAAGTCGCAAAATTTTTGTTTCCAATCCGATTTTTTCCCATTCGGGATTCGGATTTGTGGATTAGTAAATCAGCCCCTTAGTGTTACCTTTTAGCACAAAGTGAAGCCAGCACCATATATTATTTACAATTGCCTATAAAAGACTTTATTGTTTATCCTGTACAGTTCCCATTTGCTAGTTGGCTGTTAACAACAATAACTGCTTTATAGAATCAGTGACATAATACAGTTCAATAAAAGCAGTGCAGTCAGGGAATGTTCCACACATGGGCACCAAAAATCCATTTGGGAGGTGTGATTGGAACAGAGTAGGACCTTTCATATGAATCCAAACAAAAAGAAATCTAATTATCCTTTGTTATATTTTTTCCACTTTTCCACAATTGCCCATTCTGTGTTTAACATCTTAGCTGAAATGACAAAATCCATTTAGCAGACAATACAGCTGAAAATGAAGAAAAATACTACAAGCAATTTTGATCTGGCAGCCCTGCAGTCAGAATATCTTATTACCGCACTACCCAGAGCTATTCAGCCAAGCATAAAGGCATGGAAGGCTAATACAAATAATATGCTTTATAATAATATCATGTAATCCTGTTTTAAAAATGCACTGAATGAGTAATTCTAGATGGAATATCACTTATTTAAGTGCCACATGGAGGATCACCCAAAAATGGTTGGGAGATGACTGAGTGATGTTACTTCTTTTCACTTAATGAAACCTTTTAGCGCTGTCCTGCACAAAGAGCTCAATCTTAAATTACATGGGCCGATAGAAGCTGCCGATATTGGTCCATTGGACCGACTCGGCAACTTATCGGCCCGTGTAGGGGCAGAAACGAGCGGGCTGGCCGACCGATATCTGGCCTGAAATTGGCCAGATATCGATCGGCCAGGTTAAAAGATTCAGTTGGATCGGGGGCCGCATCGGCTGGTTAATGTGGCCCCCGAACCGACTGCCCCATTGCCGCCTACATAATCCGGTCGTTTGGCCCCAGGGCCAAACGGTTGGATTATTTATTTTTTAACTTCAAGCTCCCCGATATCGCCCACCCGTAGGTGGGGATATTGGGGGAAGATCCGCTCGCTTGGCGATCTCACCAAGCGAGCGGATCTTACCGTGTATGGGGACCTTTTGGACAGTGTGACTAATAAAGTGATATGTAATTGGCAGGACAGTTTAGCAATGGAACCAGTAATGTGGTTTTGCCATTGGACTGAGGACACTACCCAGTCCTTGTCCCCACAGCCTCCAAGTTAGAACTGATCATTTGCCTATGTATGTAAATATTTATTTACTTATACTGTATCCTTAAATATATGTAAGAGTGTAAGTTAAGGGAGTGGGTGCAAAGTTATAGTAATGTGTGTCTGCTTCCAGCATGGGCTTTTAGCGAAACGTGTTTCACAGGCATCCTTACTTTTGTAGTTTACATACCCAGCCATACAAATGCCAAAACAGTTAGCAGGTTGATTTAACAATTTATTGATTTTGGTTTAGAGCCTTGATTATTAATCCAGTTTTAATATTTGGTATCTTTAAATGAGTAAATGAGAATTGTGGATTGATTTAGCCTTGGCATTAAATAAATTCATTGTAATGTGACTGCACGAAGAACAGTTAGAACAATTTATTTACAATAAAATACATAATGAATCACATAGGGCACACAGGACTTACCTATTATATTTATTTGCCATATTAAAAAAAATATTGTAGCACGACTAAAGAGAAACACAACCATATGGACTGATATTTTGGAGCTTGTTGTCTAAATCTTTATACAGGTATGGGACCCGTTAGCCGGAATGCTTGGGACCTGAGGTTTTCCAGAAAAGGGGTCTTTCTATAATTTGCATTGTGTTGGTAATACTAATATTTGAACAAAGCATCTTGAAAATATAACAGACCCATCTTTTCAAACAGCTTGAAGGTTTTGCAACATATAATTTTTCATAAAGAAAAGATACAAAACCCCTTACAAAAGAATAATTTAAAGTTCAAGCCAAGCAAGTTCTGCCAGGTACCTATATATAAAAAAAAACTGCTTGCTCTGTGCAAAAAATGTTAAACACCAAGTGAAATCTATAAAATAGAAAGCAAAGGCAATACAAATATTTATATTTTAGTTCATTATAGTATAGCTCTCCCTATCTTTCAAAAGATCCGTGAAATAGCGAAAAATTCACAAAACGGTGAAAATGTCGTGCGGCAAAAAAAATGTCGCCCGCGACTATTCTTTTGTTGCCCGCGGCTATTCTTTTGTCACCCGCAGCTATTATTTTGTTGCGCAGCTATTATTTTGTCGGCTTTTTCTGCTGCAAATTTTTTCATCCGTTTCGCGAAACAATCCGCCGATGGCGAAACGTGGAAATTTGCCACAAATCCATGCCTGGCGAAACATTTCGCCCATCACTAGTGATGTGCAAAGAAGAGTGGGCAAACATCCCCACAAGACTCTTCCCTGGATACAAAAATGTTTACAAGTTGTAGTCTTTTTATTTTTCTTTAAACAGTCGTACATGAGGGAACCATGATAGTCTGCTTCTGACTCACATGGACACGCCTATTGCATGGGTTAGTCCTGACTGGGTGACAATGCCCTAGTGCCACTATAGGGCTCACTTACCAACATGGCACAGCAAGATCATGTTAATATTACACATGCATCTATAGTAAACACCAAGCAATAAAAGGCAAGTAAAAGCAAATAGCTTGCAAAATATTCTCAAAGGACTCTTGCGGGACAATGAAATTACCCATAAGCGTCGCCTGCTGGAGGTATGTGCTAAAAAGCTGAATGCTAAAATATGCTAATCTTGTTTTCCTACAAACTGGGAGAAACATATATAAACACATTAGGCAGCTACTATAAAAGGGAAATGCTCACCAGTGGCCAATTACAATCCTACCTTATCCCCAACATCTCTTGCTGCATTTTCATGCAGTTAATTAAAGGGTAATCATACTGTGTTATGCTCATTAGCCGCATACAAATGCTTCAATTTTAGATGAATCTTTAAATTATACATTTCAACAATGCAAAGGTTTTTTGTTTTTACACTAAGTTATTACTGGGAGAAGGGGTTTTGTTCAGGGAAATCCATATTGCCAGTGGCTGGCTCATGGTAGATGCTCGCTATTTCATACAACATTTTTACATTTATCTTTTAAAGGCAAAGTATTTTGTTGGACCTAAAGCTGCATTGCTATATTTAAAGAATAGTAGCATGATGAACTACTAGCTATAATTGTGCAATGTGCAAAGTACAATTTCAGATATAATTTGTCAGGTGTTTTTCCCACAATTCCAAGTTAATTGCACAAGGAGGAGTTGCATCTAATGCAGTTGTGGCCAGGGCCAGAACTAGTGCCTAGTGCTCAGCAGTGGGGGGGCGTTAGGTACCTACCTCTTCTGTTGCCTACTCCTGCTCCAAGTACTTGTACCTCTACCCCCTCATCTTCTTATGGTTTGTAAAGTTAATTGTCCTTGGTTTTCACAGTGAGGGCAGCGAGGTTGGGGAATGCTCTTCCTAGTGATGTTATTGTAATGGCAGATTCTGTTAATGCCTTTAGGAGGGGGCCTGGATGAGTTCTTGAACAAGCGTAGTATCCAAGCCTATTGTGATACTAAAATCTACAGTTAGTATTGTTGTTGGTATATATAGTTTATGTATGTGAGTGTATAGATAGGTCAGTATGGGTCTGTATGTGAGTGTATAGATAGGTCAGTATGGGTCTGTATGTGAGTGTATAGATATGTCAGTATGGGTCTGTATGTGAGTGTATAGATAGGTCAGTATGGGTCTGTATGTGAGTGTATAGATAGGTCAGTATGGGTCTGTATGTGAGTGGATAGATAGGTCAGTATGGGTCTGTATGTGAGTGGATAGATAGGTCAGTATGGGTCTGTATGTGAGTGGATAGATAGGTCAGTGTGGGTCTGTATGTGAGTGTATAGATAGGTCAGTATGGGTCTGTATGTGAGTGTATAGATAGGTCAGTGTGGGTCTGTATGTGAGTATATAGATAGGTCAGTAGGGGTCTGTATGTGAGTATATAGATAGGTCAGTATGGGTCTGTATGTGAGTGGATAGGTCAGTATGGGTCTGTATGTGAGTGGATAGATAGGTCAGTATGGGTCTGTATGTGAGTGGATAGATAGGTCAGTGTGGGTCTGTATGTGAGTATATAGATAGGTCAGTAGGGGTCTGTATGTGAGTATATAGATAGGTCAGTGTGGGTCTGTATGTGAGTGTATAGATAGGTCAGTGTGGGTCTGTATGTGAGTATATAGATAGGTCAGTAGGGGTCTGTATGTGAGTATATAGATAGGTCAGTGTGGGTCTGTATGTGAGTGGATAGATAGGTCAGTATGGGTCTGTATGTGAGTGGATAGATAGGTCAGTATGGGTTTGTATGTGAGTGGATAGATAGGTCAGTATGGATCTGTATGTGAGTGGATAGATAGGTCAGTATGGGTCTGTATGTGAGTGTATAGATAGGTCAGTATGGGTCTGTATGTGAGTATATAGATAGGTCAGTGTGGGTCTGTATGTGAGTGTATAGATAGGTCAGTATGGGTCTGTATGTGAGTGTATAGATAGGTCAGTATGGGTCTGTATGTGAGTGTATAGATAGGTCAGTATAGGTTTGTGTGTGCTAGGTTTACTTGGATGGGTTGGACTTGATGGACTCTGGTCTTTTATCAACTCACCTTAACTATGTAACTATGTAAATTAAAAGTAACAATAACTAGACCATGGTAGCCTCACAGAGAAATAGTTTTTGGCTGCCAGGGTCAGTGACCCCTTCTTCAAAGCTAGAAAGAGGCAGAAGTATAAAGCGACTAACTCAAAAACTTTTAAAAAATGAAAACCAATTGAGAATTTTCCAAGAATAGGACAGGAAGATTAAAGATATCCATATTGCTTACCCTCTCCCTTCCCTGTTTTGTTAGCAGGAGTCCATTACGCATGTAGTGATTGGTAATCTAATTATCTACAAGAACCTGATATGGCGAAGTTTCAATTTTCCTTTTTAGTTAAAGAAATTATGAAAACCATGCTTTTTTTTTATTAAAGCAACCGGGAAAAAGTATGTTCAGCACAAGCCCTATTCATGACTCTCGGGTTAAACAAGGGGTATTGTGTCTCTTTAAAGGTAATGGCAGAATGTTACTGCCTTTAAAGAGTGGGTGGAAAGTGGGAAGCCAACCTGTGTGTGTTTGTGTGTGTGTTTTTGTGTGTGTGTTTGTGTGTGTGTGTGTTTTTGTGTGTGTGTGTGTGTGTGTTTGTGTGTGTGTGTGTGTTTGTGTGTGTGTGTTTGTGTGTGTGTTTGTGTTTGTGTGTGTGTGTGTTTGTGTGTTTGTGTGTGTGTGTTTGTGTGTGTGTGTGTGTGTGTGTTTGTGTGTGTGTGTTTGTGTGTGTGTGTGTTTGTGTGTGTGTTTGTGTGTGTGTTTGTGTGTGTGTGTGTGTGTGTGTTTGTGTGTGTGTTTATGTGTGTGTGTTTATGTGTGTGTGTTTGTGTGTGTTTGTGTGTGAGGAATAAAGCTGAATTGTCTTTCTACACCTCTGACATATAATATAACACTGACAGTTAACACTAAAAGTTTGGAAATAGTTACCTCTGTGCTCTGTACAACACAAAGCTGGCTTTTTGTTTCTCTGGAAGAACTATGTTATTTTCTTTCATTTAATTATTTACAATCTAAGATAATTAATTGCATTTCAACACAAACAGGAAATTCTTTATTCCAGCAGATAAACTGTTAAGTCTGAATACCCAATTTGTAGGAATTGGGGCAGGGTTGGACTGAAAAGGGGGCTCTCTATTATTGGAGATTCAATTATTTGCTATGTATAATTTAGAAATAAAAAGTATACCAAAAATACCAGAATCCCTTTAAGATTTACAATAAACTAATCTTCAAGTTTCATGTTCTGCTGGGATGCACTCTCCTCCCCCTCCCCCTGTACCAACTCTACTGTGTTTGCTCCAAAGTTTAATTGCCAACAACATGCTAAGGAGAACAGGATCTCATTATTATATATGAACTGTTTGCCCTCAAGTTAATTGTTACTTTAAACTCTTGTTGTTAGAACCTGATTGTTCACTCTGAAGTTAATTACTAGGCAAAAGCTCGGGAGGCTTGTCTCTCATATCTATAGCTCACTCCAGCAATTGTGTCTTTTCCAGAGAAAGAAGGAGAAAATCAAATTTCTGTATCTAGCCTCTAAAGCAACATTTTCCAAAGTGACATACCACTGTAAACAATATAATCGAATGCTTGGCAGTCCCTATTATATGCTTCTTTTAATTTGTAGTTTTCCTATAGAGAGAGAACTTTAATGTAACTTTTCTTGTTCCAATTAGCTTTCTGCTTCTACCCTTCTCTTACCAAGTCTCCTGGTAATTACCAATAGGAGGTCATGGGGCAAAAGATTAAAGTGACACTGTCCTCAAAAATAATGGGTTTTTTTCAGATTAGGTAAAAACACAAACAAAAGTATATGATTATAGCATTTCTTTATGATTTACTTAATTTCTCAATATACAAGAAACTGTTGGCTCTTTAGATAAGATACAATACATATCTTTAGATAAGATACAATACATACAATGCTCATAGCTATACAGCCAGCTATAATCTTGTGTTTCTGGTCACTGATCTCATTCCTTTCACTCAAAAACCATGAGTTCTGGTATGCTATAAGGCTAATATTACATCTTCATAAGAGACCATTGTGCTATTCATTATGGGCCCTATCTGAAGCCCATTCTTTGCTGTAACACTATAACCCTGTACATCATGCTTTTTGATCATGCCACAGTATAGGCATCAAACTGACAGAAGGATATTTCCCATAGAGGCACAATGGGAAATCCTTGCACCTGAGATTATCATTTTCTCTTGAGGAAAGGCTCTGATTTTGAAGATATTGCTCTTTTCTAACAGTTCCACTTTACCGACTCCAGTTTTTAATCTGCAGGATTAAATACACACCAGGAAAAAGCCACTTCCATCTCAAACAATTTTCGAATTAATCATTCCCAGAACACAATGTAACTTTGTTTTTCTTCTGTAAAAATATAAAATTCTGTGATTAATGTGATAAATATATCAACATGATGTTCCTCTCCTCTAGTTAAAATTCTGTACATGCTCTTTGCAACAGGTTCAGTTTTTATATAGCTTAAATCCCAATGTTCAGGCATTAGTGACCACCACTATCAATATACATACATATAAAGATATAAAGATACATTAAAAGATATTAAAAGTCACAGAGGAGTTCCATAACCATATACACATATACAGATACTTTGTTTATAATACACTAGTTTGAATCATGTGACTAATGACATCACCAAGCACTGTTTCCAAGGATATAATTTACAGAATATAAATGACTCTTTTGTCATTACATTATATAGTTAATAATGCAACCCCTATTGTAAAATATTAGGCTTTTTTAAGTCACCAAGAAGTTCCATGAACATATAAAAACGCAAGGTGAACGTGCCGGTGCGCTTAACCGGATCATGGATCTCCAAGGTGACTTCTAAAATCCTCATATTTTACAACAGGGGCACATTATTATAATACACAAGTTTTAGTGAGTCATGTGACAAAGTACATAACTATGCACCAAATTTTGTTATGTATCACCAAGCACCATTTATATGGATATAATTTACAGGATATTCATGGTTCTTGTGTATTATATATTGATAATGGGCAAATGCTTCTTGTATTTTTATGAATTTTATAGTCATGCCCTCATTGGATGACCATACAAAAGTATTTTGGTGTAAAATGTAGTGGTGAGCACAACTTTTCAAATGGCAGGATAAGTAGACGCGTAGGGCTCCGTATTACTAGCAATGCTCTAGTGGTCCAGAGTTGTAAAATAAATAGTCATCACGTTTCTGATTCTGTGGGGATGCAGAATGCTGAGTTTTCAGTCATATATGGCCTATTTTGGTCTGGCATTATACACAATTGATTTTGACATATTAAAGTTTTAGGGACTGCTTGGACATTTACTATTTTAACATTTGCTTTTCTACACCTGAATGATTTCTTCCGAGCAGAACAAAATCAAAGCAGGTATCTACTCAGATAAATGTGCCATTTTGTTAAAAACCTTCCTAACTTTGAGGATTGGTTTTAACAAATTTAGCAACCAAGGGAAGCCTTCAGGGTTCCCCAGTTCAATATTTGATCAATCTGCCCCTTAATGTTTTCAATTGCTGATGCCATTGGCTACCACAATTTTGGGAAGATATTGTGAATGATCTATGACATCTAATGCCTTTTGCTCACATATAACCTTCCCAATGTATTTCTGCAGGCAACAATAAGAAAGAAATTGCCTGTCACGCACAAAGTGAATTAAATATGCATCGCTAAGGTCATCCATTGTTAAAAAGAACAGGGAGAGCAGGCAATTGTCCTGCGCCTCTAAGGTTTCAGTAAAGGCATTCATGCAGGACAGGCTTTTTTATGCTTCTTTTTTATGCCCTGGTGTTTCCAGATGCCTATATACTTTATATAGTTATATAGTTCCCAAGCTAAGGCCATCAGCAGAAGTGTTCTGTCAGCACAAGAGACTAATTACACAATTTGTTTGGGGTATTTAATATGTTTTAAACATTTCAACAGTAGAAAAGAGGAAAATGCTTAACCTTTTGCTGCCAGAGGGCATTGCAAAATCATTTGAGCAGAATCTTAAGCACCGAGAATGAATAGCAAAGGCTTGTTTGGCAGTCAGACTTTAATAAGCTTCATTTGTTTCTTATTCTAGGAGAAGGGTTGATCTTGTACATTTCCCATGCTGTCTCTAACTTCCGTCTTTAATATTACATTTGTATTTAGTATGCATCTAATTACCTCAATTTGTGTCAGTTTTGTTTTCCACCCGGAATACTGCATTGGACTAATGAGATATTCGGATACACATATCTCATTAACATCTGCTCAGTAATTTGCTTCAGATTTGGTATGGCCCTTAAATCTTTCAATAATATTCCTCAAAGGAACCGGCATCTAAAAAGGCAAAAAGATTTTTTCCTCATCATTTGTGCGGCAGCGGCGGCGAGAAAGCCGTCTCTATTCATATTTGCATTTCCACACAGCAAAACTGTTATGATTAATGTTCTTTGTGTCTCACCTGCACCTCTTCAAAGTAAATGCAGAAGGATTTCATCAGCCGTTTAATGTGCGCAATATTTTATTAGAAGGACTAAAGGAGATGGAACAAACAAATCATTATGGGGTGCAAACACTGAGTGTGTAGCACATGGGGGTTCTACAATGAATTTTAGAACAATTTATTTTTTTTTTGAAACTCCTAGCCACAAACTTGCGGCTGGATATTGAGGTGGCCAGGTATTTTTGTGTAAGGTACACAAAGATAGTCCTCCACGTGAATGTCAGATTGATTTGTTAAAATTCTACCTGCAAGTCGGTGGAACCTCAATGGGGAGCCCTGTCACACCATCATATGCAAATGTATTCATGGGATATCTTTATTATAGTGTGTAAGCCAACATCATAGTTACATAGTTAAGATGTGTTGAAAAAGACCATCAAGTTCAACCCTTCCAAGTAAACCCAGCACCCACAAACCTATACTTACCTATCTATACACTCACATACATAACTATATATACCAACATCAATACTTACTGTAGATTTTAGTATCACAATAGCCTTGGATATTCTGATTGTTCAAGAACTCATCCAGGCCCCTCTTAAAACCATTAACAGAATCTGCCATTACCACATCACTAGGAAGGGCATTCCCCAACCTCACTGCCCTCACTGTGAAAAACCACCTACGCTGCTTCAAATGGAAGCTCTGTTCCTCTAATCTAAAGGGGTGGCCTCGGGTGCCCTGGCCGTTTTTATGGAAAAAGAACATCCCCTAGCACCTTTTTTTCTGAAAAAAAACCCCCAAAACATCAGTGATGTGGCCCATAGCACCCAATCAGCAATTAGATTTGAATGGTCACCTACAAGTTAGAAAACAAAAGCTAAGATCTAATTGGTTGCTATGAACATCACTGATAATGTTGGCTTATACACTATGATAAATATGCCCCTTAGCCTTATAGACACACAGGGGCCACTCTAACTACATTACCCAGTGAGGTGTCCAATGCCACAGTGTTCCATTTGTCACTAACAGATTTATGTGGCAGTGGACACAGGGGTAAAGGTCTGTGCAAAAGGAATTAGGAAACCTCATTCTAGCCTTGGCAATTCTAAGCGCCTGATCTAGGACATTCTGCTTATACCCCCTTTGCAAAAAACACCCTGTTATAACATGAATCTGCGTAGTAATTTCCTTGGGTCTCAAGCAAATTATAAAAGCCTGCATATACTGAGGTACCCGCAGGCCTTTTTTTAAAGCTACAAAGGTGATAGCTGGAGCTGTGCTGATCTATTCCAGTCAGTGCTCTTCCTGTGCTGCACGCCATACACCAGATATTCTGGTACAATTGCCCATGTACATGCAGGATACGGGGCAAAAAAGAGACACAATGCAATGAAATTTCTGGGTGTATTTTTGGGCTGTGAGTTTGTGGCCCTGTGTATCGGGGCTATTTGTCTATGCTGTAGACTTTTAAACCAGACTCCCTGTCTGCATAGCTTACAAGCACTGCAGTCATTGAAAGCATCTTTTATTGCCTCTGGAGAAATCAAATTGCATTTTTAAAAATATATTACAACTTTTGGCACCTACTGCTCTGCTGCAATGTACTATACTTCTACTTTATCACCAAGGGGAGGTCATGGATTAATGTGGCCATTACTTTGATGCAATAAACCTGCCTATAGTCAGATTAACCAGGACAATGGGATCCCCAACCTGCCAAAAGTCTTACACGTTTCACTTTTTCAGCAGCGTACGTTGATGGGATTTTGTTGATCATTCTAGTATTCTTTTTACCTTCTAACTGCTTTTGTTGTACAGCAAGAAAAATATTTCCACAAATGCCCCTGGAGTCTATTTTCCATTGCAAAATCTAAAGCATTTGATGAAGCTGTATATAACATTTGACATTTTATTCTTGGACTCGTAAATGCTTAGTCAACAATGAACAGAAAGAAAGCAGCTTGTATTACTTTTCACATGTAATAGCGTAATGCTGTAATTTCCCAGATAATACCATTTCAGACTTCCATTCAGTCTACACAATGCCTGGCAGGGACTCAGGATATGCCACTGACTGGTTCAGCTGTCCAGCTGCTTCCCTATGAGCACAGCTCTACTCTTGGCAAAATCATATTTTTCTCAGCTGACAACTGTAAATATTTTCTGTGGAGTGCAAAGTAAAAATAATTGCTTGATCCTGCTTTTAGCCTTTGGAATATGAAGTTAGTGCTCTCTTGCAACCCATGGCATGAAAAGTGGTTGATGCTTAGGCTTGAGAGGTAGTCTGGCTTCTGTTTCAGGTAGAATTCCAGTACAGGTATAGGACCCATTATCCAGAATGCTCGGGACCAAGGGTTTGCCGGATAAGGGGTCTTTCTGTAGTTTAGATCTCCATACCTTAAGTCTATTAAAAAATCATTAAAATATAAATTAAACCCAATAGGATTGTTTTGCATTCAATAAGGATTAATTATATCTTAGTTGGAATCAAATACATGGTACTGTTTTATTATTACAGAGAAAAAGGGAATCAATTTTAAAAATCTGAATTATTTGATTAAAATAGAGTCTATGGGAGACAGGCTTTCTGTAATTTGGAGCTTTTTGGATAACGGGTTTCCGGATAACGGATCCTATACCTGTATTTTTTTGTGATCTAAATTTGCTATACTATTGGAAAATATTGGGGCAGATTTATGACTGCAGGAACAAGAGCTTTAGGAAAGTGTTAATTAATTACATGAAATTTGAATTCCTGGGAATCCATCAGGGCTACACCTTTTAGAAATCTGCCCCAAAGTGTTTTTTTCCCTCTCTTTGTATATTAGAATTAGTGATACATTTTTTTTGTGATGAGATTCAGCCTAATGATGGAGTTGTTGAACCCCTTATCAATAAGTTTGCAAGCTCCTGCATTTTAGATTTTTGTAACTGAAAGTTGCAATGTTTGCATTGGTCTTGTAACTTATAGTAACTAACCAAAGATGTCTGCTTTCAAACAGATGACCAGTAAATTCTACTTGGTAATCAATTGCTATGACTTTTCAATTTCTTTTTTCTGCTAAATGTGAAGTGGTTGCTAGTGAGGGAAATTTGCTCACTGCTGTTATTCCTGAGAAACATGCCCTGATGTGCTACAATGTGTAATAGACAGTGTGTTTTCAGTTCTACTGAATGATAAGCAATTGGCAGTGAGCAAGGGCATTGGGATCCCAACATATGGGAAGAGCTGTTGTTGCAACAAGTAGACTACAGTCAAGTAAGGGGAACAAAACAATTGTTGCTGCAGAAAGTAATATCATAACATCATTATTTAAAGAAACAAAGCAAAATTATATAAAGATGAGGGGGATATATTAGATGTGAGGAGAGTATCTCTTTAATGTATTCTGATCAAAGCTGAACTTCTTTAAAGGAAAGAGTCTATAGATTTCATATAGTGTTACACAGGCAGTACTACATGGAATAAAGCCAAGCCTGACTCTACCATAGTGAAAACTAGATGCAACCAATTCACCCTATGAAATTTAAGGAGTCCGTTCCATTTAATGATAACATTAAGAAAATAGGTATTGCATTATTGATATACACTGGATATAAAAAGTCTACACAACCCTGCAAAATGGCAGGTTTTGTTTAAAAAAAAAAACTAAGATAAATCCTTTTTCGGCATGCCTGCCGAAAAAAATTGCTCATCACTAATACCCAGTCTCCCACAACCATGTGGAAAAATGTATTATTGTCTGACCAAGGTTGAAGGTATGTTAGGGGCAAAAATAAAACACAGCACATCATCACAAGAACACCCTACCTACAGAGAAGCATGGCGGGGGCAGCATCATGTGTTAGGGCTATTTTTCATCAGCTGGAACTGGTGCTTTAGTCAAGGTGGATGGAATCATGAATAGCTCCAAGTATCAGTCTATTTTTCTTAAAAAACCTTCAAGCATCTGCTAGGAACTTCATCTCTCAGCATGACAACAACCCAAAGCATACATCTAAATCAACAAAGATGGCTTCACTGGAGGAGGATCAATGTTCTGGAATGGTTCAGCCAGAGCCCAGACCTTAATCCAATTGAAAATCTGTGGGGGTGACCTCAAGAGAGCTGTGCCCATGAGATGCCCTTACAATTTGACAGATCTGGGAACTTGTTTCTGGGAGGAGTGGGCAAAAATGACCTATTCCAGATTTGCCAAACTGATACTAACCCAAAAGACTGAGTGCTGTAATAAACTCAAAAGGTGCTTCAATCAAGTTTAGTGGGTGTGCACATTAATGCAACCAGGTTTTTGTATGGTTTTTTTTCCCTTTTTCACTAAACTGTTTCTGCTTTGTATAGATTATATATTTACAATAAAGGTGAAATTAGTTCTGACAGGATTTGTTTTGTTTTTTTTAGCAAAAACCTGCCATTTTGCAGAGGTGTTTAGACTTTTTATATCCAGTGTATCTGCTGAAACCAATCTCTCTGTATAATCAGTTAGATATTCTGTTTTATTTATAAAATAATTTTGTGTACAAAATGGCAATTTTCTCTAGCTCTTTAGCATATCCTGCATCTGATCTATATATTCGCTGGCAAATAATCTATCCTTGGTGCATTCACAATTCTATCCACATACATTATGAAAGAATAAATGACAATCATGTTGCATTATTGATATTATTTTGTATCATAATTGATCCCAACACATCCAATCAGTCACATATTGTTTTATTCATGCTGTCTTAATGTCTGCAAAATGCCAACATTCTGTAATGTTTATCCGTCCCTTTTTTCTAAAATGTTTATAGTCGCAGCATGCAATGTAGGCATTCCATGAAAATATATAAATGCAAGGTTTCAGAAATCAATAGCCTCTAACAACTTTATTCGAACAAAGGGAATCAGTCTGTAAGTTAATCAATGCACGATACTTGCATAAGGGATATGTGGGGGGGGACACATTTTCTGTAACCTTTACAGCTTTGTTTCCATCCATCATTAACAATTGGCCAGTCACCTTTAGCAGAATGAGGCACAAGAGCCCCCCTCCCCTCAGTGTTCAACATAGGGATTCAAGAAATACACAGAGACAGGTTTATTGGAAACACGCGAGCACAGGATTATTTGGTATTTATAGTAAATTGGGGGCATCTGTGCCTGTTCTAGGATGCATATGGAAGGCACAGTGGCAGTTCTGGGATGCATATGCAGGGTCAGACTGGGGGTACAGAGCCCAATTGGGCCGCCCCCCGCACCCCCCCCAAGAGACCCCCGCTGACCACCCAACCTCCTCCCCTGAGCACGTATACTTTACTGTTACCTTAGCAGCATCAGGAGGGGAATGCTTGCGGGCAGTGGGAGCACCAGTAGAGATCGGGTTGGTGGCCCACCATGTTTTTCCCAGTCTGACCCTGTGCATATAGAAGGCTTTGATTCAGTGGCTCATACACTAAAGGCAGATATGAAATGCAAATTTGGAAATTACTGCCATTTCAGTTTCCCATTCACCTTAAACTGACAGAAGCTCATAAAATATATTATGCAGAGTTGGATGCGATTTGCCATTTATTGACTCACTATGTAGAGAAGAATTCAAATGTTTAAAATAACATGGTGGTTGGTGACTGATCAGATAAGCAGGTTTGTCTTTAATAAATATTAGCCTACATTCAATTTGGTTATAAAAGCTTATCTCTTCGTTTATCACATTTTAATTGTTTTGAAGTCTATGGGGAAATCTAAAACAGAATAGGTTCTCATAAAACTAAATCTAAATTGTGGTAGAAGAGAATACTGAGAACCAGAAACTAATGGATCTTTACAATGAAACTTTCAGAAACTGGATCTAAAATCTACTCTTCAACATACTTTTCACAGGTCAATGAAGGTTTTCATTCATTCAAGTCATGATATATAGTCTCTAGCGAAGATAACATAGTAAGTAACATAGTAAGTTAGGTTGATAAAAGAAAAAAATCCTTTCTGACTCCACAATGTACCACAATGTACCATCGGACCAGTCCCTGGATCAACTTGTTCTAAGAGCTATCGCCCATCTAGAATATACCATTCAGTTTTGGTCCCCAGTGCTCAAACAGACATTATTGAGTTAGAGAGGGTCCAGAGAAGGGCAACTAAGCTGGTAAAGGGTATGGAAAGCCTCAGTTATGAAGAAAGACTGGCCAAATTATGGTTATTTACACTGGAGAAGAGGCACTTAAGGGGTGATATAATAACTCTGTATAAATATATAAGGGGGATCAATTCCTCACTTGCTAAAAAGCCATCTAACCCCTTCTTGAAGCTTTCTAATGTATCAGCCAGTACAACTGGTTGAGGGAGGGAATTCCAAACTTCACAACTCTCATTGGAAAAAGGCAGGAATCTGGCCGGTAAGGTCACTGGATCTCAAAAAGGCTTAATGAATAAGCCACCAGGGGTTGCTTTTAACATGCTTATAAAGCCCGTTAATTGTCCAATTGCAACCACCTGGGCTTACTGAGGCAGGAGGAGGTGAGCCTGAACAAAGAAGCGAAGAGGGGTTAACATAATGTTTAGGGCTGGATGCCCAATGTCTCCAGTGGCTCAGTGAGGTAATGCAGAACCTGCCTAACATACAGTCCAGAGTTCGAGTACATGCAGGTTCTGACAGTAAACAACCCTAACTTGGAAAGTCTTTCTTTATAACTGAGACATTCCTTACCCTTTACCAGTTTAGTTGCCATTCTCTGGACCCTCTCCAATTCAATAAATAGTCCCTTTTGATAACTGGAGACCAAAACTGTACTCCATATTCTAGATGGGGCCTTACCGGCGCTCTGTTAAGTCTAAAGGAACTGGACTTCAGCCAACATCTACCTGAATAAGTTCAATAGAACTATTGTGATTGGATGTTGGTTCCCTATCACTGAAGAATTGGTAGTTGAACAATAAGGAAAATATGTGAAAAATGAAAAAAGCTCAATGCATTTCGTGCCTGTTGGTCTCTTATTCATAGGCTTGAGTTGAAGTTGAACCAAAGAAGCTGCTTGGATGAGTGGTGACACACTTTAAAGAACACTCAGAGTCCAGTTACTCTACACTTATCTTCACTAGATACTGTATACTTTCCACAGTTTATTTTTTTCTGATTCTTGGGTTATAAATATGTAAGTGCAGCGTCTATTCAGATATTAATGTTTTTTGAAAGCTGAAAATTGAAAATGGGTTCTCTGCCTGTGCAGAAATATAGCAACAGAAACAAGACATAAATTAAACAGATCCTAAACACAGTCCCTTTCTTCAATTATAACCTGTATTGATTTTGTGTGGATTTCCTTGAAGTTCCATTATTGAGAACCCTTAGCGCTCACAGCAAATATCGCTCTGTTCGGCAACTAGGTCAAAGGTATTTTAAAGTCAACTATAGCTAAATTAATCTGCTAAGTAGACATAGAAAAAGTGCTTGCTGTGTAACTTGGAGGCATAAGGCTTCTCTACCATGTTTTCTGCTGTAGAGAGGAATCAATAGCACAAACACACAAATATACGTAGCCACACATAGACACACATTTTGTCAGATTCTCCCAGTGTTGTAACTAGAAGTTACTGGGCCCCACAGCAAATTCATTTTAGGGCCCCCCTAAATTTTGAGAATAAAACATTTTGTGTCCCACTGTGCCCACCATACCTCCTGGGTTCCCCAATAGTTGTAAGGTCCGCCTCCTCTGTAGCAAGAAAATACACAGTGTCAAAAATACTAAAGTCTGCAAAAAAAAATCTAAAAGCAATCTGAATATATTGATCGATTCTATAGTTAAACACTAGTACATTTTGGGATAGTTGATGCCCCTCTGGAGGAATGCTAAAGTAGAAAAGAAGCTTGCCTTTCTGTCTGACACTTTCCCAGATCACACATGGGAGTGTCTATGTTAATAGAAATTATGGAAAATAATGGATTTTAGTAATTCAGAGCTAAGAAATGCTTGGGGGTTATATCATCAGTAACAGAGGATCTTTAGAGGGCATGGGGAGCTTGTAAAGTAACATTAGACATTTTAAAGTAGTTTGGCAATGTTAGATGTGCTCAATACCTTCACAGAGTAATTTCTGCCGGTGGCGTCGAAGGCTTAATTTGCACAAATGGTTAACCTTGTATGTGTCATTTAATTCTACTGTATGTAATAACCCTTTCTTACCTTTGATCTATGCACTGCCGTGTGTTGCCAATAAATATGCACCATGGCAAACTGTACATCACCTGCGGCATCAGCATTAATGCCCTGAGACTTTATTCCAGGAAGGCAATAATGTTCTGATGCATACTGTGCTGCTTGTATGTATGTATGTATGTCTTTATTCATAAAGCGCTACTTATGTACGCAGCACTGTACATTAGAATAGATTAATACAAACAGGGGGTTATTAAGATAATAATAGATAAATACAAAGCATAACAATAAATACAAATAATTACAAGATACAGTTGAAGTAAGTTAAGAGTCAAAGACACAAGAGGATGGAGGTCCCTGCCCCATAGAGCTTACAATCTATATGGGACGGTAACTTACAGACACAAATAGGCAAATATAAGTGCTTTCTACTAGCCATGGCAAGTCAGGCTAATGTAGAAACCATTTCATATTTTTGATTTCTAACACCTTATTTTATTGTTACCACCACCCTGGCTCATGCTGTGGGAAAGACAGATGATAAAAATGAAAAAAGGGTGACAGTGATAACAGTGTGTCCTGGGAAACAAATATTATTGCCCCAAAGTGACCAGAACGTATATAGGATAAATTAAAACTCCATGGGAACTGATCAGAGCTTTCCTACAAATGTCTTGAGCTGGATTTTCCAAAAAGTATGTTAATCAAGATTTGACATTAGCCTATAATTAAAGAGCAATATGATTCCATTCAAATTAAATAAATAAAATTGCAGATGTATCACATGTTGGCAATTGACAGCCATTAAGTTGAAGAGCTGAAGATTTTCTGAAGATACTCCAGTACTTTCCTTTTGCAGGAGGCCATATTTATATTTATTATGTCCAGTCTGGCCAACATCATGGGACTTAGACTCATGCTGGCTGCACACAAACCTCCATATGTAATATAAGGCACTACATTTGCCCAGGAGCAGTAACCCATAGCAACCAAACTGACCAAACTTAGTGTCTATTATTACAAAACCATGAAAACGACATATGAACTGTGACCAAATATAATGGACCCTTACTTCTTCGTAAATTCTTTATTTTATAGCTCTTAAAATGTACAACTAATGGGGCCAACTGTGATCATTTCTCAAACCATTCATAAAACTTCATGTTTCTGATAATGCTTTGACACTTTTGTTCTCATTTTCATTCTTCATAAACAAATATATAATACTATAAAATATAACTTTTAATAGTCTACACTCTACATTAAAAATAGCCATTCAGTACAATATACCAGACACCAAACAGAAATCCCACAAGGTTAAAAACCCTGCTCCGAGACACTGATCCTAAGTGGACCTATTATTGCAGAATCTTAGGGGAGCAATTGAACTAACCTAGCAATGTAACGTCAGGTGGGCTCAGCCTCACCTCTATCCCTGTCTCACTAAGGAAAAGGAAGTCAGGTTACCAGTAAAACACTCTTCTCCCCTATGTCCTTCTAGCCCTCAGGTGTATTGCTGGCTCTGTATTAAGCAGTTGCTCACATCTCAGTCACATCTGCTGCCACTAAGTACCATTCGATCACTACTTAGGCAGTCACATATAGTTAAAACAAAAGTACCCCCCTCAGAGGTAACTTACTGAATGTATGGTAATTATATTACCCCAACATGCAGGATTGTTTTTGAGCAGTGCTGCTGTAATAATATTACCCGTCACATACAATTGGCCAGTCACCTTTAGCAGAATGAGGCACAGGAGCCCCCCTCCCCTCAGTGTTCACTATCGGGATTCAAGAAATACACAGAGACAGGTTTATTGGAAACAGGATTTATTGGTCTTAATAGTCAATTGGGGGTTGGGCATTCCAGAAGGTGCCTCCTCATCCTTTTGATCGGCAGCAGGAGCTTCCTTTACTTTTTTTGACCCACCCCCAGTGTGCTCTTGACCCACCCTCCAAAACGCTCTCGACCCACCCCCCCTAACGCTCTCGACCCACCCCCCAAACACTCTCGACCCACCCCCCAAACACTCTCGACCCACCCCCCCAAAACGCTCTCGACCCACCCCCCAAATGCTCTCGACCCACCCCCCAAAACGCTCTCGACCCACCCCCCAAACGCTCTCGACCCACCCCCCTAACGCTCTCGACCCACCCCCCAAAACGCTCTCGACCCACCCCCCAAAACGCTCTCGACCCACCCCCCAAACGCTCTCGACCCACCCCCCAAAACGCTCTCGACCCACCCCCAAACGCTCTCGACTCACCCCCCAAAATGCTCTCGACCCACCCCCCAAAACGCTCTCTTGCCTTTTCTTCTTTTTCAGTGGTTCTGAAAGGAAAAAAATTTAACTGAGTCAATAAATGAATGAATATGACATATGGGCAGTAAGTGTTCAAGGGGCAACTAGGCCATAGGGCTGTATTACTGGGTAACTGTAGCAAGTAAACATTATTTTATTCAATACTGCCCCCACCAGTATTCCATTTAATTCAGTTACATGTTACGGTTGGTACATAGAGCAGGGCAGATACCTGGGGCAGAGGGGCAAAACTCTAAGGAGCCTGTCAGAACAAAAATAAAGTATTTTATGGTGTGGCACAGGGGTCCCCAAATGTTACCTTTTTATAGGGGCCCCAGTGGAAAACAAAGTGTATATTTGCTGACAGCCCTGCATAACTCCCAAATCCTGGCTCTGTTTCTCCCAACCAGCGCTACAATCAAAGGCACCTCCAAAGCCCATTTTAGGGGAAATTTGTCCAAATTCACTAAAATCAGTGAGAGGAGCAACATCCGCTAGTCTGGGGGGCATCATCTAACTATTTCCCCGCTTTTTTTTAACCTAAAATAAGGGTTATTTGGCCAAAACTTTCTCAAAGGGGATATACACTTACCACAATGCTCTCAACGGACTGAACCAACTGTCACATCCCCAGGCACGAAGTCACTTCTCATCACATGACAGGTGCCACTCTTAAAGGGGAAGTGTCCCCTGTTGATGAGTAAGGCTTATGTGGCATTTATTTGCCCTTAGATATGCAGTACATCCATAGCTTATTATGTGCATAGAGCATTGCTTTGTATGTGTGGCCTATTGAGTCAGTGCAGTAACTGTGCTGCTATATCTGTTGGAGAAATCTGCCCATTTATCAACCATGGTTTTACTCACTGCTGCTGCTGTTGCTAAGTCTGCGTAACCGGGGGGGCGGGGTGCTACGCCTGTAGGGTGTCCCTTCCTTACCCTGAATAGTGGGTAGAGCACACAAATCATTTGTTACTCATTCAGTGACCAGGCTGCTTGTCTGTTGGGCCTTAAATGATTCTTTAACTATAAACTGTTGCATCTTGGGAAACAGGAAGTGAGCTTGCATACAGACTGATGCCAGAAACACAGTATGCCATCATACCGCCCAACTGTCCCGCTTTCTGCGGGACAGTCCCGGTTTTGGCAGCGCGTCCCGCTGTCCCGGATAGTTCCATAAATGTCCCGCATTTCCGTAATGCGGGACATTCATGGGACTATCCCAACAGCGGGACGCGCTGGCTGCACGTTACTCCTCCTCTTCAGCATCTCCTCTATATGCGGCTCCTTCGGCGGAGCCAGGCCTTTTATAAGGTTGCGCCCGTGCGTATGACGTCATACGCACGCACGGGCGCAACCTAATAAAAGGCCTGGCTCCGCCGAACAAGGAGCCGCATATAGAGGAGACGCTGAAGAGGAGGAGTAACGTGCAGCCAGCAGCCAGCAGCATGTATGGAGGCACTGTATGGAGGCACTGTATGGGGGGGGGCTACTCTGTATGGGGGCACCTGTGTATGGGGGGCACATGTGTATGGGGGGGCTACTCTGTATGGGGGCTACTGTGTATGGGGGGGGGATACTCTGTATGGGGGGCACCTGTGTATGGGGGGGATACTCTGTATGGGGGGGCACCTGTGTATGGGGGGGATACTCTGTATGGGGGGGGATACTCTGTATGGGGGGGCACCTGTGTATGGGGGGGATACTCTGTATGGGGGGGATACTCTGTATGGGGGGGCACCTGTGTATGGGGGGGCTACTGTGTATGGGGGGCACCTGTGTATGGCGGGGCTAATGTGTGGGGGGGCACCTGTGTATGGGGGGGGCAAAACTGGTACATAGTTATAACTCACGTATAACTTAGGTAGTACAGTATGAGGGTATAGCACATTTGCGTCTGATCCCGCCATTTCATCTATATAAAAGGAGTATTTTTTTTTAAAAGGGTGTGGTAATTGGGGCGTGGCCACAAAAGGGGGCGTGGTCAAAAAAATTTGTCCCTCTTTTCATTTTTCGAATGTTGGGAGGTATGTGCCATCCATGTTACATAAACTCCCATATGGAATGGAATACTACACTATCGCATTATCAGGATCCCCCCCCCCCAAAAGATTGTCTCATACCCTATAGCTGCTCTTTTTACAGTGCTGTAGGTAATGTGAGAGTGATGTCAAAAGCAAAAATATAAATTAATATGTAAAATGCATGTGACAGAGAGGCAAGTAGTGGCCCAGATACATGCTGTATTTCCTGTATAGCAGTGAGTGTTCCTTTCCTTACCCCCCACGAGGGACCATCTTACAGTGATCTGTTGAATCACAAGTATATAATCCAAAGCATTTGTGCGTCAGTCCCCTGCGCATGTCCCACTAACCAAGCTGTAAAAGTCAACACTCTTATATAGTTTTCCAGCTTGAAGAGTTCAAAGTGCAGCTTTATTCTACTTTCTTTAAATAGTTTTATTGTGACAACAAATAAATACAAGTATTGGACTTGTTATCCAGAATGCTCAGGACCTGGGGTTTTCTGGATAAGGGATCTTTCTGTAATTTTGACCTCCATACCTTAAGGGGCACATTTACTAACCCACGAACGGGCCGAATGCGTCCGATTGCGTTTTTTTCGTAATGATCGGTATTTTGCGATTTTTTCGGAAAATTGACGCGACTTTTTCGTTACTAATACGATTTTTGCGAAAAAACACGAGTTTTTCGTAGCCATTCCGAAAGTTGCGCAAAATCTGGCGATTTTTTCGTAGCGTTAAAACTTGCGCAAAAAGTTGCGATTTTTCGTAGCGTTAAAACTTGCGCAAAAAGTTGCAATTTTTTTGTAGCGTTAAAACTTGCGCAAAAAGTTGCGATTTTTCGTAGCGTTAAAACTTGCGCAAAAAGTTGCGATTTTTTTTGTAGCGTTAAAACTTGCGCAAAAAGTTGCGATTTTTCGTAGCGTTAAAACTTGCGCAAGTAAGTTGCGATATTTTGCCCTGGGAGAGCACAGAGTGCTAGAGAGGTGCTGTATAAAAGTTTATTTGCAAAAAACCCCCCCAAAAATTATAAAAATCTAAGTAAGAAAAAAAAAAAGTGCTAGAGATAATAAAATGGGGGGGGGGGGCATTTAAGAATATTTAGCCAAATACTTAGGGGTCCGTTTGCTAAAGTGGCTTAAATTAAGTGGGAGATTTTACACACAGAATAAATGGCAAATATGTTATGGGCACTTTATTAAATTGCAATTATTCTGGCAACAAAAAATTGGATTGGCAGTTATCCCACTCGCCAGAAAATACGCTACGTACTAATTAGCGCAAGTTTTACGATTCAGCAAAATGGGCTAAAGGCAAAATTGATGCCAGAATATTTGCAAACATTTAACCCATATAGCATATTGATGTGTTACTGATAAATGTAAGAGTGTAGGGGAAACTACATGAAAGTATAGAATACCATATCAAGGAAGGATAAATAATGACACATTACTCAGTTCAAATGTATAAAACTAAAAACTTTTATTTAAAATAAAAAAAAGGGGGGGGGGGAAACTTAGGGCTTGCTGCCCTTGAGTTCCCTCATGTCCTGCTGCAGCTGGGCCACCTGGGCCACCTGGGCCTTCAGAGTTTCCAGGTCCTCCTGCATTGACCGAAGTGTGGGGTCAGTCCTCCCAGGTGTTGTTTGGGTCCCCACATCTTCGGTCTGGCGTGATGTACCCTCATCAGCAGGAGGACCTGGTGCCCAGCGCTTGGCCTGGGGAGAGTGTTGGGCCTGGGGGGAGAACTCAAGGGCGGGGGGGGAAAGTGGGGGAGAAATCAAGGGGTGGAGTGTCTGGGGCCTCGGGGGACCCTGGGGCCTCGGGGGCCTGCCAGTCTGCTGGGTCCTCGGGGGACCCTGGGGCCTCGGGGGCTGCAGGTCGGGCCTCGGGGCCATTTGTCGGGCCTCGGGGGCCATTTGTCGGGCCTCGGGGGCCTCAGGTCGGGCCTCGGGGGCTGCAGGTCGGGCCTCGGGGGCCATTTGTCGGGCCTCGGGGGCCGCAGGTCGGGCCTCGGGGGCCTCAGGTCGGGCCTCGGGGGCCTCAGGTCGGGCCTCGGGGGCCTCAGGTCGGGCCTCGGGGGCCTCAGGTCGGGCCTCGGGGGCCGCAGGTCGGGCCTCAGGGGCTGCAGGTCGGGCCTCGGGGGCCATTTGTCGGGCCTCGGGGGCCACAGGTCGGGCCTCGGGGGCCTCAGGTCGGGCCTCGGGGGCCTCAGGTCGGGCCTTGGGGGCCTCAGGTTGGGCCTCGGGGGCCGCAGGTCGGGCCTCGGGGGCTGCAGGTCGGGCCTCGGGGGCCATTTGTCGAGCCTCGGGGGCTGCAGGTCGGGTCGGGCACGCGATAATTCTATGGTGAATCGCGCGCAAATTATTTTGCGTTTTTTACTAAAGTAAAGTGCGATAATTTTTATCGCACTTTACTTTAGTGAATCAGGCCCTTTAAGTTTTAACGCTACGAAAAAGGCGCAACTTTTCGCGCAAGTTTTAACACTACGAAAAAATCGCCAGATTCTGCGCTACTTTCGGAATGGCTACGAAAAATTTGCGTTTTTTCACGCAAATCGTATTGGTAACGAAAAATTCGCGATAATTTCCGAAAAGTCGTAAAGGCGCCGAAAAAATCGCAAAAAATACGAAAAAGTCGCAAAATGTTCGTTTCCAATCGGAATTTTTCCAATTCGGATTCGAAATCGTGTCTTAGTAAATCAGCCCCTAAGTCTACTAAAAAATCATTTAACCATTAAATAAACCCAATAGGATTTTTTTCCTCCAATAAGGATTAATTATATCTTAGTTGGGATCAAGTACAAGGTACTGTTTATAACAGAGAAAGAGGAAATAGGTATTAAAATTTTGAATTATTTTATTGAAATAGAATCTATGAAATATGGCCTTCGCATAATTCTTAACTTTCTGGATAATGGATCCCATACCTGTATATATAATGTAAAACTGCTTTGTTAAAATAATGATTTGCCTTTTGTAACCTTCAGGGTTGCAGCATTTACAAATATTAAATAAGTCTGTTTTCTTACTGAATCTATGGTAATTATATTACCCCAACATGCAGGATTGTTTTTGAGCAGTGCTGCTGTAATAATATTACCCGTCACATACAATTGGCCAGTCACCTTTAGCAGAATGAGGCACAGGAGCCCCCCTCCCCTCAGTGTTCACCATTGGGATTCAAGAAATACACAGAGACAGGTTTATTGGAAACAGGATTTATTGGTCTTAATAGTCAATTGGGGGTTGGGCATTCCAGCAGGTGCCTCCTCATCCTTTTGATCGGCAGCAGGAGCTTCCTTTACTTTTTTTGACCCACCCCCAGTGTGCTCTTGACCCACCCCCCAAAACGCTCTCGACCCACCCCCCCAACGCTTTCAACACACCCCCCAAAACGCTCTCGACCCACCCCCCAAACGCTCTCGACCCACCCCCTAAAACGCTCTCGACCCACCCCCCAAACGCTCTCGACCCACCCCCCAAACGCTCTCGACCCACCCCCAAAACGCTCTCGACCCACCCCCCAAACGCTCTCGACCCACCCCCCAAAACGCTCTCAACCCACCCCCAAAACGCTCTCGACCCACCCCCAAACGCTCTCGACCCACCCCCCAAAACGCTCTCGACCCACCCCCCAAAACGCTCTCGACCCACCCCCCAAAATGCTCTTTACCCACCCCCAACGCTTTCCCAAGACCCCTCTTCTCTTTGCTCCATAGTAAAAGCTTGCCTTTTCTTCTTTTTCAGTGATTCTGAAAGGAAAAACATTTAACTGAGTCAATAAATGAATGAATGTGACATATGGGCAGTAAGTGTTCAAGGGGCAACTAGGCCATAGGGCCAGGGTCGGACTGGGCTGCCAGGACACCGGGAAAATCCCGGTGGGCCCCGGCCCTAGTGGGCCCCAGCGGCCCAGTCTGACCTTTGCCGGCGCTCCCCCTACTGACTGTTCCTCCCCTGACGTGTTCAATTTATACGCGCTCGGGTAGGACGTCAGGCGGGGGCCCTGCGGGGGGGTTAGGGGGGCCCCTGGGGGGGGTTAGGGGACGCGGCTGGGGCACCTGCAGGGCCCTGCACCCCCCAGTCCGACCCGGCTGTATTACTGGGTAACTGTAGCAAGTAAACATTATTTTATTCAATACTGCCCCCACCAGTATTCCATTAAATTCAGTTACATGTTACGGTTGGTACATAAGAGCAGGGCAGATACCTGGGGCAGAGGGGCAAAACTCTAAGGAGCCTGTCAGTGCTGGGAACAAAAATAAAGTATTTTATGGTGTGGCACAGCGGTCCCCAAATGTTACCTTTTTATAGGGGCCCCAGTGGAAAACAAAGTGTATATTTGCTGACAGCCCTGCATAACTCCCAAATCCTGGCTCTGTTTCTCCCAACCAGCGCTACAATCAAAGGCACCTCCAAAGCCCATTTTAGGGGAAATTTGTCCAAATTCACTAAAATCAGTGAGAGGAGCAACATCCGCTAGTCTGGGGGGCATCATCTAACTATTTCCCCGCTTTTTTTTAACCTAAAATAAGGGTTATTTGGCCAAAACTTTCTCAAAGGGGATGTACATTTACCTCTCATCACAAACTAGCTTAGCCCTGTGATTGCCAAACCTCTTCACTTAATTTTTCAGGATTCGTTGAGGTCTGGCATTGTGCCCAGAGACTGGTGAATTGCTAAAGTGATGCCGTTATTTAAAAAGGGATCCCGTTCTCAGCCTGAAAACTATAGGCCTGTTAGTCTGTCATCAGTGGTAGGAAAGCTTTTGTAAGGGGTAATAAGGGATGAGATACTTGAATACATTGCCTCACAGATTAATTTATGACCCTTTCACACACTGATTGACTCTGTATGAATATTAGTTTCTCATATTTGGCCAAATCCCTAATGTATACAAAGGTTTGACCCAAACTCCATGATTTTTTTTAATGAGTTAACTAAATTAAAAAGAAACAAAATGGATGTTTAATGCACAAGTTGCAAAATATAAACCATTTCCTTCTTTCTTTTGTCAGTTAGAATGGAATCTTACCTGTAGCAGCAATAATGGAAGTTATAGAAAGAGAGATTTTAGTTTCACACTATCACATCTTTTCTGCACTCTAATAAGACTAGATTTAGCTATTCCCAGGAGACATGAACCACATTTGTCTTAGACAGAACAGAGATGCAAGGATAATTGAACATCTGTCTGCAGTGAACAAGTGAACAGAAATGCTAAGTCTATCTGAAAGAGAGGAATGAGATTGAATAAGCAATTCACTTTTAGACAAAATAAGTTACAATATAATTTAGTTACACTGTATTTCCTTGTGCGCCAAGACTAATTTGCAATGTTTTTTAATCAGTAGGCTACCAGGAGATATATCTAAAGCCCTTTGTCTCATTTTAGGAATCAGAAAACTAGTAACTCACCATGTCTATGCCACTTCAGTTAATTGCACATGGGGGGCTTTTCTGTTGCCAAAAAAGTACCCGAAATTGCCTTTTGTCCCCTTCATCGCTAAATTAGGGAATCTTTACCACCCAGGTCTTCACAATGATCTTGATAACATGTATTACAGATCTGTTGTGATGCATTGTCTCCCCTAAGGGGTCTATAGTATAATGATTCTGGATGCAAAAGGAGTATTTAATAGCCTTTTTTGTGAGATAGCATTAACCAGCTTTCACTCTACATAATACCCCCTCATCAGTATGTCTAAAAGGACAAAGGCTCATGTAGAAATACAAGTTCACCCAATTTAATCATATAGTTAAAAACACCTACATTAAAGGGGTTGTTCACCTTTGACTTAACTTTTAGTATGATGTAGAGAGTAATATTCTGAGACAATTTGCAATTGGTCTTCATTTTTTATCATTTGTAGTTTTTCGTTATTTGTAGTTTAATTGTTTTAATAATTGTTCAGCTATCTGGTTGTTAGGGTCCAAATTACCTTAGCAACCAGGGAGTGGTATGAATGAGAGACTCATACATGAATAGGAGAGGGACTGAATAGAAAATGTTATACAAAGTAACAAAAACAATAAAACAGTAGCCTCACAGAGCAAGATTTTTTGGCTACCGGGGTCAGTGACCCCCATTTGAAAGCTACAAGGAAGAAGAAAGCAAATAATAAAAACATAAATAAAGAAGACCAACTGAAAAGTTGTTTAGAATTGTTCATTCTATAACATACTAAAAGTTAAATTAAAGGTCACCCACCCCTGAGTAGCTCAACCTTTAAAACATATATATAGGGACCCCCAGTACTTCCTTCCTAACTTGAGTTTCACCAATGGTTTTTATTTCATGGGCTAAACATGGAAACAGGAATATTGAAGTTACTCCTTGTGCTTGCAAGGTAGATAATTAGATATACCAGTGCACATATAATACTACTGTATAATGGACTTCTGCTTATATATATATACATACAGATATTGGACCTGTTATCCAGAATGTTTGGAAACTGGGCTTTTCCAGATAGGGAGTCTGTCATTTGGATCTCCTTACCTTAAAATTAATAAATCATTTAAATATTAAATAAACCCAATAGGATTGTTTTGCCTCCAATATAGATTAATTATATCTTAGTTGGGATTAAGTACAAAGTACTGTTTTATTATTACAGAGAAAAAAATATTTTATATATATTAAAATGAAGTCTATCGGAGATGACCTTCCTCTATTTCGGAGCTTGGATAATGGGTTTCCGGATAAAGGATATATATAAAATTTGCATTGTAAAGAGGTTGGTTGTGATTTCTGCATTCCAGATATTTACACATATTTTATGCAAAGAGTATAGTGATTTGGTATAAGCTATTTGTTGCACCTTTTCCCTAACATTATCATTGTGTTTGCAAATATAGCCATAAAATGCATGTAAATCTGTTAAAATTGGGGGCATAACTGTGGCATATGCTAGAATAAAAAGGAAAATATGGAATATATTGTTGAAGTAAAGCACATGTACAGCTTTTATGACTGCCTAGCTTTGTGAATGCCCCCCACAGTGTATAATGGGGCACTACCTGCCCTCTTTCCATGTTATTTTACCTGCTGCTCAGACTAAAATTATCTTATTGATTCTTTAGAGTCTGCTTTATTATTCCCAGTTCAATTTATTTTACAGTATAATTACAAAGGCATTTTAGCTTTAATCCATTTAAGCACATTTGTACATTTAGGTTATATAAAAATGATTATTGTTATTATTTTTATATTTCCAAAACACATGCTGAAGTAGAATAACAATCAAATGTAATTAGTTAGTAGGAATCTCTGCTGTTGCTGGAGATTTGGAAATAAAAGTTGCCTTGATATGGGGTAAAGCCTGTATTAACAGTACCAGGCGGCATTCAGAATCGCTCCCAGCAGGCACCATTTCATTCACACAGAGTCATCCCGATGGCTGCCTCTAAATAATAAGCACATAGCCACATGGCTTCTTTATATTGTTAAGTAAAACAGTAAAAATGACTTATGTAAACCAAATTCATAATCTTTTTAAATTGACTCCTGATTTACTTTATTTGAGAGCACCACATGCCTGATTTCATTTATTTCCAGAGTTAATAAAGAAGCTTACATGTAATAATCAATGTTGGATAGAACAACAGAAATTGTAACTCTGTAATCTTTTAAATAAGCATTTTAATTATTCTTTTTCCGCTAGCATGGACAAGATAGCCGCAACATAGCCTACACTATGCTCAGTCGGAATGGGTTTGAAAACCACTTCTCATGTTTTTCAAATTAGGCGTAACATCATATTAACATTTTAATATCTCATAAAAAGGAGGATATTTAGTGTGTAATCACAAAAAAGGGTGTCCTGTCTACTATCCAAGTCCCATTCTAGGATTATCTTCTTGAGGACCCCAGGTCTCCCCAGTTACCCACTCACCTTACCAACTGCACCTTTTTTATTTTCCTCTGGGGCACTAGTTGACACTAGTAATAGGCACTTAATAAAATAACCCTGTACTAGAATGCCTACCTTAAAAAATAAAGCCACCATGCCAATGACCCTACAACCCAAATCCAAAGGCACATTGGGAATGGCTGGATTTCTGTGCTGGGCGCCCAGAAGCCGACAGCCTTTACTGCCCCCCCGTCCCAGGATCAAGGCCTGGAAATGGTATCAAAGTCTAAATTAGTTGTGGCCAGTTATTGTCTTAAGGGGCATATTTGTCTACACAGACGTCCTCTCATACAATGGAATTAGGAGTGGAGTTAATTTTTTGGACATCTTTCTAAAGAACCACAAATATTGCCAAAAAGTACAAACATAGCAAATTCCTTGACTCATTTGAATCTCAGGAGGTCATTTAACAATTTTGGTAGTTTTTTCTGTGATTAAAGGGGCTTTTTTTCATTAAAAAGCATGAGAACGATTTAGTCAATTAGATGTCTATGAATATTTTCATTCATCCAGGTCATGGTATATCTAGTATAAATAAATTTAAATCATTGAAGACGTTTCACTACTCATCCGAGCAGCTTCTTCAGTTCAACTGAAGTTGAACTGAAGAAGCTGCTCGGATGAGTTGTGAAACATCTTCAATGATTACCAAACAAGTCCAGTTGCTTTAGATTTATTTATACTAGATATTAGTCAATTAGAGTTTTTCAAATCTTTTTTTTTGAGACCCATTAAAAATTACCCGGAATTTTTTTTTTACAGTTTCATACTATCAAATTTTTATTAGATTTTTTAAAAATGTAGGATTATTTGAAATATAAAAAATACAAAAATTATCCAAATTTTGATATCTAATATTTATTGGAGCACAAAAGATTGATCTTCAATCAGTACATTTCAGTTTCACTGCGCTGAACCATTAGAATATGTATTCGCAATGCGTATTCAATAAAACAATGAAGCTCAGTACAGATAAACAGTATAGCTGCAATGCAATTTTCACCTTGAAGTGACACACACTCATCATTGCAACCCCAGTCTATGGGTTCCATTATGATTTTATTATATATGTTAAATCTCATTAGCAGTAATACCATCTGTGCTATGTGAAATAGCTGCCCACCGAATACTGTGTTTGGTTTTCTAAACATGTTTACTAAAATATGATAGAAATGTCCCTTGAATGATGAGGTTGAAATGTGCTTGTCTGTATTCCAATAAAGTTGCAGCAATCCCTGCTATAATGTTTTCCCACTATGTGGGTGTTCCCTAGCAGCACCCTTTCTAAATGTTTTCATGCCCAGTGGTAGCTCAGCTAATCTTTCTTTTATTGCAGAGACTCAGTAGGTGCTGTACTCTCTTGGGCACTCATAAGGAACTTTTTTAAATATTGAAGTCTTCTCTGCCAGCTGAAGTATTCATTTATACTGAAAATAAATGAATAAAGTGTGTTTGTTCAAGTACAGTATGTATAAAGATAGTTTGATGTTCTGCAGAACAAATTTAAACTTTTTCCTGCCATAAAGTGTACAAAGTGTAAAGGTCTCCCACATGAAAAGCTTTTAATCATTTGCTACAGTAGCTACAAATCAGAACTATGTGAAGCAATTAGCTTTTATGCATAACAGCCATAGCTAATTACTGTCAGATGAGACATTCTCAGAGCTCTGATACAAGTTGTGGCGCCCTCGGGGGAACTACATGGATTCCTATAACATAAACAAGCATGTTATTTAGCTGGCATTAAATGAGCCTAATGTAGCTTGATAATGTTTTAAATAGCTAAAATGCATTCCTATTGTGGCTGTGTGCTTAATGGGCATTGTGACCTGCAAATATAAGACTGGAAGCTTTGCCAACAAATGATATATGAATTCAGGAGATATTTAAATTTCTAGTCCTCGGCAAGAAACATTTTGGGGCAAAAGCAGAAACTCAGTTAGTTCTATTATCTCAATTAATATTTTGACTTTGCAGATTTATACAAATTACACTGAAAATGGAGCACCAAGATCAGTATTCAGTCTGATTTACATTATGGGGAACAGTGCAAGATTCCATGCATTCTGCGTAGCAAACTGCTTCCCCTTGCCCCACACAATATGCACTTTTCACAGACTCCACATTAAGCAAAGCCCTACTGTACAGCATATGTTCACTTACTGGGGATTTGGTGTTCGTAGGTTGGGTGGGCAGTTTGCAGATTGCCTCTGTAAAGCGTGTGACATTATTATGCTGCCAAAGGCATTTTCCCCATATGCTGCATTTAACACAAAATCCTCAAGCCTCAGCCAATTTTTTTAGAACACCAGGAAATGATTTCTTAAAAATAAATTTTCACAGGGACATAAACCATTTCCATTTAATTATCCATCAAAAACAATTAGCACATTATAAATAATTGATCATAGTATTTCCCTGGTAATTTATGCAGAGGTAAAAAGTCCAGAGTTGGCAAATGTCTATTTTCTGTTTAGTGAAAGGAATAGTTCCATTTATGGCTAGGGGCAAGGACACACAGGAAGATTATTGAGCATTTTAACACCCATGGATTTAACACTCCCAAACACACAGCAGCAAAATTCTGCAAAATCACTTCCCATTAGGTTAAACTATAGAAGGCTCCCCATACAGTAGAGCAGAATAACTCTTTATGACCCCCACACACACACACAAACACACACATACACACACGTAAGATAAATATTGGGAAACACTGTTTTTTCCTGAAGTGAATAAAGGATAGTGTCCAAGTTCTTAAAGGAACAGTAACACTAAAAAATAAAAATGTTTTAAAATAATTAAAATATAATGTACTGTTGCAATGCACTGGTAAAAGTTGTGTGTTTGCTTCAGAAAGACTACTATAGTTAATAGAAATAGCTGTTGTGTAGCCATGGGGGCAGCCATTTAAATTGAAAAAATGAGAAAAGGCACAGGTTACATAAGAAGATAACAGATAAACTGTGTAGAATACAATGGGAATCTGCTACTTATCTGTTATCTGCTTAGTAACATGTGCCTTTTCTCCTTTTTTCAATTTAAATGGCTGCCCCCATGGCTACACAGCAGGGTATTTATATAACTGCAGTAGTGTTTATGAAGCAAACACACAACTTTTACTGGTGCAGGGCAATAGTACATAATATATTTATTATTTTTATACACTTTCATTTTTTGGTGTTACTGTTCCTTTAATTCTTTCATTCCAGTAGATCACTCCTGGTTGTCTAATCTGCCTGATAACTAGGTGTTAACAAAGGGTAAAGGGAGATATATATATGAAAGAGAGAGAGAGTGAGAGAGAGAGAACCTGAGCGAGAGCAAAACTTGTAAGTGTAAAATACTCTTTTGAATTTGGTTTGGTAGGTGTAATGGCAATAGGCCCTCATCTAACAGCAGATAGGGAAATATTTGGTGCATTTGGAAAAAACAGGCTTAAGATTTTATTTTTAGTAATTTTTTTTTTGTTTGGGCTCTTTTACATCTGCAAGTGCAGTTGGAGTCCCCACAATTCTCCACAGTCAGTTGCACATAATACCACTTAAATTACAGATACTGTACCTGCATCAAAATGTGCTCTTTGCAGTTAGAGTAGCGCTCGGCACTGCTCTGTCCTTTCGGCACTTGTTTTGCTCTTTACTCACTGCACCAGCGGATGAACATGTGCCCTAATGTCTGGAAAGTATACAGTGGCTTGCAAAAGTATTCGGCCCCCTTGAACTTTTCCACATTTTGTCACATTACAGCCACAAACATGAATCAATTTTATTGGAATTCCACGTGAAAGACCAATACAAATGGTGTACATGTGAGAAGTGGAACGAAAATCATACATGATTCCAAACATTTTTTACAAATAAATAACTGCAAAGTGGGGTGTGCGTAATTATTCAGCCCCCTTTGGTCTGAGTGCAGTCAGTTGCCCATAGACATTGCCTGATGAGTGCTAATGACTAAATAGAGTGCACCTTTGTGTAATCTAATGTCAGTACAAATACAGCTGCTCTGTGACGGCCTCAGAGGTTGTCTAAGAGAATATTGGGAGCAACAACACCATGAAGTCCAAAGAACACACCAGACAGGTCAGGGATAAAGTTATTGAGAAATTTAAAGCAGGCTTAGGCTACAAAAAGATTTCCAAAGCCTTGAACATCCCACGGAGCACTGTTCAAGCGATCATTCAGAAATGGAAGGAGTATGGCACAACTGTAAACCTACCAAGACAAGGCCGTCCACCTAAACTCACAGGCCGAACAAGGAGAGCGCTGATCAGAAATGCAGCCAAGAGGCCCATGGTGACTCTGGACGAGCTGCACAGATCTACAGCTCAGGTGGGGGAATCTGTCCGTAGGACAACTATTAGTCGTGCACTGCACAAAGTTGGCCTTTATGGAAGAGTGGCAAGAAGAAAGCCATTGTTAACAGAAAACCATAAGAAGTCCCATTTGCAGTTTGCCACAAGCCATGTGGGGGACACAGCAAACATGTGGAAGAAGGTGCTCTGGTCAGACGAGACCAAAATGGAACTTTTTGGCCAAAATGCAAAACGCTATGTGTGGCGGAAAACTAACACTGCACATCACTCTGAACACACCATCCCCACTGTCAGATATGGTGGTGGCAGCATCATGCTCTGGGGGTGCTTCTCTTCAGCAGGGACAGGGAAGCTGGTCAGAGTTGATGGGAAGATGGATGGAGCCAAATACAGGGCAATCTTGGAAGAAAACCTCTTGGAGTCTGCAAAAGACTTGAGACTGGGGCGGAGGTTCACCTTCCAGCAGGACAATGACCCTAAACATAAAGCCAGGGCAACAATGGAATGGTTTAAAACAAAACATATCCATGTGTTAGAATGGCCCAGTCAAAGTCCAGATCTAAATCCAATCGAGAATCTGTGGCAAGATCTGAAAACTGCTGTTCACAAACGCTGTCCATCTAATCTGACTGAGCTGGAGCAGTTTTGCAAAGAAGAATGGGCAAGGATGTGCAAAGCTGGTAGAGACATACCCTAAAAGCCTGGCAGCTGGAATTGCAGCAAAAGGTGGTTCTACAAAGTATTGACTCAGGGGGCTGAATAATTACGCACACCCCACTTTACAGTTATTTATTTGTAAAAAATGTTTGGAATCATGTATGATTTTCGTTCCACTTCTCACGTGTACACCACTTTGTATTGGTCTTTCACGTGGAATTCCAATAAAATTGATTCATGTTTGTGGCTGTAATGTGACAAAATGTGGAAAAGTTCAAGGGGGCCGAATACTTTTGCAAGCCACTGTATTTACCTTTTATTGATGAGCTGCGATAGACCGTAAAAGTGTATATTGGCCTATTCAAACAGATATAAGCAATTAGGTAATTTACGTACATACAGACCAATAACAGGTAAAACATTTTGTCCTGTAGAACTTTTGGTCCCATTGTTGCATACTTTGGCACTGAAGTACTAAGGTACTGTATTTACAGCATCTTTCCCAATTGTATTCAGACACCCTGCTAAGATATTCTCTTCAAATGCACTTTTATTTTTCTTTAGCTGTTCCAACCCAATGGAATTTCTGGCAGATCCACTTGTCAATCTGCTGGCCTTGCTGAATATATATTCATAACAATGCATCAGGGCAGATATGTGACCCTAAGCTCTAGGCCATTTAACCTGGTTGCCTCAGCTACAATTATTTATATGTATATTTAGTATGTCTTTGGAGCTTTGTAAAATCAAATAAAGGGATACTGTATTTAGTATCCATGTTGTAGTACAAGAAATATGGACAAACCCTTCACTAACCAGCCATAAGAACGGATGTCTGTACATGTACGTGAATGGCTTTTATTAAAAAAGTAGATCTACTGTACAAAAAAAAGTACTATATTCTAGTACAGTTATAGGATCCGTTATTCGGAAACCTGGTATCCAGAAAGTTCCGAATTACGGAAAGACCATCTCCCATAGGCTCTATTTTAAACAAGTGATTCTAATTTTTAGAAATTATTTCCTTTTTCTCTGTAATATTCAAACAGTACTTTGTACTTGATCCCAACTAACATATAATGAATCCTTATTTAATGCAAAACAATCCTATTGGGTTTATTTAAGGTTTAAATGTTTTTTTTTTAGTAAACTAAGAGCATGGCGATTTAAACTATGGAAAGACCCCAGGTCCTGAGTATTCTGGATAACAGATCCCATACCTGTACACTATAGCTATATTATTACATAGCAATTACATTTAAATTTGCTCAGGATGCTGAACCTAACAGACTTGCATGCTTTATTTTATTCCATCGAATGGCATTATTACCCTGACTTTGAAAAGGAGATGAAGCAATTGCCAGTATGGGAACTGCAGTCTGGCTGAACTGAACAATCTGTTTGTGTTAGAAAATGCAAATACATAAACAGACAACGATTGCGGGAATAACTCACAGAGCCAATTTTTTTTTGTTGTATTTTCCTAAGGATAGACATAATGTTGGAAAACTATTCCGAGGACGGTCCAATAATCTTAAAAGAATTACAGTATGGCAGAACACAACCAATTAGTCCTGACAAAAACAAAGACTAAAGCAAAAAGCCTTGAGGTCTGGCATTTATGCATACAGTTGACAGATGGGTTTATATACTATACAACATTTTAATTCCCTTTCTACTACTTCAGCTAGCAGGGATTAGTAAACCAGTGCCTGGCTAAGAAGAAAAAAGAATGTTAAAGATATTCCCTTCCGTTTAAACAAACAAAAAGCCTTTTATACATTTCCTCACACAGAAAGTCTGGGACCAACACAGTTTTATACAGATAAAAGTATGCTAATAGGGTTCCAAAGTACATAATAAAATGTGGAATATAGGTACATGTAGGGGGCTATAGGTCAACCTTTGTATTGTGTCATTTTCTTATGTTTTTTCTACTTCAAATAACCTAAAAATGAAAAAAAAATGCAAATGTTACTTTATTTATCAAAAAATCCAATTAAAAACCGTTAAAAAAACTTGAATATCTCAGATTTGTATTTTTCTCGTCAAGCTCAAAGAAAAATGATTCTCTATGACCTCTCCAGCTTTTAGATGCCCCGGTTTTAATAAATATAGATAATTAGTTATTTGAAACCATTATTCAAATGTATGATTTGTAGTGCAAAAAAAAAAACTTGAATTGCGGAAAAACACAAAAGTTGATAAATAACCCACCTACTGTCTAAAGAGAGTAAGTACAATCACTCAAGCAAGAATCTTTATTTCCTTTGTGATTTGCAAGTAAATGATTACCCCCAAGTTAAAAAATAAAGTGTAAATGTATGACAGGGGTCTTTAAGAGACAATTACTTACTAATATAATAAATATATATAGTAACTAAGTACATGGGGGTCCTGAGCATTTTTTCTGGGTTGGGGGGTACAAAGAAAAATAAATTCTTACCTGTTTATCCTATAAACTATCTGCTCTGACCCACTAGTTCTTAAAGTGGCCCTGATTATATATGAATTTGTCATATATATGAATATTATTTTTGCATACTTTTATTTGCCTTAAAATATATTTCCTTTCATCAGATTAAGATTAGCATTAGCCTAGTGGCCACAATTCTTAAATATTTCATTTGAAAACTGTGATATATTCTTCGATGTGGGCAATGTTTTGCAAACCTTGTGCATAATATAGCCTTTAATACCGAATATATAAAACACACTTAAAGCTTCCCAGCAAATATAAAGAAAATGACCTGATACGTCGGTTCCCTCTGTGTTTAGTTAATCAAAAAGGAATTATCACAAGGATTTGTCAAAATCTATTTTATCCTTTTAAACAAGAGGCCCTTTGAAAATAAGATAGGTAATATGTATAGAGTGGATATGGGGTGAGAGTGACGCAGAGTTACTGTGCTCTTTTTGTCTATGTGTGTAAGTAAATCATTTCATATCTTTTCTTTTTCCTTTGTGTGTACATGGAACAATCACTTTGCATCACAATTACTGCAACTCTACTTTTCTTCATTGAATATGTTTGAATAAGTCTGTTGATTTGCAAAACACTCTTTTTATTCCTTGTTTCATTGTCGTCTGCTATTCTCCAAGTTCCTGCCATTTAACTTGAAATTCTGATTTGACCTTTCTCGGTCATACAGTATACAGTATTTCCTTTCCTGGCTATCACTATTATTAATATTTTTTCTCATGTTACCCCTGCAGGTCTCAGTGTCCTTGTACAGATATTATGAGAATTGTTCAGTACAATAATGTAGTTCATATGTGTCCTACTAAGTGACCATGGGTCAGATGTAGCCCTCCAGTACAATTTTTACAGGCCACCATGTCCCCTGGGCTTACAGACTTATCTGAATGACATTATTATTATTATTATTATTATTATTATTATTATTATTATTATTATTATTATTATTATTATTATTATTATTATTATTATTATTATTATTATTATAACAGAATATGATCAAATGGCAAATGTGTATATTGTAAGTATATTTGTACGTATATTTTAACATATGCATACTTTAATGATTGCACTGAAAATATGAATCATCACTCTACAAGCTAAATTATAGGGTTTATTATTACTTATTATAATAATAAGATTTAAAGGAGAAAGAAAGGTAAAAACTAAGTAAGCTTTATCGGAAAGGTCTATGTAAATACAGCCATAAGCACTCACAGAAACACTGCACTGACTTCTCTGTCAAAAGATTTCTTGTGTCTGTAATTCATGTGCAGGGGCCATCCAGCTCTCTGCTATCTCCCCTCTCCTGCTCCCCCCCCTTAGGAATGTGGATCTGAGCCAATCAGCAGGAAGCTGACTCATAGTCTACACACTGAGCATGTACACTTGTTCTGGGTCTCGGTGCAGGAGTAAGGCATTATGGGAACTTTCTTTACACAGCTCAGCGTTTTTTCTTCCTGTCTGGCTTCTGATCATCTGAACGGGTGAACTATGGGGAGACTTAAGGGCACTATTGAGACAACTGAAGGTATGCCTGCAGCTTGAGATTAACTGTTTTGAAAGGCACATCTCCAGTGTGTTCTGCTATGCTATTTAATCCCCTACATTACCAGCCTTTTATCTGTTTAAACACGAGCAAGACCAAGACCCCAGCATGTGTATAAGATAGTGTTCCTAACCAGCACATGATGATAAAGGTAGCAATCAGGTACATTAAAGGATGCCAAACAATATACCAGAGACTTGTAGAAAAGGGTTTGCTTGTCCTTTAAATAATAATCATTACGGTCAAATTATCATCAATCGAAGCAGATTTTTAACACATTTCTAACATTTTCCCAGCTGACATCCAGGAACATTTTTTTGGAACATTTATCTATTTTAACATTTAACAATGTGTCCCAAAGTGTCCCAGTGCTCATCTATGGGGACCTCCCAAAATGACAGAGATTATTTTCCATATTTTTTTCTGTATTTATGTGTTTGTTAAATACTCTTACTGTTTAAAGAAACAAATGAGCGTTCATAAATCTGGCCTAATGTCTGTTTATTCATTAATTACATAGACTTTCTGTTTAGAAAAACAAGTTTGCTTCAAAATGTGCGGCATTGGCAGACGGATAATTTAATGACCCAATTATGCTCCAGGTAGCTTTAACCAAGCCAAGTTTGACTTTATGAAGTCAAAGTTCTTAGCTTCAGTGCTGTTCATTTTTAAATTTCACATAACGGGCTTTTAAAATGCACTTCGTTAAATAATAGAGAGGCAAAAAGTCAGGTTTTTTTTCTTTTACAATTTATCTTTTTTATAAATGAATCTTCTAAAAATGCTTTGCCTGCATTTTTCCTTTTCACATTACTGTGGAATAGAACAGAGCTAATGTAACCAAAGGAGGCTATAAACGCTTAAATGAGAAGGTAAAAACTAAGTAAGCTTTATCAGAAAGGTCTATGTAAATACAGCCATAAGCACTCACAGCAATGCTGCACTGAGTCCTCTATCAAAAGAAACACTGGATTTATTGTCTCCTTTTGTGGACACATGTTCTTTGGTATCAGACTTCCTGCTCTCAGAAATCTCTGAGATACCTAGAAAGTTCTCACCATTAACTTTTCACATAGCTTTTTGAAATCCTTCCACTTACTAGCCAGTCACCATGGCCTTCCACCCCTTCATTCCAACTTTGACAATAATGTCTCGTTTTTATATCTCAGCTTCTCCATTTCTGCTCCTCACTGGCTCCAGCAAGTGTTTGCTCAGTAAGCAACTCACCTGGTTTGCAGTCCCCCTCAATGCTAAAACTTGCACTCTTAATTCAGATTCCAAAACAAAAACACACCTTTAGCTCTCACAAGCAAATGATACGTCCAGTAGCTCCTTGACATGCATTGAGTATCACCCACCCAAACATTCATACAACAGCTTTATGTTTATATTCCTGATATAAAAACTTTTTTACCACTTACATACACATTCAGCATGCATGACATACAGCTGCATTAAACATACAGTATTTTTAAAATTCACTTGGATGAGATTTTTATACTTATTGGTCATAAGCTAAAAAAAACTGGTTAAAAGAGCTGTTTGTAATTAATGATAGAATCTCTTACTGATCCTGGGTGTACTGCCCTATAGTGAATCAGAGAACATCTTTGTTGGTTAGAAACCATATTCTTGTTCATTGAGCTCTAGTGAGAACGACAAGACAAATAACACCTATAACCCTACATTTGTCATTAGTGCTTCCTACGGTAACCTGGTGCCACTATCCATAGGTGAAGATTAAACATCTTTAGAAAAAGAACGATACAATATATTTTCATTTAGTCAATTGCTAACTGAATAGATTTGTTCAACCTCACAAGAACAGTGTGGTTTTTCCACGTGCATTATATAAATGCCATAAACGCTTTCCTTGTAATATGGTTTTCCAAGAAATAATATCTTTGAAAAAATCACTTTGGTATTAAAGCACTAAAGTTATGCACCATCAGTGTTCCCTTTTGCTACTACTGTGCACCCTTTGTTATTAGAACATTTTTATTCTTCCCACAAAGCGACAGCATTGTCTGATAAACTGCTTTAGCAATTCAGTCAAGGGACACTATTAAGTTGCAAATAGAAAACATGGATCAGAAGAAATGGCAACATCTGTAGAACCGAGATCTCAAAAGCACTCGGCTGACCCTAAAAGCATCTCTAGTTCCCAATGTTCTGTATTATAAGCTATAAAGCAAAATGCTTTAAATTGTGTTTTTATTTCTTTTTGATATGGAAATGTGTGCTGTATACATAGAAAATATATTTCTGACGAACTAAAATCACATTGGTTAAAAATGATGAAAGGCCACAGACTGAGAGCTTTAATACAAGTCATGGAAGTCCAAGGTGCAAGGTGCAATATCTGTATGTTTAAGGTCAAAGATCAAATAATATAACAGTGCGATTACTAAGCACCATTTATAGGATGTTGTTACCTGATAATAACAACTTGTGTGTATTATATATAATGTTCTGCTGTTTTTTTGCCCCCAGAATCCGTTTAGCTGAAACAAGTGCATCAAACTAGAAAACCCAGAAACTGGCCAATCAAAAGCTGACTGGTTCATGCAGAAGTGTGGGGTTGTACTAGCCATGTTAAAGTTATTTTTAATTCTAGTGTTCGATATCAATTTGAAATTTGACAGACTCATTGAAACTTACCGTATGATTTTACTGCATTTAAATTGGGGGTTTTTTTCAGGTTTTTTATGCAATCAAATTTCAAAATTCAAATTTTTTAATAAATATGCACACATTTTCTTTTGCATTGGAAAAAAAAACAAAAAAAGTCTATTTTTGATGAATGGGCTTCCCCTTATTTTGCTATGGTGATTCAAGATGGAAGCGTTAAGATTATAAATGTAGAAACAGTAAGATCAGAAACATATTATATTACAGAATAGCAATATATATATATATATTTATAATATTTATACAATATATAGTATATAATCCAATACATTTATGCATCAGTACCTTGCACATGTCCCACTAAGCTGTAAAAGTCAACACCCTTATATAGGTTTTTAGACTCAAGAGTTTAAAGTGCAGCTTAATTCTACTTTCTTTAAATAGTTTTATTGTGACAACAAATAAATACAAGTATTGGACTTGTTATCCAGAATGCTCAGGACCTGGGGTTTTCTGGATAAGGGATCTTTCTGTAATTTTGACCTCCATACCTTAAGTCTACTAAAAAATCATTTAACCATTAAATAAACCCAATAGGATTGTTTTTCCTCCAATAAGGATTTATTATATCTTACTTGGGATCAAGTACAAGGTACTGTTTATAACAGAGAAAGAGGAAATAGGTATTAAAATTTTGAATTATTTTATTGAAATAGAATCTATGAAATATGGCCTTCGCATAATTCTTAGCTTTCTGGATAATGGATCCCATACCTGTATATATAATGTAAAACTACTTTGCTAAAATAATGATTTGCCTTTTGTAACCTTCAGGGTTGCAGTATTTACAAATATTAAATAAGTCTGTTTTCTTACTGACTGTATGGTAATTATATACATTCCAGCAGGTGCCTCCTCATCCTTTTGATTAGCAGCAGGAGCTTCCTTTACTTTTTTTGACCCACCCCCAGTGTGCTCTCGACCCACCCCCCAAAACGCTCTCGACCCACCCCCCAAACGCTCTCGACCCACCCCCCAACGCTCTCGACCCACCCCCCAAAACGCTCTCGACCCACCCCCCAATGCTCTCGACCCAACGCTCTCGACCCACCCCCCAAAACGCTCTCGACCCAGCCCCCAAAATGTTTTCTACCCACCCCCCAAACACTCTCGACCCACCCCCCAAACACTCTCGACCCACCCCCCAAATCCTCTCGACCAACCCCCCAACGCTCTAGTCCCACCTCCACAACGCTCTCGACCCACCCCCCAAAACGCTCTCAACCCACCCCCCAAACGCTCTCGACCCACCCCCCAAAACGCTCTCAACCCACCCCCAAAATGGGTTCAGTGGTTCTGAAAGGAAACATTTTAACTGAGTCAATAAATGAATGAAAGTGACATATGGGCAGTATGAACTGCTGTCATTTAGCATATTTACAAACCTACTAGCTTTTTCTGACTTTCTGCCTCCTCCATTTGTAATGGTAGCATACACCAATGATAATTTTTTTGTAACCTTTAGCTCTGCTGAAATCTCTACCCAAAGGGATTCCGCACCCTCACCGTTGCTGTCCCTGGTAATGTCTTTAGTGCCTGGTTTTAATTCTTACTTTACATAAAGACAAACCCCTCCACCATTTTTAATGCCTCTTTCCTTTCTAAAAAGGGTGTAACCATTTAAATTCACAGCCCAGTCACATGTTATGTTCATTTTCAGCACATACAATAAACTCCAGCTCTCATAATTTACAGCATAGATTACTACTTTTCCCATTGACATTTATATTATGTAACTGAGTTAGCGCTAGGGTTTTTATTTGCCTGTTTTTATTGTAACAGTAAACTTTATGCCCCCTCACTCCTTCAACATGACCCTTACTAACCCCCCTGCTCCATTTATACTAGTTTCCTGATAATACTGAGAAACATGTGGGCTTGAATGATATTGCTCCAACTAGCAGCTCAGCAGCAAAGTGTGACTGAAGTTTATCACAAGTCACATGGCTATGGTCACCTGCGAAACTAATAATATGTGTATCCCCATGTCAAATTAAATATAAACAAATGTGATTAAAATGGATTTGAGTGCAGGATTCTGCTAGAGTAGCACTGGTAAGTGATGTGTTTTGTAAACAACATGTTTTCCTGTGACATAATTCCTTTGGTTTAATGTCAATATGATATCCAAATAGGCTCTTAAGCTCCAAAAGAGACATTAAACATATTGTTAACCTTAATGATAATCAAACTCCCATTATGCTTTGGCAGCTATCAGTCGTGCAGTTACAAAGTCATTCTCTGCTGTTCTTGTTCCACTGTTTCTGCTGTCCATGTATTTAGTACAGAGTGAAACGCTTTGTAATTACTTTTTAAAGGCTCAAATTCTGCATGCGTATGCCATGAAGTGTGACTATTTTCTTATTAATGTTATAATTTTACAAGGCTGTAAAGAAAACGGTTAAATGGATTCTGTAGAACTAATTTTATATCTTTATTTTTTTACATAGAAAATGTCTAATAATTCTGGTTTGAAGGACATGAGACGCATCAATAATCACCTAGACTGAATTATGTAATTCAGCAGCCTAGGGATTCAAAATACAGACAGTTTTACTATATATGAGGTTTCAGATATTTGTCCAGTATAGATAACAATAAATACATTCAGTGCAAATTCAGTGCTGGCCTAGGTGTTCTGTCCCCAGTCCTGAGAGGATGATAAAAACTATCTTACATTTCTACTTTTCAGTCCCTGGTTCCTTCTTACTTTCTTCTCTGATATCTTAAGGAATATTTGTGCCCTGCCCTTTTTACTTGCTTCCCATTTACCTTTTTTCCCTCGCCATGCCTCTTTCCCACTAGACCTGTCTCCCCCTTACTCCTCTTCCCTTGTTCAATAATTGTCTCATTTATCTATGTGCCATATTATTCTGCACCAGTCTTTCTAATATTAAACCATCTTACCAAATTCTATTTTATCCCCTGCTCTTTATACCAGTCACCCCCTTCTACACCTCCCTCCATGTCTCTCCCCCATAACCCACCTCCTGCTGTGCCGTTGTACCTCATTTTACCACAATGGATGGGTTGAACTTGATGGACAATGGTCTTTTTTCAACCCTATGTAACTATGTAACTATGTAACTATGTAACAATGAAATAGTAGTATCACGTGCACAGCAGCAATTGTTAAAACTTGTTAATGGCATTTTCAGCAGTCAGGAGCACTTTAGTAAGTGGAATAAATGTTCCCAGTGTTTGGGATAGATGTTCTTTATGCTTTCAACATTAACTTTTAGTACTAATAGTGATAGCCTATAAAATTAATGTCCAACAGTATTCTGAAATGATGCCGCTGTTAGCATCTCATTATGTGCATTTTTTTCTTCCGGCTGTAATGTTACAATGTGAGACCCAAGTAAAATGTTCTTCTAAGTAAGAATATGGGGGCCATTTACTAACATTTGGATTTTTTTTTTTTCTGCTATGGATTTTTTAGAACTAAACTTAAACTTAAACTACTGCCAAGAGCATGTAGAAGTCAATGGCAGATGTCCCTTCCCTTCCCTGGAGGATCCTTCTTTTGCTTCAAGGCTTAAGAGGTTTGGAATTTTTGATACTGTTTTTTTGTGCGATAATTCAAAAAAGCAGTTACGCAACTTTTCTGCAACTTTTCCTGCAAAGACTTTTTCCTTCCAGATTTTTAAGTACCGTATATACTCGAGTATAAGCCGATCCGAATATAAGCCGAGGTACCTAATTTTACCTAAGAAAACTGGAAAAACGTATTGACCCGAGTATAAGCCTAGGGTGGGAAATGCAGCAGCTACTGCTAAGTTTCAATAATCAAAATAAAATTTATTTCAAAGAAAAACAGTAAACTAGCTCTGTAGGTGGAGAAGAGGGTCAACAAAAACAACAGGCACTGGAGGGTCTGGTTGTGGGTGGCCTAATTTGCACACAAAGGACAGAGGGTGCTAGTCTGGAGGGACCCTTGGCACCCAACTCGAGTATAAGCCTAGGGTGACTTATTCAGCACATTTTGGGTGCTGCAAAACTAGGCTTATACTCGAGTATATACAGTAAATGTCAAACATTCGTGGAAATTAGTTTATTCAAATTTTTAAAAATAGGAAAAATGAGAAATGAGTTAGAGTTTTAGTAAATGTGCCCCTAAGATACATTTGCAACACACACTGCAGGAATCACTAGTTGCCATATATACATTTTACTACAACAATCTCCCTTCAGCCTTTAATACCCCCGTATTGCAGGTTAAAGTACTGTACAATGAAATGTGCTAACTGGGCCAAAATTGCTCCAAAAAAGGAATTTATCGATGCACATTTTCCCAGCCCATAGTAATGCATTATTTGCAGTCCATTTATTTTTAGACACAAGGGTCAGTGACAATTTGATCATGAAAATTCTCATTCTGAAATGTCATGAAGCACAGACCTGGGCAGGTTCTGTTTTTTTCTTAGGTTTGATTCTGTTAGATAGAAAAACTGGCAAGCAAAGTGGCAATGTCATTTCCAGTGCAGAAAATAGCAACATTCCGTAGCGAGCCAATAAACACAAAGCATTTAGCATTCCGGTAGAGTAAGCAGCATCAAACCAGAATGATAAAGACTGTTCCTAATCCAAAGAAGCAGTTGGACCACCTTTCCCCAATCTTTGTTGCTCCACTAAAAGTAGTTATACTGTTTAAGAAGGGTTGGGGGGATAAAAATCTTGACACATGACGTAGACAGTGATATTCTGAGACTTTGCATTTGGTCTTAATTTTTATTGTTTGTAGTTTTTTAATTATTTCACTTTTTGTACAGCAGCTCTCCAGTTTGCAATTTAAACAGCTACCTGGTTACTAGGGTCCAGGTTACTTTAGCAACCAGGAAATGGTTTGAATGTGAGACTGATGTATGAATAGGAGAGGGACTGAATAGAAAGATAAGCAATACAAAGTAACTGCAATAATACAGCTATAGCCAGTGACCCACATTTGAAAGCTGCAAAGAATCAGAAGGGAAGTCTAAAGCTCTAAAAAAAAACAAAAAAGAAGGCCAGTTGCACAGAAGTTGCTCAGAATTGGTTTCTTCTATAAGATACTAAAAGTGAACTAACCTTTTACAGATGAAACAATATAAACAACATGTATAATTTTGCTCTTCTACAGTATTTATTAATAAAGCTTCATATGTTAAATGCACCTTGTTATTACCAAAATAACTGAGACTGATGACTGCAGGAGTACATATACACATATTTATAAAAATATTACAAAAATCAGTAATGTGGGCTACTCACAGCACAGCCAGTCATGTGATCCCCAGAGCCGTATTCACATTGCTAAGCAGCCAAAGCTTTATTTACATTAAACGGGTATCGTTCTTTGTAAATATCAGGTAGTTACACCACCTATGGCTTAAATCAGCTTAGATGGGATAAGCAAAAACTATTAGGCTGATAGAATTACACCACCTCACATGTCAATCTGTGGAAATTCATTCTTGCTCTGGTGAATCACATTATGAACTACAGATGATTAAACTGCACTACATTGCAGATAGACAGCCACGCGCCTGCAGCTGCATTCTAAAGGACATTCTATGTCCCTGGTGTTATCACTGGTAATTATAGCCGAGCTCGCTGATATGAATTCAAGTCTTTATGCAAGCCCAATTGAAATTCTGATTTGTGAGCCGGGAGCTCTTTAGCGTGAGACTTTCATTCACTTGTGTGTTTTTTTTTTACTTTGCTACTGAATTGACTCTTGTGTCAGATCTCAAAAGGGCAACCTTTTTTAATTGTGCCTCTGCATTAGAGAATGGATTTCATTAGAAAAATGAAAGAAATAAATAAGGAACAGTCAAGAGATTTATAGCTTTTTAGGTCAATTAAAGGTTATGAAAAGCTGCAAGAATGAGAAGTTTGTCGCTAGCTTTTTTTCTTTGATATGTAAACATGCGGCTTCACATCCCGAGATTCATTTGATATTAAAAGGGAAGCAAATAAAGATGATTTTTTTTTTCAAGCAGGCTGCACTTTTCTGATTAATATTACTTCACGCTTGCAGTAGTTTATATATTACCTTTCTCATTATCTTGTCATGTTAAAATGACTAAAGACACAAGCAAACCATACCATTAATTTATTTATAACTGTTAATTGTTTACTCTGTCCCTTTCAAGCTGGTTTGTGTATACCTTAGGCTGATACCCCACCAGCAATAAAGAGAATCGGCGGTGGAAAGGCCTACGCATCTCTTGGTTTTTCTGAAGTTGCACAAAGTTTCCTCCTGCAGACAACTTTGGGAATAAAGCAATGTGTAGGCTTTTCCACCAATGATTCCCTTTATTGCTGGTGGAAAGGACTTTTGGGGAGATTAGTCGCCCGCAGTAGCAGAGATTTATTGTGGTAAACTGGCCATACATTGAAAGATCTGTTTGTTTGGTGAGGTTGCCAAGCAAACAGATCTTTCTCTGATATGTGTACCTTGAGGTGGGCGATATCAGATTTTCAGCCAAGTATCGGTCAGGTAGGTCTGTTTGAGGGCCAGACAGTACATGGCCTGATAAGCTGCCACCTCAGACCACTGACTGCTTTTACTGGCTCTTGTATGACCACCTTTTGGCTGTGCTGGAAATGCAAATAGAGCTTGCTGGTTGCCAGTTCTGTAACAAGAGGTTGCCAGGCTCCTCCAGCAAAAAAGAACATTTCAGAGAAGCCTGGCTTGCACAGCAGCTCCCACCCACACAACACTTCCCCACCTCTCCATCTGCTTGTGCAGTCACGCACATGTATATAAAGAATAGGAGCAGCTGGGGAAGGGGGACTGTTATGCTATAGAGGAAGCCAACCCTGCTGTCCAGGCCCCCCTTTCCCCTGGGCTCCCCCATAACTGCGTGGGTCTGCTCCCTCTATAGTTACACAACTGCCTTACACATGGGTCGTCCAACAGCACTGACCTCATTTGAAGGTGTGACCTCTGTCAGTCCAGATAGCGATGTCCTGCATGTGCTCATGGGAGATATTGGGGTTTGTTTTATGTCTGGAGTGACAGGCCGTGATCTGAAAAGTTCACACAACAGTCTCTTGAAGTTTTTTTTTGAGAAGTCCTTAAGTCTAATCATGAGCAAGTCAACTGAAATATGGACAATTCCACTTTCAACAAGCCCAGTGTCTACAGAGGGACCTGTGAGCCTGTGTGCCGCTGTGCCGCTGCAGAACACTAATTACTGTCGCTGAGGCAAGCCTCATGGCTCCTATGATATCTAATCACGGCAGCCAAGCAAATAGATCCAATAATAATAATACAGGAGGTAAAATGCCAAATGTCCTTTTTCATGAAGAAGCTTAAGAAGGAGAGTAATTCTTTTTTCTTTTTTGCTTTCATGTTTGGACCTTTGTTATCTACACATTGCATAGCCACGCTAAAATTGAAAAATGCAAATAATTCCATGTATATCCGAGTGGAGGCACACTTATTTATATTAAAAAATTCCGCACAAGCTAGAATTCTATATTAGAACAAAACCCTTGGAAATGGAAAACCAGCGACAGGATTATCCTTTTATCTCCAGTGCTTTCGACTTATTTATTTCCAATGCAATTTTAACTGGCAACAAAAACACAGATGAACAAAGAAATAGAAAAGGACAGCAAAGAAAAAATGAATTGAAAAAAAAAAAACTTCATGTGAAAAATGTTTTGAAATGTTGACGGCCATGGGGCATTTTCATCTGTGCAGCTAAATTATCAGAGCTTCAGCCCTGATTGCTAACAGCAACCTTATTCTGCTTAGTATGCCACAGGATTCATACATTTACACATCCAATACAGCTCTAATGCCAAAACTCAGCTTTTATTTCAAAGGACTATGAAATTAAGGTAAAACCAGTCATTGTAACAAATCTATGTGCCATTCCTTGGGCTCACTATACAGCAAAATAATCAAAGGTTTATCAGCCGCTGACTGAAATAACTTATTATTCGAGGGATTCAAGAACTTACCGTATCAGCAAATTGTAATCATATCTGCCATAATACCTAAAATATCCTAAGGGGCTGATTTACTTACCCACGAACGGGTCGAATGGAGTCCGATTGCGTTTTTTTTCGTAATGATCGGTATTTTGCGATTTTTTCGTATGTTTTGCGATTTTTTCGGATTCTTTACGAATTTTTCGTTACCAATACGATTTTTGCGTAAAAAGTTGCGCATTTTTCGTAGCGTTAAAACTTACGTGAAAAGTTGCGCATTTTTCGTAGCGTTAAGTTTTAACGCTACGAAAAATGCGCAACTTTTCGCGTAAGTTTTAACGCTACGAAAAATGCGCAACTTTTTACGCAACTTTCGTAATGGATACGAAAAACTCGCGTTTTTACGCAAAAATCGTATTGGTAACGAAAAATTCGTACAGAATCCGAAAAAATCGCAAAACATACGAAAAAGTCGCAAAATGTTCGTTTTCAAGTCGGAACTTTTCCAATTCGGGTCGGATTCGTGGGTTAGTAAATCAGCCCCTATATATAGTGAGGTTGGAATGTTCCATTGTTGATAACAGAAAAAAATCCTGGATTTGGTCTGGGATTTTGGCGAACATGAGCCTTTATTTCCACAGAATTTGGCTAAATCAAAATTTAGACAGGAAGGTGACGATTTTTTTCTTGCTGATTTTTTTAAAAAAATGTGCATAATTTGCATATGTAAATGCATGTTTGGATTTCATTTGAGATTTATCCCTTGTGGTAGATTCAGTGTTTGGCATCAAATTTATCACTTATCTGACCTTTAAAGGAACATTTCAGAGTAAAATTAAAATAGATAGGTGAATAGATAGGCTGTGCGAAATAAAGAATGTTTTTAATATAGTTAGCCAAAAATGTAATCTATAAAGGCTGGAATGGGCAGATGTTTATCATAATAGCCAGAACACTACTTCCTCCTTTTAGCTAACTAAGCTGTTAGCAGTCAGTAACTTGGGGGGGGGGGCATATGGGACATATAGTTAGTTTGCTTTCAAATGTGACCTGCGTGCTCCCATTTGGCCCTCCCCTAAAGTCACTGACTAACTAAGAGGTTAGAGAACTGAAAGAAGGAAGTAGTGTTCTGGCTATTATGTTAGATATCCACTCACTCCAGTCTTTATAGATTACATTTTTGCCTAACTAACTGTAACACTCTACATGAATTGGATTACACTCACTTCTCTGGTCTGTGCTTATTTCAGAAGGCTGAATTCTCTTTACATATGAAAGATACTGGGGGTCTAGGTTTTACAGCACAGTGCCTCCACCTAGTGAGTACTGAGGAGCACACCTCAGGGGAATCCCATTAGCAAAATAAATCACACACAGTTTGCAGTAAAGATACATTTTATATAACATTAGAACATGGGATAACTAGAAAAAGCAAACAGTATAAACCCTGCCTTGGGAAACCCATGTGGCTTTAACTAAACTTCTGGCATAGTCTCACCCAGGACACAGTCCCACACTCCACTCCTGGAGGACATACCCTTTCCCAGTTCAGTCTCAAGCAAAGTCCCTTCCCGCAGAGCTCTTTAGTTTCCACAGGTAGCACTACCTGCTCCAAAGTACCTCTCCCCTTGGATAGGCAGTTGCTCCCACGTAGCAGGCACACCTGTCCTTACAGAGGGGACACACATGGAGACTCATGCGGAGGTAAAGGTATCCACCAGCAACTAAGCAGACCTCTCTCTTGATAGTCTGGATCTCAATGCAAAGCAGAGCACACATAGCTAGTTAGTCACCCCGGATCTGATTCTGGCTGGCTGGCAATACAGCAGGGGCTCCTTTTATAACCTGCTGGCCCCTCCTGTGTTTTGGCTCTAAAGCCAAGCACTCCCTTTCTCCCAGAAGTGCACTGGGGCTCCCAGCCAATTGGATTTCTCTCCAGTCTGTAACCGGGCTGGAAAAACAGGGGAAAGGGTTCTCTGATCCCCTACATAACTATATTAAAAACTAGTGATGAGCAAACATTTTTAGCAGGCATGAATTTGCTGTGAAATTCCGCCTTTTGCCTTAAAACGAAACGGCCTCAAAAATTTGTTGCAACAAAAATTTGCAGAGTGAGGAAAAAAGTTACGGTTCTGTCTACAAAGTCTCGGTCAAGTAAAGAAAAAGTTGCAGTTGCTGCAAAAAAAGTCATGGTTGCACCAAAAAAACTGTACAGCTATGGGATGTGTTATCCAGAACCTGGACCTGAGGTTTTCCAGATATGAGGTCTTTCCATCATTTGGATATCAATACATTAAAGGGGACATTTACTAACTTTTATATTTTATTTTCTTTCACATTACTTTTTTGTTATTTAACTAAAACTCAAAATTTTCATGGAAAAAAAGCGTGACTTTTCCAAGATTTATTATGTGACAAAACTGAGACAATTCTGAATCCAAAAAATGTTCCAACTAAAACCTGTCGAGATCATGTAGAAGACAATGGCAAATGTTCTTTTTTACATTTAGAAGATCTTTCTTTGCTGTATATTTTTAGAGATTTAGGGGGGGTTTTTGATGCTGGCTTTGTGTGACAATATCAAAAAAAGTCACACCTATCAGACACAGAGACATTGATGTTCCATTAAGAGAGAAGCTTATTGGAACACGTGTGATGGAAGTGATAGGCTGTACAAGATCACTTCTTTTAACTAACCAAACCTAGGGTTCTATGGGTTTCCCAGTGTGACACAAAAAGGGGGGTTATTCCATAAAAGGAGGGAGAACTAGCTTCAGGGGCCCAATTCTTATCTCATGAAGCCGGGGGTCTAAAATCAGAGCCCATGTATGCCTTATGTGCATAAGAAACACCTTGGGAGCGAAGCTTGGACTGGTGACAGTGCCCAGTACTGAGCAATATTACTCCATAGTTATAATAACGTTTGACAGCTCAAAGCAGTTGAACACAATCCTTTGTATTGACACAGGTATCGGTGTTGGTTTGTTAAAAAACTTTCCTAACTGTTAGGAAAATGTTGATAAGTGGGGAAAATAATGAGATAATTTACTTCACAAGTAAAGCTGAAAAGAATGAATGTAATATTAATGATAACCGATATTCAGTGCATTTTATTCATTGATTTGCTTTGCGGTTAGCATTAGCATTCGCACCAAACAGGAATTACAGTTACAGTTGTTATAAAAGCGACAGTGTTAATTTGCAATTTGTGGCGGATTTGTGTTGCGCTACGCAAGGCAAAGTAACTGATAATGTTTAAACTTTAAATAAAGCTTTAGCAATTCACACAATGTCTTTTTATTTGCAGAAAGTAATACTGCTAAATTGTTTACTGTGCAAAAAAACCCATTCTCTCTCTGGTCCTGCTCCAGCAACAGAATAAAGCCTTCAGACCACACACTTGAATTGGCTATAAATAGAACGGAACAAAGTACTTCTGAGATTTGGAATTCTCTGGCTGTCAATACACTAAAATCCTCTGTGATAATAAAAACTTTGTGTTGAAGAGGTCAGCTGCCAAGTCATCTCTATCACTGGAGGGGATGAAATACTGAATTGATCATAAAACCAAAGATTGCTAAGTTAGCAGAGCCACAAATCAGCCCTCACAATCACATGACTTGTTGTTTTTTAATACTGCATTTCAGTTTAAAATAGAGGAGGAAAAAGTTTAGCCAGTAGCTATCGAGAGACCCAAAGAGCAGTGTGTGCATGATTATAAATAACAGTACTACCTACAGTATGTTTTGTACATTACAGTTATTATTAGGAGCCTATTAATGATTGTTTGAGCCTCACCTCACACAGGGTTTTGGGGGAAAACTTTGTAGGTATTTTTCCCTAAGTGGGCTTTTTAAATAAGAGAAAGTTATGCACCTAATAGCTGCCACACAGGCGCAAGCAATCATAAACTGACCCCTTACATTTGATTCTGCTTAGTATTGCTTAGTCCACTGTATCCAGAATCCATTCTGCTGACAATCCTGCCTATTGCACGTAGCTGTAGACTTGCCCCCCTGACCCACACTGCCAACACTGCCATCTGTTTATATTTTAACCCTAAAATTTTGATTGGGCCTTTGACAACTCGGGGCATTCTTACAAGCTTCTTGTATCGAATTAGTTATAAATAATAAAACTCAATCATTTATTTATGTCCTCTACCAATATGGAATCCACAGTACCTAGCCATGAATCAGGTGACCTTCTTCCTACAGTGATTCAAGCATTGTCCCTGGGTTACTTAGCTGAAGGTCAAGATCCTTGCATTGGCCCAAATCATAAATATCTGAGCCAGCATTATGCAATGTACCTTATGCTTCCAGTAGGGCTCGGAAGTATACAGTGCTAAAATCCAAGAACATTTGCATTTGAGCCCTAATGCGTACAGAATCTCTGCAGTTTAAACATTTCCACCTTCAGTTTCTTTACATCCTCTATTATTAGATTTCATTAAAAAACAATATTCTTTAAATATAGTTTTAACCAGCAGAAAAAAACCCCTCTGTGATGTCCTTGAAATGTAACCTCCATCCAGAACTGCATAACATTTAGTCTCTGGCTTTCAAATTCCTGATCTCCTAAAGATGAAATAAATCCTGGGGAAATCTGTAATCCTTTTTAATAAGACTGCTCAGGTATGTGATACAGCGGCACGATTACAACTCATGCTCTGGCACTGCACAAAAATAAATCTCCTGGCATATAAATTTAAAGTCGCTTCCCAATCAGTAACACGAGCAAATGCTTTTAAAGATTCTGCAAGACCGTGACAAAATTCTTATAATATACCTCCTTTTCTCTAATCCTTGTACTTCACCTGAATCTAGTCTGGATAAAAAAAAGGTTAAAGACATGAGAGAAGGGAAAGACAGATTTCCTTCAGCTTTCTCGTCTTTGCACTTCTTTGTGAGCTCACACTTATTGCTGATGGGATTAAAATTATAGTCCATCACAGGGAATTATTACTTAAAGGAGAAGGAAAGGTAAAAACTAAGTAAGCTTTATCAGAAAGGTCTATGTAAATACAGCCATAAGCACTCACAGAAAAAATGCACCAAAGGAAACACAATATTTCTTGTCTTCTTTTGTGTAAATATGTTCTTCGGTATCAGACTTCCTCTTTCAGAAAAAATCCTTCATTCAGGGGCAGAAGTCTGCATAGCTCTCTCCCTTCTTCTGCCCCCCCCCCATAAGAATTCAGGAAGGAAGGAGCTTCTAGGGCTCTCTACTTAGGTATGGTAAAACTTTCTGCAGAAAAAATATAGTGTTCTAGGTGGCATTAATATTGCAAATCTATTGGCAGTAAAATGCCAAAATGACTTTCCTTCTCCTTTAAGTAAGATATCCATTACGTAGTTACATAGTTAAGTTGGGTTGAAAAAACACCAAAGTCCATCAAGTTCTACCCTTCCAAGCAAACCCCCAATGCACACAAGTAGATCCATACCAACCTATCTCTACACTCACATACATAAACTACATATCAACCTCAATACTAACTGTAGATATTAGTATCACAATAGCCTTGGATATTCTGATTGTTCAAGAACTTATCCAACCCCCTCTTATAGGCATTAACAGAATCTGCCATTACAACATCACTAGGAAGGGCATTCCCCAACCTCACTGCCCTCACCCCCTACGCTGCTTCAAATGAAAGTTCCATTCCTCTAACCTAAAGGGGTGGCCTCTGGTGCGCTGGTCGTTTTTATGGGGGAAAAAGAACAACCCCTAAAAAACAACACCCTGTAGTTCAGGATGAGGTAATGGGACATTACACAGTTGGATACTGTCAGGACATGCCTCTTACTCAAACTCTGGACTCTATGATAGGCAGGTTCTGCATTACCTCACTGAGCCACTGGAGACCTTGGGCATCCAGCCCTAAACATAATGTTAACCCTTCTTCACTTCATTGTTCAGGCTCACCTCCTCCTCCCTTAGTAAGCCCAGGTGGTTGCAATTGGACAATTAATGCTCTTTATAAGCCAGTTACTCCTGGTTGCTTGTTCATTAAGCCCTTTTGTGATCCTGTGACCGTACCTACCTGACTCCTGCCCGTGTTCCTGTCTGACTCCTGCCCGTGTTCCTGCCTGATTCCGTTCGCTTCACCCCATTCCTCGTCTCCTGTTCCTGACCTCTGTTGGATCTCCCGGTATTGACCTCGGCCTGTTTATTTGACTGCTCTCTGTCTTCAGCCTGCCCCTGACCACTGCCTGTTATTCGGACCCTCCTTGCTTGCTGCCAGTCCTGACCCTCTGCCTGCTTAACGGACTTGTATTGTTTGCCGCCTGCCTCTGACCACTGGCCCGTTGTATGGACTTTGTATTTCTTTTGCTCAATCCTCATAATAAATGTCTCAGCATCTCAACATGCTTTCTGCTTATCAACAAGTGAAATACCCTTTATATCCGTATTACACAGCATATAGGCTCCTACCTGCCAGCCACCCACCAGTGGCTGCACCTGACAGATACTTTTCTTTTGAGCACCTTTCACTGTAATGGGTTAATAAAACACAGTATCCATGGACGTGTCTATAGGAAAAAAAAAGAAAATGAAAGAAAATGCCAATATGAATATAATAGCTGCTATTACTGGAAACTTAAATGCAAGACAGTGAGTTAATCAGAGACGTAATCCTCACAATGTATTCTTTATAAGGGCCAACATTCTTTTACTCCTTTACTCCTGCCTTATGACCTTCTGCAGGCTTAACATAGACAGCACAGGTAGGAGATGAGCTGCCACTAGACAAGTTTCTTTTGCTTATGTGGAATGTGCAACAAGTACAGGCATTAAAATTGTGTTCTAATGTTTAAAAATTCAGCAACTAAATTTATACTTATTGCCCTCCTCCTGCCTAAGATGAGTGAGGATCATTAAAAAAGACAACCTCTCCATGTTCAACTAAGTACTACTGTCTTATAAACAATGCAACCTATATATACACTGATATCACTAGTATGCCTATCTATGTACATTCCCTTTCTCCTTGTCTATTTTGTCTGTTTTAATTCATTGAGGTCAGAATTTACAGTATCTAGTAGTGATAAGTCAGTTTAATATTTTAAATAATCTTGAACACATTTCACCATTTAGGGAGTAGGGAATTTCTACTTTAAACCCTTAAAGGTATGAAAGTGACTAAATTCCAATAAGAATGCTTCTATAACAGACCAGCCTCATTTAACTAAGCTTAGTTTTCAACAGCTGCTCAGAGCACACTGAGCATGTGCAGTGTCACTGACACACCGGACAGAATACAAGATAGGGAGCTCATGTGACAACTGAAAAAAGCCTGGATCATTACTACTATAAAGATGATGCAACTTTGGGCTGGTGAAGTGAGTTCAGTATATAAAATATGACATTCCTAGTCAGATCCATTTTTAGGGCTTAGTTCTCCTTTAAAACCAAGAGGTTTCCACTGTGTTCTTTTGTAATCATTATTCAGTTTATTCCAAAAGCTAGTGAGCTGAAGTAGCATTCTGTAAGGAATGTGAAATAAACTTTTGCATGATTAATTACTTTAATACATCAATTTGATGAGCTCAGAGAAGAATGACTTTTGTATTGAATCTGTGCATGTGTTTATTCATAAAAAGGGTATAAAGGTAGAAATGGTAATGTTTTATGGTATCTGTGTATTAAATAGAAGAAGGGATTTGGCAAATGTACAAGAGTCAAAGCAGTAAGCGCAACTTCAGCTCAAAAGGTTCTGAAAAACAATTAAATCTGAACAAACTATTGTTGTCAATTATTTCTTTCTTTTCTTTCTTTTGTCCCTGCTTTCTGGCTGAAAAAAAACAAGGCTGGGGCTCAACTCACAGCACTTCCTATTAATTGTTTCTGTATTTCACCTTTTGTTTTTTCACCTTTATTTTTTATTTTTTGGTTTATGGTTTTTTTTCCACTAAATTTTGGGATGTGGCTGACTAATTAGAGCTCTGCTCCAAAGATCTATGGGAAGGGGGATATGTGGCCAAAGTCTTCATCCTCTGTCCTGTTAATTCCCTGAGGAAATCGACAGCTGACCCTGGGGGAAAGGATTCCTTTCTAGCTTTTAGGTGAAGGATATTCTGAGTACCATGCAGGCCTTCTGGCTTTCTGTACTTGGGAGGGAAAGCATACACCTCTGGCTTTTAAAGTAAAAAGGTAAAGAAACAATGGTATGATGATGTGTTAGCGCTAACTGGTTGTCAAAATAACTCCAACATAAAGATGCATATAGAGAGACAGAGTGTAAGATGTAAATTGGGGCTTAGATAAAGAGAGACTTAATTTTCTATGAAGAGAAACACTGGAAACATCTCCGGTGATGTTGCCCATAGCAACCAATAAACAATTAGATTTGAACGATCACCTCCAAGTTAGAAAACAAAAGCAAATATCTGATTGGATGCTATGGGCAACATCACCAATGATGTTTGTCTCCAATGTTGGTTAATACACCCCTAAATCTTTTGTGACGTACTAATACATAATAGCATAACAACATGCATAAAAGCTGAAACCACAATTTATTATGTATATAACTTAAAAGTGTATTATAAGGCTCAGCAAGTAAAGTATTGATTTTCTCCAGACTCCTTTTTTATGTCCAGTAATTGGTCAGGGCCCCCCCAAACTCATGAAGTTGGAGATATATGAAAAAAATGCTTTTTGTAGGACAAATAGGCTTTCACTCTAAAACTCAGCCTAACTGGCCCTCAAACTAAGTTTGTATGATTAACTAGGGCAACAAGTAGGCATTCTCAATCTTATCTTATCTAGAATCCAGGCTCCGCCCCCCAGTTGCTGTTCTGCACCCTGCAAGGGGCAGGGTAGCACCACAGTATGGGGAACCCAACTATTATAAGGTGATATAACAAAAAAATCACTGGGGCTCATTTTTTATTGAGAAGGCAGTGTGCAAAGTGCAAAATCATGACACAATCTGCAATTTTTTGCAGTTTTTCTGCCTTCCTCTGTCCTTGAATTGCAGCAGGCCTCTGCTCTGCTTTTAGGGTATAAACATGGCACCCAACCTTCCACCTCATACCCACCCCTAAATTGTGCATCATGAGGTCATGCAAGTTAGAGAATTTTCTTTTGCCCTTTAGTGCTATTGCAGTTCTGCCCGGGAACATTGCAAATAATCTCTACTGTCTATTCAGATATTAACATTTTTTTAAAGTCAGATCATAAAAAAATGTTTTGTGGAGCATGTGAAGGCTAGAAGATACTCTGATTGTCTGGGGCAGGGATTTCAAATGAACTAGGGTTATACAAGAGGCTATAGAGTTGTCAGTGGAAAGAAAGGATTAAAGAGAAACATGGAGGTCACACATTGAGTTCAGGTTATATCTACAGGGTAATTCAGAGAAGGAAGGGAATATAAGAAGGTACTAGCTGATTAAATGAAGACTAGGATTTTCTGATTCTTTATATACAGTATGTATGGCAGATTGAAAAAAAGGGTTTGTGCACTGTGCATGTTTGCTACACTAGAAACATTGATTAGGGACCATGAAAGGGTTATTCTATGGGATGCCATTACATTTGTCCCTAAGCAAGCGCCATCCCACCATTTTACTTGTCTTTCCCAGGGAATTATCCTTACCCACATCATCTCTACTTGGTATCATAGATAATAGATAGATAATGTCTCCAGATTAACTGGTCAACAAATTTCATTGATTTATTGGTTAAATGCTAAAGTTCATTATAAATAGGAGAGGATGGTCAAAATTTGGTCTTAAGTAAAAATGATATAGGCTAATTTATATTTTGTAATGAACTGTTTGTCCTTTTGATAAAGTAGTTTTTTTTTTACATTTTATACTTTCCACCATGACACCATCTGCACACCTTTCCTATGTCTATGGGAGGTTCCTGCTGGTGCTCAAGCTGCTTCCCACAGCCCAACAATATACAGGCAGGATTAGTGGCTCCTGATGATATAAGCAATTTTTTTGAATTTACCTTTATTTTTATTGGTCATGGTTTTTAAAGCAGCAGAACAAATTCTGCAGTATTTTGAAAACACACACAGAACTACAGCCTACAGCATAGTAAATATTACTTTTAGGGTGTTCTACCCCCATAAATGGTGTGGTGTACAGAGACAGTTGCTTAACAGCAAGTTCTAACACACATTCAGTGTGCATGAAACCTGAATTGTATTTCTTTTAAATATTTTCAGTGCACTTTACTGAATTTACTGGATAGCATTTGCTGTATGGAAGGCAATAAGGAACATTTTTTGTAATTTTCTTCCCAGGAAGGCAATTTCTCTTGCAGCACAGGATGCAAGCACAGAAAAGTAATAAAAGTGTGTCTTTCTTATTGTCCTATATAGGATAAACCCCAGGATACTGGTCTGGCAAAATATATTTCCTGGTATCTCTTATATTATAAAACTGAATCATTTTGGGAAGTTTTAACATCGGAAGGCATACTTACCACGGGGGATATTTTTAAGCAACACAAGTAAGATTGTTAGAGACACGCAGAGCCATGCAACACCACCAAAAAGGCAATTATCTCTAAGAAATCAATAATGAGGGAAACGTTTCACTTAGATGCCCATGTGCCGGGAGAAAATGACCTAACTCGGAGAGCTAATGTGAATCCCTGTCGTTACCAGGAGCCCCTAAAGTGCATAAAGAGCAATCTCATTCCACTAATGGATTAAAGTTACTTTATCAAGATGACAGTTATATGGGACATGTTTGACTTTGATTTCCTCTACTATACATGCACAGCATGCCTATTTCATAGGCACTATTTTCATATGTTTCAAAAGCTCCAAATTACAGGCCATCTCCCATAGACTCCATTTTAATCAAATAGTTCAGATTTTTAAAGTATTTCCTTTTTCTCTGTAATAATAACACAGTATTTTGTACTTGATCTCAACTAAGATATAATTAATCCTTATTAGAGGCAAAACAATGCTATTGGGTTTATTTAATGTTTAGATTATTTTAGCAGACTTTAAGATGTGGGGATCCAAATGACAGAAAAACCCCTTATGCATAAAACCCCAGGTCGCATGCTTTCTGGATAAAAGGTCTTATACCTGTATTCTTCTACATCAAAGAAGAATTAAAAAGACCAGATACACAAAAACATACATTTATAGAATCACTAGTTATTAATTAACCAGTACCCTGTCAAACCACAATTTCTTCTTGGGGACTGGAAAAACACATAAAATATGGGAAAACATAAAGGGGAGGTATGTAAAATTGGGGAATTTATGAACACTGTATAAATTACAAAAAAAGTAAAATGCAGGAAAAGTAACACTGACGGGGATGAATAGGAGTTTTGTAAGGAAAATGGCACAAAATTATGAAGTAACATAATTTAAGTAACATCAGGAAATAAATACGTAAATAAATAAAATCAAGGAAAATGTTACACAGGTAGTGATGAGCGAATCTGTCCTGATTCGAGGAATGGCGAAAAATCCATGAAACGTGTTTGCTGCATGATTGTTTTGTCTTTTTTTGTTGCCCATGCTCATTTTGACCCAACCAAGCCCCTTTTGATGTGACCACGCCCTCTTTTGCCGCGGTCTCGCCTATTTTGACACACAGCAAATTTTTCGGCTGCATATTTTCTCAAAAGTTTCGCAAAACAATTGGTCAAGGGCAAAATGCGGAAATTCACTGCGAATCTATGCTTGGCAAAAAAATTCGCTCATCACTATACACAGGGCTCATAAAATAGGGGTTTGACTGTATGCATGAAATATCCCTTATCCATCATGTTGCTACTATAGGTAAGATGAACTAAAGGTTTATTTGGGTTCAAGCTCCCCTCAAACAGGCAAGAATACATGTTCACTCACCTTGATTTAGCACCAAATATATATATGGGGCAAATGTATGACTGATCACCAAATCCCACCCCAACTGACCTCTAGGCTGGCCTTTCAGAGGTATCTAGGAAAGCAAGTAAGCATATATTTCATTATTACTAGCATTCAGGCTAAACAATCTCATTTAAAACCCATTTTAGGGGGGCTTGCACAAATGTTTAGGGAATTCTATGCTAGGGCACACTGGGCTTATTGAATGCAATGGGTTTCTGCACCTGCAAAGACTTTGGCCCATCCCACACCTGCGTGTATTTGCTGGCTCTTACCAATGTTAGGACTGATCATTTTAAGGGTACCTAAAAGATCAAATGTGCTCATCCAGCTTCTCGCAAGCACAGTTTCTCTAGCCATATTCTTAGGGGCAGATTTATTGAAATGTATGATTAGAGTTTAACATATAACCCACCCACTTTCTATTCATTCCTAAGGGATATTTTTAAAGTGTATTTAGCAAATAGTGAACTCTAACTTTCACCCATTTATAAATATACTTTTATTAATCCAATATGAAAGAATAGAGAGTGGGTGAATTTTTCTGTGTGAGTTCTAATCTCATATTTTTATAAATCTGCCCCAAAGTGTTTAATGTGGTATCTGTTCACATAAAGTTCCATAGTGCAACCATACCAATTTGTTACAGACATTATTACAACTCTCTCATGGAGAGTATAAATAGAGAAAATAGAATCTTTGAGCAAACATGGTTACACTCTTGCTCTACTCTGGTTCATCTAACCTACTTCACTACAAACACACTAAGAGGCTGATTTATTCATTGCGTTTTTCGGCAAAAAAATCTCGCCACCAAGAACCTACTGAGCTACAGGTTTTAGAAACCAGATAAGAAAAAAAGATTAACAAAAACATTGCCTATTTTTTGATAGGTGTTTACAGCATGTTCCATTGTTGGTTCACAGTGAAAGATATCAGTTTCTTTTTGTTTTTTCTGGCAATACTTGCACAGTAAAACATAATATGGTCATTTTTAAAAGTACAGGCATTGGACCTGTTATTCAGAATGCTTGGGACCTGGGGGTCTTCACGATATTAGCTCTTTCAATAATTTGGATCTCCATACCTTAAATATACTACAAAATCATTTAAACATTAATTAAACCCAATAAGATTTTTTTGCCTCCAATAAGGATTCATTATATCTTAGTTGGGATAAAGTATAAGGTTCTGTTTTATTATTATAGAGAAAAAGGAAATCAGTTTTAAAAATCTGAATTATTTGGTTAAAATGGGAGACAGCGTCCCAGTAATTCAGAGCTTTCTGGATAAGGCACACATGCATATATAAAAACCCCTTACATACAGAGATAGAGATTTTACTATTTACATTGGCAGGAAGAAAAGATAAAGAAGGAAGAACATACCTACTGGTTGGTCTTTTATCCTTTTGTCTCATCATAATAGTTTGCCACTCTTGTGCCATACTTTGAAAGTTTAATGTTAATGTAATATAAATTTATGTTGAGGATGTCTACTGAGAAAGGTATTGCTAAGGTTGGCCGAGAATCAGCACCACCCAGGGGCCCTAGCCACCTCAAGCGACCAAGTTGATGGCACCCCCTTGCTACCCCCATGCTTAGTATTTTTGCATCAGAAGGGAGGCAGAAGAGAGCGCAAATTTTGGTTCAGAAATCTGAATTTTGGCTCTTTTAAGTTACCAGGTGAGGCTTTAGCTTCCCCTGGTAACTTGATGGGTGCTGCTGCCAAAGGCGAGTTTCTCAATTCACCTCAAGGCAGCAGCACCCCTGTCAAGGATGCTACCAGCTCCTCTATTTGTCTCGCTTCCTCTCCCTCGGAATGTAGCTCTCATGAGCAGGGTCCTCCCAATACTGTCTCCTGACATTATCCAATTGTAACTGTGAATCATTTTTGAAAAACGCTCGTCTGTATATGTTAATCTTTTGGTCTCGTTTTTGTCTCCCTTCACTCTGTAAATCACTGTGTGAAATGATGGTGCTATTTAAATAATATCCAAAACAACAATAACTCTACCAATTTTGGTAGCCCTGTTATAATTGTATCTTTTAGAGCCCTTTAGTGGTCTTTATTTAATAATGTCATAATAAAGAGCATCACTAATCATGGGCTCTGTACTCTCAGCTTATGATGCCTGTTTTATATTTTCTCCATTAATGTCTTGATGTTAATTTCACAAGTACCTGCCCCAAGCGTCACTCCGCTGTTATGCATACCAATCAATGGCTTTATTGGAATACAGGCTCCTTCACTGTATGTTGCTGAATATTCAATCCCCTTACCCAAGAAAGTATGATTAAAGAAATAATGATATTCATAATATTAGTAATACTGCACTTAGCACTCACTGTAAATTAATACACTTCTAGATCATCGGTTTCAAAGAGATTTTACTCGAGCAGCAAGTAAGATGATTCATGTAGCATGTGAATCACCAAAGCCTGAAGAGGAGGCGCTGCTTGCTCATCTTCTCTAACTTGACCTAATTATATAGAGAAGCGCTCACTTGCATTCTGAGCAGATGCCTCATTACACAAACTCCCAGAACAGCTAAAGATCCTGTTAGATTATTAAGAGAACTTTGTTGAAGTAAAAAAAAAAGACATATAAATAATACATGTGCATTAAAATAAGTAATAGCAATGTTTTCACTAATGCATTGTCATTATGAGGCATAGTTTTAAACATAAATGTATATCTTAATAGCCTGCCACAAGTAATGTTTGCAAAGACTTGTTAATAAAGAGAAGGGTCCGTACCAACAGATATTTCTATTTACTCACTTCTACGTAGGAGATGTTACAGTCATTTTCTCACGATTAGGGATGCACCGAATCCACTTTTTTAGGATTTGGCCAAACCCAGAATCCTTCATAAAAGATTCACCTGGATACCGAACCAACTCTGAATCCTAATTTGTGAATTAGGTTACAGAAGGGTTAAAGGTCACTGCTTTTGCAGTGCGTCGAGAAAAATGTTCAACTTTCGTGTTTACGTGACAAAAAGTAATGTGATTTTAAGGATTTGGATTCGGTTTAGCCAGGAGTGTGTATTCGGCTGAATCCGAATCCTGCCGAAAAAGTTGCATCCCTGCTCACAATTTGGCAGTTAAAGGTGGAGTATCTATTTTAAGAGGACTACCTGTCCCAGATACAGTATACCTGTCGCAGATCTAATTCGAACACATATGTGCTTGAGGTTATAGGGGTGGGAGTTTTATTTTATATATTCTTAAAATCAGGAATAGAAAAAAGAGACTGTAAAAAAATTGGAAAATGTGAATGTTTAATGGAATTGTGTAATTGCAGAAGTATAAGTGTGTGACCACCACAAGTGGCCACCAAAGGGCAGTAGAGAGTTTAATGCCGAGGGTATAAAAGTGGTGTGTCAGAGTCGAAGGTTCATACTGGAGGTTGTGGCAGGATTCATCCAGGGGCACTGATGCCATGAGGCTAGAGGAGATTCTTGCCTCAGGTGGCAGCACCCAGTTGGTAACTAGGGGCAGCAAAAAGCCATTCCTGGTAACCTTAAGAACCAAAATTCTGGTGTAGAGAATGAAACTGTGTTTCCTGCACTGACGATTTGGCCCCCTCTAACCCTGAAAAGTGTGGAAGGGAAGATGGGGGTGGTATCAGAAAGGACACCTTGGCAGCAGAGGGGCCAGGATCACTCCTGAATTCAACGCCTACCTGCAAGAGGTGAGCCTGGTTTCCCAACTACCGGCAGATAGAACAATTTAGAGTATGGTAATGGATGTAATGGCATGTACTAGGTGCATGAGATAGGAAGGCCAGCGAGAATGGGCAGCTGTCGCGGAGTAGTTTCCCAATAGATTTCCTGTCATTTATGCATGATAAGAGTTCACAGGGTTAGTAAGGGACCCTGTGACTTTAGGTTAACTTCCTTGGAGAAAGACATTTACTATTTGGATGAACCTTGAGAGAGGAAAGTCCGGGTAAATGAGAGTGCTGGATTGAGGGGAGGAATTGGTAAGGGGGAATGTAGTCTCAGTTGTGGTAGTGGAAGTGAACAAGATGAAAAGGTGAATATGATTGTATACTCCTCTGCTGTGCGATTGTAGGGGGTACAAGTAAAAGTGTGGCCTGAATCACTTGTGTGAATGTAATTGTGAAGCTGTCAAAACTTGTCTGTAAAGTTGTGACGAGTAAAATATAAAATTTTTGATAAAAACAAGTCCCAACTAGTCTGTATTCACTGCTAAATTCCACATTTCACCATTGGCAAGTTTTTTGTTGAAACTGCTTTGAAAATTTGTGAGTGATAAAGTAAGATACGGTTGCGTCAAAAAAGTAAATCTCATTGTTTACTATATGACAATAAAGATATATTCTATTCTATTCTATGGTCATGTCAAAAAAGTTGAAGTTTTTTTGTAATTTTGCGGATTTTTCAGCAGTTTTGTGACTTTTCCTGCAAAATGGATCAGATTCTCTCATCACTACTCCAAACATCTTTACTGGTTTGCATGAATGGTTTAGAGTGTTTGTAGTGAGGGGTTGGCAAGGGTTTACTACTAGGCTTTTTACTTCATAAAACAATATCATGAAACCTTGCAAGAAGTAGTTTTTTAGCGTAATTAACATGTGGTGAAGTGGGATAATACCAAATATAGATTTTAATCAATCATAAAAGTTGGATTCAATCACAAATTATTTCTGCATTTTGGCCTTTTTGGAATGACAACATCAAAGCTTGGTCTTATTCCCTTTTTTATTTTTAAGATCAAGTTGTATTTTTCTGTAAATTGACAGAGTTATTGAGAGTTTATGTAGCTGCCCTAAATTATACTGGGTCATTACTGGCATAGCGTGGAGCAGTCAATCTTGGTAAATAATGACTCATTTTTTCCCCAAAAGCTATTTGTGATAAATGTCTAGGATAATGTCCTGAAGTAGTTGCGATTTCTTCTTGCTTCCTTGAGCAGAATTTCATGTATTTCCTCCAGATTTAGCACTAGCCAGAAGAATTGTGTTTCCTCACTTAGTATATGTTAATATAACATTAATGAACTATGTCATATTAACATAATGTTTGTTATACTCGATCAATGGGAAACATAAACCTTTCATCCATGTTTTTTTTAAAGAAAAGGAAAGGTAAAAATCACTGGGGGGAATGTTAGGTCACTTTTACCCAGGTACCCAGGGTGCTCTGGGGAAAACTGCACCAACCTGGGGTATCTGCGAGCCAGCGATCCTCTTCAGTCCGAGGCCGGTGTATGTGCAGTAGGGTGAAAATACCTTACTTGTTAACGTTCGGCCTTTGATTCTATTGCGCAATCGGCGCAAAGACAGAAGAAGGAAGAGGATCACTCCCTCGCAGCTACCCTGGGCTGATGCGGTTTTCTCCTAGGAGCACCAACCCGGGGTAAAAGGTAAGTGATTTGGTCAGGGTTCCTTCTCGTACTAACATTTTTGTTACTGGGCTCAATAACAACCAATGTCACACCAAACATTGTTTAGTCATGCCCTGATTATAACACAGATTTTTATTACATCCAAATGCAAAATGCCAAACCTCCCTATGTGGAAGGAGCTACATCAAAAAATAGACAGCAATAAAGACTTTGAGTACAGAACTGAGCATCTACAAAACACAAAAGAAAAAAACACTTCTCCTTACCCATATACCATTTGGAATATGTATGTTTTTGTATCTCCTTATAGAAACTGGCAATCCTTGCATTTCCCAACTGATTATGATATTTTCCAGGGTTCTATTCTATTCTAGCTCCAGTAAGCCTGATCTTTTGTCCATGCTAATTGTGTGTCATGATACTCTTTCCAGGCAAAGACAAAAGGTCCTCTGCACTTAATGCACCCATTATCAACCATTATCAATATGCTAAGGTTTTTTAAGACATTTTGTGCATTAAGCTACCAAAATTGCACAAGGAAAGGGCATTTTTGGTAGCTTAATGCCCAAAATGTTTTAGTGTCCTTAGCATATCGGTAACGGGTGAGTGCAGAGGATCTTGTCTTTGTCTATATGAATTTTGTGGTCACAGCTAGTGATGAGTGAATTGTTGTTGTACGTCAAACAAAGTCCAAATTGGGCGCAGTCAGATGGCCCCGGGCGCGTAAAAAAAAGTTGCGCTAAAAACGCTTTTTGCAGACTTTTCTCAATTTCTTCATCACTAGTGACAGCCTCATTGCACACAAGGTTTAAAGGAGAACTAAACCCCCTGGCTATAAAAGCCCCCTTAACTGGCCTGCCTCGACTCCCAATCCGAACCCTGCTTGTGCATGTACAGTTGGTGGTAGCAGGAAATCTGCTTAAACTGCGCATGCACAAGCAGGGTCCTTGTTGGCAGGGAGACCCAAAGAATGTTTGCTTGAAGGGAAGATGTCGCCCAGGTAGACAGCTGCGCTACTTTTAGGTTGGGGTTAGCGATAGGGACAGTTTTGAAAGTTAGAGACTATGCAATAAAGGAAAGGTCAAGGAGGTCGAGGCAGGACAGTTAAGGGGGCTTTTATAGCTAGGGAGGGTGTGGTTCTCCTTTAAAATTTACTGGTGAGCACAACTTTCCCTGTTTTGCCATAGACTATGACCAGGGCAGAACCTTTGTCTTCTAAATTACAGAAGACTTCTATTGTTTGGACCAGGCATAGCCAACTAATAATTTCATATCCCAGAGTCGAAGGTTGTAGTATTACTAACATTTAAAAGAAATATAAAGTATTATTACAGTCTATGCAAATCTTACAGCAGCAATTAATCTGCATGTGCCATAAGCTTTACAGTTTTCTTCTGTATATATCTATGTACATATATCATTTTTCTACTATTTTCATATGTGTGCTTCTCTGTTTGTTACGTAAGACTGAAAGAAACAAGAAATTGTGTCACAGTAATGGAATTTCTAGCATTTGTAAGATTTGTGTATTATTCTTTGAAACTAACTTGAAACTTTAATAACAACATAATTAGAATCAAAAGTCACCTGAAGACTGGGGGGCAAGTAAAAAAAATAGCTGTCATTATTTAGGGGGTACCCTAATTGCAAATTATTTTGACTGCAATCAAGCAGCCAGTTCAGCCCTGCTATTTGCAATTTGCTATTTTTGAATGGCATCTCCATTGTTTATTTTTTACATGGCAGAGATATTATTATTTTAAATATTATTCATATATTCAGAAAATTGTTATTTCTCCTTAAATATTTTATAGGTTTTGGTCCTGTGTGCCTTTGTGAATTATATATATATATATTATTTTTATTTGCCATAAGTATGAAAATAAATCTACATTCTTTTCAGCTTAATGTTAAAAATAATCAATTACATGATGTGAAATGATCTGGGTTCAATCCCATTAGGACAGGTACTTTGGGACTTTCCTTCCCACCCTCCATAATACTGCTGATGAAACTGACTATAGAGTGTGTGTATTTGCACAGTACTGATGGGAGTGATGAATCTCTGGATCTAACACTCTCTATCTGACATTTACATTATACAGTATAGTGCATAAATAAGTTTCCATATTCTGTCTCTAAGAATTAATATATGGCTAAAACTATTAAAGAATTACGATTTTTTAAGTCCTTCAGAACAAAATTGTAAACAAATGTGTGTGCATTTAATTCTCAAAGTACATCTTTATAACCTCTGCCATAGTTGTGCCTGAGGCTTTACTTAAATAGGTGCTGGGTGTTAGTTTCAGGGCACCCTGTGCATGTTGCACTTACACCCGCAGCTGTCTTGCACCCACTGAAGGAAATGGTAACCGTGTATGGCACCAGGAGCATTATTGTTCCAGGAATGATGCAATTCACGCACAATAACACCAGAGAAATGTTACTTGGGCATACTTTAGCAATGTGTCTGCAAATGGGTGTCAAGAATAGGATTCCACCTGTTTCTAGTATATTGTAGAAAATATAACAATTCCAGTTTTAGATTTTCAGTATCAAAGTCAAGACATATGACTGCTAAGTGAAGGGGTTGTCAAGGTATTTAAAACATTTTGCAAGAAGAAAAAAGTTATATAAAAGTTATTGTAAATAAATGTCATACTGCTAAAGCTTCATTGCCGTCCTTACACACGAATTAGCAAACTGCAAAGAACTAATATGTCATTTGTTTTTATGCCAGCATGATACCCTAAAACACTCCATTATTATATACTACTCTAGGCCTGGCAAAACCTATAACCAGTAAACAGAACAGTTTCTAAAGGCAAACATTTCTGATGTGAACAATGGTGTTAACTGCTGTGTAAAGTGGCTTTTTACATTGCTAATCCCACACCTTTAGTTTTTATACATATGCATGCTTGTTTAGAGCATTTCAGTGACTTTTTTGAATACCTTTATAATAATTCACAGTGTGATATTTTTTAATATTAATGTATATTTTTTTTGTATATTCTTTATTTATCATTTTAACATGGGATAGGTGAGGGTACAGAAAGGAATGGGGCGGGGGAGGGAATAAACAAGCATGTTTTACAATCAGATTTATAGTTCACGGCTAACAACAAGTTCTTAATATACCGTTCAATAACACTTTTTTCCCATAATGCATGTCTACTCGTCTTGTGTCCTTATTATCATATCTCAGTTATTAATATTAATGTATATTTATTTGTAGATTGTAAGCTCTTTTGGGCAGGGCTCTCTTCACCTCTTGTATCGGTTATTGATTGCTTTATATGTTACTCTGTATGTCCAATGTATGAAACCCACTTATTGTACAGCGCTGCGGGATATGTTGGCACTTTATAAATAAATGTTAATAATAATTTATATATGTCTCTAATAATAATAGTAATAAGAACCCTAAAACACAAACATCGTAGGGCTCACTTATGGCAGCTAATGCAGTAAGAAAAGTGCAATTTGAGGGCAATTGCCTTTCCCCCCCCCCCAGGATAATGACACCATTGCAGACACAAGTGGGTAATTCTTTTGGCGCAATTGTGCTGTGCCTACTGCAATTGTGTCCAATTAGCAAAAGTGGATGCAACTGTGTGTGTGCTTCATTGCAAATCTATGTACAGGTATAGAACCTGTTATCCAGAATACTCGGGACCAAGGGTATCCGGATAAGGGGTTTTTCCATAATTTGGATCTCCATACCTTAAAGTCTACTAAAAAATCAATAAAACATTAATTAAACCCAATAGGATTGTTTTACATTCAATAAGGATTATTTATATCTTAGTTGGGATCAGTTACAAGGTACTGTTATATTATTACAGAGAAAAAGGAAATCAGTTTTAAAATTCTGAATTATTTGATTAAAATGGAGTCTATGGGAGACAGGCTTTCTGTGATTTGGAGCTTTCTGGAACGGGTTTCCGGATAAGGGGTCCCATACCTGTACCCTATTCTTTCGGCACAACTGAACTGCACTAATTGACTGGTCGGGAGGCGGCAGTAGCTCAAGTGTTCCGCTGCATTAATAGGCGCAGAAAGGAAGAACTGGACCAGGAGCACATTTTGACACAAGTATCTTAAAGGGGTTTTGTGTGCAACTGACTTCAGAGGAAAGTGCCCACTTGGCTGTTGCGCAGTAGTATTGCCTTGCAGTCTGGGCAGAGCGCTTCCCATTACTACCTAATCTACACTGATTTCTATGGTTAAACAGATGTAATAGTATTTAAATCAAGATGATTTGGTTTTCTGCTACATTTGCTTTATTAGTAGAAAAACTCAGCATTACCAAATTCATTAACACATAGGTAACACGCAGGTATTTTGCCAGATCATGAAATGAGAATAATATAGGGAATTTTTTCTTTTTTTTTTTAGATTCATTTTTTTATTTTAAAATCATTTCCACAACTGTCTCACATGTAATTGAAAAAGTCAGTGTGGGAAAAAGTTGCCAAACAGTCACAAAAGCGACACTTTTTCAAACTGTCACACCATAACCTTGACTTTTTCAAATTTTCACTTAAAAAACCAGTGTGAAAAATCCGAAAACCCCCCAAGTAAGAAGTATCCTCCAAGGAAGGAAAGGGACATCTGCCATTGACTTCTACATGATCTTGGCAAGTTTTAGCTGGTGAATTGTCAGATTTGGATTTTTAGCCATTTTGACGAATAGTAAATCTTGAAAAGGGTCGCAGTCTTCCTTTTCTGCTACTTTTTTAAACACTTTTATTACCATTTCTGCTAACTATGGCCTAAAAGCCAAAGAGATAAATAATAATGGTTTTATGTCATTTTCTATGCTTGTGATAAAGATTAATAGGTGTCATACATTTTAATCATTTGCCACTACAGCAGGGTTTACTTTAATGGAAATAAATGATGATTAAATTCACTAAATGTGTATGCTATAAGACACTGGTAAAATGACATTATTTAATGAACTGAAAAGAAATCAAATGTCTCCCATTTTCATTTATTTTTCAATTTGTTGTTTTAGTGATGAAATCAAGCAACTGTTTAAATTGCATTCACACATGTTTAAATTACAGGAAAAAACTTTGGGCTTTATTTAATAGTCAATAAGTTCAAATAAAAAATAGCTTTAACCCCTGTTGAGTTATGTAAGAACAGAATCATGTTTTTGATAAAACCATTTAGCATTGCTGTCATATGTACTTATTGCTAAAAGGCTCACGTTTGCTCCATGGGTTTTGCATTGTATACAATGATTCAAATGTGCAAGGTTAGTTATCTCCAGCCCACCGAGGCATGGTCATTGGTTTAGTGGTGAGCCCTCTGGTATCTATTTGCCTGTAATAAAAAGTAATAGTGTTCTATGATGACCCTCACCCTGCAGATGGCCCTCAGAGAGGGAGCTACAAAAGAAAACAGACAATGCAGGGATTCTTCCAGCCATCATTTGGAAAGCACCAGGGTAAACAATGACTTCAGCCCAGCAACCTATAGCTACCAATCAGATCAGTGGTTTCATTTCCTAACTTGTAGCTTTTCCAAACTATCTGGTGTCTTTGGGCAACTGGTGCAATTTAGTGTTTTTCGTGATAAGCCTGTTTAAGTCTGTAATACTGGTCTAAGTTAAAGAAATCAAGAAATACTTTCTACATTTTTATAGAGAACTGGATGAAACATAGATGTAGATTAAAAAGAGTGGCGGTAAATGGAACATTTTCTAGTTGGACCAATGTTGTAAGTGGGGTACCATAGGGGTCTTGGGGGGACCTTAAGGTTAGCATCATAAGTACTGTCTATATTTTTGCACATGATACTTAATTGGACAAAAACATGCGTTTTCTCCAGGATGTTGCCACTTTGCAAAGAGATTTGAGTAAATTGGAGAACTGAGCAACAAACTGGCAAATAAAAGTAAAGTAACGTATTTTGGTAGAGATAAAATACATTTGAGTTATATTCTATGGGGCAGATTTATCTGAAACTCAAATGTTCACAACTGCAGACTGCAGTTCACTGTCATTCAGTGGCTACTAGAGCAAGTGAAGTTCTGTCTTGCATTAAAAAAGGGCATCACCTTGAAGGATGAAATTGTAATTTTGACCCTTTATAGGTCCCTGGTTAGGTCTCACAAGGGCCCCTCCTCCTGTGCATTGGCGTGCATGCGCCGTTCGAGGGGGCGGGGAGGTGGGCGGAGTTGGCCGACCGGGCGCCCTAGGCAACCCGGCCCGCCCCTGGGCCTCACCTTGAGTATGGGGTGCAGTTTTGGGCTCCAGTCGTTACGACAGATATTAATGAGCTGGAGAGAGTGCAGAGCCTACAGAAGGCTCTGTATGGCAGTACACCTGGTTTTTATGCCACTGGGAGCAACAGCCAAGGGGTTGGGAAGAGACATTTGGCTTGTGAGCCACTGGTTGGGGATCACTTATCTAGGCTGTAGTAAACCGTTTGCTTTAGAAGAACTGCTATAGTTTATAATAATACACTCCTGTGTAGCCATTTAAACTGGAGAAAAGGCACAGGTTACATAGCAGTAAATTATACAGAATAAAATGGATTAAGCACATGAAGACAACCGGGGTCAAATGCCAGTCATAGCTCTCTACAGGGCTATAAGTAAAAGCTTGATGAAAAATTGCTTATCTGTAGGTGCTGAATTAAAAGATTTAGTGTTTTAATATGAAAACAATTATTTAACTTTCAAAAGGAACAGTAACATGAAAAAGTGTTTGCTTTTAGCCTATGGCACGTTTTTAAGGTGTTTTTAAATGGTGCAATTTTTAATCCTACCAAACATAACATAAACTTTAAATTAATATAGTGTATATATATATATATATATATATATATATACAGTATATATAAAATTATAAAGTTAATGGACGTAAAGGGGTAATGGGTTTTTCCTGCATAAGATATATTCTTCCATGATGTTTTAAAGCTGCTAATGATATTTATACATAGGATTGCTTTTGCCTTTAATGCACATTTATGCTAACATAGAAATCAACAAAAACAAGGTACTTTCTGATTACTACAGACAAATAAATAAATAAATAGTTAAACCTAAAGAATGGGAAATAGCATTGCAATGTCACATCCCATAGCTGGCGGGTTTGGGTTGAAATTTAGGCAACTGCTGTGGGTTCAGGTTGGGTGTGGGTCAGACTGGGGTAGTTACCCCTTCTCTGCTCCTGAAGATTTCACCTCCTGGAACCAGAAGCTCACAGAAAAGTAGCATACAGAGTAGTGGATGCAGTATGGGCTGGGTTTGATTTGGGTGCAGGTTGCGTTTTCCTGACCCACACATCACTGCTGTACAGGCCCGGTCTGGGAGTCAAAACAGGCCCTGGCATTTCAATTGCACAGTGGCTCAAACAGCCCCCACCAGCCCAATAAATAGTGACTGTCTATGGCACCTTACAGCAGCCCATCTGGCATTTGCCAGAATCCACAGATTGCCATTCCGGGCCTGATACTGTACAGCACATTTGACTACTTTCTTTGTATATTCCTTATGTACAATATTAGCACTGCTTTAAATATCATAGATAGATAAAAGCATTGTTTCTGGATATAAATTTACACTAAAAGGCATTATTTTCTTTTTTAAATTCCCATTTTTCTTTGTTATGTATTTAAACTATAACATCAGCATAATTAACTGTAAGCTGTGCCTAATTTGGAACATTTATTAGCTTGTGCATTATGATAAGATTTAAATTGAACAATCAAGACAGCAAATCTTTGGGGAATAATGCCTGACTGAATCATATTATGCTGCTGGGAAATACATTTCATGTTCTGAATGTGGCTGAGGTGCGTGACACTATTTTCTATATATCCATGGGAAGTCTGCCCTCCAGTGTGAAAGAAATTGATCTTTATAATGTGCCATTTGTTGCGTCAGACAGATTCCTGTCTGTTTCTTTATTAACCTATCTATACTGTTACCTTGCAAATTCTCTGGAAAATAAGATGTTAAGCAAAAGAAAACATAATTTCAAGAAACTTTGCAATATACATCAATATAAAAATATGCAGGCTTTTCATGATTTTTAATGTAATAATATGGTTTAGAACAGTTACCTAAGGCTGCCCCCTGTTCTCCTGCTGATCTGGCTGACTACTTTGAGACTCAAAATAATATGTAACCGTAGTCAACTGTCCTCAGCCTGCGTTTAGCCTGCATCGCCCAAATCCCACAATTCCCTGCATATGTGATGTCAATAAGGAAAGGAACGTCACAGTGTTTTGGGTTATGTAGTTCCTGCATGCTGTCTGTAAGCTGCAGAGAAATTACAATTTGTAACATTAATGTTTTAGTCCCTCCTCCCCTGCCAGGATTTCAAGAAGAGCTGCTTTACAGCAGGATTTCAGCATATAAAGTGGTATTTATTCATACTTTTTAAAGAAACAGATTATAATGATACACATAATAGAGGTTTCTGTGTGGGGATCTGTAACACATTTTGATTAGGAAGCCCCTTTAAGCAAGTGCATGCATGGGGTGTTTGATCAACTTAACCATATTAACCCAAGGCCACCCCCATTCGACACATTCGCGAACACTGTTCCCCCCCAGAAGCACATATTTCTCGCGAATGGACATTTAAACTCACATACGAAGCAGTGGGGAGAGGTCCCCATTGCTCTGTATGGGAGCAAAATTTTGGTGCAGCGGTGTGGCATGCCGCCCCTAAATTTGTGCTGCCCTAGGCCCTGGCCTTTGTGGCCTCGCCGCAAATCTGGGCCTGTGCCCTTGTGGCAGTTGGAAGGACCTACTGGAAAATAAAGCATTGCAGAGATTGTTATATGACCCCCTTATATTTTAAACATAGTTATGACCAGTACCTGCTTGTCAAAAGTAACATTTCCCCATGCCTTTCCTTCTGCCCCGCCACATGTCCGACATCCTCCCCTCAATGCATGTAAGTGAAATGCGTCAGGGGAGGACACTGGCAGCTGGGGGAGTGGTAAAAGGGATTGGGTCTCACCCAGTCCTACCCTGTGCTCAGCAGCTGATTTTTAAGCTTACAAATTCTGCACAGGGTACAGGTGTTAAGTACAGGCTTCCTCTGCACCTTGCACCAACCAGCACTGCCTAACTTGCTTGTCTGAACCCCCTTCTCATAAATACAGTGCTACTGGAAGCCATGCTGTGTTTATAGAGGAGGCACGGGGTGTATAAGTGGAAATAACAGCGGTTTGTGACCATTTTTGCACGTTGCTCCCTATCCTGCACTCAGGGTCTCCAATATTTTTAATCTCTTCTTAGGTAATGGAATTTAGAATTATAATACAGTATGTCGGTATTTGTTTCCAGGATGCCAATAAAAGTAATACAGTTTATGGGCAATGCACTTAGGGCTCAGTTCTAAAACCAATCCTGACCTTCTCTAACGGCAGTTACCTGCTTTTTGGGGATATCGGAGATACAGGACTAATGATGAACCACAGACAAAGCTTTCATTCTAAAGCGATTTAGCTGCAGTCAGGTAGCACAGGATCAAGTATTAACAATGAAACATCTGGAGAGAAATATATTTCTGTTGTTATCAGAGTTCTAAAGGAGACTTATAAATCCCAAGATGCAAAACATTGTCTTGAGAGCTCTCGGAATTAGAATGCAGTATATCAGGCAGCCGACAATTTGTCAGTACGCTCTGTGTTTATAAATTATGCTTGCACATCAAACAGTTACTCCTTTATTACTTGATCCAATACCGCATTTTGGAGATGTCTAACTCTGGCAACTGTAATAATTAGATCCCATTTAAATGCATAAATAATACGTTGTTTGGAAGAGGTGCTTTAGAAATGGGCCAGACTTGGCTAAAATTGCCTGGCGTATGCATAAATATTCAGTGTAGCAGAGAGCCCACAGCCTACTCCACAAATCCTTTTGTGTTGCAGTCATTACCAATAAAAGCTTTCATTGCGACTTAGGCCCATTTCTAGCACACATAAATAAAATGTGACATACTTGTAAGTAAAGCCTTTATAGCTGGAAACCAATAGGAAAGGACAAAATTTAATTTTATGCATGAAAAAATCTCATTAAGTTGCTCCATGGAAATGAAAGAAAGCTGGCATTCAGCGGTTCAGTTTGTACTTGTATTTTTCTTCATTCAGCACTGTTTGCTAATGCCGTGAGTGAGAGCAACTTTCTCCCCTAGCCGGAGCCCCTTGGTACCAGTCAAGGGAAATGTCAGTGGGATGATGCCCACCGTGGCCCTGCTCATTCACATCTGTGCCCATAAAGCTCACTCACAGCGGCTGCGGCATTTATTCCCTAGCACTTTTATTCCTTCTGAAAGCCTTTCCCCCAGAGACACGAGAGGTGACAGCAAAAGGTGATCCAGACAATTACACCCAATGAATTGCTTGTTTTGTTTTAGAGAAAAATAAAATATGATTTATTTCTATGTTAATGTGCATTATTGAACAGCAAGTAACATACAGTGTATGAATTTGATTCAATTAAGTGCCTGCAACTCTCGTGGGGCACCTATCGTGGAAAAAATGTTTCCCCCACTGGAGTTTAGGACTAATAGGGCCTGCAATCTGTTTGGGGAATCAATATTATTTTTGCAAGAAAAATGGACCTTGTGAGCGCTATTCTGCATTAACCAATAATACATATCATACATTCACATAATGAGCTGCAACATGGCTGCCCACAACAGCAGCTCCCTCCCACTGCAGGCAGCATAATGCTCTCAAGAGTTTTGCAAAAAATAAATTTTTTTCCCTCAGAGTGTAAGCTCGCATCAGAGTGTAAGCTTACCATATAGCCTGCATCTCCTGTGGGTGGGGGGGATTTCTACGATAGAAGCCCTTTAAGGTCATTCCTAAGACACAGTTAGGGCTGTTCCATTTCATTGACTAAAACTGTAGTACAGTGGTCTACATATCTCTGTAGGATTTTATCTATGTATGCCGAAAGATTGCATGAATGGGAGTTTATATTTTTATATATATATTTTTTATCAATTATATAACCCAAGTGCCGCTCCCCTAAAACTGTGCTCTATGCACAAGCCCTAGGGTTCCTATGTACTGTATAAATATGGCCTGCATATAGTGCAACAAATACAAGCACATACATGTGTGTGTATAAAAATATATATGTGTCAAACATGGGAAAGTTATGCTCACCACCAAATCTTAAACCATTAAGCTGGGTTGCATATATGTATGTAATACACAATCCATATACTTCCCGCTCTCCATCCACTAGGTAAACAGGCATGGGCGTCCACAGAAGGGGGCAAGAGGGGGCACTTGCCCCCCCCTGGAAAAGTAGCAAAAAAAACAAAAACCTTACTCCGTTTCTGCACTGTGCCCTCAAGCCCGTTTTTGCTGTGCTCCGATTGGATCTTTCTTCTTGTGGATTCTCCAATCAGAGCACAGCTTCCTTGACAGACAGTAAAATTGACCAATCAGAGCAGAGATGCACACAGGGATCGGGAGATTTTGCAAACTGGAAACAGAAATAAAGACTGAAAAGAAGAATCTGCCCCTGTAACTTTACCTAAGAACCAACTCTCAACTTTTGCTGCAGTTTTCATCCCACAGGTACTATACAGTTCTAAAGAATCACTAGCTGACATTAAATTGTTTTTTGCCTGACATCTATAATAATTTATAATCTATCCCCTACCCTAACACATGGAGGGTAAGTTAACTCTTTCCCTCTGAAAAAGCTCATTGTGTGTTTATATATGTGTTGTTGTTTTTTGTACTTACTATTTTTTTTTTTTTGTCATTGTTTTGTTCATTTATAGTAAGTTACAGTGGGGCCAATGTTGTGTATCAGTGCCAGTGTTATAGTGCCAGGGCCTGAATATCTGCCATCAGTACCCACTGCTCCTCATGGCATATAATGTGCTGGGTTTGTAAATACGGACTGCATCTCACTGTATATAACGGGGAGTCAGTATCCACTGCCTTTCTTGCTATAAAACTAACATAAACACATCTAAAGGGGTGGTTCACTTTTAAGTTAACCTTTAGTATGTTATAAAATGGCCTATTCCTAGCAACTTTGCAATTGGTCTTCCTAATTAATTTTTTTGAATAATTTGCCTTTCTCTTCTGCCTCTATACAGATTTCAAATGGGGGCCAAAAAATATTGCTCTGTGAGGCTACAATTTTATTATTATTATAATTTTGTATTACTTATTTTTCCAAGTAGGCCCCTTAACTATTCATATTCCCATCTCTTGTTTAAATCACTACCTGGTTGCTAGGGTAAATAAGACCCTAGCAACCAGATAGCTGCTGAAATACCAAATGGAGAGCTGCTGAACAAAAAGCTAAATAACTGAAAAACCATTAAAAATAAAAGTGAATTCGAATGCGAACTACCCCTTTAAGCTAACTGATCACAAACACAAATGTTTGCAGATCCCCTAACAGAAGTGCGCGTATGAATACTTTTACTACTAATACTAAACATTTTAGGGTAAAAAAAAAAGCACCCCCACCCGCACTTTTGTACAGTATCCCTGGGAGTCAGTGGGAACGGCAAGAGGTAGTTGGGAGGTTAACTTTTTACGTCAGCAGCGAATCCACTAAGTGTCACATTAGCTGTAGGTCAGTCTGTGTATGGGCCATATTTAGCCTCCCCTAGTATCATGCTGCAAAAAAAAAAAATATATATATATATATTTATATATATATATATATATATATATATTTATCTGTTGCAGGATGATGCTAGCTTACTTGCCCCCCCTTGGAAAATTTTCTGCGGACGCCCATGTAAACAGGACCCGCGTGGTACCAAAATATACTGTATTTAATACATTCCACAAAGCAGATGCACACTGGGGACTTTTTTTTCCAAAGAACAGGGGTTTATGTCCTGCAAGTACATTCAGATAATGTACTAGCAGGACATGAATCCATGCTAGGGAAAAATTTTGTTCAGCACTAGCACTGCATCTGCTTTGTGGTATAGATTATATATATATATATATTTGTACTGTCAAATACATTTGCCAAATAAATTGCCTAAAATAAATTCTCATTCATTCATATCATTAGAAATAGCTGGACTAGCCTTGGACTATCAGGTGACTGGAAGATACATAAACAACAATTAGCAGTTCTGCTGTTATTGTGAACTGGTTGTTCTCTAATCCATTTCACTTTTCATTCAGCACCGCTGCATATATTTTAAAAAAACAAGTCCTCAACTTTCAGGTCATTGGAAACGCTAGGTTAGCTCATAGCATACAAATGTAAAGCTTTCAAAGGTGACAGTTGCTCAGCACACTCTGTGAGGAAAAATACGACCCTGGCATATAGATTTGCCATTATTAATGGTTAAAGGGAAAGTAACACTTGGAAGCAATTACAGTGTGTATCTGAAAAGAATTACTTAGTGGCTAGTAGGCCATGAGCCCCTGTTCCCAACTCCCTGCAGATCCATGGAAACATTGCCATTTGTTATAAGTAGAACTGCATACTCTGGTGTCTCCCCGAGTTAATGTGGCAGGCATGCTGCACTGGATATTTAGAGAACTTAAAAATGCACCTACACTGCCTATTAGCATTCCAAATCTTAAGTGCACTTAAAGTCCCCCAGCAACAGTGTGACTGAGTAATAAGACCATGTTGCACTTAATAGTGATGAGCAGTATAGCCGGTACAGATGCAACCAGCAAGTTTTCACATTTTGCCTCACTATGTCCAGACATAATTTTTAAGTGTTTAATTCTAGATGGTGCTGGAGTGCAAAGACTTGCCAGCCAAGAGCAATCGAAAATGCCATAGATCATGCACCTCCTGGTGGCAAATTTGGGATTTTTTTTCCTCTATGTTGGAAGAGAAATAATGTGACAACATGGTAAAGAAACCTGGCTGCATCTGTATATTAGTTTCTGTGTTGCATGGGGCTTTTTAACTAATGTTGGTTTGGAAGCCAGAGTTCCCCTTTAACATGGTAGTTACCTGCAATGCAAAAATGGAATGATCAGGTGCTCTCCTACTTTAGATAGAGGGGCAAATTACCACAGGGCACAGATAAGGAGTCTGTTATGCAGGGGTATTATCTATGCACAGGTAGTTATGCAAGGTTTTATACATGGGTAATTTAATTAGGAAGAAGAAAATGTGGAGTAGGCTAAAGGTGACCAAACATTGAAAAATCCACTCATTTGGTGAGGTCGTCACACAAGCGTATCTTTCTCCTATATGTAAACCTTGAGGTGGATGATATGGGGTTGAATTGATCATTTAGACCACACCTCTGGTGAGAGAAACAATTTAATGGTGACAGCTGCTACTCCTAGGCAGGTTCCCTTAATAATAATGTATAAGCTCAACAGAATGATTACAAAGCTCCTATCAGTTAATTCTCTCTAGATTGGTGCATCCCAATCTTCTATCGTTGCTCCACTTACTGCTACCCAATATGTGCTAATAGTTCACAGATTGTTTAACACTCCCTACAATTAAATATAAAACAGCACCTAATGAAATAGCACTCTATGATAGTAGTGTGGCTGTGCCCCTCCAAAATGTTATCACATTTATAAATATATTTAATAAATATGTGATATTCATTTTTTATTTTTATTATATATTTAATATATGAATGCATGCTTATTTGATATATGTAAATATTTGTATTTACAATGTATTACAGGGTAACCCTTTTGAAATAAAAAATAACAAAAGTGGTATAAAGGTGATACCTTTATTGGCTAACTAAGATAATCAGAGTAAGCTTTCAGAACATTCTAGTTCCTTTATCAAGCTGATTACTCATATTTACAATGTATATATACTTATACTTATACTTATATATATTTATATATATTCTACTGTACAGCGCTGCGTACATAAATAGCACTTTATAAATAAAGATATACATACATAGAGTGACGGCACACGCAGGAATTTTCACACAGGAGTCTCGCAGTTTTAAATAAATAAATATGAGGCTTTATTCAGTTTGGGCACCCAGGTATTATCTGCTCTCATGGTTTGCTGTAAAGAGATACAGTACATACATACATACATACATACATATATTATTCTGATGTGCTGGTATTAATGTGAATTCTGGGAATGGCATCAGTGCTACAATATCTGCATTTAATGTGACCATAATGGCTTAGGGCTCTTTTGCTTTACTTTTGAATAGTGCACCTTTCAAGTCCTATACACAGAGCTCTTCCAGTTATAGAAACTACCTGTTCTCTGAGCCTTGGACCTGATTAAATGCAGCACAAGGCACAGGTCAGAGCTCACACAAGACACACAATGAAATGATGTACTTAAAGAGGTTGTTATATAACTTTCCATTATACATTAATTGTAATTGCTCAGTGGCTTAAAAATTACTTGTAAATGTAATGGTTACATTTTTGTATCGATTTAAATCATTTAAGTGATGTTTATATTTTGGGATTTTAAAAATAGTTTTAAATAAGGTACTTGGCATTTGCATTCTAGCGGATAGAAATCACATTTGGAAATGGCATGCAAAAGTAAAATGAATCAAGAGCAGTTTAGTGTTGAGAATGTTATGTACAGCAGCTGGTTAATGATATTAGAGAAAGCAGACATCAAACTTTTCTCTTTGCTGGAACATTCTTATAAGGGGAGGCTTGGCAACTAAAAATCATTGTTATACATGAGCATTAATCAGTTCTTTAAAAGCACCTTTAAGGTGAAATGCTCTTTGTGTAGAAATCAATGATGCAGATTTATCAAAATTAGAATTAGAAGTTTTAGAAGTTTTCTACCTGAACTCACCAGCTTTTAGATAGTTGTACTATGTGCCTAATAAATCTCAAAAAATTAAAGTTTCAGAAACTATAATTCTAATTCAAACTTTTTTTTTCAACAAGCTATTTTTCAATTTGAAATGTTTCCATTTGTTTGAAATTTTGCAGACACCACAGAATCAGCACATAAACACCTTTAGAAAACAGTTTTTTTCATTTACATGCTGGGTCAAATCTGGCTGATCCAGGGTCGGACGGAGCTGCTGGGACACCCCAGCAACCCAGACCCGATTTCCATAGGGCACTCCACCAATCAGCCGGTCTACCTCCCCCGACGAGTTGCAGCTAATTTTACTTTGCACCCCCTGCGGTGGGGGCCATTGCGGGTGCAGGGTCCCCTAAGGCAGAAACCCCGGTGGGCCCTGTACCCCCAAGTCTGACCCTGGGCTGATCTGATCTTCCAGTGAGTCAAATCTAAATGCATTCTCTGCCTGGCCTGATTAGTATCTAGTTCACATTGGCTGTTGGTCAGGAAAGGCCCATATCCATGATCTTTTAGTACAAAAGCCAATACCTTTCTATTCTTATTAAACTGAATGTGGTCAATGGTGGCTACATTCCTTTGTGACTGACCTACTGATTAGAAAGGGATTATAAGCAGCTATTTCATATCACTTGACCCATAGTGGTTTTTCACAGACACAGACGCCACAGAGGAACCATGTTGCTAAAGATAAGCATCACAAATCAGCACAGGCATTACTTATTCCATATTTAGGGTGCTAAGTAAATAAAAAATTATCAGTTGGAGGCCTTAAGCCAGCTTTGCCATCAAATACTACATTACTTGACCCCAATGGTGTTTTTCATACCCATCTATATACCTGCTACATCTTATTTAATTGCATGTTAAAGAATGATTATATTTAAGAGTACTCATGTCATCATTGAGTTGTAAAGCTCTTTAATTATTCACAATTGCAGCATTTTACAAAACAAGCAAAAACAACAAATAAAGAGAAGATCTTAAAAGTAAGATTATTTTAAGATTAGAGCTCAAAAGCACCAAATTACTATTGGAGCATAAACGTACCAAAGTACCAAAACAGCAGAGTATTGAGGTATTGGATCATTAAGGGTATTAGAGCATAAGACTACTAGAATGCCAAAATATCAGACTTTTGGAACATTGAAACACAAGAGCATAAAAGTATTGGATTATTGGAGTGACTATATTTTGATGCATTAAGAGTATTAGAGCAGAAATGTATTGGAACACCAAAGTATCAACATTTAGAGATTCAGAGTTCAGAGCTGAAGCAGTAAAGCATAACATAAAGGTATTGGGGGCACTGGGTGTATTGGAATACAGAACATAGTAGCATTAGTGCACAATAGCATTAAATTATTTAAGTACTGAATTATAGGAGCAGTACATTTGAAATACGATAGAATTGGAGCATTAAATTATTAGAAAATTAGAGCATCAGAGTATTTGGAGTATTAGAGCATTGTAAGAGCATGAGAGCATTGCAGTATTGGAATGTGTAGAGCATTAGTATGGGACTTTTGAACTGCCAGTAATTGAAAGCAATTAATGACAAGAGAATCAATGTACAAAAGCATTTGAGCATTTAATGCCTCTTAATTGGGCAGAAGAGGCATTATATCACCTTTGTATTTGGCTGGTTGAGTATCAGAGTAGCAAAGTGTTGAGTATTCTGGTGCACCAGAGACTCAGTGTTGCAGCACTGGAGTATTTGAACCACTGAATCTTTAGAGCATAAGCATATTGGAACACTGAAGTACTAGAACAGAGAAGAATTAGGCACCAAAGTAAATTGGATTATCAAAGGCATTGGTGTATGAGAACATTAGGTGCTGGGTATTAGAGTATGGAAGCTTCAAAGTATTGTGGTATTCGAGCATGGGACTATTGGGGTATTCAAGCATGACAGTGTCAGAGTATTAGAGTATTCAAGCATGACAGTGTCAGAGTATTAGAGTATTCAAGCATGACAGTGTCAGAGTATTAGAATATTCAAGCATGACAGTGTCAGAGTATTAAAGTTTTGGAGTATCAGTATAATGCAATATTTTGCAAAATGATAAAGAGGGTGAACTTCAAACATAATATATATATATATATATATATATACACACAGTTTCTCATGAGAAAAGAAAAAAGTGTCATCTGTCTAGGCATGTATTACCAGGACTGTCCAACAGGAGGCCCATGGGTTGTATTATGCCATCCAAGGTATTCAACATCATCAGTTTGATATTATCTGGCCTAATAACATGCAGTCAGCTAACTGGCTCACTACTTTTCTTTGCTTTAGCCCTGTGGTAACTTTGGACTGGTACATTTGCCTAGAACATCAGCTACAGTATTTCTAGCCTAGTTCCTTGTTGGCTTTAGTCCCCTTTTAAGAAAATCGAAGCACGCCATTTAGGTTTCAGACACATTTGGATTTTCAAGAAGTAATATTTCCTGATAATCAAGGCTGATAGCATTTTATAGCAGTCGTGCAGGTAGCCCTACCTCTGTATTTCTGCAGTTTATAGTGCTAAGGAATCCTTTCCATTATATCGATGAATGATAAAATGTATTATGTGCTATTGTACTATTAACAATGGACGGTGGTACTGTACATCTAGTCTCTATTCATTAAAAAGAGAAAATCATCCAATCCCTATTATGTTATCCTTCAATGCACTATATAGCTTTTGTATTTGCATTCACAGTAAAGTCTGAATAGAGTTTTTTTTCTGACAGTTATAGAATGATTCATATTATTTTCCTGACATTTTCACAGCAGGGATGCAGTTTTTTTGTGCCCACCATGAACCTGTCCTACATAGTAGATGCTTCTTTCTTTTCAGAGATATTTTTTTTCTACCAAAAGAAACTTTTAAAAGTTTTGTGTTTGCTTCATTGTTCAGGCATTTGTCGACCTTTCAGGAAATAGTGAAGATGTAATAGCAGATGGTAATTATACAGGTAAATGTTCACTGGTAAACTACTGTTAAATCAGTATACTGTAGCAAGATATATCAGCTAACTCTATGTTATTAAGGCAATATAATGATCCACTCAGGAATTTCTGAGACATTATTTTAGGTTACCATTTAGAGCAGTGGTTGTTGGAGTTTTCCACTTCAAGCCTCCATTGGAGGGCCAACCTTTGGCCTCATGTAGTTTATAACAAAGTTACAGACACAGGAAAACTTTGATGTATCAGCCAGCCATAGTTTCAAGATTATTTAGAGGAGCAAATAAGCCAAAATCACCTAAAATCTCACCGTAATTGGCAATCAAGATGAGCAAACAGGCATCTTCTCCAAGGCTAAAGACCTCCTCACATAGAGCTAGGTGGAATTAGGTTTAAAACAATCTGGGCCTGAATCATTATCTCAATAATGATATGACTTATTTGACATCTTCACCTGGTCAATACAGCACTAAAGGATAGGAATATTATAAAACTGAGAAAGTCTTTTATGGTCATGCATAATACTCACATGGGCCACAGTGAGGGGCTTTAATAATTTAATTTTGGAACTGCCACATAATCCACTCTGATCACCTTAGCTTATCTGTTATTCCATGTCCTCCTGCAATGTCCTACAATTGCCTCTAAAGAACTTTAAGATTATGCCTACAGTTCAACTTCAAACATAATTGCACTGTAGGGTGTTGTATATATATATATATATAGCATATACAGTTTCTCATGAGAAAAGAAAAAAGTGTCATCTGTCTAGGCATGTATTACCAGGACTGTCCAACAGGAGGCCCATGGGTTGTATTATGTCATCCAAGGTATTCAACATCATCAGTTTAATATAATCTGGCCTAATAACATGAAGTCAGCTAACTGGCTCACTACTTGTCTCTGTTATAGCCCTGTGGTAACTTTAGTTTCAAACTACACCTGCCTTACACAATCCTCTTGACTCTGTTAGTAATACGATTGCCTCTAAAGAACTTTAAGATTATGCCTACAGTTCTTTGTTATTACAAGATGTTCATTTCTGACCCTGTCAAGACAATAATTGTTGCAAGAAGAGTTAATGTCATTGGTTCTCTTTTCTGGATTCTAAATAACCATGCAGGCAATATAAATGTGTGCTGTGTTATGCTGTTTGATTTACTACAGAAGCAAATTACTGATTAGCACAAAATTAATGTGCCATTCAAACCTGTAATTATAGCCTGACAGATCTACCCTACTACTTAACTATCAGGAACACATTCCCATTGGGCCCTACAAATGAGTCTCTGCTCACACAGGAACCATCTTTCTCTTCATGCAGTAGTGTGATCAGAACATTACAGTATTTGTTAGTGAGCAATGTCCCATGTTCCATCTGCTATTTATTTAACCTTGTGGTAAACCTGCCTGGTTTTATCTTCAGCGCTATCAGACAGGAAGCCAGAAGTCATTTCCCCCTACATCTGTCTATTAGCAATGCCAGTGGAATTAGCTGAATTGGGCTTATAAAAAGTACACCAAAAATCAGTGGCCCACAGGTCCTCTGTATAATGATCTTAAAAAATCCCAACAGGCTTCAGCTGTGGGAAGAGAAAGGGGTTTGTTAATACAGAGATCTGCTGTTTTGTTTTAATGTTGCTTGTAAACATGATTTTACTCTTCCCCAAGTTAGACCAAGTGTGAAATTGCAGCCTAAAACTCTTTCAAATGTCTGTTCAGCCTCTATATAGGTATTCCTTCACCAGTGTAGCTTATTTAACAAACAATGGCTAGATTTAACAGTCTTGGAATGATGGGTTGGCTTATGGATCGCAAAGTAGATTGCAATAAGTTGGAGGGAAAACCAGCTCAGTCTGAGCTTCCTGTATATGGGTACCATGGGGTGCCCTTGTGCATCACTACCCCTAGAAAGATAGACTACACTACTATTATGTTGTGAGGGTAAAATCTGCCACAAAATTGAAGTATTCTGTAGCAATATCCTCTACTTTCCCTGTTTTACATTTACTTTCAGATCTGTTTCATATGATTTAATCTTTCTGTAATTTTCCCTTAAAAGCTACTTAAATATTAATAATGTTATTAGAATAACAGATGCTGGTGCTGCAATATCAACTATACAAACTATTGGGCTATTTCCATTCAAGGTGCCTGCCCTTTCAGACTGTATTCTCACTGCTGTAGCAAAGTAAGATCTGCTATAAAGGATTATTAATAAGGCCTAAGGTCCATCTGCATTATGTTATCAGCAATAAGTGTATTCGGGAAATGAGCCAAATGAAATGGAGATCAGCGAAAAGTAAGATTTCTTCAGTGTAGAGAATGTGCAACACAAAAACAGCCGCCATCATGGTATCAGTACAGAAAATAAGATACACATAAGAGACGTTCTAGAGGCTGCACACCCACAGCTAACTATAAAGCACACAGCAGATCTTCTTTGAACATCATGTGGTGATTACCCCCTTTATTATCTTTAGATCAACTCGGTGTGGCATCCATTAATTCCGGAACCCTTCTATTTTCTAGTAAATTGAAAAGACATCCAACCACTTCTTAAAACTGTCCATGTACTAAAAGAGCCCCTCATTTAGGGAGGTTACTAATAAGCAGATGTTTGACTGATGTATTCACCCAGATGGAGACCAAAATGTGTCTACTTCATTTGTTTTGGCCCCAAAGCCAAAGATTGTAACACATGGAGGACTTGGGCAGACCCATTGGGAGAAATATAATTTTATAACTCACCTCTTCTGTAAAGCTCATAAATTTATTTAATAATTTATAGCAGCTCTTTTCAAGTCATCCCTTCCCAAACCCATAGCATATCAACTTCCACACATTGCAAGCTTCTGATCCATTATCTCCTCACTAATTAGTATATATTTCCCAACATATACTATGGCTACATCATTTTACCTTGTATATCAATTATCCCCACCCCTATAGACTGTAAGCCCTTATTGACAGGGCCCTCATTACCTAGGGGCCGATTCATTAAAGTCCGAATTATGAGTACGATTTGCGAAAATTCGCATTAAATACGAAAATTTCTTATATGCGTTAATTTTGCGAAAAGTCGTGTCTTGCTTGTATGAAAATATTGTGGCAAGATCTGAAAGTTAGGAAATTTTCATATCTGATCGATTGTAAACCGGCACGAAAACCTTTCTGACTTTGAACCTTCAGTGCATGATTTTGGAAGCCTCCCATAGGACTCAATGGCACTCTGCAGCTCCAACCTGGCCCAAGGAAAGCCTCCCATAGGGCTCAATGGCACTCTGCAGCTCCAACCCGGCCCAAGGAAAGTCTCCCATAGGGCTCAATGGCACTCTGCAGCTCCAACCTGGCCCAAGGAAAGTCTCCCATAGGGCTCAATGGCACTCTGCAGCTCCAACCCGGCCCAAGGAAAGTCTCCCATAGGGCTCAATGGCACTCTGCAGCTCCAACCCGGCCCAAGGAAAGTCTCCCATAGGGCTCAATGGCACTCTGCAGCTCCAACCCGGCCCAAGGAAAGTCTCCCATAGGACTCAATGGCACTCTGCAGCTCCAACCCGGCCCAAGGAAAGTCTCCCATAGGGCTCAATGGCACTCTGCAGCTCCAACCCGGCCCAAGGAAAGCCTCCCATAGGGCTCAATGGCACTCTGCAGCTCCAACCTGGCCCAAGGAAAGCCTCCCATAGGGCTCAATGGCACTCTGCAGCTCCAACCCGGCCCAAGGAAAGTCTCCCATAGGGCTCAATGGCACTCTGCAGCTCCAACCCGGCCCAAGGAAAGTCTCCCATAGGGCTCAATGGCACTCTGCAGCTCCAACCCGGCCCAAGGAAAGTCTCCCATAGGGCTCAATGGCACTCTGCAGCTCCAACCCGGCCCAAGGAAAGTCTCCCATAGGGCTCAATGGCACTCTGCAGCTCCAACCCGGCCCAAGGAAAGTCTCCCATAGGACTCAATGGCACTCTGCAGCTCCAACCCGGCCCAAGGAAAGTCTCCCATAGGGCTCAATGGCACTCTGCAGCTCCAACCTGGCCCAAGGAAAGCCTCCCATAGGGCTCAATGGCACTCTGCAGCTACAACCCGGCCCAAGGAAAGTCTTCCATAGGGCTCAATGGCACTCTGCAGCTCCAACCCGGCCCAAGGAAAGTCTCCCATAGGGCTCAATGGCACTCTGCAGTTCCAACCTGGCCCAAGGAAAGTCTCCCATAGGGCTCAATGGCACTCTGCAGCTCCAACCTGGCCCAAGGAAAGTCTCCCATAGGGCTCAATGGCACTCTGCAGCTCCAACCTGGCCCAAGGAAAGTCTCCCATAGGGCTCAATGGCACTCTGCAGCTCCAACCTGGCCCAAGGAAAGTCACGGAAATGAAGCTTTAATGAATCAGAAACTTTCATACTTGTTACAACAAATATGATTTTGATGCACAAATTGTTACAAAGTACGAAAACGTTGCGCAAATTAACGAATATATCGCAGAAAATACGCAAAAGTTGTAAACATTAGAAAAAATACAAATTTTTTGTAATCGGACCTGTCATACTTTAATGAATGTGCCCCCAAGTGTATAAGTTTGTTTGTCAGTGATTATTTACCCTTATGTAAAGCTTTGTGGAATATATTATCACTTTATAAATAAATGTAACAACAATAAACTATGACCAGAATTCAGTTGGAAACAGCATTGATTTGAAGCCAAGCCCAGGCCACTAAGCTCCTGTCTCTGCCAGTGGCTAGGTTGGCAGGAAATATTGACCATTTTGAGATTATCTACGAAAGCTGCCAATGCTGTCTCACTTTCACTGTTATTAATAAATATGATGTTAACAAGTTTTTTGTGCCTCATTAAATAGTTTAAAAAAATAAGCATATATGGACTTCCTAATTATGTATAGGGGGTTATACAATAAAAGCACTAAATTTGCCCAAGAGCAGTAACCCATAGCAACAAATCAGCAGGAAGCATTTACTGGTCACATGTTTAAAAACAATTATCGAATTGGTTGCTATTGGTTATTGCTCCTGGGCAAACTTAGCACCTTTGTTTACATACTGTATTGGAGTTGTTCGGAAAAACACAGATCCCAAGCATTAGGGATATTAGTATAAAATATATGTAGGAATTAAAGGGGCAGTATACCGTTCCCTCTTGTTCAGCATTTGCCTTTGCAGAGTTAGTGGCTGACAATCTGTGTTTTTTTTTACTTCTGAACTAGTTAAAAACTACTATTAGTTAATATATTTCTGCTGGCAGTTATATTATTGTGTAAAGATGTGTTTAAAGAAAAACAAAAAAAAATGAAAACTACATTCCAGCAAAATTGGTTCATTACAAAATGCTTCCCATGCTTTCTTTGGTTGGATTTAATGTTGTGATATATTTATTTCAGCCACTTCTGCGATGTACTATTAGCTTAATAGCGTGTGCAGTTCAGCAAATGGTTTAGAGGCAAATGACTTTTACCTTTAACAGATAAACATGAATGAGCAGCAGCCAGAGAGATGTGCCAAGCTGGCATTTCAGTTGCAAATAGCTTTGATAATTCCTTTAAAATATTAATTTTGTTAACCCAATGAATTAATGATGAGCTACTTTAAAGGGAAATCACTATTACTGTGTTTCACCAAAACACTTTCCCTTTCATTACTCTGCTAATGTGATTTGTGCAATAGCTTCTGATGAAGTGGCCTTGAGCCATGAAACGCGTCAAGCTGGGGGGTTTCAGTTCTTCTATTTTTGTAATATGTTTTTAATGGAAGCTAGAAATAAAAGTTTATTTTATTTTTACTAACATAGCTGTCCTGGCGTGCTCCATCCTATTATACCTATTGTGTTGCATCCTACCACGCCTGGATCGGGGGCGTTTTTGGATGTGTTAGCACGGGACACTATGTACGCGGAACCTATCCGGTGAGTGCTCCCTGTTTTTGTGCTTATGATTTGTGCAAGAGGCCTGCTCACTATACACTGTATTTACAGAGGGGTCTTGTCAAAGCTCAAGAAAATCCATCAAGCAGGACAGTTAGAATAATAGGCTTTCCAACCAGGAATGTGTTTGGAATTGTGATTGTGAACAAATATGATGAGTGATTATCAGAGACAGCATTTCCATCTAATTAGAGAATATATCTGCTCTAAAAATGGGTTTAAATATGCTAGTAATGTATTCTAGAATTATCATCCAGGGATCTCCTGGTGAGCCCCAGCCAAGGACATAAGCCCTACTTAATTTGCCATAGGTCCATATGACACTATATGGCACTATCTACTGTAATTTGTGTGAGAGTGGGCTGTCTTTCTAAGCTTATCTGGAGGTTCCTAGGATGCCCTGTTCAATATTGACAACAACCTTGTTATAAACAGATGAAGCCCATTCCAATCTACAATCAAAAGAGGCACTTTCTGTGTAAGATGTTCTGGTCACACACCATTACAATTTTGGATCACCTCATGAAAACATTGAACCTAAGGCATAAGGAAAATATGTGGCCCCATCCACAGGAAATCTTTGAAGGGCCAGGACACGAATACAGGCAACAAACACATAAGCAAAGATGTCATTTACACACAATGTAAGATTGACAGACAATATCTATCCTACTGAAAGATGCTGATGCAAATGGTATAGTAATCTGTGGGCTTTGGGACATTTTCCTGCCACTGCAGGCTGATAGAACAGGCAGTTGTATTAGAAGCTAATCCTGGAATAGGGTTTGTTTGCTGTATTTATTATACAAACTATATACTTGGCGTTGAGTTATACTGTTTGCAGCTAGTTTAATACATAATGTTTATACTTGTTATGGTTGAAACACATCTTGCTTTCATCTATTCTCATCATCACCAATTTGTTGAACCCACATTTCACAGACTGCAGCATGTATTGCTTATTCATCTTTACAACATGAGCATTTGCTGAATGAGTCTAGACTGTAGATTAAGTCTAAACCAATTTCTTTCTATTTGCAGTTTACCAATGCTCCAAACTTAGTCAAAAACCTTTACAATTCCATAATTACATTTAATGAATAATGCAAACCAATTTAGCACACAGTACAAAGAAAGGACATAAATGTTTCATAATGAAATCAATAGAAATTTAAGACAGTCATTCTCCATAGCAATAAAAAGCAGAGGCTCATTTACAAAGCCTAACACTTTGTGCAAAATTCCATGAATTTAAACATACAAATGTATTTGTGCTTTACATAATGTACTCTTTTCCATTGGTCCAAAACTGAAACTGTTTGGCCCATAGACAGTGGTGTAACCAGTATCAATCAGGCCCTCTACAAAACAAAACCTTGGGGGCCCAGCATGTGGATGTAGCCCAGCATGTATAGCTGCCTCCCCCAGCTGCCTGCTCATTTGTTTGTGGCGGGCAGTGAAAATCAAAGTGCAGAGGAAGAGGCACTAGTATACAGCAGACCTAGGGGTCCAGGGTCCCCCATAATCCACTGCCTATAGACCCAAGGAAGCCCTGCAATTAACACCTACACAATTAACACAGTTCCCTTTATTGCACCTTCACTTAATGCACTAAACAATCATGGCAGTTTTTGTGCCACGTGAACTGACACATTGAAATACCATGATTTGCAGCCCACTGACACAAGCTTTTTGCACATAAGCTTTTTGCTTTTGTTTATTGTACAAAAGCCAATCCCGTTATAAAGAATGAAACAGGTGTTCACAACTATTGAGGAAATTGCTGCATTTTGGATAAAAATATGGTGATTCGCATGCAGTTTTAGTCAATCTAGAAACTTTGCATTCTGTTTCATATCAAACGAATGCTAAAAATTTAGACAAAATAGTTTTTGAGGAAAACACGGCTGTTTTCCAGTAATGTGTATGCACAATATGTGTAACCTGAGTGTCCCAATTCACCCTGCTGTATTAAACCTTGTGCCTCTTCCACAGGGAGACCATTATAAGAGTTAAAAGTACATACTCAAAATGTAAATCCAGTGTCAAAGATGACTGCTGGCAGGTGGTACATTTTGAAACAGTGAAGGTTTTGTTGGATAGTGATATGAATTGTAACTGAGATGTTTGTCCAGAGAATACTAATAAAAACATAGAGATAAAAATACACAGATGTGAAAAGCAGCCATGGCTGTATATTTGGATGGACTACAAAATGATGCTGCATATGAAAAGGGAGTCAGTGCAATGTCAAGAGAATATAATGCTGGTTGCACCCAATGGCATAACTATAGAGGAAGCAGACCCCCCCGGGGGGAGTGGGGTCTGTGGGGTATGCGTGTAAAAAAAACCCCCACCCCAGCTGCTCTCCTACCTGAAAGTGAGCGGTGGGGAGCAGGGGCCGTGGGAAGTCGGCAGGGGTTAAAGTGCATGCCGGGCCCTTCTGAAGATTCTTTTTTGCAGGGGAAGGCACCTGGTGCTGTGTACTTATGCTGCTGGTTGCAACTTATTAATCACTGGTGCATCCACAGTATTAAACACAATAATTGTGGGGGCTGCCCCCTTTTGGGACAATGATGACCCCCTTCTCTTATAGTTGGGGTTAAGCATTTCATCTACACATTGAAGACCAACTGACTTGTTGCAGGGGTTTTTACCTTGACCATGCAGTGGTTTTTAGTTTAGGTTGACGTGGTATGGTGGTTAGTCAACTTTATGACCATAATTTTGTAACTAAAACCCCCATTTTTGTAAATACCCACACCTGCATAGATATTAAATTACTAGTAATTACTGGTACTTTTGTACACTTGTAGCTAATTTGGCCAGATCAGTTGTACTTCCATTGTACTATATATTTTACTTAGCCTTGGATTGCTCCCACAACTCCCCTTTTGTGTATTTTTCTACCCCTTTAACTCATCAAATATAAGAACATGTTTAAAATTGTGTGACTTCTAAGTCTGAAGGAATTAGGTATCTTGCAAGCAGAATAAAAAATTCTTAAAGCCAACATAAAGAAATGGAGGGTACCAATGAGAACACCAATGAAAATGCAATACCAGGGCAGGAACTATGAGAAAGTGTTGCCCTACTCACAGTGTGATCGTCCATACAAGCTGGTAGCGTATCAACACAATAAGGAAAAAACAGGTTAATCCTGCTTGCCTATTCCTATCTTGTTTTGCAGAACGTCCCCGAAAATGAAAATAATAATTCTATGGTAACTACTTGATTTTGACAATTGAATTAGAGAACACAAAAATGATATGAGGTCTATTAAACCAAGATCTATGTTGGCACGGCTCTTCTGTGATTTTTCATCATTCCATTTTATATATCCCTGTTTTACAGGCTATTGAGCATGTTAGGTTGCCTTGGAGGGTTGCTGATTTATTCAGCCTAATTGGGGGAAACTTGATTTTCTGGATGGGTAATTTGCAAATGAAATCACCACCTTATGGCATGAACCTGAAAAGTGACATTATTCATTTTTATGGATAGGAAAGGAATTTGAACATTATGAACAAGCCTTATGCACTGTAAACATTACAGTATATAACACAACAATAGATCTGTTCTATTATAATACATTTGAATAGTTTTGACCAAAAATGTTCCTTTATCTGGGATCCTTGATAAAGATTACAGTCAGTTCTTTAGTATATGTTTATTTAATGCTGTAGCTAACTGGGGTCTTCTTAAAACCCACACCCAGCTTTAAGTAGAGCATGGGTTACAACCAGAACCCTAACACTCAGAGGTGCCCTTCTCAGATATTGTCACTGAATGGTATATTTGAGTATATGGTGCATGCTTCAAGGAGAACTAGAAAAGTAGTCTGAAAATGTTGCACATTATGTTTTGGAGTTCTGTATCAGAGGAAACCACAGCCCTATAGCAGTGAAGATCTGTGCCTCCAAAGATGTCCCCAGTAGCTTCCCATCTTCTTTTCTGAATGCATATTAGGTAACTGGTGTCCTGGACACTAATGTCCTCAACTGAGTCCAGCAGCAACTGTGAGAGCAATCTTTTAAGGCTACCAGCTAGTGGTCCAGATCCCCTCAGTGGAACAATGGAAACTGTTTAGGGAGCAATATGCTAAGCCTAAATCTCTTCAGCACTGCGGTCCCTTCACTATAGACTACCTCCAACTACAATCCATAGGTGGAGTCGAAGGCTACTCTTTATAGCTACACCTACTATCTCATATTCCTAGAACATATTGTGGCAAAGCAGGTCCTATAATCTGACAAACCTTGTTCATGGGGTCCCTGTTCCCCAACTTTCACTAGAAGGGTTGTCCCTCTAGGGCAGAACGCTTTCATTGGTCAGTAACATACAAATGTATGTAAGGTAACTTAAATATAGTGGCTTCTGCCTAGCAACTAGGTGAACAGCACTTGTAGGGGATTTACATCCATAGGGACTGTTGACCGTGTGGGTCCCTACAATAGCTTCAAGAAAGGCTTAGATGGCTTTTTAGTAAGTGAGATACAGGGACATTGAAAATAGCTCTCAGTACTGGTCCAATTGCCATCTTGGAGTCAGGAAGGAATTCCCCCTCTGAGGCAAATTAGAGAGGCTAAAGAAGGATTTTTTGCTTTCTCTGGATCAACTAGCATTTAGGAAAAGTTTGGTGTAGAATTAAAACTGGATAAATAAATTGGCTTTGCAAAATAAAAAATATTTTCAATATAGTAAGTTAGCCAAAAATGTAATCTATAACGGATGAAGTGAATGGATGTTCAATAACCAGGCACATCTTCCTCCTTTGCATCTCACTAACCGGTTAAGTCATGACTTGTCAGTCAGTGACATGAAGGGGGGCCACATGGGACCTAACTGTACAGTTTGCTGAACATGGTGGCCAGGATTAAAAGCAAACCTAGTATCCGAGGAATCCATACGTAGCAATATAATTGTGCAAATATATGTGCAAGATAACTGCAACAAAATAAAAAACAATTCTTTAACACCAGGAGGAAATCATACTAAAGAACCTCAACTCACTGGAACTCATCAGCAAATTATTTTTCTAATACTCAAGCTTTAATTAGATGATAGCTGGGTGATGAAGGAGCTCAGTGATAAGTGATAATGGGCAAATGACTAAATTATAGGGTTCAGTGATTGCTAAAATCATTGCTGCCTGAAAAGTAAAATGCCCAACATGATGCCTGTTAGAACAGTGACTATTAAGGTTGCAATCTTTTCAGTTAAACACATTCTATATTTTTTCATTTCTTGTATATAATTAATAGTCATCAAGCACCAGTTTTACTCACCACAGCAGTAACACCAGCCAGGTGGCAATCCTAGTAACTGTGCACCTGAAGAAAGTGCCACCCCTGAAGTCCTGTGTGTTTAGAGCAAGATTTCCTGATTGGTTAAGGCTACTTTGCTCATAAAGTCTCATCGGTACAATACTGACTTCTGGAGGGTAACCAGATTAACCAGTAAGGTTATGGTGATCTTGGCTTAAATTGTCCCAAAACAGTTTACTCTGTAAAACAACTAAACAATGCTAACTCAGTAACAAAGCATATTAGGTAATTGTTGAAGCAGCATATTGGTGTTGTGCTGAAGCTAGCAATCACAGATCTTTCAGGGCCTCTCGGGATCCTTCAATATGCTGAAATCAGTGATACCCTTGTTTGGTTAATTTTATTTGCAAAAACAGGAGGCATATTTTTTTCCAGCAGCAGGACAGGATAGTGCCAAATAAAGAAATACCTAGAGGGCTGCTAGAGAACTAGAGATTTTGGGGCATATTCACAAAAAGATGAATTTTTGCCAAAAATTTAAAACAGACATCTGAGTTTGCTTAAACAGCAAGTGAGGTAGGTCTGTCCAATTAACTTTGGATTTGCACCAATAGGCCGGTGAAAGCCGTTTACCTGCAGGAGGAATACCGAAGCGATGGTGAGGGATTTCGGAGTGGTTACTAACCTGTGATAGCAGAGATTTATCGTGGGCAACTAAACCGCTCCATAAGAACATCAGCCTAATGGTGGTAGTGCAGCAAAAACCCAAATGGTTGATGCTTACTGCAGGGATATCACCCTTCACTCATATGTGAAAGAAGTTTATTATGTCATATTAAGACAAACCCTTAAATCCATATGCCTCCTCCCCTGTGGATAGCACAGCAACCCCCAGCACATAATTACACACCTTAGGGACCATATAATGACTATTTCCAACTGCTAACAAACACCCAGAACAAACTCCTGCTAGGTTCACGTAGCATAAGGCAGGCAGAGTGTGGCACACACAGACAGCATAGGGCAGGCAGAGTATGGCACACACACAGGCAGCATAGGGCAGGCAGAGTATGGCACACACACAGGCAGCATAGGGCAGGCAGAGTATGGCACACACAGGCAGCATAGGGCAGGTAGAGTATGGCACACACAGGCAGCATAGGGCAGGAAGAGTATGGCACACACAGGCAGCATAGGGCAGGCAGCGTATGGCACACACAGGCAGGGTAGGGCAGGCAGAGTATGGCACACACAGACAGGGTAGGGCAGGCAGAGTATGTCACATGCAGGCAGGGTAGGGCAGGCAGAGTATGTCACATGCAGGCAGGGTAGGGCAGGTAGAGTATGACACACCCAGGCAGCATAGGGCAGGCAGAGTATGGCACATGCAGGCAGGGTAGGGCAGGCAGAGTATGTCACATGCAGGCAGGGTAGGGCAGGTAGTGTATGACACACCCAGGCAGGGTAGGGCAGGTAGTGTATGACACACCCAGGCAGCATATGGCAGGCAGAGTATGGCACACACAGGCAGCATAGGGCAGGCAGAGTATGGCACATGCAGGCAGGGTAGGGCAGGTATGGCACACCCAGGCAGCATAGGGCAGGCAGAGTATGGCAGACACAGGCAGCGTAGGGCAGGCAGAGTATGGCACGCACAGGCAGGGTATGGCAGGTAAAATATGGCACACCTAGGCAACATAGGGCAGGCAGAATATGGCATACACAGGCAGCATAGGGCATGCAGAGTATGGCACACACAGGCAGCATAGGGCAGGAAGAGTATGGCACACACAGGTAGCATAGAGCAGGAAAAGTATGTCACACACAGGCAGGGTAGGGCATGCGGAGTATGGCACACACAGGCAGCATAGAGCAGGAAGAGTATGGCAGACACAGGCAGCATAGGGCAGGCAGAGTATGGCACACACAGGCAGCATAGAGCAGGCAGAGTATGGCACACCCAGGCAGCATAGGGCAGGCAGTGTATGGCACACACAGGCAGTGTAGGGCAGGCAGAGTATGACACACACTGGCAGCATAGGGCATGCAGAGTATGGCACACACAGGCAGCATAGAGCAGGCAGAGTATGCCACACACAGGCAGCATAGGGCAGGCAGTGTATGGCACACACAGGCAGTGTAGGGCAGGCAGAGTATGACACACACTGGCAGCATAGGGCAGACAGAGTATGGCACACACAGGCAGCATAGGGCAGGCAGAGTATGGCACACACAGGCAGCATAGGGCAGGCAAAGTATGGCACTCACAGGCAGCAGAGGGCAGCCTGCAAGCCGCCAGTTAGAGAGCACTGTTGTACATCATCGTAACTAAGATGCATAAATCCATATTGGTGGCAATACAATCCTATTAGAATTATTTAATTCTGAAGTGTTTTGTAGCAGACTTAAAGGCCAATATATCAACATTTGTATTTTTTTTTCATTTCACCAAACTTTTTAGTGCTAAAAATCATGTATTCAGACTTTTAAACACACATTTTTTCAATATGTATCAGGTGTAAAAACCATGAAAAACTTAAATACACTTCTTAAAGTTGGTAAGGTCATGTAGAAGTCAGTGGGGTGCTGTACTTTATTTTATTAGAGGTTTTAGAGGTTTTCAGGATTTTTTTTAATTCTTACAAAAACAAGGATTTCAAGGTTTTTGAATTTCTCTGTGCTTTTTATATTTGCATTTTTGTATAGAATAAGTCAACATTCAAACATTTTTAATTTGTGAGTTTATTCATGAAAAAAATGCAAAAATTACACAAACACAAATTTTGATAAATAGACCTCTAAATGTAGGTGATCTAAAAGACAGAGCCCCCAGGCCCCAATAATTCTGCAGCAAAGACCACTGTTTATGTATGTGCTGCATTGTCTGCATAGTACAAAAAGTATACAGGCTTTCCAGCCTAACCCCCCCCCCCCCCAGCCTTCTTTTTATTGTATAATAGATGCATGATGTAGGCTCTGCACATACCAAGTATATGAAGTGTCTCCCTGGGATACCCTCTCTGCATGATCTTTGGAGACATCTGTTCCTACCATACAGGCAATATCTCCTCATGTGACACTATTTGGTATATATAGTATATACATTACCCCTGGTGTTCACAGGGAAAAAAACGACACAGATTATTTTAACAGATGAACAAATGACAGAGCGCATTACATCCAGTCACTCAGTAGATCTCTGCTGTATTTAGAGCACCTTTTACAATGGTTCTTTGCAATTATTTAATCAGCTGTTAGAGAAGAGAACTTTCCATTGTAATAGTGTGGCACATGAGAGCTATTAACAGCATGATTCTTAGTAAAGAAATGAACTAAGTGGTTCTGTCACTCTCACAGATGTGTCCTTGGACTCAGTCCAGTGAATAAGACTAAATTTCCTTCTGCTTTCCATCTGCTCCTTCATTTTGTGCCGTTTTCCCTGCAACATAATACATTTAGTTTCATCTCAGTGCCGAGGTTACAATTCAGTATTATTATAATGCTTTACACTGTTAGGTATTAGGGTACAGCCAGTCCGTGTTGCAGTAACAAAGATAAAACAACTGGAAAATCAGCATTTGACTATAAAATGCATTTGCTGATCTTTAATACTAACAAATGGAAATGACTAAACTTGATTGTTTGTGTTGGATGCACATTAAACATATATTGGAAGTGGGTTCTACAATTCAATACATACTGTAATGCTTATACCTACACTTTTATATGGCCATGTACATACTGATGTGGGATATTCCATTAACCATCTGCCTGGTAAGTACAACCATACGCCAGCCATTCTGAGAATACCTGGTCAGTTACATGCTCCTTATTTGTTATTCAATGATGATCATGGTCTTGTCCATGGACCAAACCATCTGATTAGTGATATCCAGCAATGTGTGCAGTTGCACTTAATCCAGTTGTGCGGCTGTGTGGCCATGAAGGGACAACTGGAGATAACTGAACATGTAAATGTAATTTTTAATAAATACTTTTTTACTTTGATTTTTGTGGCCCTTGTGAAATCCTTATGTGCTTGGGACCCCCTTGATTTCTTGCTGTTGGTTTTCCGATCCACCTGGTCCACCTAGACAGTGACCACTTTCCATAGTTGTTTCCTGCTCCCCTATCCTTTGTGTTTTGAGGGATCATTTTGTGCACAAGTTTGTGCTCCCCTGCAGTAGAATGTAGGAGAACTCCACTGCAGGGGAATACAGGGCAAAGCACCAGTGTGTATGAGCCTTAAAGCCTTAAATCCTGAGCCCAGACAAGCTACTGTAAAAGGCGGTGCCCAAGGTTATGGAACCACACTCTCTCTCTATCACAAAGCACAAAGTACACACAAAGTACACTTCCTTTAAAGTTTTTAATATGTTAATAACTGTGGGAAAGTAATATAAAACAAAATAAGAAAATAAATATATATATAAAGGTGGAAAAATCTAATGGTTTTGTTGTAATGTTATATATATATACTGTATATATATATACTTATCGAGACAGCTACCGGGACATCAGGGCAGATGTAAAAAGTTTTACGTTATTTGTTGTGTCTAATGGTTTCCCAAACATTTTCATGGTTATCTGGGTTTTTTATCCAAGAGCAACTTATTTTTTGGAACTCACGGCCCATTAGTTGCAATAATGTGGCCAATATTACTGCTGCGAGTGTTTTTGAGTTGATCTTGTGGATTGTTACTAGTATGTGTTGGGGTGGGAGGTTGAATATTATCATTATTATACTTTCAGTGTGTGTTGGGTCCAAATATAACAGACTGTGGACTATGTATAGAATATTACTTGTAATAAAATATGTTTGCAAATCAGAGCTTGAAGCATGGCTTTGTGGCTAATTGTGTGGCGTTTCACTTCATGTTCTTATCGTATTGTATTCTATTCACATTAATATTCTTGAAAGTAACAGCGCTACCAGCCACACATTTACCTGGACGGCTGAAATGTTAATTCTGTGAATTTATTATCATAACTATTCTACCAATTTCTAAATGTCCCAGCAAACGCTGCCGGTGCATTAACAGACAGGGATATATTTAGCACTTTGTACATTCTGTTTGTTTCATTAACATTTCCAGCTCATGGATTATGTTTGAACTTTGCACAGCAAGCGGCCCTCTGGATTTTTAATGAAACCGAAAGCTCTTCTAGTAACTGACATTCATCAGCATTGCAAGGTACTATAATGGCTCGGTAAGATTTTATAAATAGCATTTAAAAATGAAGTTGGGGAAATCCTCGATTAGTTACTGCTTAATCGTTAAGTTAAAAGTAGATTACTGAATGCCTCTATTGAATGTCTCTTAGTTACATTGTTCTGGAATTTTTAAAAGGGTACCATTGGTAATACAAATCCTCTTTAACCCTTTAAGTGCCAGCCGAATTCGTCATTTCAGTTCCCCCCAGTGCCAGACGTTTTGTAAACATTCTGTGCTCTCTCAATGTAGGGGCTTTTACTGGGGGCAGGGTTAAGTTTAGGTAGGCAAACTATATATTGTTTTTTTCAGGAGAACCTGAGCTTTCCAAATCTACCTGAGTTTTTGTGTATTTCCACTTCTGGAACAAGATTTAGAGCTTGAAATACAAAAAAAAAAAGAAAAAATGCTATTTTTCATGATATAAGGATTTCTACCAGAAACATATTTTATTTTATGGACAAAAATTCAACTGATTTGGAAAGCCTCATGTCTCCCGAACGTGCCAATACCTGATATGTATAGTTTTATTGAGATTTCTGACTTCTATAGATCAAAAACTCCCAGCAGTAAATTACTAAATTTTCAAAGCATTACAGCAGAATACGGCATACTTTACATTCCAAAGCCAAAAATCCTGGAACATTAGGTTTACCCAAGGAAACCATACATTTTTGAAAACTACACATTCTGACGAATCCGAAATGGGTAACTATGTCTTCCAACTCCTAAGTACCAAACAGCAATGCTTTACTGAATTTAGCATTTTCTATAAAAAATTATGAAAATTCTAAAAAATCACCTCAAATCTTCCACTTTCAAGCACCTTATCTCCCACATAACATTAGGTACCAAGAAAACACACCCTAAATATGAAAGCCAGGGGTCCACTGAACGGTTTGATGCCCATTGTGCATAGGATCACCGATGTATCTGGCATTTAGAAACCCCAAAAGGAAGTTAGTACATACAAATTGCCCAGGAGATCTCTTTTGCTACTGAAAATTCAATACATTTACTGCATTTTCTGTGGGGTAAAAACACAAAAAAATACATTGACCCCCCAAAACCATATATTTTTGGAAAGTACACATTCGGACGAATTCAAAATTGGTACCCATGTCTTTCTACTCCAAACTACAGAGTCGCAATGCTTTCCCAAAATTGCCAGTTTTGATGAAATACCTAAAAATCACATCAAATCTTCCACTTTCAAGCACCTTATCTCCCAGATAACATTAGGTACCAAAAGAACAAACGCTAAATATGAAAGCCAAGGGTCCGCTGAACAGTTTGATGCCCATTGTGCATAGGATCACCAATGTATCTGGCATTTAGAGACCCCATAAGGAAGTTAGTGCATACAAATTGCCCAGGAGATCTCTTTAGCTACTGAAAATTCAACACACGTACTGCATTTTCTGTGGGGTAAAAACACAAAAAAATACATTGACCCCCCAAAACCATATATTTTTGGAAAGTACACATTCAGGCGAATTCAAAATTGGTACCCATGTCTTTCTACTCCAAACTACAGAGTCGCAGTGCTTTCCCAAAATTGCTAGTTTTGGTGAAATACCTGAAAATCACATCAAATCTTCCACTTTCAAGCACCTTATCTCCCACATAACATTAGGTACCAAGAAAACACACCCTAAATATGAAAGCCAAGGGTCCGCTGAACAGTTTGATGCCCATTGTGCATAGGATCAGCACTGTATCTGGCATTTAGAGACCCCATAAGGACGTCAGTGCATAGAGATTGCCCCAGAGGTCTCTTTAGCTACTGAAAATTCAACACGTTTACTGCATTTTCTGTGGGGTAAAAACACAAAAAAATACATTGACCCCCCAAAACCATATATTTTTGGAAAGTACACATTCGGGCGAATTCAAAATTGGTACCCATGTCTTTCTACTCCAAACTACAGAGTCGCAGTGCTTTCCCAAAATTGCTAGTTTTGGTGAAATACCTGAAAATCACATCAAATCTTCCACTTTCAAGCACCTTATCTCCCACATAACATTAGGTACCAAGAAAACACACCCTAAATATGAAAGCTAAGGGTCCACTGAACAGTTTGATGCCCATTGTGCATAGGATCACCGATGTATCTGGCATTTAGAGACCCCAAAAGGAAGTTAGTGCATAGAGATTGCCCCAGAGGTCTCTTTAGCTACTGAAAATTCAACACATTTACTGCATTTTCTGTGGGGTAAAAACACAAAAAAATACATTGACCCCCCAAAACCATATATTTTTGGAAAGTACACATTCGGACGAATTCAAAATTGGTACCCATGTCTTTCTACTCCAAACTACAGAGTCGCAGTGCTTTCCCAAAATTGCTAGTTTTGGTGAAATACCTGAAAATCACATCAAATCTTCCACTTTCAAGCACCTTATCTCCCACATAACATTAGGTACCAAGAAAACACACCCTAAATATGAAAGCCAAGGGTCCGCTGAACAGTTTGATGCCCATTGTGCATAGGATCACCACTGTATCTGGCATTTAGAGACCCCATAAGGAAGTTAGTGCATAGAGATTGCCCCAGAGGTCTCTTTAGCTACTGAAAATTCAACACGTTTACTGCATTTTCTGTGGGGTAAAAACACAAAAAAATACATTGACCCCCCAAAACCATATATTTTTGGAAAGTACACATTCGGGCGAATTCAAAATTGGTACCCATGTCTTTCTACTCCAAACTACAGAGTCGCAGTGCTTTCCCAAAATTGCTAGTTTTGGTGAAATACCTGAAAATCACATCAAATCTTCCACTTTCAAGCACCTTATCTCCCACATAACATTAGGTACCAAGAAAACACACCCTAAATATGAAAGCCAAGGGTCCGCTGAACAGTTTGATGCCCATTGTGCATAGGATCACCACTGTATCTGGCATTTAGAGACCCCATAAGGAAGTTAGTGCATAGAGATTGCCCCAGAGGTCTCTTTAGCTACTGAAAATTCAACACATTTACTGCATTTTCTGTGGGGTAAAAACACAAAAAAATACATTGACCCCCCAAAACCATATATTTTTGGAAAGTACACATTCGGGCGAATTCAAAATTGGTACCCATGTCTTTCTACTCCAAACTACAGAGTCGCAGTGCTTTCCCAAAATTGCTAGTTTTGGTGAAATACCTGAAAATCACATCAAATCTTCCAATTTCAAGCACCTTATCTCCCACATAACATTAGGTACCAAGAAAACACACCCTAAATATGAAAGCCAAGGGTCCACTGAACAGTTTGATGCCCATTGTGCATAGGATCACTGATGTATCTGGCATTTAGAGACCCCAAAAGGAAGTTAGTGCATACAAAGTGTATATACTGCAATATAAGCTACCGGCATGTGCATTATGCGGCATAAGACCCCCTAACAGTTAGGAGACTCTAGAAAACCATATATTTTCCGAAAGTACACATTCTGACAAAACAAAAATGGGTAAATACATCTTTCTACTGCAAACTACCACACTACAAAGCTATGCTAAACAGAACGGTTTTTATGACATTTCTGAAAATTGTCACAAAGCTTGCATTTTACCCCATTATGTATCCCCACATTTTGTACCGTATCAACATAAAACATTCTAAATATGAACGCCATGGGTCTACTGAACAGTTTGATGCCCTATATGCATAGATTTACCAAACTATGTGGGGTACAGGGGCACCCAAGCAAAAATAGTGCATATGAATTTTCACATAAGACGCTCTGGCTCATGCAGTTTTTGCACCCGGTATGTGTATTATGCGGCATAAGATCCCCTAACAGTACAGAGACCCTAGAAAACCATATATTTTCCGAAAGTACACATTCTGACAAAACAAAAATGGGTAAATACATCTTTCTACTGCAAACTACCAAACTACAAAGCTATGCTAAACAGAACGGTTTTTATGACATTTCTGAAAATTGTCACAAAGCTTGCATTTTACCCCATTATGTATCCCCACATTTTGTACCGTATCAACATAAAACATTCTAAATATGAACGCCATGGGTCTACTGAACAGTTTGATGCCCTATATGCATAGATTTACCAAACTATGTGGGGTACAGGGGCACCCAAGTAAAAATAGTGCATATGAATTTTCACATAAGACGCTCCGGCTCATGCAGTTTTTGCACCAGGTATGTGTATTATGCGGCATAAGATCCCCTAACAGTACAGAGACCCTAGAAAACCATATATTTTCCGAAAGTACACATTCTGACAAAACAAAAATGGGTAAATACATCTTTCTACTGCAAACTACCAAACTTCAAAGCTATGCTAAACAGAACGGTTTTTATGACATTTCTGAAAATTGTCACAAAGCTTGCATTTTACCCCATTATGTACCCCCACATTTTGTACCGTATCAACATAAAACATTCTAAATATGAACGCCAGGGGCCTACTGAACAGTTTGATGCCCTATATGCATAGATTTACCAAACTATGTGGGGTACAGGGGCACCCAAGTAAAAATAGTGCATATGAATTTTCACATAAGACGCTCCGGCTCATGCAGTTTTTGCACCAGGTATGTGTATTATGCGGCATAAGATCCCCTAACAGTACAGAGACCCTAGAAAACCATATATTTTCCGAAAGTACACATTCTGACAAAACAAAAATGGGTAAATACATCTTTCTACTGCAAACTACCAAACTACAAAGCTATGCTAAACAGAACGGTTTTTATGACATTTCTGAAAATTGTCACAAAGCTTGCATTTTACCCCATTATGTACCCCCACATTTTGTACCGTATCAACATAAAACATTCTAAATATGAACGCCAGGGGCCTACTGAACAGTTTGATGCCCTATATGCATAGATTTACCAAACTATGTGGGGTACAGGGGCACCCAAGTAAAAATAGTGCATATGAATTTTCACATAAGACGCTCCGGCTCATGCAGTTTTTGCACCCGGTATGTGTATTATGCGGCATAAGATCCCCTAACAGTACAGAGACCCTAGAAAACCATATATTTTCCGAAAGTACACATTCTGACAAAACAAAAATGGGTAAATACATCTTTCTACTGCAAACTACCAAACTACAAAGCTATGCTAAACAGAACGGTTTTTATGACATTTCTGAAAATTGTCACAAAGCTTGCATTTTACCCCATTATGTACCCCCACATTTAGTAACGTATCAACATAAAACATTCTAACTATGAACGCCAGGGGTCTACTGAACAGTTTGATGCCCAATATGAATAGATTTACCAAACTATGTGGGGTACAGAGGATGCCAAATTGAAATACAGCAGACAAAATGTCCATGTGCAAAGACAAGTAACAAAGAACAATGTAAAAAGCCCTAAAATTGATAAAAATAAAAAAGAAATCACTAAAATCATTTTTTTTTTTGCCTAATAATATCTGCAGGCAGAATAACAGTTTGAGTATTTTGGCTTGGGCAAATAAGTTTTACAGACAAAGTCAAGCGAACAACAACTATGCATAACTGAAAATGCTATAAAATGGCTAAACATGCAGTAAAAAACCCAAAAATGCACCAAAATCACAGAACATGTAGTAGAAACACCAAAATAATACACAAAAGGTATTGCGCAGTGCGGTTAGCGAATACGCTATCCGCAAAGGCAATAAAACATTTTTTTCAGGCAAGAATAAAAACGATGCGATAGAAAAAAAAAAAAAAATACAAAATTACATAAGTGTGTAAGTGAGTGTGTACACATGGTAAAATGTGTTTTTTGTGCATGTGTGTGAGTGTGCAAGTGAGTGTGCAAGTAAGTATGTGTAAGTGTAACTGTTCTGAATGTGTGAAACCCAACAACTACCCAAAATGTATGTGTTTGTGTGTAAGTGTGAGTATAAGTGTGTATTAGTGTATTATGTGTGTGTATGTGTGTTTTTTTACACTTACCTGGGACAAGCAGGCACAGACATCGTGTGAAGGTGGGAGGAAGGACCCAGGAGACGCTGCAGCTTCTTTCTGCGACGCCGATCCGGTGAGTATGAGAAGGGGGGCCAGGGGGGAGGGAAGGGAGAGCAGGAAATGTCAGGCACGCATAGACAGCGTGTCCTGACATTTCCTATGGGGCCCCTGGGCGATCACGCCCCAGGGGCCACTCGTTCCCCACCTCTGACTTGTGTCTGGAGGCTGGGGAACGAGCGGGGAGCGAAGAAGCGGCTTGAAAAGCCGCTTCTCCGCTCCCAAACCCGGAAGTGCCCCAGGACATAGAATCTACGTTCTGTGGCACTTTGGTCCTTTAGTACCCAGGACGTAGATTCTACGTCCTGTGGCACTAAAAAGGTTAATAAACATGTTTCACAAATAATCGTATTATTCTTTTTTACAGTTGTTTATATATTTAACAATTTATTATTGGTTTTCTCAACCAAACATTCAGGGGCAGATTCATCAAAGTACGAGTTCGAATCCCAAAATGGGTAAAATTCGGATTAGATACGATAATTTCTGATGATCGGAAATCTCACGAAAATGTTTACGAAAAAATCGGAATAGTCACGATATTATCATATTGGAGATATAATATTATAACCAGATAAAGTGGTGGTCTGGTCAAATTATTCTAGATTTACTGTACATCTATACCTACCCCTATATGTAATAACAGGCACTAAGCTTGCCCAGGAGCAGTAAACCATAGCAACCAATAAGATGCTTGCTTTCAAATAGGTGACCGGCAAATGCTATATGCTGATTGGTTGTTATGGGTTACTGCTTCTGAGCAAACTTAGTGCCTTTTATTACATAACCCCATTAGACTTTTATTATTTTCTTCATTCTTCCCCTCTACCATTTTAAACAAATTCTCTTCTTCGCCTTCTGAATTTCTGCTTCCACCTTTCTGTAGGCAGGAGAATAGTAAGACGATGTTTCCTAAAAACCTACTGGAATTTCCTCATTTGGATCTTCTTTTATTGACAGAAAATCAGCTTCAGTCTCCCTCCTCAACAAATTAATTGTCCTCCATAAATTCAGATATTCTGAAAATCACCTCAAGTTTGGCTGGCTGTAACGTGGGAATTTAGTGCCCATAAACACACAAAACATTTACTCAGCAGCGAGTATATAAAGTTCTGCTTGCAACGCTCATAAATTAAGCTTCACGTTGCTGATCTTGACATTTATTGAGTTGAATCATATGGTTAATAAATATTAGTTCAACATTTCCTTTCCTAGAGCACTTACAGTACAAACACAACACCTAGATTTAAATTTGACATTTAAGTCTTTTTGAATTTGATCTTCAGTTTTTGTTAATTTTTGTAACCCTACAGGGATTTAATTGCATTTCAAAATTGTTCACAGCAAGAAGAAACTATTTTCATGCATTTTCAATTCAGCATTCCAAGTATGATTGGCAGATTGCACGCAGAAAAATATTTCATTCAAATAGTGAGGCATGAGTGCAAATAAAGAGGGATTAGAATTTCTCAGGACTTGCATCAGATTCTGTAATTTTAGATTGAAAAATATGGTTTTAAAATAAAGGTGCTTATTGACACAAGTTCTAAACTGCCCCAGGCAGTTAAGGCTGATGCCACACATGGCGTAGGGCTGATTTTTTCGGCAAGCGGAAAAACGCTTGCCGAAAATTCAGCCCTACGCCTGCTACTTGTGCCTGCACCTGAATGAATGAAATACGCTCGGGTGCAGGCACGTGTAGCCGATATACGCATGAAAACGCGAGACTTTGCATTCTCTCGCGTTTCCATGCGTATATCGGCTACATGTGCCTGCACCCGAGCGTATCCCATTCATTCAGGTGCAGGCACAAGTAGCAGGCGTAGGGCTGAATTTTCGGCAAGCGTTTTTCTGCTTGCCGAAAAAATCAGCCCTACGCCACGTCTGGCATCAGCCTTAAGATACCAACCAATAAGCAATTTGTCCAGTCTATTACAAGTTAGATTATTCAACCAAATGTCTGATTGGTTGATATGCATAGCTGCACTGGTAAAATTTATCCCTTAAGTAAGTGATAAATTAGCCGCAAGACATGTAGGTTCTATGTACATATATGTATGACTATAGGTATGGGACTTGTTATCCAGAATGCTTGGGACTTGGGATTTTCTGAATACAGGGTTTTTTTGTAATTTTGATCTCCATACCTTAAGTCTACTAAAACCTCCATTAAGGATTGATTATATCTTAGTTGGGATCAAGTACAAGGTACTGTATTATTATTACAGGGAAAAAGGAAATCATACACCCAATTTGATTGACCTTCCTGTAATTTAAAACTTTCTGGATAATGCGTTTCCGGATAACAAATTTCATACCGTTTCCCCATTATACGGAAACCCGTTACCAGAAAGTTCTGAATTAGGTGAAGGTCATTTCCCATAGACTCAATTTTTTAGATTATTTACTTTTTCTCCATAATAATAAAACAATAGCTTGTACTTGATGGTATCTAAGCTGCATGAATCCATATTGGTAGCAAAACAATCTTATTCGGTTTATTTATTGTTTAATATTTTTCTATTTCTCTTCAAATCTTTTTATTGAATTTTCAAAATCAAATCAAACAAGAATTTTACAATCCATCATTGTGAGTATTACAATAAAGTATAGTAAAGTATTATTTTATAAAAACATCCAGTAAGAAAGATATGTGTCTGATGCATAACAAATTATCTATTCAAGTACAATATTATATCGTATTAATAGAGAGAAAAAACAATAAAGGCATTATAATATATTACAGTACTGAACTGGGATATCTGACTTAAAATGAAACAAATGATTAAAATAACAGTAATAGACACAACAGAAAAAATAACTGTTAATATCTGCTCAGTGAAGCCAGAGAGGATATGAGGAAAAAGGAATAAATATTTCCAGAACCATATTGAGTTGGGAGACCTCATGTATCTGTGAGTATCTGTCATGTATTTGTGAGTTCATTTATGTTTAGGACCTTCTAACACTTTTTTTAATTATTTTAACATGGCAGCCAAATGACAGAAAATCCCTTATTTGGAAAACCCCAGGTCCCAAGCATTCTGGATAATAGATCCCACACCTGTACCCTTTATTAACCAAATAGCAGTTTATGACTGGGGGGTGGTTAAACTGATGCATGCATCCACGGAACAGCATTGCGACATCATTTTGTGTGTTTTGAGAATTCAAAAAGGACTGTGATTACACTGACTTGCACTGGTCCTGCACGCAAGGGGTTAATATAAATTATAGCCCATTCCTTCACTATAAAAGCAATTTTGTTTTCTAAAAATTCAGCCGGGGAAAATGTATAGTTCATTCTTGAAAACCATTATTTTGATAGATTGAGAAACTACCAAATGTCTTTTCAAGCACATAACATGTTGTTCCTTATTTTCAAGTTATCAGTCATGTGTATCTGCCACCACGCCGAGAGAAAGTGATATAGAATGTCATTTCTTATATATTCCCTCATACCTTCACGAGGGAGAAAAGCTAATAAAGAACTTTGGAAAGCTAATGGGGCAATATGTTCCCAACAAGGCATGTATCATTCATGTTTCAGCTGCCTCTCCATGAGAAGCAAATGTGCTAATTAAACTTGTCACATAAGGGTTATAATACACAAAGACAAATTATGCGTTAAAATGCTAGCCAAATACATTTGGAATTGTATAAAAACTTTGCATTTTTGCATTTATATCAGATACATTTTTTTGTGGAATTCTTAATACATGTATAGGACACATTATATATGATCTCAAGGGAAAATGGAGGCAAAATTAAGGGGGGGGGGCTTTATTAACATTTGCATTTTCTTCATTTGATATGTTTTTTGAAACCACAATTAAGCTAATTTCCACGAATGTCAGTCATTTATCAAAAAATCCAAATTGAAAAAGTACGAATGGAAAAAAGACGTGGGGAAAAAAGCAAAAACTGTGATTTTGTTTTTGAACCTGTGGCTTTTTCATATTGTTTTTCCTCTTTAAAAAAAACCCTTTTAAACCGCAAAGCAAGGAATGATCTTCCAGTTGTAAAAGGGACATCTGCCATTGACTTCTACATGGTCTAGACAGGTTTTAGGTTCAGCAAGAACTGATGCTATATTCAATCTGGTAATCTCTAACAATCCATATATACAAATTCACTTGGGTGTGACTATAATATTATCTAATTTAATGTGTGTTGCAAAAAACAAATATACATTGGGTCACCAAAGAGTCTACAGTATATTGGCACATTAGGTTTTCAGCTAAAATGATATTAAACTCTATTCGCTTAGTAAATAAAAAAATTTAATAACATTAAGAATCACAGTTTGTGGCTTAATACAAATGTAAAGAATAGGAATGAAGAGGAAAGCACTGAAAAGTCAGAGGGGTCAGACACTTTTATTAAAGCCTATAAAAACTACAAGTGTTGTAAAGGAGCCATCCATAAAGCAAAAATAGAAAAGGGGGAACGGATTGCTTTAAATACAATGCAAGTGCTCATTTCCCATTCATTCTCTTTTTTACCTGGATCTCTGGCTCAGCTATTTCACCCCAGCACCCTTATTGCTGGGTTGGGGTCAGCCAATCAGGGCTGACCCTGCCCTACTCACATTTTGTGCCTGAGCATTGGTCCTAATTAAGTACTGAGGTACTTGTCTCCCTGCTCTGGCTCCTGTGCCAAAGTGAAGTAGCACAAGAATAGGACTATGAGGCATTAGCTGCTAAAAATATATTTCTAAATAAATATTTATATGTGCAGAGTTGTCAATCCTGCCCCATAGCCCTATTATTGTTCTAAGCTTTTCTGGTGGATTCTGCACCCTTGGTGGAAGTGCATACAAGGATTTTGCTGTCTGTTATACAGATTGACCATACAATATAATCTTTGATATGTTATTCAACAGTAGATTTTTTTCATCCATCTATTCAGATTAGAAGATCGAAGTTCAACAAAAAGGGTTTGTTATAGTGAAAGCTGTGACGTTGCGGAATTCTCCAAAGCAGTTGTACTGGCAGATACATTACATAGCTTCAAAAAAAGTTGGATGGCTGTTTAGAAAGTGAGAAAATACAGGGTTTATTGAAATTAAATCCTAGTACATGACTGATACGAGGACTGTTCCAATTGCCCTCTTGGAGTCAGAAATTAAATTAAAAGAGCCTTAAGATAGTAGTTCTCGCTCTGATAGGAGGGCTGATTTTGACGGACATGGAGTAGATTGACAAGAAAGACATGATATGTAGATCTGGTTTGAAGTTTTTGGAAGCTTTTTGATTGGAGTCATGGTATAAGAAGAGTTTGGAAAACAATTAAAAATGCAAATGCTCACCTCTCCCTTTCTAGCAAAGACAGTTATTACACGAAAGGAATTGGTGCCAATACTGCATAGGGTCTTTGGGTTCTTTAGAACAGTGTTTTCAATTTTCCCAGTTATATCTCTGAATTAACACTTGCAGGTGCCATAGATGGACACAAACACTAAGGCAAGTAAAAACCTGTCATGCAAATCTGTAGGGGTTCAAAATATATAGCTGCTTAGTTACATGACATGAAAAATGGAACCTGCTGAATAATTTAGCAAACTAGTTTTGACAGGTATTGTCAGAAAGAGCTACTACTTGCACAAGAAATGGAATGTGCCAAATAATTTAACAGAGAAATTTGGCCACAGAAAGGCAGCAAGATTTAATAATGCATACAAAACAAGACATAGAAAGTCACAGTTAAGCAATCCCTCTGCATATAAGTTCCTTCACACAAACTTTGGATGCTCAGTCTTTGATCTTATAAGGTATAGGGGCAGATTTGTGAACCATTGGTATCCACGCTCTTTAAATATAAAATACTCATTAGAATATCTAGGGAAGAAAATAGGTGTTTACCCCAAATGTCACTCTAATTTGCTGTCAGCTTGGCTTCCAGATTAAATAGGCATTCCCCCAACATCTTATTCTATCTTTCAGGAGGTAATCTGATTTCATGATGAAAATCATCAATGTCAGAATTATTACTGCCACATGGGCCACATAAGCAAGATAGTAACTGCAGGTTGCAAATTGCAACAGCAAAGCACCCAAAGTCATGGCAGTATACAGTATGTCAGTATATTCCTTTCCTGTCTAATAGCATGGAGGTAAATACATGTATTTCTATTTAGGCACAACAGTTCAAAGACAAAATGCTATAGACCTGGATGATTAAATAAAGTAACCATAGATTACAATTTAACTGGTAATATAGTTAGGATGGGATCCAAACCCCTCTCCAAGGATATTAACTCTTAAATATTTGCAGTGGTTGGAGTAAGGGGTCCATCTGAACAGTAGCAGTTCATTTATTATTGATAATGGGCAAATAAACTGTATGTAATCCTGTTTGAGAGTGAAACAAATGCATCCCACATAGGTATTTTTGGGGCCCTGGTCTCAGCCGTGGTCTTAAAATAATTTTAAATTAATTTTCAGATTTCAAGTGCTTGTTAGCTGCAAAACTGATTTAAGTTGCCATTCTTTGATATAAACTTTATCCCTACAAAAATGCATTTTAAAGCATACAGTACAGCTATTAAAAAAATGAAACTATCCTTTGCTATAAATCAGTCAGATAAAATGAGTTTATAATAACACTATGCTCCATTTCCTCTGCAGTGATGAGGATTTTTTATTTGCATCCTCAGTGTTTTAGTAAAATATATTGCTAGTGATTCAGCTTTAGAATGTGCATTTGTCATGGGAAGGTTGATTTTAGTGCTGCGTGCCAATAACCTAACTTTAATGACTTTAGTGCTGTTTCATACAAATTTGACAAAAATATCCATGGTAAGGTAGATGTTGGCTCTGTTCTTCATGTATTATGTCTGCGATCTGCTAAACATTAAAGGCTTCAAGACCACCATAGGATACTGTAATAGATTTCTCATAAAGTTGCCATTTGTTGCTTTCCACAAATGTCCTACATTTACTAAATAGTCTGAACTAAAAAAGTCGTGAAAAATCCTCATTTGTTGACTTGTTGCATGAAAACTGCAACTTTTTTAAATTGCGATACAAAGAACAGCATCAAAAATCCAAAACCTCTAAAGTTTTGAAGCAAAAGGAGGATCCTCCAGGGAAGGGAAGAGACATCTGCCATTGACTTCTACATGATCTTGACAAGTTTTAGCTAGCGAATTGTTGGATTCGGATTTTTAGCCATTTGAACGCATGGTAAAATTTGGAAAAGTCATGACTTTTAGTGCTACATGGCCACCTAAGTCTACTTAAAAATCTTTTAAACATTAAATAAACCCAACAGGATTGTTTTGGCTCCAATAAGTATTAATTATATCTTAGCTGGGATTAAGTACAAGGTACTTGCACTGGTAAATGAGACTTCAATAAAGAAAAAACAGTTTTATGGTGCGTCTCTACTACAATTGCCACTTTAGTTATATCTAGATCTCTTAAAAATGACTTTACTTTTCAAATTAATTAAAAAGGAATATAACTAACAAACTAGTTCTATTCAGTCAGGCTGGATCAAAATAAGGCAGGCGGTGACACACAATATTATTCCTGGGGCTAGAGCAGGACTAAAGGCTCTAATACATCTCAATATCATGAGTAAGATACACTTGGTATGAGTGTAATCTTGACTAAATGTTTCAATTTGAAATCTTTGAAGGTGAAAAAATGTCCAACTCATTCTGGGAAAGCAATGGTTTGACAGGTATTTTAATGGAATGGATCTTATAACAGGTATTGTAGCAGTTATGTGTACAATTATGTGGCCTGTTATTTTTATATAAATGTAACTCTCATCATTGTGAGTATAATAGATGTGTTTCCCTGTAATAATAAAACAATAGCTTGTACTTGATGTAACTAAGCTGCATAAATCCATATTGGTGGCAAAACAATCCTATTGGGTTTATTTAATATATTATTTGTTTAGCAGACTTAAGGAATGTCGATCCAAATTATAGAAAGACCCCTTATCCAAAAAAAAAACCAGAAAGCATTCTGTATGATAGAATATATACCTGAATATATATATTGTTTCACTATAATGATACGGTTGTTGTTTTAAATACAGCATCACCAAACATACAGAATATGTTACACCCATTTATACACACACTGCTAAAAATGAATTTATTGTGTACTGCTAGTCAGTGGAAGCTCATATGGTTTAGTGGTTTTCTTTAATTTTTGCTCCCTTCTTTTCATTATTTCTTTGAAATGCTCCTCTTGCTTTTTTTGACCTTCCTGTTGTTTCCTCTGCAGCTCTTCTTTATCCTCTTCCATTCTATACTCTATTTCTTTTGCCCACTGTAGATAAACAATATACAATGTTAACACACTGCACAGTCCTTGTATGCTCAAGCTAAGGTACAGTAAATGTTACTGTAAAAGTCATTACTTTAAATATATTACTTTAAATATTTAAAGACAAGTTTGCCTTAAAATACACAGATCCCCTTATAAGTCATAAAAGGCACTAAGTTTGCCTAGGTACAGTAGCAACCAATATAACATCTGACTAGTAATTGCTACCTGTTCATTGGCTGGTATAAATTATTGTACCAGGGAAAACGTTTTACACATTAGTATGTTAAAGAGAAGCCTACTCTTAACACAGTTTCTGTTGTTTTTTCATTTTTTCTGGTTGCCTAGGCAAGGCATTATGTACATACAACTACTAAGAAATGCCCTCCCCTTTAAGAGAAACAAGCATTGTTTGGCCATATATTGCAATATATTCAAGCTGGCCACTATGTCAAAGTCATCCCTGGTCTGGCCAGTCCTACACTTTTATCTGAATCATTTAGATTTCTACTGCTTCATTATATATTTCTCACAGGAACTACGTTTTACCTACAACTTGCTTTTCCAAGGTCAAAACTTGGCATCACCTGACAAACTGGAATGCTGGGAATTACAACAGTAGCCAGCCATTGCACCTGTATAAACTATAACATGAGCAAAAGTTGTGTTTGACACTAAACAATTTAAAATTATTAAGTGGATGTGCCATGGGGGTGTAGCCAGCTGATTCCTGTAGTGTCCAATATCTGTATACTGAAAATATCCCATGTCCAAAATATACTGATATGGATGAGAAAACCGGATTGCTTGCCTTTTTCTAAAATATACTAAATCTTTTATCCTTATTCCCAAATGCTGTAAAAAATTCTGACAGCTGTCCTTAGGTCAAGATATTTGGAAAACACTAGGAGAAAATATGCCACTAGCAAACATTATCATTGTGGCAAAGTGAAAAATGAATAAGTGATTAGTACAGCCAATAAAGCCTCTTTTCCAATAAATAGCCACATACAAAAGGCCATGCAACACACAAAACTTACAGAGAAAGAATTGTTTAAATACAGGTTCTAAAGGTCAGATCTGGTACGAGAACAGGATTTATTAAAGGAGAAGGAAAGTCATTTTGGCATTTTATTGCGAAAATAAGTACATTTAGGGGCTGATTTATAACTGATTTATTTTTTTGTGTCTTAAAGGTACCACTAATATAAAAATATGCAGAAGGAGTAAACAGTATCCCTTAACAATTCAGGTTATTGTGAACCATCTTAAAACTATGAGGCGTATTTACAAAGCACAGTGAGCTAATTTTTTTCCCACAATTCTGGCAATTTTCTGGATGCAATTGCTCTGCACCTGGTGCCATTGCATCTGTTTTACCAAAATGGAACTGCATGTTTGCTTTATTGATGTCTGGGTTATAGGGTAGGGTCTGCATTGGGATGAGTGGCCATCTTATCTTGGATTTGCCAAGACTTTGAGAACTTGTATCATCCAGGTTACAGCCAAGATGGAATAAAGGCTTTTTTTTAATTTGATTACATTTGAATGGTGCTGTTTATTATCTATATATAAGACTTTGAGAGGAGACAGCTCCAGGGCTTCTGGCTTAAGGAGAGTGCTACTTGGGGAAAACAACTACTGCCTATATCGCAGAGGACACAGAGCTGGTCTAACACTGCAGAATTTGTAAGTGAGATCAATCCAGTATATCATGGATTGACAAGTGAATATATGGGATCAGTGCAAGGAGGTGGCTGGGAGGAGACAACCTTAAGAGGTTACCAGTGGCACTAATACCCTCACCCAATTGTCTCTCTTGTCTCACCTAACATTTCAGACTTGCAAGGCACCTGGAGAACATGTGATAGAACTTCATGCCCTCTTAAGTAAAAAATGCTCACCAAAGTCCTTTTGTTTCTTTATTCTACAGTTAGATGGACTTTTTGTGTGGAAATATGCTGGATATATACAAACGGGAGACATTTTTAAAAATTAGAATTATTTGCTTATAATGGAGTCTATGGGAGATAATTCGGAGCATTCTGGATAACGGGTTTTCGAATAACGGATCCCATTCCTGTACCTTGGTTGTGTTCTCCTTACATTTTAGAGATACCTTTTATTGTTATTTTTATTGCTATTGTTTGGTATTATATGAGGCACTATTTTATACATTTTTAGTGTCTGTCTACTATTTTTCTCCTCTGTGCTTCTATTTCTTATAATTTGAAGAACATACTGGAGCTGTTTCTCCCCATGGGACTCCTTTTCCAGAATCCAATAAAAAAATTTAAAATACTTTCTTGTGTTAACTCCCCTGTAATGAAATCTGTTTTTCATTTTCAACAGGATAAAATACAGGTATGAGATCCGTTATTTGGAAACCCATCATCCAGAAAGCTCAGAATTACGGGAAGGACATCTTTCATAGAGCTCAATATAAGCAAATAATTCTCATTTTTAAAAATGATTTCCTTTCTGTAATGTATAAAACCATACCTTGTATTTGATCGTTACTAGGCAGCATGAATCCATATTGTTGGCAAAACAATCCTATTAGGTTTATTTATTGTTTAAATTATTTTTAGCAGACTTAAGGTGTGGTAATCCATATTATGTAAAGATCCATTATCCAGAAAACCCAGGCCCAGAGCATACTGCATAATAGATCCTCTACCTGTACAAGCAAGCCAAACACTGACAGATATTTTGCATATTCTTATATCTACCCTATTTATAATATGGCCAATAAATGTGTCAATTTTTAACTCAGAAATGTTCAGTTATTGCTATACCCATAAATACAATGCTACCCAGTGCAGGCAGCACCACTTCTTTGGGGCACCTGCAGGTCTCTACACCCACGGCAATGCCGCATTAGAGGAAGGCAGTGTGTAAAGTGCAAAAAACAGCTGCGTATCCATTTTCTGCACTTTGCACACAGCCTTATAGGTTGTAAATACCTCCTTACATTGTTAAATTCAAAATAATCCATTTTAAAGATGGTAATTCATTTTTTCCATGTTACTGGTAATGAGATTTCAAGGTAGTAACTTACTGGCACATCTTGAGATGGTCCAGCAACACAAAATCAATTTTGAAACGATAAAAACAATGAGTATGTCATTGATATACAATATTACCGGCTTAACAAAATACACTGCACAAGCTTTATCCCTCCGTCCTTTATAGAATCAGTGTGGATCCCAATAAAGTATAAGGGACTTGTAGAAAGATTTACAGCTTTGCACTTTTTAGGTCTATTACTGTTAAATGAATAGTTCACAGGAGGAATGAAACATTGAAAACATGGTGTAGTAAATGGATAATTTAGTTTCATAATAAAATGACCTTGACCGTCAAGAATGGGTTTAAATTCTACCAAGAACAAAGTGATTAAAAATCTTCCTGAACTGTCAGGCGTAAAAAATAGTCACTTGCAAATAGAGGTAAGGTATTTCAGTTTAGTTGTTCAGCTTCCACATCACAAGAAATTGTTGCTGAACACTCAGAAACTGCATTCCTGTCAGATGAAATCAGTCCTTGTCAGGACAACCAGGTTTCTCCACAGTATGAGAAGGAGCTAAATGTAAAAATTCCAATTTACCTTTGGCTGGAGATAAAAGTGCGGCAAATTCTTTCAAAACAACTTTATAACAATGAAGTTTAGGCATCATGTGTTGAAGTTCTGTTTTACTAAATCCACGCTATGTATTTGCCAATACACTATAAATATAATCTGCTAAAGTAAAGTTTTACAGCTATATATACCAGACATTTAATGAGCAAAGTCACAACTTTATAGAATAATTTTACCACAGGAAAATCAGAAACTGATAATGTGATTTGGCTGTGATTAGCCTGTGTAGGCCTCCCATTAGTTTTTTTTTATAGGATACTCAAATTTATACACCCTTTATAGGTTGAACACGAGCTATTAAATCTCACAAGTATAAATGTTAGGTTCAGAATTCCAAACAGCCACTGGCCACCTGTACCTCACTCCCTGGATTGGTTCCTTCCTATTGCATCTGACACTACCAACTACAGAAGATGGGTTGTGCACATGTGGCCATACTGGGCTCATTTACTAATGCAAGAACAATATGAAAAATCAAGCAAACAAACTGGATTTTTTTACCCTCCATGCAAGATTGTTACCCTAAATAACTATACCTGAAAAGTAGGGAGCACTGAAACTTTTGAGCCATTTACCAATGCAGATGCTACTTTGCATTCAGGTTTCAGTGCCAATTGCGTAATTTCTGCTATGGAGATTTTTGGGATCTGGAAAAGGTGTCAGAGTCAGCATTTCTCCTGAAATTAATCCTATAGCCAGATTTGCTCTACAGCAAAAAGAACCCTACCTATGATGATCCCCAACATCCTGTGTATAAATAGTGAATAAGAATATTTAACAGTTAATAAGTACAACTGAATATTTACAAACTTAACTGGAAACCAAAATGTTTTGCAATGAAACCTTTTTGTTTTGACTCTTCAAAAGCCTTGTGTGACTTGTTATTTCTGTATACAGTCTAAGGAAGTCTTAGGAGATGTCACCAATCATCCGACAATCCTTATCTGTCACCTTACATAGTCATCACATCATCTTATGAAATTCTTTTATTGTCAAACTGTAGCCAAACAAAACTTCAGCAAAGATATATTAAGGACAGTGTCATATTTATTACCTGTTCATCCATAACTCTTTGCAAATCCGTATTTGTTCTGGTTAGAAAATCTGGTCTTGCTGTATAAGGCTCTGTACTGAAATACTGCTCCCTGATGGAGAAGAAGAAAAAGTATTGTTTTTCATAAAGATGTAGTATAAACTTAATAATTTTTAAAACTGTAACAATGACATACTCTCTCAGGTTCTAACGTAAATTAACGATTAAAGATCAATGTTAACGATCCACCAAATTAGATTGTTCTTACTACTCGCACAGCAGCTCAGACATACTAATTATTTACTATATTTTTCTGTATAGCAGTAACATGGGAAATGATTTTTAGCAAAATCGCTTATAAAAGAGCACTGGGTTAAATATAACTCAATGTTCATTTATTTTGAGGGCTATGGTGTTATAGAAAACCCTGTGAGGCAGCTGGAATTAGTGAATTCTGGTACCACTTTTCACCGATGCTTGGGGCCCCGGAACTTTCTGCAGCAACCAACAGGGAACTTGAGAAACATGAGATTAATTCAATAAAAGCAAGAATGAGACAAATTGTAATCGAGAACAGGCTAGGGTCAAGAGAGGTGGCAAGTATTGAAGTCAAAAACCAGACAGGAAAAAAAAACAGAAGATCAAATAATCAGAAGGCTAAGGCTGATGCCACACATCTCCTACCTGTGCTTGCACCGGAATGAATGAGATACGCTCGGGCGCAGGCACATGTAGCCGAAATACGCATAAAAATGTACGACTTTGCATTCTGTCTCGTTTTTATGCGGATATCAGCTACATGTGTCTGACCCGAGCATATCTCATTCATTCCGGTGCAGGCACAGGTAGGGGCATATGGTGTGTATGGCGCATATTTACGGCAAGCGTTTTTCAGCTTGCCGAAAATATACACCATACGCCTGGTGCGGTATCAGCCTTAGGCAGAATCTATATACATAAGCCATCTTAGACAATTAAATGGAATGTCAAAAAGGCACCAAAACTCCAATTACAGGCAGGAAATTACATTCAAAAGAATTCCAAACAGAAAGCGGCACAATGTGGTGTGTGACATCATGACGCAGGCTGACATGTAATGATGTGGAGCACGTGTGGGCCGTGCATGTGCAATGAGCATAGGGGACCAGTGCGCTGACAGGAAAGGAAGGAACAGCTGCCTCCCAATCTGTCTTACAGGCTCTTTATTTTTCTAAAGTACCCAAAGCGTCTTGCAATTTATTGTACTGTGTTGAATTTTTTTTAAAAATGTTCAGTTGTGAAACATAACAGGTGTTTCCATCAGTTTAGCAGAATTTTCGTGTAATGTTAGAATTTGATTGTTGAACCTAATGCTTTTGTTAAACAGAAATCTGGCAGCTTGTTCACCTCGGGTTCAGAATAAATTTGTAGGTTATAATTAATATACATAGATAATACTAACTTTGTGATAATTTAAGAATTTATAAGCTGTAATGTTTATGGTATAGCTATCAAGAAAGCCAAAGGACACTGCTTAAACAAGTTATACAAGCAATTCTCAGGCAACACCTATCAACTCTGACAAGCTTTCTAGAACATTACTAATTATAAAGGAAACGCAGTGATATCAAAGTAAATGCTTCTTTTCCACAAGATCTATTGTTGTGTTTCTTTTAAGGACAGAAAACAGGGTTAAGGTCACAAAACTTTAGACTTTCTAGAATTCCAATGTTAATGTCCTTGAAGCCCTAAATTGTTATCCCTAAAAAGGATGCTGGCCCTGATGGAGTACAGGTATGGGATCCCTTATCTGGAAACCCGTTAACCAGAAAGTTCCTATTTATGGAAAGGCCATCTCCCACAGACATTATAAGCAAATAATTCTAATTTTTAAAAATGATTTCCTTTTTCTCTGTAATTAGAAACCAGTACCTTGTACTTGATCCCAACTAAGACATAATTAATCCTTATTGGAGGTAAAACACTCCTATTGGGTTTATTCAATATTTAAATGATATTTAGCAGACTTAAGTAACAGAGATCAAAATTACAGAAAGATCCCTTATCCAGAAAACCCCAGGTCCCGAGCATTCTGGATAAGAGGTCCCATACCTGTATAATGAAAAGTACCGTGTTACAAACCTGTGCAGATCAGCTTGTAAAGTGAGTACCTGGGGCTCTTACCGTTTCCCTGGGACCCTGGGACCAGTGTAGGCCTTTGCTGAGAACAGTAGTCATGACCCCACAAAGAGCATTGAACCAAACCCAACTTTATTATAGAAACAGCAGAGTATGGCAGACTGGAGTAAACCAAGCAGGAAAGTAAATCACACTTTGACACAGAATATTTTCCTTGAAGCCTCCAGGATCCCTGTCTTTCTCTTCCACAGTGTCCCTGGGCTGGTCTTTTCCTGAGCAGTCTCTCTCTCTCTCTACAGTTCCTCTATAAGGCTGCTACTCTAATCCCACACATGCCCAATCTCTACCCCAAATGCGGATTCCTTGTGGGGGCCTGAGCTGTCCTTGCTAGCAACCAGCGCCACGGCAGGGGTCGTAGTCGTCTGAGGTAGCCAATTTGATGCCACCCCCCCCCATCGGCACTAGAGGAGACGAAATTCTGAATTAAAAATCAGAGCTGATTTTTGCCACCCCTGGTAACTTGCCAGGGTTTCTCAACTCACCTCATGGTAATTTCGCCCCTATAGCTAACATGTCTAGCTCTCACTCTTAGAGCACCTTCTACCTCCCTATCTAACCTGGCAAAGAGCGGGTAGCCACCTGGTTCCTACTCAGTAGCCTTTGTGTCTCTGCTAATCCTATCAGGCCTAAAGAGAAAGTGTACAGCTAATGCACCTTCTTATATAGGCTCCTGTCGGGGACTTTTACCTTTACAAGCCAACCTTATTGGTTGGTGCCATCTAGTGGGCAAACTAAGCATAGTCTATTTACATTAAAGGGGTGATTCACCTTCAGGTTAACTTTTAGTATGTTATAGAATGGTCTTTTCTAAGCAACTTTTCAATTGGTCTTTATTTCTGAGTTATTTCAAATTCCAAGTGGGGGTCATTGACCCCAGCAGCTAATAAACTATTGCTCTGTGAGACTACAATTTTATTACTAATCTTTCTAATTAAGCCCTCCTTTATTTATATTCCTGTCTCCCTTTCAAACCACTGCCTGGTTGCTAGGTTAAATCATTCAAAAACTGCAAATAACAAATAATAAAGTCCAACTGCAAATTGTCTTGAAAATAGCATTATGAACATCATACTAAAAGTTAATTTGAAGGTGAACAACCCCTTTAAAATAAATCCTTTATTTTACTTCCTTAAGGTAGCCATACTCATTACAGCACAATCTAATTGCTCGCAGAATTGTCAGATATGCAGGTAGAACAATAGGATATCTACCTCTATCTGACGATTCAGTATTAACATACATCCTGTCTGATCGACAAGACGACCAATATCCAAGGCTTTTTCCAATATCAGTCACCTCATCAACCCACCATACACGCACTGAATATTGTACAAAACCTTGCGTACAATAATATCGGTATGTGTATATGGGCAGCGTTTCAAACTAACTGAAGTCTATACCAACATCTTCAGTCCCTCCTTTTAAATGGTCTTGGTTCCACATTGTTCTATGATTATTCGAGTCCCAAAAAACACTTACAAACTCACTGATCTCACTCCATGAATGCCTCTAAAAGCTAGTTCTTAACTTTATCAATTCCATCATTTCCAATTTCCTGCAATCTACATATCTCCCTAATTTATCTACAGAAGATCCAGTCTAATCTGGGCTAATCTTGATCTATTTATAGTATATATCTACTCTGCAACTGAATAATCAACTTTCTTGAATATTTCAAGGCGCCAAAACCTTTATACCATTGCCCAACTTGGGCTGTCCTGTATAGTTCCTGGGTGCGCCTCCAGTATAATCTTATGTCCCTGACCATTGCCTGTTTATGAACCATTGTTTTTTTTTTTGCTACCTGTATTGACCTACTGCCTGTTATTGACCACTCTTCTGGATTCCGAATTCTTTATTGCTCTAAAAGTTTGGTTATTGTCCTTGGCCTGTTAACTCGACTAAGCTCTCCACTTCCTGCAACACACAAACCGGTTCCCTTGCTCGGCCAGAACTCTTGCCTTGGTTATCTCACTTTAAGACCTTCTGGCGTTCAAGTAGAGGAGGGCTCCTCCCAAAGTGAAAGGCAGCTGTAATAGGCAAAAGCGTGAGCTCTGACTGCGACCTTGGCATTAGTTCTGGGTTTTGGGATACCAAGTGTGACAATTTCATATAGACAACTGCAATACTTTCATATATGTGGAACATATCTATGTGCTACGTCTCACCCACTATCATGCATACATCATATAAGCATCTTGTTTATACTACATTAAATACAGTAAGACACTAGTCCTCAACAACTATATAACAAACAAAATAATAACATTTTTCAAAAAAGTCAAAACAACATAAAGTTTTTCAAGTAAAGGTGAGCAATACTGCAGTGTGGCTTAGCAACTCCCTTCAAAGGAACAGTTTCAAACAGTTCCTGTATTCATTTGGCACAAACCCAAACCCAAACTTAAGCCCAGAAAACCCAAAAGTATAAAAGCCAAAAGTAACATATGGATTAATAGCGTTATGCCAAGAGCCGTCAGACTATTTGCAATATTTATGAAGAATTGTTTACTTTTGTTTTGATATTGTTGATTTTTTTTCAAATTATTTGTTATTTTACTACTACTATTTATTCTGTTATTGTTGCTGTAAGCTGCACAATCATTCCCATATTTTTCGTAAGAATTTTCACAAACAACAAAAACCACAAAATAGTTACAGTTTGGGCACCTCCCACTGACTTCTACATGACCTCAACAGCTTTTAGAATCATAGTTTTGTCCTATTTTGTTTTTTTAACTTAATAAATTACACATTTTTCAAATTTTCAGGTAATTAGTAAATATACAATACCTGAAAAAAATGGACATTAGTAAATGGGTCCCAAAGAGTGGGGTGTAAGAAAAGACAAAACAGACAAGTAATGAAACCGATATCACAATAGCTGCAACTGCCTTATGTTTAACTTCCACTTGATTTATAGTTTATCTTCCTGGATTCTCCAGAAGCTACTAGTTTAAATCAAGTAACATACATATCCCAGTATTATTCTCCGAATGTGAATGAAATCATCTGAGCTTATACATGTACTAAAAGTCTTGAATTTCTCTGAAACATCATTTGATAACATAGGAAGGCAGTCCATATACATCTGCTATACTTCAACATCTCTAGTTCTACACTTATTAATAAATGTTCATTAATATTTTAACAGACAGCTGTAACCATTTTGGGCATGGAACACAAATGATTTTTGTACTTACATCCTGAAATAAATGTTTATGAGACAGTGAATATAGTAATGAATTTAGTGTTGTCTGCAATTGTCACCTGCAGAACATAAAATATCTTTACAAGTTCTCGTTTTTGGCAGCTACTCGTATTGTACATGCCATAAAAAGTCATGATAAGCAGAAGGCAGACTTTGTGATTGTGCATTTCGCTTGACTTTAGACCATTTGAGGGAGAAAAACAAAGGGTTGTGAATTATTTAATGTCTTCCTTTAAAACAATTAATTGTATTTTCACTGTACCTGCTGCCTTTATTGTTTTGTGAAGGAATAAAGGGACCTTGTTTTTATTATTACTGTAAATATAACACAATGTCAAATATTTGCATTTTTCAGGGCTAAAAAAGCTTATGTTGTATTTGTAATGGTGAGTTGTTTTGACTGGCATGCTCATATATATAAATATATATACATACAACAACATAGTTTATATAGGAGCAGTGGCCAGCTCCATGTTGTAGCTCCCACCCTTCCCAGCTACAGTCAAGTGATCCCAGTGGAGCCAATAAAAGGGCAACCATATGGGGGTTTTAACCTTGAAAGCAGTTGCAGGCAAAACTTAGTCCCTTTGCTAAATGTATATTGAAGCAGTAGAATTCATAATGAATCGCATAAGTCAGTGTAGGACTGGCCAGAAAAGATGACTTTGACATAGTTGGCCAGCTTGAAGTATATTGCAATATATGGACAAACAATCCCTGTTTTGCTTAAAGGGGTGGGCATTTCTTGGTAGCTTAATGCACTGAATAGGTGAGTGCAGAGGATCTCTTGTTGTTGTTTCTATGTATTTGTGGTCACAGCCTCATTGCACCCCCGCCTAATGGTTTAAAATTTAGAGGTTGAGCACAACTTTCCCCTTTTTTGAGAGAGAGATATATATATATATATATATATATATATATATATATATATATATATAAAGAAATGATGGAAACAGTCACTGGGCAGATCTACCAAGACTCATTTCCCATATTTTATATTATAAAATCCAAAGAAACTTGATTCTTTGCAACATTACAATGAGTTTCGAAGCAAAAAAAGTATCCTCCAAGCAAGTTTGAGCTGGCAAATTGTTGGATTCTGATTGTTAACCATTTTGTCACACAGTAAATATAAAAAAACTGGCTACATTTTTTCTGCTACTTTCAGTGCTAAAAATATCCGAATTGGATTGTCGGATTCAGATTTTTTTTTTCAAAAAATCTGAGCGTTAGTAAATGGCCCCCAAAGTGTACAAGGTATTTTTATTATAGTTACAGCAATACCAAATATATATACATATCAGATATCTGCACAATTTTGTCTTTGATGGAGTAAAGACCTTGTTCTTTATAATAAGTAATGAAAGGTGAAAAACTACTAAAATGTGATCTGAAGAATAGAAAAACATAAAGCACAAGCAGCATCTAATATACTACTTTTCTGTACCTCCTGGGCTTCTCAGAAGTCTCTTTCACTTTTCCAAGCATATAAAAATTATTATACATTTACTAATGGTCGGATTTTATTTCCAATTCTGATTTTTTACTATGCGACAATACTGCTAAAAATCTGAATATAAAATCTGAGGCCACTGAGAGCAACATCCAAGGGGGTTGGTGAGCAACATGTTGCCCCTGAAGCACTGGTTGGGGATTAGTGCCTGCGAATAAAGGTGCTCTTTGTACTTCCACATAGTTGCATTTAGTGCCCCTTTGTCTTGTGTGACCCATCTCCTCTTGTAATTTACATGCAATGTACCTATTGACACAGGGAACCCTGGCTCATCCAGTGTGAGTAAATGACCCCAACAGTTCCTCCAAGATATCAGTTCTTGTCATTACTCTTCTGGTTTGCAGTATGTTGTTCATGCCACGTTCCTTCCATTATCTTTGTCCCTCCTGGGATTCTGTCTACACTACAAAACAAACTCATTTCTTCTATAGACTTTGTCAAGGATTATCACGCCTTAACTCCTCACCATTTATAAATTGAATTAAATCTTTATTGCTTGTAAGAACTACAGCATTGGTTCAGCTTCCTGCATTACATACATACCACATGTAAAATAATTTGATTTACAACACAAATTCAACCAAGTGGTTGATGAGTAGTTTGAGTAGTTGTAAATTACTGTTAGTGGTACATATACTATTTGTTATATGCTGTACATTAATTTGCTTTTGATACAGCAAATATGGGAAATCAGCTCTGAAGCCTAAAAAAATGGATTGCCTCTGGTACAGAGCCTGTTTGAGTAAACATGTCACCCTCATCGACCTGATACTGCTAAATATGATTTGAACAGCTATTCTATTTTATCATATGGTTGTAATAAGGTTGAAATGCTCTTTCCAATTACATAATAAATTACTGCAGATATCATATAGAGGGACATTCAATCTTACACAGTTAAGATGAAGCTCCTCCGACAAGTTTTTTTTTCTCCCAGCTAATAATAAATAGGCAAGTATTGTTCTGATTGTTAACAATGCTAAAAAGTTACGTAAATCAACCATGCAGAATCTTGTACATACCGTACACTGCAAATCTTCTGATTAAAATGGTTAATTTGAAATACAAAAATACTACATTAATGAAAAAAACGTGTTTATATTTGCAATGCAGATGCTAATCCATCCCAATTAACAAACACTAAACTAATTACTCTTATAAACAACATGATTTATTCACGATCACAGTGTGACATTTTATAGTACTTCAGGGCTATCAAGATCTCTTTACACTAATGTCACACTGCGTTTAACTCTGAGTGCCATCTACTGGTATACTTGTTATTCATTTATGTAAAAGCTTCTTGCCAGCTAATAGCACTCAGCAAAATAAAGATGGAGCTCATCATGGATTTTTAATCTCTCTTTAAATTTTAAGAGCAGTAAATATTTCACTTAAAATATGTGTACCCTGTACATGTTTTCTGAAATCTTTCATTACGGCTAATTTCAAATGACAAATTATAAGATTTTTTTATGATATTTTTGTATCGCATTTTAATATGCTCTGGTTAAAAAGTAATGAAAGGTGAAAAACTACTAAAATGTGATCTGAAGAACAGACAAACATAAAGCACAAGCAGCATCTAATACACTGCTTTTCTGTACCTCCTGGGCTTCCCAGAAGTCTCTCTCACTTTTCCAAGCATATAAAAATTATAATACTTACAGGGGGCCATTTACTAATGGTCAGATTTTTTTTTCCAATTCTGATTTTTTTTTTGCGTTAAAAAAAGTCACTTTTCCAATATTTACTATGCTACAATACTGCTAAAAATCTAACTCCGACAATTTACAAGCTAAAACTTGTTGTGATCATGTAGATGTCAATGGCTGATGTCCCTTCCCTGAAGGATCTGAAGTATAGGTTTCAGTGCACAGTTTTGGCACTTTTCTGTGACTTTTTCCAACACTGACTTTTTTTGGTTCAGACTCTTTAGTAAATGTTGTGACATTTGTGAAAAAAAGTTTATTTGAATTTTGAAATTAAAAAATAAAATGAGGAAAGTTAGGGTTTTAGTAAATCTGCCCCCTTTGTACCCCTTTTTGTATTTCTCTAGAGTTCTCCAGTACTTAGGTACTTGGTTGCAGTTATATCAGAGACAGTTGTGTTCAGCTGGACTAAGCATTCACAGTGTTTGTCTGAGTTTTTATTATTCTCCCCATAAGCTATAAACTTTCTGCAATGCCAACTGGCTATGCCAACTCACAGACCAGGGGCACAAATGCGTACATGCTTGGTTACATCAGCCAATAACTGTGCAGAGGTAACTGAAATATTTGTTCATATGTGAAATCCAATATAAGAGGATTATTTGAAAGATTAATTTCTTATATAAATAATGTCTGTTAAGTTTCAAAATGCATAGATACCCATTAAAGGACAAATGAGAGGTGAAATTACTTGGGGTGCCGGTGGTGCTCCCGGACGCTGAAAACTATTCCAGGGTATTTCTGTAAGAGCACCACAGAGCAATCATCGTCTGCTCCTTTATTCCTCAATGGCCTCGGGCCAGCACATGCTCAGTATGGTAAAAAGGAAGGCCACCTTTTTGTTTAAAATTTGGCTTCTTACTCTACCAGCTGATACCTGGCATATCAGGTAAGTGATTATAATTATAAACGGTGTAACATTTGTCATCCCCCCAGTAATTTCACTATTCCTTATCCTTTAAAAGGTATGGAAGCTGCTGGCAAATAAGACTGGGATTTTGGTCTGGATGCTGGTTTTTGGTCTTGGATTCTGAGATTTATAAAACAGGGGATTTTTCAATTGCTGGTACACAACAGAACAGTTTTTAACCAGAAAAGATGACAATGAAAAAATCAGGCAGAATCACACATCAAGCAACATTAAGGAGTAGAAAATTCAAGACTTTAGTTGTTTTTGTAAATGCAGAACAGCTATCTTTAACTTAGATTTATTTCAAACATGTTTAAAATCCTATTTTTTTTTGTTCAAATTGTGCAGAATATTCTATATGATGAATGTCTTTTATTAGAATTTTAAAATGATGGTGTATAATGAAATAATATAATGGAGATGCGCAATAGATCAATAATAAATCTGAAAAAATGCATTTATTAGACTATATTCCTTTCATGTACAGTTTGCAGTCATTTAACCAAAAATTCAAGCAATATTATATGCATACTTTCCATACCTTAAAGAGGGATGTGAAACTAATTTCTCAGTCTTGCCTTCCTTTAGCTTTGAAAGCTTAATTTGCCGCTGACTGTAGACTTGTTTCTTCGGAAGTGGAATGTAGGGCACAACAGGGGGTAGGAAATGCTGCGAAAGGGCACTTGCAATCCTCAATCCCACATACTGACAGGAGCCTAAGCTCACAGGAGTTAATGATGTTTTAGAACTTGCATTAATGAAGGTATTTGCCGGACCATTTAATTCAGCCTATTAAAAAGCAAAGTGTGGCAGTTAAATAAACTACTGCATTAATTTAGCTAAAACAGATGAAAGACACAAAAAATGTAGAAAATAAACACTTAAAAAGGAGACCTTCATAACTATTTGTTGTGTAATTGTAGATAAGCTGTTCTTAAACTACATGCAATTAATATAAAAATACTCAGTGAAATCCAAAGAGCAATGACACACAGTGATTTTGAGGTGTCAAAACACCTTAATTTGGATTCCAGAGTCTTTCATTACTGGCAGTAGTAAATACCAAAGTGCTAGCATGAGTGATTTTGACGTTCTATGGGTTACTTTACATATACAGTGTACATATATATACTGTATACACACAAGCAGATAAATGAGTATCTCTACTATACACTCTAAAGCTATAAGACTTCACAAAGCTGTACTCCCACTTTAATGCCTATCCTCTACAAGAATTCTCTCCCACTATTACTGATTAGCAGATTGATTGTCTAAAAAGATCCATGGTACATGTGTATGTCATCTCCAGAGAGCACTTTGCCACTCTGAATGAAATGTATATAAGGACACTGAGTTGTTGTCTCTCCAGGTCTCTGGTGCTCACTTTTGGGAGCCAATTTAATAAAATCTGAATTTGCATTTTTTTCACAATTGGAGAAACAACACAGTGAATATACTCTAGAATATTCTTAGGAACTACTAATAGCCTGTATTTATTAAAGAAATGATCCCCAAAAAAGTCACCAGAAATAGGTTCAAAAGACTTCAGTGGAAACTCTCTCTAACAACTTTATTTATTTTCTTAGTTATTAAAACATGCAAGTTTTTAGCCTCATTGAAAATGAATGAAACAATGAGATTCTTGCCTGACAAAATGAGTGCAGGAATATTCTATTGCTTTTAATGCTTGTTTGTTTTTTTAAATAAGCTAGCATTCAAAAAGAAAAGTTGCACAAGTTTTCCATGTCAGCGTTTTTCACAACCTCAAATTTTGATAAATCTGCCCTTGGTTCTTGTAGATTCCTTTGATATAACTCAGTTTTTTCTGACCCCTGCTCTGTTCCCAGTCCAGAATCCTGAGCCTAATGGGTCAATGAGATTCCTAAAGGTATTTCCTTGCAATATACCAATATAGAGTTTAGTGCAAAATCATGGGAAAACAAGTTTTATTTTTACAAAATGCACCCTTACTACTGCGGTGCAAGTTAAAGTGATCTCACTCTCCTCCCTTTCCCCCCCAGCAGCTGATCAGCAGAGCAATGGGAAGGTAACAGCTCCCTAACAACTGCACTGCTAAAAATGCTCCCATGCACCACCTAGTGGTAGAAATGAGAAGAGCACACAACAGTAAAACACCCAAGTCTGACCATAACTCCAGTTACATTGAGTAGGAGAAACAATAGATTATCTTAAAGCAGTTCCATTGTGAAAGCACAGGGTCAGTCACAATGACTAGACATGGCTGCCTAATAAGCAGGTTTAGCTTATCTTGTGGTTAAACTTGATCAATACAAGTGTATGGAATTAGTTTTTCTCTAAAGTTTAGTTGATTCTGTCTGACAGTCTACATTATTTTGTCTGACAAATTAACCAGCAAGATCACTGCTGTGCAATTGCACTAAAACATACTATGTTTCCTGTTTATACCTTATATTGGTTGAATACAGCACACTTACCATTTTTAATCTGCTCTGCATACAATAATTTTACATAATGTGTAGGTTGATAACACCGCACCTTTAGATAGGATGCCGTTCCTTCTAGCATTTCCTGATTAAAATATCTCCTTACTCCTTACATGAACCCCACTGTTTGTCATATATTTTACTGAAAATACATGTTCTGAGGCCAAAAACACATTAATACCAGGCTCCTCAGTCAGCCATTGGTTGAGAAACACCACTGGAGAAACCCCCTTTATGCCATAAGCATTATGCTACTAGACTCACCAAAAATAACATATTTCCAGTCTCCTTTTGGTTTATTCATACACCTGTAGCAAAATGCCATTTTTAATACTTGTACAAAGGGGCTGGAGATGGTGCTGATATATTGCAGAATAGCATCTAGATATACACATAGGAATCAAGCAAGTAACTTGCAAGACACAATTACCATTTATCTGAAAGGCTCATTTATTTTACTACACTGTTGGCAATGAGAGTGTACAAGATAATAAAGATTATCAGAGTCAGACATAACAACAAAGAATTTTATATATTACAGAAATAAAAGAATTCTGAACTTTTAATGGAACACAAAAAACCTTGCCACATAAAACCTAGCAAATCATTTCTTAAACTTATTACCAAAGACAGGAGCTAAATAGAACAGTGTGGTTTTCCACAGCAACTAATTTTTTAGTAAGTTTTCATTAGTCTAGCAAAAGAAAACAAAGATTTGATTGGTTGCTGTAGGAAACTGCACTGCCACAATTAAGAACTAATCTCTGATCTTAATAAATCATTAACACATACACATATATAAATATATAGATGTATATACATAAATACATATGTGTGTTTATGTATGTGTGTATATTCAAATTGTGTGCAGTGTCTTTATTGATAGAGGGGAAAAGAGGATGGCTGAAGCTCATGCCTAAAGAATCAGACACACAGGGTTGGACTGGCCCACTGGTGGGCCCTGCTACCTCTCACAAGCTAGCTGCCCTCAGCCACCACCTCTCCTCCTTGCTACAGATCTTTTATTTTTAACAGAGGAGTAAATAGCGCAGCAGAACGGGAGTGGCAATGTCTGGGCGGTGGTCTCTTGAGTCGGGTACCTGGTAGGCCCCCAGTATTCCAGTTGTCAGTTTGATGCTAAGCACTGGAAATGATAGCATCAACCAGCATGCATTTAAGACAGAGTCCCTTTAAATAAAAAAGGACATGTTTTTAATATGGTTCTATTTATTGGGCTTAAGCTGAATGCTGAATAGTTTTCCCAGTTTAAAACAGAACTTTGAGGGTTTTTATATCACCATGAATTAAGTTATTTTTTCCTGTTACTGTACATTAAATTTTAAATGGTTATAGTTCTCTTTAATATGGTGTTCCTTATTTATCTAGAGCAGAACCTAAGATAATAAGGCAAGCCCGATAAATCAGGTAATGCTTAAAAATGAATTGTTCCGTCACACATAAACACAATACCGCTCCTCAGGCAATCCTTGTGCATGCTTCAGTAATGCCAATAATTCTTAAAACTGCATTCTGCTCTGTACAATAGAAGAAGAAGCATGAACATGCACTTATGCAGACTAAGCAAGTAAATGGCTCTGCAGAGACTGCTGCTAAAGGTTACCAAGCATGGAAATGCCGATGACTTTTCATATTTCTGATGATTTGTCTTTTGCTCTATAATCTCTGCATTGGTTTTTGAATGTACAGTAGATATAAAGCAAACGGCACAGATTAGTGAGATCTTTCCCTACACATAAGATATCCCCTTTATCCATTTGTTCTCAATTCATTAAAACTACATTTAAGAAAAAACTCTGATTCTACCTTTAGGAGCACTAAAACATTATTTTGTCTAGTCCTGTGCAAAAGGACCAATGCCATACCTTGTGCATTTTTGTCCTCCAATTTTTTTTTTTTTTGTAACTTATATTTTTATTAGGTTTTGACAGTGTTGATTGTACAGTAACAATAACAAAAAATAAACATATATATGTTAACAGTGCAGTCTGGTAGAGTTATGAAAGATATAGGTACATTTTGACATTGGTAAGTTCTATGGTATCAAAATTCAGAAATTTGTCCTCCAATTTATGCCTGTATGTTACCCATCCACTTAGATTGTAAGGTCTACAGGACAGGGACCTCCGTCTTACTGTGTCTCATACCACATGGCACTTATTCTCTGTGTATTTATACTTATTTATTGTATTTATTATTATACTTGCCCTCCCTGTGTGTAATTTTGCATATTGTAAGATTGTACAGTGCTGCGTATCCTTGTAGTGCTTTATAAATAAAAGTTATACATTCATACATTAAATTCTTTTTTTACTAAATGGTAACAAATGCTGAGATGCAAGTGGATGGTAGTTGAAAGTTAGTGTAAATAAAATGCAGTCAAGATGAGTAGATATATTTGGTTCGGGAGCACTTAGAAGGAATGCAATGGTAAATCTCATTGTAATACACACCTCAGCTACCTTTACAGCATCTATAATTTGCTTATCTTTTTCACTGCATCTGTTCAGTGCTTTCCATATTGCATTTCTCAAACCACTCCTGTTCACATCCATCTGGAGTGCATTGCAGACTTTAACCAAATTATAGACTGTCCCATAATGAATGATCCAATCCATTTTGTTACCTAGATATTATGGAAACAGAACAGAAAAATCTGTTTGTAAATGTGATGTTAAATGCCATGTAAGGGTTAAATAGAGCAGCTCAAGGTATTCCATCTTGTTGTTAAAAGAAGACAGGAAATCTAAATATGTAACAGAGATATTTTTATTAAGAGTCTGGAGCCAGCCAGCCATTTGTAAAGGCGTCACATCCTCGGATACTTGGTCAAGCCCTGGAGGAGTAAGGAATCCTGAGTTCACATTAAATCATAATTTAAAATATATTTTTAATTCCAAAATTCATACATGTTCTACCAACAGTATGGTTTTACAGGTATACAATATCAGCTACCAAATGGGGCCAAACATGGCTCCCTTACCCAATTGGTTTAACAGATATGGATGGCTGAGTAGGGGCAGGTTACAGATAATCGGACGCTTTCTATCTGTTCGTGGATTAGTAAATAGGCAGTGACAGCCTGTCCTAGGTGCATTTTCAAGGGGAAGGTAATCCCAACATTGTTTTCTATTTCACCCAGTTTCAAGTGAAACTTAAACACATTATTGTTTTCAAAAAATAAGTGCCAATGCTCCCAAAATGGCTGCTGGATCAATTACTGGGGAAAATAAAGAGGATTCGTGGAAATGAACGCTAATTTAAATTTCATGAATTTCTTCATTTTTTTGGCTTGAAAAATGTAATCACACCAGATAATTTGCATTTCTATAAAGAACGCCCTAAAGGCACAACTATTCATTATGAATGTGCAGGTGTTAAGTTTAAAGGTTAATGCAAACCTTTGATAGGACCCTCCAAAAAACTTTAAAGGGGAGGTTCACCTTGAAGCTAACTTTTAGGGGCTGATTTACTAAGACACAAATTCGAATCCGAATTGGAAAAATTCTGATTGGAAAACGAACATTTTGTGACTTTTTCGTATTTTTCGCGACTTTTTCGTTACCAATACGATTTGCGCGAAAAAACGCGAGTTTTTCGTAGCCATTACGACTTGTGCGCGAGAAAACGCGAGTTTTTCGTAGCCATTCCGAAAGTTGCGCAAAATCTGGCGATTTTTTCGTAGAGTTAAAACTTGCGCGAAAAGTCGCACCTTTTTCGTAGCGTTAAAACTTAAAAGGCGCAACGTTTCGCGCAAGTTGTAACTCTACGAAAAAGTCGCGACTTTTCGCGCAAGTTTTAACGCTACGAAAAAATCGCCAGATTTTGCGCAACTTTCGGAATGGCTACGAAAAACTCGCGTTTTTTCGCGCAAATCGTATTGGTAACGAAAAAGTCGAGATAATTTCCGAAAAAATCGCAAAATACCGATCATTACAAAAAAAACGCAATCGGACGCATTCGGCCCGTTCGTGGGTTAGTAAATGTGCCCCTAAGTATGTTATAGAAAGGCCAATTCTAACAACCCTTTTCAATTACTCTTCATTATTTGTTTTATATAGTTTTTAATTATTTGCCTTTTTGTCTAACTCTTTGCAGCCTTCAAATGGGGGTCACCGACCCCAGCAGTCGAAAAACTGTGAGGCTTTCTATTGTTCAGTGAGGCTACTGTTTCATTGTTATTGTTACTTCATATATCAGTCTTTTATTCAAACCACACACTGGTTGCTAAGGTAATTTGGATCCTAGAAACTAAAAAGCTGCTGAAACTCCAAGCTGGAGAGCTGCTGAACAAAAACTGAAATAATTAAAAAGCTACAAATAATAAAAAATGATGACCAATTGCAAATTGTCTCAGAATATTACTCTCTACATCAAACTAAAAGTTAAGTCAAAGGTGGACAACCCCTTTAAGAAAACCTATTCTTAAAGCTTGCTTGTGTGACAGCACCAATACACTGCAGTTTAATAAATAACACAACAATTTAACGTCTTTATTACATAAGGGTATAAGAATACAATACATTGTAAGACAAGTGCTTAGCACATTTATTTATTGGTATATACTCTGGTGCATTTGAATTGCTTGTGTTTTACATTTATTATTTTTTTTTATAAGACATTTTTCCCAAACCCTGTTTAAACTCATTATTTCTCTGCTTTCCCTTATAACCTTGGGCCTGTGTAACCAGTAGTAAGATTGCATATTAAAAATCATTGAGAAAAATAAACATCTTTAAAGAAAATCATTTCTTACTTTGTACTTGTATCCTGCCAGACAAATCTATTTTGCAAACTTGACACGTTTACCCTCTTCTAGCTAGATATATATGTTTGTTGCATACTTCTATTAAAAACACCTTTCAGATCACTGTAATTTAATCACTGAAGTGAAATAAATATTTATTTAATGCAATCAGAAAGTCCATTTCCATTTCTTGTTGTTTGTTCTTTTATAAAATAAATCAATATTTTTCAATATCCAAAAACCACCACATTGCCTTTCAGTATAAATTCAGTAATATTAAACTACTGCTTTCTGCCTGTTGAAGATTTTTCTAGCCATTAAAGCAGTATTTTGGCTTTATATGCATGGTGTGCCTCTTCTCCTTTTTCGTTTATTTTCAGCTCAGTAAATTGCCACCTTACTTTTAAACAGCTCGACAGAAAGAATGATATGATGGATAATTCTGCCACAAAAGACCATTGCAAATGCAATGTTTGTCCAAATGTTGCTATATTTTACTATAATGTGTTTACTGTTTGAATGAAGCTTCACTGCGACAAAGTTTCAGTGAACAAACTTTAAAACAGAGTGAAGCACATTAGGATGGATCCAGACATGCAGTTTATAGCACAGTATTACTTAGTTTAAAACCTAGCCTAAAACTACTATGGGGCAGATTTATCGAGTTCGAATCCCAAAAATTCGGATTAAATACGATAATTTCTGATGATCGGAACGTCACGATAATATCGTAATGGTGGTCCAAAAGTCACAAATTTTTCGTATCGTAAACGGCGGGAAAACCTTTCTGAATTTGAACCTTCAGTGCATGTTTTTGGAAGCCTCCCATAGGACTCAATGGCACTCTGCAGCTCCAACCTGGCCCAAGGAAAGTCACGATACCAAAGCTTGAATGAATCTGAAACTTTCATACTCGTTGCAACAAATATGATTTTGTCGCTCAAATTGTTGCGCAAATTGTCGCAAAGTAAAATACTTCGGAAATTCGGAAACAATTGTACTTTGATGAATGTGCCCCTATGAGTAGGTTACCAATAATATTTTTAAGTTTTGACCATGTGACTATTGTATATATATCATCTTCTATTAGGGGGTCAGACATTTAAAAATACTGTAAGTTAACACATACAGAGGACAAAGGATACTATGGGCCACATTTGCGATTGCTTGAGCCTTCAGCATAGAGTAATCATAAAGGAAATCCTGCATGAGTTTGATAACTCACGCTGGGTTTTCACTGGATAAAGCTTGGCCATTTCTGTAAATTTCCCCCAACGGGCTTTTGTAGCAAAAAAAAAAAAAAAACTGTGGCAGTTTTCATGGACTACACTTTGAATGAGGCGAGCGAGGGGAGGCACATAGGCATCCCCCCTCCTGCACTGTACTTTTGCACCCCTCCATGCTCTTGCAGGGCCACAAATTAACCCCTCATTATCTGTATATAAAGTGATGGGGGATGGATAGTGTAATAAAAGTTGCAATGTTTTCCCAAGTCTACCCACAGCAACCAATCAGCAGGCAGCACCTAATGTTCATCTGTTTGAAAGCAAACATCTGGTTGCTATGGGTTACTAGATGCATTCCTTTAAGTTACCATAAAAGGATATACAGTAGCAAATAAAAGTCTAGCTACATTAAGGAGAAAACTATAAATATGCAGTAAAAAGTAGTGCTATGTGTTTGTGTATGTATTTCAAGTACGTATGAGAACAACTAACCATTGTTATATATTATACAGGAATAACTATATTTCCTTCTGTTGTATCTAAGCATGGCCATTTCTTTCATTTGCTGTATCTGCATGCAAGTTTATACAAAAATAATAGAACTAAATATACTATGATACTTAGAATTTAATATACTGCATTCATCTAGAATTTGGAAAACAAATTGGCTTTTCATTTGGTTATATTTGTTGAAGATTTATTGTACCAATAGCCTACTGTTTTTATGGCCTATATTTCTTATCTAATTTAATTGCTGCAATGTAATATAACATGATTTGTTGCGTGCACTAACTGAAGCAGTTCTTTCACATTGTACAATTTGTGCAGTAGATAAACAGCTTGATGCCTTCAGTATTCTTAATTTTAATATGCCAAAAAGGTCATTTTGGCAGTAAAAAATGTTTCTATTTAAGGCACTGTGGAAAACAAACATTAAATCTACTTACAAGCTTCAGATGCTTGAGGATGCGTAAAGAATAACAGCCCATGCAAACCTGCCTCATGGGTGCTTATGGCTGTACCATTTTTATCAAGAAAACCAGTGAAAGCATGTTTTTGGATCTCAGCAGTAGTGCCATGCAGGCAGATGTCAGAAAGCACCATAATGTAAGCATATATAACCTCCCATGGCCATGATGTAAAAGGACTGAAGGGAAGCTCTGAATTCTGTAAAGACAAGCAATCAAAACAAAAAAATATAAATATTAAAAGTCAAATTAACATGCATATAGGCTGCATGCTAAAAATATCCTTGTTTAAAACCACAAGCTCTTAAAGGAGATGGAAAAGTCTAATCACTGGTTGGTGCCAAATGTTAGACACCCCCAGTGATTCTAATCACTTACCTGGTACCCTGTTATTAGCAAAAAACTGCAAAAGCCGAAATTAAACAAAAAAGTTGGATTATTCACTCTACTGCGCATGCGTCTGCCCCGGGATTCCAAAGATAGATGAGGGAAGGAAGAGGATTGTCACATGAACCCTGGGCCGGTGCAGTTTTTTGCTAACAGGATCACCAGCTCAGGGTACCAGATAAGTGATTACAAGCACTGGGAATGCCTAATATTTGACACCCCCTAGTGATTTAACAATTCCTTCTATTTAACAAGTGGACTGAAAATGGGTGACAGGTGACAAACAACCATCTTCACAAACTATTAATAGAGGTTTTTTGGGATGGATAAAGATAAAGAAATGAACGAGTAACATAAAATTTCAAGGGAAGCATAGCAGAACATCAACTGTAAAGAGAAGAAAAAATTTTAATAACTAAACCCCCATCAGAAAATAGCATACCTTAAAGCCATACATACCTGTACTGGAAGGTGGAGAGGAGAGGTGATGTAATTATGAGCAAGTTCCATTAGAGCCTTTAAACAGGAAATGTCTAATTTTGCAGCTTCTCCCAAGATAAATAAACTTAAAAGTGAATCCAACCTAAGTTTCAAGAAGTGAAAGAAAAAGTTTACTACATATATGTAATATAATATACATACAACGCATATGCATAAAAATATATAAATACAGCCTCAGTATAGAGAAGGCTAAGAGTGAAAACTGCCTCACAGAGATACAGAAATGTCAAGGGATATATAAGTTTAAACAGTCAGGGCAAGGAACTTATTGGACTTGGCCAACAATTAACTGGCAACAAAGAACTGCAGCAGAATACATGAGCAGGTCCTTAAAGGGAAAAGAAAGTCAAAGTCACTTGGGGGTGCCAAAATGTTAGGCACCCCCAAGTGACTTTGACCACCTACCTTTTACCCCGGGCTGGTGCCCCTGTGAGGAGGGAACAGCACCAGCCCGGGGTAGCTGCCGGCGCTTCCTTCCTCTTGTTTCGCTGCGCGAGCATGCGCAGTAGAGAGAAAAGCCGAACTTAAACATTAAAGTCGGCTTTTCACTCTACTGCGCATGCACCCACCGCTGGCATTCAGGAAGAGGAAGCCAGAACACGGAAGCGCTGCGCTCCAGGTGCCCCGGGCTGGTGCTGTTTTCTCCCAACAGGGGCACCAGCCCGGGGTACGAGGTAAGCGGTTAAAGTCACTTGGGGGTGCCTAACATTTTGGCACCCCCAAGTGACTTTACCTTTCGTTTCCCTTTAAAGTAAAGTTGCCAGAAATCTGGGGACACAGGATGGAGTGGGTAAACTAAATATGAATTTTTCTGGGCCATGTCTACTTGTCGCAGAATCCTGAACCACCTTGATAAAGGTCCCAAGAGGGACCGAAACGTTGTATCGCGTGGTGATACCTTGCCAGGGCCGCCATCAGAGGGGCACAGGGGGTACAGCTGTCCCGAGCCCGGACGATTTTAACTTTAAAAGGGGGCCTGGCTGTGCTAAAGTTTTCTTAGTAGCTCGGGCCCCCTTAAATCAATTCCGGGCCCTGTCATTGGTGGTCAGCAGGTGATCATATTGGTCGCGCCCCGTGCGTACATTCACGTCAGTACGCACGGGGCGCAACCTTATACAAGGGCCTGGCTTCTTTCGGCACCGAGGTTTCATCTAGGAAGGGCATCACCGGAGGAGCGCGAAGCCGCCGCCGCCGAACAAGACGCTGGCTACCAATGTACTGGGGGAAGGGGGGCACAGCTGGCTACCAATGTACTGGGGGAAGGGGGGCACAGCTGACTACCAATGAACTGGGGGAAGGGGGGCACAGCTGGCTACCAATGTACTGGGGGAAGGGGGGCACAGCTGACTACCAATGTACTGGGGGAAGGGGGGCACAGCTGGCTACCAATGTACTGGGGGAAGGGGGGCACAGATGGCTACCAATGTACTGGGGGGGCACAGATGGCTACCAATCTACTGGGGGGGCACTGCTGGCTACCAAATGTACTGCGGGGGGGCCCTGCTGGCTACCAATGTATTAGGGGGGCCCTGCTGGCTACCAATGTATTAGGGGGGCCCTGCTGGCTACCAATGTATTAGGGGGCCCTGCTGGCTACCAATGTACTGGGGAAAGGGGGGCACAGATGGCTACCAATGTACTGGGGGGGGCACAGCTGGCTACCAATGTACTGGGGGAAGGGGGGCACAGATGGCTACCAATGTACTGGGGGGGCACAGATGGCTACCAATGTACTGGGGGGGCACAGATGGCTACCAATGTACTGGGGGGCACAGATGGCTACCAATGTACTGGGGGGGCACAGATGGCTACCAAATGTACTGGGGGGGGCCTGCTGGCTAACAATGTATTAGGGGGGTCCTGCTGGCTACCAATGTATTAGGGGGGCCCTGCTGGCTACCAATGTATTAGGGGGGCCCTGCTGGCTACCAATGTATTAGGGGCCCCTGCTGGCTACCAATGTATTAGGGGGGCCTTGCTGGCTACCAATGTCTCATATCTGTGAGTCCTTTGTACTGGTGGGAGGGGGGCCCAGAAAGTTTTTTTGTGAGGGGCCCGTGATTTCTGATGGCGGCCCTGCACCTTGCGATACAACTTATGCACCATTAACTACATCTAATGCCTCTGTCCAGTTTTTGGTCATGCACTTATAATAAGACTAATATCTTGATATAGTAACACACCAGTTTTCCTGATGAAGGCCTCCATTAAGCTGACACAAATGATGTAAAGATTTTTGCAAATGAATGCTGTTTATCTGAACATGTAGCCAAATCAAGAGCTACAAATCAGAGCTCCCTTGACAAAGGTGTTTGTCGAAAACGTTGGGGTATTCTCTCATCCAGAGTATCTGCCTTCATATCTTCCTTTTTTTCGATCAAATTGCGGGGTGGTATGTATGTATTTGTTTTTTGATGGATATATATTGTTAAAGTATAAAAACTTCATGCTTTTGATGAATAAAATGCTTTTTTAACTATAATACCTCCCTAAGTAAGTTTTTTCTGGTGTGCAGGGTTTATATGGGGTTTTATTGATATAGTAACACACCAGTTTTCCTGATGAAGGCCTCCATTAAGCTGACACAAATGATGAAGAGATTTTTGCAAATGAATGCTGTTTATCTGAACATGTAGCCAAATCTCAAGACAGTTCCAGACAAATGAATTCATTTCAGCTCCTCCAGGTTTTGTAACTGCCAGTTTAAAATCAGTATTAATCTGTAATACAGAAATATAAAAAATATACACTGAAATTCATTACAATGCATTTTTCAGGTAAAATCAGTACTTGTTATTTTGTTTTAGTTAAAGGGGACCTGTCACCCTTAGAAATAACACCAAATTATTTTCTATATTGTTAGTTGAGCAAAATAAACTTTACTTACTCTATAAAAATAATATAAATCTAATTCCGTCGTGGAATTACTCAATCAAAGCAAGCAGGCAGGCACCATTTTGTGGATACTGTTATGAAGGCAAGTTTTGTATCATACCAAAATCTTGTTTATGTGCCAGAATGGGGGACCAGATGCCCATACACATGCACTGGCTACACAATTAGATGGTGAGGAGAGAGGGGAAAAGTGAGATGTGCAGTGACATCTAGGTAGTGCTGAATAGAAAGCTAAAGTTATATATGCTTGGGAACACTCCCAGTCACAGTAATGTTTTTTTTCCCCAAAAAAATGTATGTTTCAGAATCAAATTAAAGCTAAAGTTATATATGCTTGGGAACACTCCCAGTCACAGTAATGTTTTTTTCCCCCCCAAAAATGTATGTTTCAGAATCAAATTAAAGCTAAAGTTATATATGCTTGGGAACACTCCCAGTCACAGTAATGTTTTTTTCCCCCCAAAAAATGTATGTTTCAGAATCAAATTAAAGTGGACCTGTCACCCAGACATAAAAAGCTGTATAATAAAAGTCCTTTTCAAATTAAACATGAAACCCAAATTCATGCCTTAGGCATAGAGGCGGGGCAAGCAATACATGATTGACAGCTGGGATTTTTAAATGTCTTTATAATGGGTTTGGATGGGTTAATATAAAAATGAATTTGGGTTTCATGTTTAATTTGAAAAGGACTTTTATTATACAGCTTTTTATGTCTGGGTGACAGGTCCACTTTAATTTGATTCTGAAACATACATTTTTTGGGGGAAAAAAAACATTACTGTGACTGGGAGTGTTCCCAAGCAAACAAGACCTATATCAGCATTAAATAGCAAAGAAGAAACTTCAACTGTGTGTTCCAATGCACAGAAGGACTTTTCTTAAAGATTAAGCTTATGTAGAATGAATATATATTTTTTTCAGAGCTAAAGGACCATATCAGACAAATTTACACTGCCATTTAAGGACATGTAAACACAAAAAATAATTTTTTGCCTAATAAAAGAAAACATAATTCTATGCAATGTTCCAATGTGAATTTATTACAAATTTTAGTGCTTTAAAAGTTCTTTGTAAATGTAATTGCTATTGAAAGCAGCATTTGCTGAACTCCTGTTTATGACTAGTTAAACAATGTTGCAAAGGTCAGTCTACTCCAGCAAGACAAGTCTGTCAGTCTGCTGCCTTGTGTTACATTGTTTTAAACGTAATTTTTATTATTTCAATAAAATACATCAATTATGTTATTAAGCACATATAAAATGGGCAAACATCCTAACAGCATAAAACAAATCCTACCTGCAATGATGAGTGGCTTTCCAAAGGAATGTCAGGAGAACATATCATTGTGCAAACCTTTAACATTGCGTGTACTGATGATAGAACATATGGGAATGGCTCATATACAGATCTGCAGGACTGAAGTGCTATAAGAAAATATAATATATATTATCATGTTGTTTCTTCAAACACATACAGTAAAACAGTGATGACTGTATGGCCCTGGTTAGGCAAACTTGGCCAGTTTTAAAGGTGAAAGTTGTAGTACAGGGGATCACCAATTAGATTTTTCAATTACACATTCCAAGAAGCAGGGGAAAATACATTGATACTAAAACAGCATTGTCATTCAGTTAAAACCCATTCAAGCAGAGACTTGCCAACCAGGATGATCCTTCACTAGGAAGTGTAGCCATATACTGTATATACAAAAGGGGAACAAAAGCACTATGTCCAGATAAAATCAATGCTAACTCAAGGCATTAAATTCACAGCAAGTAACAGCCCATAAAAAATACAGGGGTTGTAGGTTGACTAAGATCCCCACAAACAAGATAACCAACAGTGGATTTGACCTCTTTATTTAACAATACATTAATTTATTAAGAACAAAAATGAATGATCATCTTATATCACAATTACAAAATGTCTGGCCAGCCTACTCCATATATACAATCACCTTCTTGAAAGTAGTAAAGAAGGCAGCAGAATAAAATTTCAAACACAAATTTAAGGGCTGAAGCTGGAACTGGATTGAACCTTCATTTAGAAAACTCAATTCGGTTAGTTCTGTTGATTTCCACTACAAACAGGAGAAAAAGAAATCCGAGGTTCAGCCACTTGAGTTGTTGTAAGTTCAACTTTAAATATCTTTAAGTTTGCTTTTCATCTTAAACCAACACTACTCCGGTTTATCTTTCTGAGTAACATTATCAGGCAAATGGAAAAACTGAGCCTGGCGAATATATGATGACGCACAAACACTTTTTTTTTTTAAAAAAAAAAGCAGAATACTTTGAATTCCTTTCTGTTTACATTCTCAATTTGCCTCCAAGCTTTCAGCTGGCACAAAAGTACATCCGAAAATGGGGATTTAAGATGGCCATACATACCCGCATTTGCTTTGGCAGTTTGGCTAATTTAGACTATACTGCAAGAACATCTGGGCATGTATTGTCAGCCATCGGGCCATTCTAACTGACCCTAGATTATCAGATCTTTAGGCAAAACAACTCATATAATTAAAAAATAGTATATTAAAAATCAGCACCTTACAATAGTGACATTTCAGCCAAGCTATGTGCCCTTTATCAAGACACATACAAATCAGTGATACACAAATCAAATTTATATGCAGGAAGTGACCTTACATAAAAAGCCCACATTAGTTAATAAGCAAAGATCTTATAACAATACAAAACCATACAGAAATAAATCATAATCCTTATTCAAACCTTTAGGCTATAATGACTTAAGTTTATTGATCCCCCAAACCTCTCTCCTTTTTAGTTTTAGCTCCCTATCACCTCCTCTTTTCTGTCTTCTCAGGACATTAACCCCTTCCTTGCCAGAAACGGTTTCCCAAAGTGGTAAATTGTGTATGATATACTGTATTGCCATTGTGCAGAGATTAGGGAATCAGAAAATCATCTTAGCTGAGCAATACTCACTGAAAATGTGGTGTGCCAAATGGCAGTGGATTGCCTTTTACAAGAACAGTAAGCATTTACAGGTGGGAAGATGTATTTATATTGGTATGGCTCTCCGTAAGAGGACTGTTACAGTTATTACCAAAAATAGAATCAGTTAACATGTGCTTACACAGTGAAAATAGCTTCTTGCAGCCCCAGGTGCACGCTGTACCCACTGCCCGGGCAGATAAATTCAAGAATGAAGAAAACAGCAGCACTCCGGTTGTTTTGAAAAATGTGAATCTTTACTAAGTGCCAAAGGCAACGTTTCGGGCTTCACTCCAGCCCTTTATCAAGCCTATTAGTACAAATACAAACAAGTGTTTAAATACCCACAGGAAGAGGAGGATCAGTCCATATTCACCTCCATTTAACCCATAATATTCTGTGAATATATTTAGTGCACACAATGAAATGCAAACTAAGTGCCTATGTATACAATATAAGAAGTGCCCTGTGGCATGTATCACATATAACATATATAACAAATTAAACAAATCTTGAAATGGACAGCATCCCACTGCAGTGTATTTCATCCCTCAAATATCTTTCTGGCTCCAATGCCGAATTAAGGGGACAATTAACCCCATATTCACCTCCATTTAACCCATAAAATTTAGTGAATATATTTAGTAAATACAATAAATCACAAGATAAATGCCTGTGCATGCAATATACTATATACTAATATAACTACAGTTATTACCAAAAATGTTATTTTCCAATGGATTCAGCATTGTAAACAATGGATTTTGGATCACAGTCCAAACACAAGACTGGACAGGTCTAGTTTTATATGAGAGAGAGGAAGAGGAAAGAGATCTTGCTATGTCTAAGTAAATAGTATTTTTTTTAGAAAACAATGTTGTGTGACGCAGGATCCTGAAGCTGGGCCTCTCGCTCATTATGCTCATGCATGTGCCCCAACATGGCCACATGAACCAGGAGCTCCCTCTGGAGAGCAGGCTCTGTTGGTCCAAATTTGTGCCTATTAAAGACTGTACACAGTGTAAATGATGCTTTATTTGCCATTTCATCTGAAAGACCCTCCACAAAAAAATGACATACCATGTATATGAACTCTGCCATTATGAATAGCAGTTATCTGCAATACACATTTCCATAGTACGTAAGTGCTTTGGTCTCCAAATTAATAATTGAAAAGCAATATTGTGGGGTTAATAAGAGAAAAGTAATAAACTGTACAAGGATAGATTATGGCTCTTAACAGTGTCTAGCTCAGCAGGACTGTGCTTCTTGGGGCTAAAGATCATATTTGCACACAAGGGAAGTTTTGCAGTAGAAGCTTAAGAATTTTATTGTTTTTTCTTTATGAGTATTTTATTTATGAGCACTATCCCAGTTACAGTTAAAATACAATAAAAAGAAGCTGAAGCATTTGAAATATAAGAATAAATATGGTTGAAACATTTGACTGTGGCAACAAAAAATTGGGCAGGTAAAATTGTTCTTTCACAGATATGCAGAGATGATGCACAACCAGATCCCCTAAAAAGGTTCATATGAATCTGTTTAGAGTACAACAGAGGAAAACTGCTGGAGTATAATGTTAGGGAGAATTAAAGGCTGCTGTCAGTTAAGTGAGGTTAGTGACAAACTAACTATATTTATAAAATAATGTGTATGAAACAAAGCTGTTTAGCAATTAAAGGGCACCAGTCAACCTGAAATTGTTTACCTCACCAGAGGTGTGAGCTAATGGAGCCCGCACTCCAGTTGGGTGCAATAATAGATTTTTTTTAAAGTATAAACTAGCCTCCACCAGCTCTAGGCCTGTACTGGGAGGTAGCTTCCTGTGTGGGTAGCCATGTTAGGGCACACGCATTCACATAATGAGCAAGTGCCACAAAAAAAAACAAACTATATTTTCCCCCAACCAGAGTGCTGACTCTATTAGCCCAATGCCTCTGGTGGGAGAAACAATTTCAGGGTGACAGATGCCCTTTAATTCAGGATCACATTACATGGCAACATAGTAAGCAGTGCATCAGAATTGACCTGAATAATCTGCCCTTTAGCATCAGATTCTATGGTACATGTATCTGCCCTTTCTGCATGTTTTTAGGACTTCCAATGACATCTAAAAGCTCAGAGAACACTGAGCATGTGCAGTGCCACTTCCACTCAGTATGGTGAAATCCATAATATACCTAAAGTGTTGTCCAACATCCACCATATTCCTTTTTTTGACATTAGTTCTCTAAAAAAGTTATACATGGATAAAAGGCTCTTGTGGCCTAAACACATTTCAGCTGAATAAAGCCTAATTAAGTGGATTTTTGGTTTGATTAGGGCTTAGGCAGAGACAACAGGGAGCTGAGTACCAGCAGCTCAAAAATGACCAGTATGAGTTCTCCAAAAATAACATATATAGCCCATATTTGCCCACAGGCAACGTAAGTGAGAAAGAAAAAAGAGAGAGTTTGTGTGTTGAAACATGTAAATTCCAGTGGGCATGCACAGTTGTAGCAGGTCTGAGAAATTGCCAAGCCTGTTCTGCATCAAATATTTGATTTTTTTTTCTATTCCTACCTTCTAGGTATGTTGAAAGGTGCTCTTTCTGCTCATCATAAGGTTGAAGTTGTCCAAGAAGATTAAAAACATGAAGTCTTAAAAATGTCAGAAATCCAAGCTGTTTACAGAACAAAAACAAAGTAGAATATGGTGCCTTCTCAGATCTTGTGCATCTTCATGTGATTCTTATTTTAAATTATTTTTATTTTTGTAGAAAAACTATAAAGTACAACACATGAAGCTATATGTGCACACACGAATACATAGAGTAGACTAGAATAAGATTAAGGTATGCCAATCCAAGTTTGAATTTCATGAACATTTTGTTTCTAAACAAGTATATACCTTACATATAGGGGGTAATTTATTAATGTTCCAATTAAAATTTTTTTTCATGACTCAAATTTTTAGGGTCTAAAACTCCCAATATTTGAATAATGGTTCTTTGAATCTTCATTAAGTGCAAAAAATCTAAAAACTCAAATGTAAAACTTCAGCATCTAAAAGAAAAGGTTGTCCTAGGCAAAATCAAAGTAGTTTTTCAAATCAAGATTTTCGAGTTTTTCATGTCTTTTTCAAGTTTGTAAACTCACAAATTCAGTTTTTTTATTCAGTTGAGTTTTTCATATTCAGATTTGTAATAAATAAGCAAATGTTCAAGTTTTTTTCTACTTTGAGAAGAACGCTAATATTTACAAACTCGGAGATTCATAAATAAGCCCATAAGTACTGGTTTTGAGTGAATGTGCTCTGATTTTTCGGAATGTTCCCACAACAGTTCTGAAGCACTTAAAAAAGTTGTTGCAGAGTCAAGTTGGACACCTATGATGTAACGCAGTCATTGTCTCTGGCCACCATAACCTTACCAACTATGTCCTGTGCACATCCACATTAGTCATAAAACAAGACTAGTAAAATGGGTTACAAGGGTTATGATTTTGTTGATAGTAGTCAGACACCTTGAATCTGTTTTAAAATAGTACAGGTTCCCCAATGGCCACTTCCCATGGGTATATCCAAGCAAGTGCAGTCTGGAACAGCACCACTTGTATTCTTGTTTAAAATGCCTTTATTGCACACATCTTAGGCTATTACAGCAACGTTTCAGGTTATGATGACACATGCTCTGTTAAAGGCGAAGGAAAGTTACAATCACTGGGGGTGCCAAATGATACCCCAGGTCGGTGCTCCTGTTGGCTGAAAACTGCATCAGCCCGGGGTTCATGCAACCGGGCGATCATCTTCCTTTCCTCATCTATCTTCGGAATCCTGGGGCCGCAGTAAAGTAAGAAAGTCAAGTTTCTTGTTTAAATTCTCACTGTGCACAGAAGAGTGAAGGCAGAAGAAGGAAGAGTAGTTTTTCTGCTAACAGAAGCACTGACCCGAAGTATCACGTAAGTGATTGCATTCGCTTTTCTTCTCCTTTATGGAAGACATTTTGTATAATACTCATCTTCTTGTATAATATTCCTTAAAGCTGACAAACTTCTTTTCTTATTTAATAAAGCCCGCTCAGGGAAAAATAACTTCACTTATGAGGTGTTTTCCCCTGAAACCCAGCGTGGGTTCCTTAACTGATGTTGGTTTTCCTTTATGATTGCTCAAGCGAATCATAAATCTGCCCCTAAGCATTTTGGTGTTCTTCTCCTTTCCGTCTACCAAATATAAATATAATGCACTTCAAGACTGCCCCTATTTTGTAGCCCACAATTTTTCCCAACATTTGAAAACTGAAAGAGGGACAAAAAAAAGAGCCACACAATCCAGAAGAATACCACACCGATTTAACTAAAACATGCCCCTATTTAAAAATTTCCATTTTTTTACCGCTGTTGAAATTCTCTCTCCTCTATTTCCAGCCATGTAAAAGTGTAATACAGCGCTGCCCAACTTTAGGAGTTATTTGTCTGTTGTAGACTGAGCATGTATTTACGGAAAGAACTCCACAAGAGCTTGAGAACCTTGCACAATATGAGATACACTGTGCCCTTTTTACAATGCAAAATGCAATGCAGCGCTGCTTGACTTTAGAAGATACTGAATCTGCCTACCTTCTGTCAATCTGGAACTAATTCTCCTTTTGTTTCTTATCCTGCACCCATTTTCTCTTCTTATACTTTATTTAATGCTTTTGTTTCTTCTCTGTGTTTTGCTTCTTTTCCTGAGCCAAATTTCTACTTTTTGAATGATCTCTGAGATTCCCACATTTTGCTGTCTTATTTTAGTTCTCCTGGTTTCCTCCTGCTTCAAAAAGACACTGCTTGCAGAGTGTAGAACTGCGAGGGTTGACAGATATTTGAACTTCCTGCAGCTCGTCCATTTCACAGTTTTCCCTTGCACTACTGGTGCTCTGTCTTTCCCAAGCAGGCAAGAAACAGGAAGACATGTAAAAGTGTAATACAGCGCTGCCCGACTTTAGGAGTTACTGACGGGCTATTTGTCTGCTGTAGACTAAGCATGGATTTACAGAAAGAACTCCACAAGAGCTTTAGAACCTTGCACAATATGAGATACACTGTGCCCTTTTTACAATGCAAAATGTAATGCAGCGCTGATCAACTTTAGGAGATACTGATGGCTTATTTGTCTGCTGTAGACTGAGCGTGGATTGATGGAAAGGACTCTGGGAAATACTTTTATGGCCTGCAAGTGACACAACAGCAAGGCGGCAGCAGGGCCAAGAAACTTGTTAATCTTAAACAAATGCCAGGCAAAGAGCCCAGCTAAAAGCTTCTGGGGAGAACAATGCATTTGGCAGAACCTGCAAAAAAGTGGTGGGGTTCTGTCGTATCCTGACCCAAACATTGGATTCCTAAAAACAAAGATGAATTGTACATTTAAAACATCTTTAATAGCTATCTACAACCCAACAAAAACTCGCTTCCTCAATCATGTCGGGTGCGAGGATATCACAATTCTACTCTAACATAAATGATCAGCTTCCCAACTCTCCAAATACTCCTCTTACGGCATGGAATAAGGAGCTAAATTCAGAAATAGACCCAATAGACTGGAACTCTGCCTTTGCTCTGATTACTGCTTCAACAAAATCGGCCAGACTGTTGGAACCTAGTATTAAATTGATGTACCGATGGTACCTAGTTCCTACGAGACTGTATAAAATTTATCCACAAACCTCATCCAAGGAATGCTGGAGAGGTTGTGCTCAAGAGGGCACTCATACTCATATTTGGTGGGATTGCCCTAAAATCGTCCCATTCTGGACACAAGTGTTTGATCTTATCAACAAAGTCATGGACACCCCAATCCCTAAAATTCCCACCATAGCTCTACTTAACCTGGAACTTGACCTCCTAAAATACGCCCAAAAAACACTGGTAGTACACTTTCTAGAAGTGGCAAGATTGCTAATCGCACAAAGATGGAAAACAGATACTATTCCTGATATGACTGCAATGGTGAACTTGCTAGACTTAACTGAAAAACTGGAATTCTTTGATTCAAGAAACAGAAAACATCTTTAATAGTGATGAGCGAATCTGTCCTGCTTCACTGAAAACAGAGGAAAATATAGGGGCACATTCATGAAAACGAGAGTTCGAATCCTGAATAGGACAAATTCAGATTGGATATGTTAATTTCTGAAGATCGCAAATATCACGACAATGCTTACGAAAAAAATCGTATTAGTCCCGTTAATATCGTATTGGCGATCCGAAAGTCACAAAATTTTTGTACCGAACGATAGTAAACAGCGGGAAAACCTTTCCAATTTTTTCGCGCAAGCGGACGAAAAAGCATACGAAAAAAATTGCGCGGGTGGCGGAAAAATCACCCGAAAAACTGCTTGGAGTGTTCGAATGAACACTCGAATGAACAATCTGCCCTTTAGTGTTACTCAAAAAATTAAACGTGTCAAAAATAAAAATTTATGCGCATGACAATTTTTTGGCGTGTGAAGCATTTTTCCGCATTCAAGCCATCCATGTCTGGTGAAAACATTTCGCTCATCACTAGTCTTAAACTGCACTATCTTATGAATTCAGGTTTAGTAGTAAAATTTTAATCTAAAATGCCACAATCCAAAAATAAAACTTCATCATTTTTTTAGCACGCAGTAAAGCAGAGATTAGAATGAAATGTGTGCACTTAGCTAACAAATAAACTTAGCCACCTTTTTGTGATTATTGTAAACTCTTATTTATAAAGATAGGATTGAAGTAATAGAAAACAAGTTATAGCACCGAACTGAAGAATGGTATACATGCAATTTTACATACCTTCGAAAGCTTAACATCAAATGAGCATAGACATGGCTTCTGGGTAACATCACAACAAAGTTTATAAAGAATGGACTCTGCCATGAAGAACAACAGAGAGATGTTTTCTTGATCAAAATTCACCTGGTCCATCGAAATAAGCAAGATATCAATAACCTCTAAAAAAACAAATAAAATATGATTTACAGTATAAGTCGGTATACTTTAAACAACCTTAACAGTCCATTAAAGCATAAGATACAATTTGATATTATGTAGTGCAATTTACTAACCAAAGTGTGGTGCTGTAAAACTATACCTTCACAATGAAAACTTACAGTAACCAACAGATTATGTTAAGTGACCTATTAAAGAATCTCGCCATCAGTAAATATTGTCCTTTTACATCCTTTCCCTTGATCCACCATTTAGTGATGGGCTGGGTGCTCCCTCAGAGATCACATGACAGGAAATAATGCAGCTCTAACTGTAACAGGAAGAAGTGTGGAAGCAAAAGACTGAACTCTGTCCATTAATTGGCTGATGGGGCCTAGCATGTATGTGTGTCTTGGCTTGTTTGTGTGCACTGTGAATCCTATGATCCCAAGAGGTGGCCCTTAATTCTTAAAATGGCAATTTCTATTTTGGATTACCCAACAGCACATACTACTAAAAAAGTATATTTTTATGAAAATGGTTTATTTAGATAAAGCAGGGTTTTAAATATGAGCTTGTTTATGCAATATATTTTTATAGAGACCCACATTGTTTGGGGGTATAGTTCCCCTTTAAAGCATCAAACAAACGTTCTCAGCATCCCGACCCTGCAATTTATATTTAGGAAGGATAATGCATTGCCAAGAGCTTGAGAACCTTGCACACTATGAGATACACTGTGCCCTTTTAAGAATGCACTTCACTAGCTTTTATGAGACAGACCACGCTTTTAACACTGCACTTCACTAGCTTTCTGTTGTATCTTACATAGCACAGAGCAAGGATTTCTGACAAGGGAGTTATAAGCACAGCAATCTCACCAGCTAGACAAGAACAACGTATACAAAATATATACTAAATTGCATAAAATAAAAAATATTAAAAAGGAGTCTGTGTACTTGCTCATAGTGAAACAAAGTTCCAGGTGCTAGTTTTTCTTCACTTGTAAAAGGTGGCAAACTTTGGGATAGATAACACAGTGGAAATAATGTAACTACACAATAGTTACAAGTTGATAAAGCTTAGAATTTCATTGGGAGAGACAGAGGCAGCATAAAAAAACACACGCAGGTGCCAATAATGTACCTGCACAGTTTCCTAGAATCAGTGTGTAACCAAATAGCAAAAGTGTTTGCAAGAAATTATTGACTCAACCACAACTCAACCAGTTACAGTGACTTTATTTTCATTCTACAATATTGTAAGTAATAGCTTGTTATACCAAAGATGTACCTTCTTGTATATTGCCTTTGCACTGGGTCAGCAAAATCAATTCTGTCCATGCAAAATGCAGATCCACATGATTCCCAGAACCCTTCAAGTTAAGTTTTGATCGTCTCTAAAATATAAAATATTAAAAGGGAACATTGTCTATGCAAGAGAAAGGTCAGTCTGTGGCTTATGTTTATAGTTAAAAAAACTGCCATATGTATTAAAAGACCACAAAACAACAATGTTTCTCTGGTAGGTATCACTATCTCTCATAGTGCTAGAGGCAGAGTGGCTGATTTAACATAGGTGCTAATTTGTACTTAGTCTTGGCAAAAAACAAATATGCCAGGAGAAATATTCTGACAATGGCTGTCTATAAAAAGAATTCTCGCACTCTAGAGAAAACATAATTAATCTTAGAGGCAATCCAAAACTGAGTTTAATAGCGATTTTTTTTTCATACCTAATTTGAAAAGGTTTGAGATATTCAAAAATAAAACTTTCTGTAAGAAACACAGGCCGAAGCTGGAAATTTAAATTGGAGTTGTTTTAAAAAAGGTGAAAAATAATGAAACAACAAATGCAAATTTGAGGGAGATATAAAGAGAGAGCACTGTATTTAAACATAAGTTACAGTCTCAAACATTTACTTTTCATCTAGAACTGTAAATCAAATAAATTATCCAGTTAATGCTAGATGCCAGTTTTAGGGGCATATTTACTAAAACTTAATTTCTCATTTTTTTTTATTTTCAAATTTGACCAAATTTGTATTCCTGGATGTTCGCAAAGAAAAGTCGCTGTGAGAAAAGTTGTAAAAAACCCGACTTTTTCAAATTCGCACAGTTAAAAACATGACTTTAGTGAATTGTCGCAGCGGCAATTCAAAAAAGTCGAGTTTTCAGACAAAAATCAGCAAAACTTCTAAAGTTTCCAGACAAAAAAAAGAACTTCAAGGAAAGGGAAGAGACCTTTGCATTGACATGGCATAACTCAGCAAGTTTAATCTGGCTAATTTTTAGCCATTTAGACGCATAGTAAATCTCGGAAAAGTCGCAGTGTTTTTTCTCTGAGACTTTTTCGACAAAAATCCAAATCAAGTTGGAATAAAAAAAATCGATGGTTAGTAAATGAGCCCCTTAGGGTGAAGACACACAGAACTACTACTAGGAGCTACTTTTTGTGGCTACTAAAATAGACAATGCTGATGATTTACTGATAACTGTCTCTTCGTGTGTTTTAACAGTAAGGCAATTCTCAGTATTCTCTATGGCAGGGTATTTTCTGGCTTTTAATAGCCAGAAAGTAGCTGCTACTAGGGCTGGGCGATATACCGTTTAATACCGAATACCGGTGGTTTTTTTAAAACTATATTCATTTTTCAGATACCGCAATACCGGGGTGTCAGGGTACTCACCCATGCGGCCCGGTCTCGCGCGCCTCCTTGCATGAGCGCGTCCCGTTGTCCGCGGGACATTGCGCACGCGCATCCAGGTGCGCGTGCGTCAAAGTGCATGTACATGTCAAAGTGTGCACATCCGCAACGCGGTGATGGCGTCGGTTCTGCGCATGCGTGGGGGGTATTTAAAGCTATCAAACGCCTCCTCCTGTGCTATGTTGTCTGTGGCCTTGCCTGGGAAACTAAGCCTGCCTGATTTACCTTACGACTTTCTATTGCCGATCCTTCGCTTGCCTGACTCTGATTTTCAATATTGCAGTAATTATTCTCTAATTTATTAGGAAATGGGGTTAACACCTAATCATGCATGGAAAAAAAAATACCGTCAAATACCGTGACACCGATATAATTTTGAAAAATACCGTGATATAAATTTTTGGTCATACCGCCCAGCTCTAGCTGCTACTAAGTAGCTCTGTGTGTCTTCAACCTTAAACATTAAAGTGATACTGACACGGAAAAACTACTTTTTAAAAAGTAGATAAAGATAAAAAGTTATCTATAGTTCATGTTGATCATTTAATGCTGATAGGGCAGCTTATGTTAGTAATTGTTAGTCAAAGTTCTTAAACCTGACTGTTTTGCCAACCTGACTGTCCCTTCTCAGCCTGTCAGTTGCAGCTTCTAATGCTAATGGACTCCTGCTGCACAAATATGGCAGCCCCCTCATAGAGGAACACGGGGGATCAGATAGAGAATGTAAAAGAATCTGACAAATACTATTATGGCAAAATTATAAATAGCATGCAAGGACAATATTATGTCCAATGTAAAAAAAAAAATATTTCTGGTGTCAGTATCTCTTTAAAAAGACTCAACTCTGATAAGGATTATTATAGTTTAGTTACAAGATACAGATACAAGGTGCTGTTTTATTATTACAGAGAAAAGGAAATACTTTTTAAAAGTTTTAATTTGCTTAAAATGGAGTCTATGGGAGATGGCCTTTCCCTAATTTGGATCTTTCTGGATAATGGGTTTCCAGGTAACAGATCCCATACCTGTACCATCCTGAAACATTACTCTAGGAATGTCATATTCATTCTGAGTGTAATTTTTTGAATTAGAACAATCAAATAATTGTATCAACATCTAACATTATTTATGCACGGCTATAAAAAAAAACTCAATATGGTTTAACTACCTTGCATCTATGAAGAATTTGTCTTGCGGTATCTAGCATGCGTTCCTTCTCCTCTAAATCCTCTGCACTGTTAAACTGTTTGATGAAATCCTCTGTGATTTCCAAAGGTCTTCAAAATAAAGATCACAAGAAGAGCAATGATTTTTAAATTTCATTTACTGACCATAAACGTAATCCTGTATTGATTTTTCCTAAGCAGTAGAAAAGAAGAATATCCTGTGGTGAAAAAAGGATTAACTTGTCAATCTGTTAGCCTTTGAAATATCCCTTTTCTTCTTACTGGTTTTAGTGTTAAATATAACACCTTTAAAAGATGTCTGTTTAAATGTTTTGTTGGAGAAGAACAGGTAAACACTGAAACACATGTTTTTAGTTGGCACTAAATGTAACCTTTCAATTGGAACTTATACTACTCTCTACATGATAAAGAAAGGTTTCATTAAAGAAATAAAATACTTCATTTCTCAGAAATCTACAAACAAGGATGATGCCTAAGACCCAGCTTTGAGTGGTTGCAATCACCTGCCACTGTCTATGGGTACTGTAAAGAGAAGAGAAATTAACAATTTAGCAATTAAAATTTGCAGCTGAACTTACTAGTTTGTACATATAGGGCTTTGACAAAAGCACACAAGGAAGATTTAACCTTAATGGATACCTTTTTAAAGAACAATGAAAAGGTTAATCAATGAGGACATGTCAAAATTGTTAGACACCTAACAGTGATAATAACTGCTTACCTCAAAACCTGGGCCAGGTCTCCTCTTCACACAAAAAAGCACTGGCCCTTGGTCAGTGCTGTATTTTGGTCCGGTCTTTCTCTAGGCACCAAACCTTAGTACATCCAGTCGCAGCATGTGCAGTATAAAAATGATATAATGCTCATGCATAGAAGTGAAATATATGTACCTGTGAGGCCTGTGTTTGTGCTCAGAAACTGTAGAACTTTGCAGGAGACTTTGCTGGAGATCATGGTGATATTTTGTTGAAATGATTCCAAATTTCTGCACCACGGGTATCTTAACAACTGGCATTTCCACTTTTAGGGCCTACTCTGTAAAAATAAATGTCATCATGTGTACAGTATCTAGTGGTGTTACTTCTAAAACAACTGGACTTGTTGAGACTATACATGTAACCTAGGGATTGCCAAAAAAAAGTTTCCTACAGAGTCAGTATTTTTTTTTATAAAAACTTCTTGACCTTCAGGGACATGTACAGTGTTTATTCTCTTTATACATAGAGAATGAATATTGACAGTTAACTTACAAAAACATTTTATGCACCGAGGAAGTCATTCCCCTCCCTTTGCTTGCCTATGCCACTGGATAAGAGGTCTTTCTGTAATTTGGATCTCTATACCCTAAGTCCAATAAAAAATAATTTAATCATTAATTAAACCCAACATGATTGCTTTGCCAACAAAAATTATGAATTAGTTGAGATCAAGTACATGGTACTGTTTTATTATTACATAAAAAAGTTTAAATATGTGAATTATTAGATTAAAATGGAGTCTATGGGAGATGGCCTTCCTGTAAATAGGAGCTTTCCGGATAATTGGTTTCCGCATAACGGATCCCATACTTGTAATAGATATGGCAATAATTGATGCCCGTAATGTGACTGCAGAAGAGCAAAAATAATGTGAACATTCAAACAGTCAGATGCTTAGCATATACTGCAAATAAACAAAATGACATGCAACTAGAGGACTTTTTTTGTAAAAAAAAAAAAAAAAACAAGAAAAAGAAAATTCAAAATGCTTTGCGTGCCACAAACCTGACATATACTGTCTGAAATTCTAAAATAACTCTTCTTTCACAGTTTGTGTAGAGAGATGGCCTATACTCATACCAAGAAGCTGAGGAAAAGAATGTTGTCTCTCTGAAAAACCTTTCATTTCTATTAACATCAGATGCAAATATATATTTGCTAAATGTACTCACCACCTATTAGGTAGTTCTAAAGATTTTTTATTTGAACTATTGTGCACCAATAGTCCCCACTGCCTGAGATGAAGTATTGCACACTTACAGATATAGCTGTTCCAAGTAACACCTGCCAACTTGGTACACAGATTAAAGTTAGGGAGTGAGGAAAGCTTGCAGAGACTGGTATTTTGGATTATCCCGTCAAAAGTGTTACATGGTCTCTTTTTAAAGGGGACCTGTCACCCTAAGAAATAATTACAAATTGTTTTCTGTTGCATTTGTCAAGCAAAATAAACTTCAATTACACTATATAAATTATTGTAAGCTTATTTCCTTAAGCACTGGAATTCACAATTGCAGAAAACAAGCAGGCGCCATTTTGTGGACACTGTTATTAAGACAAGCTGTGCACCCTGATAAAATCTTGTTTCTGTGCCAGTATGGGGGGACCTGATGCCCATATCCATGCATTGGTAACACAATTAGATGGTGAGGAGGGAGGGGGAATGAGAGGAGGACAGTGACATCTAAGAAGTTCAAAATTGAAAGTGAAAGTAACTGTCTGCCCCACCCCTATGCTGAAGGCAGAGAGGCGGGGCAGGCAATATATGATTGACAGCTGGGACTTTTAAATGCTTATATAATGGGTATGGTTGTGTTAATAAAAAAAATGACTTTGGGTTTCATGTTTAATTTGAAAAGGGCTTTTATTATACAGCTTTTTATGTCTGTGTGACAAGTCCACTTTAAAGTTTTAACATGGTCCCTTATATTCCAACATAAAATTTGTGTGTATTTGTATATATTGTTTTTTGGGGGAGGGGGTTCATGGCGGCATGATAACACTTATCTTAACACTTAGTTAAAAATTATTTTATTTCCAAAATATATTCTATGTAAAAAAATAGATATGTGCCTTATTTGTCATGCCACAACATCTCAATAGGATTCAGGTCAGGACTTTGACTAGGCCACTCCAAAGTCTTCATTTTGTTTTTCTTCAGCCATTCAGAGGTGGATTTGCTGGTGTGTTTTGGGTCATTGTCCTGCTGCAGCACCCAAGATCGCTTCAGCTTGAGTTGACGAACAGATGGCCGGACATTCTCCTTCAGGATTTTTTGGTAGACAGTAGAATTCATGGTTCCATCTATCACAGCAAGCCTTCCAGGTCCTGAAGCAGCAAAACAACCCCAGACCATCACACTACCACCACCATATTTTACTGTTGGTATGATGTTCTTTTTCTGAAATGCTGTGTTACTTTTACGCCAGATGTAACGGGACACGCACCTTCCAAAAAGTTCAGCTTTTGTCTCGTCGGTCCACAAGGTATTTTCCCAAAAGTCTTGGCAATCATTGAGATGTTTCTTAGCAAAATTGAGACGAGCCTTAATGTTCTTTTTGCTTAAAAGTGGTTTGCGCCTTGGAAATCTGCCATGCAGGCCGTTTTTGCCCAGTCTCTTTCTTATGGTGGAGTCGTGAACACTGACCTTAATTGAGGCAAGTGAGGCCTGCAGTTCTTTAGATGTTGTCCTGGGGTCTTTTGTGGCCTCTCGGATGAGTTGTCTCTGCGCTCTTGGGGTAATTTTGGTCGGCCGGCCACTCCTGGGAAGGTTCACCACTGTTCCATGTTTTTGCCATTTGTGGATAATGGCTCTCACTGTGGTTCGCTGGAGTCCCAAAGCTTTAGAAATGGCTTTATAACCTTTACCAGACTGATAGATCTCAATTACTTTTGTTCTCATTTGTTCCTGAATTTCTTTGGATCTTGGCACGATGTCTAGCTTTTGATGTGCTTTTGGTCTACTTCTCTGTGTCAGGTAGCTCCTATTTAAGTGATTTCTTGATTGAAACAGGTGTGGCAGTAATCAGGCCTGGGGGTGACTACAGAAATTGAACTCAGGTGTGATAAACCACAGTTAAGTTATTTTTTAACAAGGGGGGCAATCTCTTTTTCACACAGGGCCATGTAGATTTGGAGTTTTTTTTCTCCCTTAATAACGTAAACCTTCATTTAAAAATTGCATTTTGTGTTCAATTATGTTATCTTTGACTAATAGTTAACGGTTTTTGATGAGCAGAAACATTTAAGTGTGACAAACATGCAAAAGAATAAGAAATCAGGAAGGGGGCAAATAGTTTTTCACACCACGGTATATCCAACTTGTAGTATGCATTTTGTCTCTCCAACACCATTCTACAAAATCTCCCGTGCAGTTTAGCCCTAAGATGCAGCTGTTTGTTGCTGAAAGACAAACAGATTCTATAGTAACAATTTAATTCTTTAAGTGTGCCCCTTTCTAGTAACCAATAGCAACCAATGATACAGCTAAACAGTATCCAACCTGTTAACTGGTTACTATTGGTTACAAACAAACTTTAGGGTCATTATTACATTCCCAGAATAATCAAAATGTGTTCAAGTCTAGTAAGTTCCAGCTGCTTTCACTAATCCAGGGCAGTTAGAATAATGAAGGAAAAGTGTGATTGAGTGTTTTGCATTACTAGGCTTGAGCAAACTTTGTCCATGTCTCAGAACCTAAAATCACCTTGATATTTTAGGGTTCATTTACAAAAGTCCAATATACAAGTACTTAGGGGGTGCAAAATCAAGTCCATTAGTGTTCATTTATCTAGCACAGCTGTGTTCTGCATCTCAAACAAGATTACAAATTAGGTTCAAGGTGCAGATCGCAATGCTGGTAGCCAAAGGCAGCCCTCTATTTATACCCTCAATGACATACAAATTAGAGGAATGATAGGTTAAAAACCTGTGCAGGAAAAGTTACAGTCGCAAAAATTCCAAATTTTCAACTTGAAAACTACAACTGTTTAGAACTATCACACAAAAACCCAGAGTCAAAAATCCGAAACCTCTAAAATTTCAAAGCAAAAGAAGGATCCTCCAAGGAAGGGAAGAAACATATGCCATTGACTTCTACATGATCTCACCAAGTTTTAGCTGGCGAATTGTTGGGTTTGGATTTTTAGCCGTTTTGATACCAGAAAATCTCAGAAAAGTCACAACTTATTTTATGCGACTTTTAGTGCTAAAAATCCATATTGAGGAAAAAAAATCCCACCGTTATTGTTAGTAATTGGCCCCCCTAGTCTTGTGTTGTTCATATTTCTGCAAGAATATATTTAGTTGAAACTTTGTGCAAGTCCCCAAAACAACCCCCCCCCCTTAATATTGTGGCTGTCATAACTGCCATTTAAATCATAGATATTCACACAGCTATGTGCCAAATGCTGCATTTATGGCTTACACTACACACTCTCAAAGGAAATCTATAGAACAGTGAGTATTATTATTTTCACTTCTGTATGACTGGGAACTGTAGCCGAGACCTCTAACCTGAGACTTCTAGCAATAATAACTCAATAACTCAATAATAACTCAATGGAAGACATGTTTTTATTAAGAGCGCTGCACAATAGAGTTCAGGATCACAGATTCTTTTTAAATCTTTGAATGTAACATACAATAGAAATAACAAGCAAGTTGTTCTGCTTGCACAGTACAAGGAATTAGTTAGATAAAATAAAGCAGCCTGACACAGTTTTCTTCATTAAATTACACTGTAATAAAGAAAAGCTTTATTTTTTTAACTGCTCGCTGAAACATCACTTAAAGTTAACCACTGCCATCTAGTGTTGAGACTTTGTGAATGCACCTAGGTTTGCCTAGACAACAGATATCAATTAGGGTGGGTTTGTCGCAGGGTTGTACTGCTGCTACATTAAATATAGATTAAAAAAAGCAAAATCATGTGTATGTTTAGGCTAGTTTTTCTAAGGACACAAATACATGTATTTATGAAATAATGATTAAGAATGAATCAATGAAAAAAAAAAAAGAACAATGGCAAGATTTTCTCTGAACTGGAGTTTTTTTTTCCAAGTCCGTGGAAAAAAACTTTGCAGTTTATTTTACTGGAACGATGTCTAACATAATGGCACTCACAGTGAATTTGCCTTTCTGTGTGCTTTTTCTACAATTTACTTTTGTAGAAAACAATTTAACTGTATTCAGGTGACCATGGAGATCACTTTAAACAGCATGGGGTCCCATTTTTGATCCCTGTCACATCAGTAGCCAAATGTCAGCGTGATTTTCTCCAGCATAAGAACATTGCTAGGCCCCTACCATATGCAGCTGCAGGGGAGCTGGAGTACAGAAGATCTGTATCTTAAAAGGAGTACTGGCACAGGGATAGAAACCTTGAAATTAAAATAACTGGAAGGATGCCTAAAATACTGGCACTAACAGTGAATTTACCTTCTCTTGACTATTTCCTATTGTTCCTATTTAACTGTATTCAGGCAACCATGTAGACCCACCATAAGCAACCCATTTTTGGGCCCTGTCCCATCAGTGGCATACGTTATATAGAAAGACTTCTGACAAAATAATTCCAGGCCCCAAAACCTGCATTCAGGGGAGTTAAGAATTCCAACCCCACCACCATGACCCAGCCTAGGAGTACAACAAAATGAGAAGCCTCCATAAGAGAGGGCAGCAGGTGAAGTGGTCAGTAGGAGTGAGCCATGTTTCAGTAACAGCCAGAAGGATTGGACATAAGGAGTTCCTGAACTGCATTGAGTTTATTGCAAATAGAGTCAGTTGCAACATGAATGCAAGCAATATGAACACAGTGAACAAATGGTAAAACTAGGCTTCTCCAGTTTACAAAAGTAGTGAAGAGCATTAATGTCTGGATGAGATGTCCAGTATTAGCCAAAAGTTTCCAAGCCAACTAGTGATCTAACTGCTGCCCAACGATGTATAACTCCATGGGCAGATTTATCAAAATGTTTTTCAAAACTTATACATAAAAACTCACCCACACTCTATTCCTATGGATTTTTAGAAGCGTGTTTATCAAATGTTTATCAAATGTGCTTCTAAATATACCACATGAATGAATAGAACATGGATGAATTTTTATGTATTATGCTCTAAACTGCCCCATGTGTTGTACAAAAGATTTCCTGACTTTAAATTGATAAATCTGCCATAGCTCTCCTGCAATGCTTCCCTTTAAGTGAATACCCTGATATACAGCAAGGGGTTTTAATTTAATTAAGACTAGTTCAAAGACAGAAGACTCCCCTAGTCCTGGTTATCTGTTAAAACAGTGATTCAGCACTAAACATTGACAAATACATCACACACTATAATTTTTAAGTATTTACACTAGCAGTTTTGCCCATTGTTTTGGAGTAATTTTGGCCCATTTTCTCCATCCAGATTTGCTTAAGGTTGTTTGGGTTTGTTACATCTTCAGTAGTATGCAGAACTCCTGACAGGGCTGACCAATACATATGGTATGGTGGTGGTAGCTAAAGACCTTCAGACTTTTGTCTCCTCCTTCAGAGGTCTGCTATCTGCCTAGGGTCCCCACCTATCTGTTTTTGAACTAAACAGCTGTTTTAGGCTGTTTAGTTTAATGTCTAAAACCCAAACAAATATCTGGTCAATACTCACTTCCATTTTCACAAGATGCCCAGTCATGTCATGAACCCACACATGTCATGACTTCACCCCCAGTGTCATGGACCCACCCCCTTTGCTTTTACGTGAAAGGTGGCCACCAGGGGTGCACCAAATCCACTATTTTGGGATTCGGCCAAACCCTGAATCCTGCACAATAAATTTAGCCGAATCCTGAACCAAATCAGAACCCTAATCACTTATGCAGATGAGTTTACAAGTGACTTAAAGACAACCGTGAGTGCAGTGCCCGGTAGAACATTTTCAACCTCCATGTTCATGTGACAAAAAAAATGGATTCAGTTTAGCCAGGCATTTGGATTTGGCCGAATCGTGCTGAAAAATTTCTGAATCCTAGTCAAATTCCTAACTGAATCCTGGATTCAGTGCGTCCATAGTGGCAACTCTCTCTACCTGTTCTGCAACGCATTTTTCTTCAGCTCTTGGCCACGCCCATTTTCACGACCACACCCCCTAAATACAACTACCGTTTTTATAAAATTTGGAAGGTTATTTAAAGTTTGAATACATTATTGAGGGTTTCAGGGTCTTGTTTTACATATTATTATAGTTTTGCCAAAAAAGGTGGCATTTCCCTTTAACCTACAAGTCTCAGTTCCCCCAAGAGACATGTTTAGCTTATTAGTTACAATTGCATCTAAGTGCAGGTGTTGCTTGTTTAGTTTTTTTGGCTCTCTGCCAAAAGCTACTTATCTTATTAAGTTTGGGAAACATTGTATCTTTTTTAGCTTTCAGTGCAGGAGATCAAAGAGAAATGAGGGACTTTGCAGTAAGAATTCACGACTGCTGGCTGAGCTGTTAAAATTGGAACCTGTGGGGGGGGGGGTTAGGGGTGCGCAGTGGCGGGGGCCCCTGCAGGGGATGCGGACGGAGGAGGCACCTTGGGGGGTGTGGGGCCCCTGGGGCAGCAGCCCTGGTGGGCCCTGCAACCCCCAGCCCGACCCTGCAGATATATTACTAAATAGTTTAGAAGCAGGATGGGCAAACAGGAACAGAGCTGCCAATCAGTGGTAAGTGAGTCTTTCTGGTCTCTCGTCTGTTACATATGCAGTGCCGGATTTGCGTTCCGGGCTCCCCGAGGGCAAAATTTCAAAATTTACTTGCGGTGGGGTGGCATGCCACCCCTAAATTTCTGCCACACTAGGCCTGGGCCGTTGTGGCCTCTCCACAAATCCGGGCCTGTACATATGAGCGATTGGCGTGTCCTGTGTGAATGAAACATGCTGCTTGCTCCAAGATCTGTATAACTAGGGGGCTGTTTAATAAAAGTAGAATGAAACTGGAAAATGTGCTGAACTATGTATAACACAATACTTTCCCTTTTTAATTGAGGTTTTAGGCTCCCATTTCCATGTATTTCCCTTATTCACTTAATTACAATTGGAGTCGAAAACCTAGTGCTCCCTTGGTTTTATCCTATATCCTTAGGACAGAGCACAGGGCCAATGAGGGAGCAATGTTTAATAGAGAGCTGATGGAGAGAGTTGGCCATTATTTGAATATCCCTCCGCGCATACAGTGCCCCATATTTGTGCCATTAATGCTGTGTCTTAGCAAAGCAGGATAAAACAGAGAAACCAAAATGGGTTATTAGTTCGCAGTAACCGAGAATGATACCTGAAGCCCAGATAAAATTCAGGACATTATCTTACCCGGAAAAGTTGGGAGGAACTCTATGCAGTATTCTCTATAGACACAGCAAGTGTATAGTTGCTATGGAGACGGGCGCTTCTATTTGTTAGTGCGGAACAAGCCCTTCCCCATCAGCAAATCAACTACAGGTTTTTGGGCAACGCCTCTACGGAAGCTGAACGTGGTTGGTCAATAAGCTTGCCAATCATTCTCCTTTTTATTCGCGCTTAGCTACTTGTTTTTATTATAGGCCGATATGATGGGACTGCATTTCCCGGCATGAACTTCGCGGCCTTGTGATGTCAGAGGCATATCTACCTTGCAGGAAGCAGTGACGTTCGGCGCACAGGCGGTTTGACAGCTAAGGTTGTCGGGCCAGGGTCGGGAAGCGAGGGGCGATGAGCAGCATGCAGCCACGGCGGCCCGATAGGTTTGACGGCCTAGAATACCGCGGCACGTCGTGGGGCCGAGGAGATGGAGACGTACCGCCTTACCAACACGGCTTCCCCGCAAGGTCATTCAGTTCCTCCGGGGACCTGTCACAGCACTGGGTAACCACCCCGCCTGATATCCCGGGCAGCCGCAACCTTCACTGGGGAGAGAAAAGCCCGCAGTATGGAGCCGATAGTAACGCTGGCCCTGCCGCCGTCGGGGAGGAGAGCAGTAGCAGCAGCAGCGGCGGCGGTGAGCAGTCTGTCAGTCAGGGATGTGCAGCTATGGGCTCCGGCCACTGAGAAGAGCTGATGGGCCCGGGCTCATTATGTGCAGCCTCTGTGCCCTGTGCCCTGTGCTACCGTGTGGCACCAGTGTGAGACTGACAGTGAGTGGCACCAGTGTGAGACTGACAGTGAGTGGCACCAGTGTGAGACTGACAGTGAGTGGCACCAGTGTGAGACTGACAGTGAGTGGCACCAGTGTGAGACTGACAGTGAGTGGCACCAGTGTGAGACTGACAGTGAGTGGCACCAGTGTGAGACTGACAGTGAGTGGCACCAGTGTGAGACTGACAGTGAGTGGCACCAGTGTGAGACTGACAGTGAGTGGCTCATACCGTGCCAGGGTCGGATTGGGCGGCACAACTACGGCCTATTCACCCCTGGGACTGGCACAGTAGCAATGCCCCCCATGCCCCTTATCAGTTACCCCCAGGCCTGCAGTCACATGCAGTTATATCATGTGTGTTGGTTGCCTTCATTTATAGTTATTAATTCACCCAATAATAGTTTATTTGCACAATGAAATTCAAATCAAGCAAATATCCAATAAATATGGATAAGGCAAAAATCAAATGTATTTGCTATTTAAAGGAGTATTTATCATTTTCTGTGTTCTGGTTGTGACCCTTGCACCAGTGTAGCAGAAGTCTATTCTGACCCAGGTCTGTATCAGCTGCTTCTGCTATGTTGTTTCATGAGTCAGAAGCAGTAGTGCGGAGATTCTAAACAATAAGATGTTGTTCAATAGTAATTACTCATTAAATAACTGTGTGTGCTCCACAGATTTTTTTTTTCCCCGGGTGGGGGTAAAATTGAATTCGCATTATTTACAATGTGCTTCAAAGCCTGTCCCAACCTTGCCCACTGTAATAGAACACTTTTTACAGAAGCTGGTATGACCGTGTGCTTCTGCAGGTATAATGCGCTGCTTCTGTGTGGCCGTCTTTTTCAGGTGAGAAACATAGGATTCAGGTGCCTCACAGAAAAACTATGGCTGAGTAGAAGAGGGGAATAATTTGCTTTCTGAGCAGAAGAACATAGATAGCATTTCTAAGAAATTCCTATAGCTTGCCATTCGCACAACAATAATGTTTTATGTGTATGGTGGCCCTCCAGTCCTGACATCTCGATATCCATGTACAGGGGGTATTATGGATATTGGTCTGTTCAGGTATAAGCCATGTTTGAAAATTTCCCAGTACATTAGAAGATGAACTGAGGAGGAGCCGCAGCTGCTTTTTACTTCCTGCTGTTCAGTTATTTGTGCATTTTGTAGGAACGTTTGTAACAATAGGAGGGGTGTTATTATGTGTGGGCCCTAATATATTCTCCATTCTTTGGCCTGTGGGCCAGTCAGGTGGAGAGTGTACCAAGTAGACCTGTGTATGGCCAACTTAAGTCAACTGCCAGTTTGATAACTACAGACCAAGTGGGCAGATTATTTACCGCTGTATGGCAGATCTGGCTGCATATCCTGCATCTTTCCTGTTGGGCAGTGACTGCATCACATAGGTGTCCACATAGGTTCCGGTTCAGGTTTTTGGCCAACTGAGTGACCTTTTAAGGCAAGCAGTTCTTTACTTGTAAGGGTAGCTTTAAGGCTCTAATACACAGGCTTTTTTTGTATATTTAAGATGTAATGCCTGGGTGCACATAAGGTCATCAGCTACTTGATTCCCTTTTATTCTATCAGGTTATACCCACAAGCAAAAATGCAACATGCTGCATACGTGGGCTGACTGGATGTTTGACATACATGCAAAATATATAATATGAAAAATATATTGTAACTTCATAAAAAATGTATGTAGAAGCAAACATATGCGTTTTGATGCCTTTCAGTGTGCATTTTGGACACCAATAGGTATGGGCTCTTAATGTAAGTGACCACTCATATTTGTACTCAGCTGTTTAATGATTTGTCCCTGTGGTAAATATCTGTACTGTGCTCGTAAACTGCTGGTAAAAGAAGAGGAACCTTCCAGCCTTCAGTACTGCAGACCTTGGTATCAATTCCAGTCAGTCAGACAGAACTCCTATACAATATATTTGGTTGGAAATTTGCTAAATAATGTCCCATGAATTTCAAGCAGTGGAACCAAGGATTCTAGCTTACGTCACAGAATGTGGCACAAGAAAACCTGATTACTTGTGCCCGCTGGCAAAGAACAATTTGTGTCAAAATGCCTGTCTGTAATTTTAATCAATGGATAAATGCCTGTAAATGTCAAAGTGCTTGAGCAATTTTGCATAGAGGTCCATCTGTAATCCCTCCGTGTGCGCCATTCAGGGTGCTTTTCATGATTAACATTGCAGGTATGGGACCTGTTATCCAGAATGCTTAGGACCTGGGATTTTCTGGGGATCATGCCTAATGTGGGTCTCCATACTTACTATACTAAAAATAATTTTAAAGATTAAATCAACCCATTATCTCAGTTGGGATCAAGTACAAAGTATGGTTTAATTATTACAATTAACACTAAATGTAAAAGCAAGGCATGGTGTGCAATAGGCATCCTGTATGAAAGAAATCTACTGTACTTGCATTTTTTATTCCTCTAAATAATGCTTTATTTTGTGTGTATCTCTTGTAGAGCACCTGAATCGATTTGCTGGATTTGGCATTGGGCTTGCAAGGTAATTCTGATATATATTTGGATGTAAATATAATTTCTGAATTATTTCTGAATATATTTTTAAAGTTATTTAATCTTTTCTAATCTGGAGATCATTGGTAACTCTGCTTAAAACTGTGTCAGTAGAGGGTGTAGCTGAAAAACCTGCTTTTATATGGTGGGCCATCTTTTAAATATTTTTTTTTTCTGTTTAGTGGTTTCCAATACTAATGATTGAAATGGAGCACCACAAATGGCAGAGGTGAAATAGCAGATAACAGATAAGCTTTGTAAAACACCATTGTATTTTGTAGATGATATCTGTTATCTGCTATGTTACCTGTGCCTATTTTCCTTTTTTTTTCCAGCTTAAATGGCTGCCCCCATGGCTACACAGCAGTTTCTCTCCTGTTTCACCAAAAAATTCCAAATTCATATATAAGTCAATAAGGGAATGTTGCGAATTTTTTTTTTTTTTTCTCAGTGCATACTGAATACATTGGTGTCTATTTTTGCAAAAACCTTTTGCTCATCATTACACTTACCACATTAATTTTTTTTACTTTTCCTTTAAGCCAGCCAACATGTTTTCCTACCTCTGTTCACCTATAAGGCTGCCTTGTGCTATAGCTGATTAGTACTCCATTCCGAAGCAGGCTAATATTGATTCCTGTTGACCTTTGGCACTGATAATTTGTTTAGAAGCATACAGCAGAGAATGTGCAATTGTGAAAGTCATATTTACAAAAAATTTTCAATAGTTAATGTACACTTTACTGTCGCTGTGCAGCTACAGGAAGCTCAGTATTTTTTCTCTGTAAATTAATGTAATGTTTCTAGCATTTGCATATTAATGTCTTTAAAAGACATTCAAAGATTACTAGCAAAAAGAAGAGTTTGATGAATATTAATGGGACCCCAAAGTTCCTAGCATATATTTATTATAACTAAATATATATATATATATTTTTTTTTTAATGTGTGGTTATTTTTCATACAGAATTTGCTTTGATTGTCCACCATTGCAGTTCTTTATTTATTTGTTTTCTGCTTCTTCAAGTCTTTTTACAGAGAATGTTTTAGCCCATCCATGCATTGTATTGCGTCGGCAGTGCCAGGTAATGCATACTTTTCCACTGTATTTTTTAATGTTTAATATGTCCTTCTGGTCCAGATGTTTTTCTTATAAGCATTGGAAAGAACTCCTTTCTTTTCTTTCAATTATACTTTGTCTGTGCAGTATTTTTCGGAGCCAGTGGGACGATTTGCCGAAGTCGCGGAAGTTTTCTCTCAAGTTTTTTTCCGCGACTTTCGGCAAATCACTGCGCCGTGTATGCCATCCCACCGGAGATTTACATTCTCGCCAGTGGGATGGCATTTCGGAGAGATAAGTCACCCACGACAAGACAGTCGCGCAGCAACTAATCTCCCGTGTGTCACAGCCCTACAGGAGAAGAAAAGGTTAAAACTAAGTAAACTTTATCAGAAACGTCTATTGTGTGCACATGGGCTTCTCTCTCAGCTCAAACCCATGAGCCTGCACTGCTCGCTCCTCTCTCCCCCTCCCCTCCCTGCTGTATCTGAGCTGAGCGCTACAAGCCAGCCAGGAACACAAGGGTGCAGGAGAAGGAAGTGGCATCACACCAAGCTCATATGGCAGCTGCTAGCTTTCTGAAGAATAAATACAGGGTTCTAGCTTGCACTATTGTGGCTAATCTGTTGGCAATAAACTGTCTTAGTAGCTTCCCTTTTACTTTTAAAAGAAGCCATTAAAGACTAATTAAATTGGCCGAACCTGATGGATTCTGCTGAATCCCGAACCAAATCCAAATTAGCATATGCTAAATAGGGTTGGGAAGGGTTAAACCCCCCCTAAAATTTAACCTGGGACCATGGATTCGAAACCGAATGCATCAAAAAAAGGCTGCATTCGGCCTGAATCCGGGATTTGGTGCATCTCTAATATATACATATATATAAAATTTGCAACATACTGCAAGTTAAGAAGATTTAGTTGCCTGGAAAGCTTGCAGAGATACCTATCCCAGTTAGTCCAGTAATAGTATCACATAAACCGTGTGTCCTGTCAAATCCATGGGTAATAGTACAACCTTCCACACACAAGGTCAGCCAGCCTGCATGTCTTCTGTGCTTAAAGGAGAAGGAAAGGCTAAGTCACTTGGGGGTGCCAAAATGTTAGGCACCCCCAAGTGACTTAGAACGCCTACCTTGTACCCCGGGCTGGTGCCCCCGTACGGAGAGAACAGCACCAGCCCGGGGCAGCTGCCGGCGCTACCTGCTTCCTCCTCGCATGCGCCGGCCCACGGATTTCGCCAGCAGCGCGCAAAGGAAGGAGGAAGCGGTGTCTACAGGTGCCCCGGGCTGGTGCTGTTTTCTCCTAACAAGGGCACCAGCCCGGGGTACAAGGTAGGTCATGTAAGTCACTTGGGGGTGCCTAACATTTTGGCACCCCCAAGTGACTTAGCCTTTCCTTCTCCTTTAATGTTAGAAGTATGACGAAAAGAACTTTCAGTGGAAGATGGCATTATCGCCTTTGGACATGCCAGCTGTGCCTTCCACACCTGCTAACATATTTGTCTGGAATAGAATAGAAGTGCAATTTTGAAAAGAGTTATAGGGTACGCTACATACCTGTGACTTTAGTAAATAGGGTTTGTGATGCATGTCAATCGATTATAACAAGTATTTAGGAGGTCTTCTCTGATGAAGTGTCAGAATTATCCTCAGATAAATTATCCAGTGATGCAAAACTCGGAGAAGGAAGCCTGAAGCCCGGCTGAATAAGCTCATGTGAAAAGGGGTTATATTTTCCATTTAAGTTTTTAGTGCAGTTAAATATGACATGTATGCCAACCTGATAATGCCGTACACAAGAAAGGAAGTTTCTTTTAGTGCAAATGAATTTTTTGCACAGTAAGAATTGTAATGCAGTGGAATTTTCCTCAGGAAACATTTATAATGGCAGATATAATGGGTAGGTGATGGCTGACAGCAAATATTTTAGACTGATGTGGTTCGCCCACATAGAAAGCCTGTATAGACAGCCGCTTCCCATTTTTCCAAAGCAAATACTGTATGACAGATATTTTCCCCTTGTTTTTATTTAATACGTATGTATATACTGCTTACAACCCCCATATAAATGTTGCATTTGTATCTTTGGTATATATTGTGTTTTTAAGTTAAGTATCTTAGCATAACACTAGGTGGCAGTGTTACAATGTATTTAAACTGCATAGTTGTCACATAAGTGTCAAAGATCTTGTATACAAGATATTTTTTAATACTTTGATTTGTATAGTGGTTTGATTTCCTTTTATTTGCTTGTCATAAAGAACTTCAATCATGGACAGCATTGTAGTATTTATTAATAATAGAAAATACTCTTTTTGTCCATTTGTGTTGCACTGACTGCATTGGTATTACTATTCTGCGTAATGTTATTTATATGTTTTCTCTTTAGGTGAACTATCATGCACGGAATTACCAGTTGTCTCCATTTAGTATTGTTAATATTATGTACAGCTTCACTAAAACACAGGTATGTTTAAAAGCTTAGTTTCTTGCCTTGATCATTACATTACAAACCATTAAAATTATATGTCCATCAGTTTATTAATAATTCTAACTAAGTGACTGGTCAGCCCACTCAAAATAAATACAATTAATAAATAGTGTTAAAAAAAAAAAAAAAATTCCAGAAATAAATTTATGAAAAATCTCCCAAGCATGAATTCATAGTTCACAAAAATTCAAAGGTATACTTTTCAAAATATATCCTGCAGAGGCACAGATAGGTGATGCTAGAGAAGCTGTATCAAGTAGATATTGTGGGGTAATCGGTGAATTCATAAATAATCACCAAGTGCTGTTAATTGAGGGAATGAGGAGTTCATCACATTTGTCTAAGGCTAATGCCAGATGTGGCATTTTTACGCTGCGTGTCTTCTAATTCTTTTGGCGGCTGAAAAACGCACTATATCATCATCCATAGAAATAACTTAAACAGTCTCGATGGAAAAGACACTATGCGTAAATACGCTAGAAAACGCGTTACCACGGACTTTTCATGCATTTGCCGAAATACGCCGTTATTTGCACAGCAACCTATTCCTATGTATACACAAAGGCAGCTGCCAGACCTTGCAGAAATACGCTGCGTTTTTTCCTATTTCACACTATTAGCACCATGGGAAACGGGATTTGCTACGTCACCGGTACTAGGCTGAAAAACACCATAGTCAGGGGCTGTGTGGGTTGTGCAGCGTTTTTAGGCGGAGAAAATACACAGTGTAAAAACGCCACGTCTGGCATTAGCCTTATGCAGGGTTTGCCTTTCAATTAAAGGGGTTATTTTGCCTAATGGCTTGTTTGTAGCTAATAGATGAGAAGATGAGAGAGGAAGTATCTCTATATATTCCACAAGGGGCACATTTACATACAGGGCAGTTTTGCATTAGTGCAGTAATCCATATAAACTACTTAGTGGTAAGAAACAGAAAGCAAATATCCAACTGATGGATGATTTTCTTTTATGTTTTTGTACAAAATTACAGGGCTTCAGAGCTCTTTGGAAAGGAATGGGAAGCACATTTATTGTTCAGGGCATAAGCCTTGGAGCTGAAGGCATGCTTAGTGAATTTACTCATTTACCAAGGTAAGGTTTCATTTAAGAAAAATAATCTAGTCTAGATTTGCTTAATTACTTTACTCATTTTTCTTTATTACTGCTTTTATCCACACCTGGTGCCTGTGCCTGTTAATTTAATGTGTGTTTTGCTCAGCATACTGTTAGCCAAGCTTGTACAAAAAATTGTGATAGTTCATTAATTGCAAAGGAAGAACAACCCAAAAGTGACCAGGAAATGTTTGTGCTGAGAACTAGTAGTAGCCACTGGATGCTCTGTTTGGCTATAGTGGAGCATAGAAATTCCCACTATCTTTGTATCACTGCGGGACATATTTATAAAAGTGGGTATTTAAGTTAATGTAAAAAGTTGTAAAATTTGGTGAAACTGCAATACCAATTTATAAAGCTGCAGCATTTAAACTGGGTTTTCTGGGGATTTAAGGTGAACTACCTATTTTAAAAGGAAACCACACAAATCTAGAAAACTTGTAGAAACTAGTGGTGTGAAAAATGTATGTATGTTACACTGTTTCACACCTACCCTGGCCTCTACCCCAGATAGACTTAAGACTCAGACACACAGGTATTTTTTTATGCATTTGATGTGCGTTTGAGACAGAGGTTTGAGAGCACCTAAATACATCAGCTAATTGATTCACTGATTCACAGTTGAGTTTATGGCATTTGCGGTTCATCCCATTTTTTTAGATGACAGGTGCTATATTTTCTTGTGCTTAAATACGATAGAATGGAGGGTTGTGTTTAAAAAATGCATAAAAACACAGTACAGTAACCTTACACAACTTTTTAAATTTTTTTTAAACTGGCAACTATACAGCTGATTCAAAGCATATAAAATGTATAGTGAGGGATTCTGTAAAAAGTGGCACAAGAAATTGTATGTATTCAACAGGGCTGTGGAGTCGGTAGATAAATTCTCCGACTCCTCAGTTTCTGATACTTCCGATTCCGACTCAGACTCCACGACTCCGACTCCTCAGTTTTTGATACGTCCGACTCAGACTCCACGACTCCGACTCCTCTGTTTTTAATATGCTAATGTATTTTATACATCCAGGAAGGGGAAGGGGCACTTAAAACACAACTGAACTGATAATAAACTGATAGACAATTTTATCTATACTCCTACTCCTAATGATTTCCCTAGAATCCCATAGTCATGTTTAAAGTTTAAGCTAACATTACAGGTGAATTACAGCAGTTTTTCAAATGTTTTAAAGCTTCAGTCTTAAAGGAACAGTAACACTAAAAAATAAAAGAGCTTTAAAGTAATAAAAATATAATGCACTGTTGCCCTGCACAGGTAAAACTGGTGTGTTTGCTACAGGTAAACTACTATAATTTATATAATAAGCTGCTGTGTAGCCACGGGGGCAGCCATTCAAGCTGGAAAAAAGGAGAAAAGGCACAGGTTACATAGCAGATAACAGACAAGTTCTGTAGAATACAATAGTGTTTTATCTGTTATCTGCTATGTGCCTGTGCCTTTTCTCCTTTGAATGGCTGCCCCCATGGCTACACAGCAGCTTACTTATATAAACTAATAGTAGGGTTTCTGTAGCAAACACCCCAGCTGTACCAGTGCAGGAATGGCTGCCCCCGGGGCTACACAGCGGAGTATTTATATAAACTATAGTAGGGTTTCTGTAGCAAACACCCCAGCTGTACCGGTGCAGGAATGGCTGCCCCCATGGCTACACAGCAGGGTATTTATATAAACTATAGTAGGGTTTCTGTAGCAAACACCCCAGCTGTACCAGTGCAGGAATGGCTGCCCCCAGGGCTACACAGCAGGGTATTTATATAAACTATAGTAGGGTTTCTGTAGCAAACACCCCAGCTGTACCAGTGCAGGAATGGCTGCCCCCGGGGCTACACAGCAGGTATTTATATAAACTATAGTAGGGTTTCTGTAGCAAACACCCCAGCTGTACCGGTGCAGGAATGGCTGCCCCCGGGGCTACACAGCAGGGTATTTATATAAACTATAGTAGGGTTTCTGTAGCAAACACCCCAGCTGTACCAGTGCAGGAATGGCTGCCCCCAGGGCTACACAGCAGGGTATTTATATAAACTATAGTAGGGTTTCTGTAGCAAACACCCCAGCTGTACCGGTGCAGGAATGGCTGCCCCCGGGGCTACACAGCGGGGTATTTATATAAACTATAGTAGGGTTCCTGAAGCAAACACCCCAGCTGTACCAGTGCAGGAATGGCTGCCTCCGGGGCTACACAGCGGGGTATTTATATAAACTATAGTAGGGTTTCTGTAGCAAACACCCCAGCTGTACCAGTGCAGGAATGGCTGCCCCCGGGGCTACACAGCGGGGTATTTATATAAACTATAGTAGATTTTCTGAAGTAAACCACACAGTGCAGGGCAGCAGCACATTATATTTTAGTTACTTTTATACACTTTCATTTTTTGGTGTTACTGTTCCTTGACACTATTGACTATCCATTCCCTTCACGTATACAAGTATTTCTAGTCCTGCAAATTTTTTTTACTTAATTATTTATCAGTGAGAGTTAGGCTAGGTTCACAGTGGGCATTGTGTTCCCTGTAACAGAGAAACACGACGCAGTGGAGCTTCCGCACCTTAACTGCGTTACATCCCAGTTAGTGAAGCATACAGTCAATGAAAAGCATGCTTCATGGTCGCTCAACGTGTTTGTTTATGCACTGCGTGCATTGGGCTTTATTCTTATAGCAGAGAAGTAATTAATTATGACTGTTCGTGAATTGGGACATTTAAACTTGCTTTATTTTTTTTTTTTTTATTCCCATTTAAATTTAGTAGGAGTCGGAGTCGGTTCATTTTTTGCCGACTCCAACTCCAAGTACCCAAAATTGCCTCCGACTCCACAGCCCTGGTATTCAAAACCTTTTGCTATATCTATAACTATTTACAAAAAGCAATGGCATTAAAAATGACCATTTTTTTTATGTTCTTCATAGGGAGCTTAATCATAAATGGAATCCAAAGCAAATAGGGGGACATCTTCTTCTGAAAGGGTAAGTGCTTAATTTTGTAAGAATCTGTAATAAATATTTAATGGACATCTTTGTCTTTAAATATTACAGTCCTACCATATCCAAACATAAGGATATTGTACAGGAGGATGATAAAAAGAAATGTGAAACTAGAAAGGGAAGTTTGAGAACAAACTTTATGTTGATTTGAAAAACGTGAAGTTACTGAGTTCAATCTGATTGGCTGTTGTTGGCTCCACCCGGTTTTTGTAACCTCGGATCACAATTATATAGTAAAAACCACTGTGCAAAATTTAGGGACTCTGGTTTTAATAGTGTCTGAATGGCAGCAATTTAAATGAGTCGATGAGTGACATCTGTTTGGCAGTTGGTGGCTCCGCCCACTTTTTTAACCTGAAACTGCAGTTACCCAGTGACTAACTGCAAAGTTTAGAAACCCTAGGATCAATTGTTAAAGAATGGCAGCAGTTTAGATTTAAACCAATAAAAGTCAGTAGGTGAATTGTGGTTGGTGGGTGTGCCCACTTTTTCTGTCCTTGAGTTGAAGTCACGCAGTGACAAACATTGGGCACCCTGGCATAATTAGTGTACAAATGACAGCATTTTATATTTAAGACAATAAAAAATGGATGAATTCTGATTGGTTGTTAGTGGCCCAACCCACTTTTCATATTTTTTAACTGCAGTCCACCAGTGACCAGTTCTGCAACGTTTGGGGACTCGGGCCAAAAATTGTGGGACTGACAGCATTTTACCAATAAAATTCAATAGTTGAAATATGATTAGCTGTTTGTGGCTCAACACAAACACAAACAATCATGACATTTTCATTCAGGCTGACCCCATGACTGTGATTCAAGTTTGGGGAGTGTAGCCTCAAAGCTGTAAGATTGGCAGCAGTTTCAATTTCCCCACTAAAGTCAAGGGGTGAAATTTGATTGGCTGCTGTTTGCCCCTCCCATGATTATGTTATTTAAGTTTGGGGAGTGTAGCTGAAGTGGCAGAAGTTTGAAAACCTTCCCTCTCAAAGTCAATGGGAAAATTGGGGTGTTGGGAGCGGCACCACAAAAAGACGGGGGGGCGGGATCACTTAGAAAAGCACAAGCAACCTGCTCCGCTATAGGGCAAAGAAGTGTGGAGAGTTTGGGTGTTGTACCCCTAAAACTGTAGGAGGAGTAGCGCTTAGAAAATGGGGGGCATTAAGAATAATAATAAGAAGAAAAAGCTGAAGTCGAACAGTATATTGAGTTTTTCAACCCAACATAATTAATAGCTTCATTTAGACCTTTAGGAGCTAAGGTATTCAGCCTCCATATCCAAAAAATTCCCCTCCTGCAAATGTTTTTGTTCTAGATTCCCTAGCCTAGTGGAACCATCTCGAGTACCATCCACCGTAGCAAAGAAATGGAAAGGTTGCTTCCGACAATGTCGACTAACATAAGTCTGTTTTGTTTTGACATTACGTATAGCACTTCTGTGCTCATTAAGTCTTTGTCTGACCGTTCTGTTAGTTTTGCTGTTAGTACGCAAGGCCACAGGGACACTGCAGTAGATAAATTAGTTTTGTAGATATACACGTGGAATACCTTAATAGTTTAATCTGGGAATGTTGGCTGTGAGACAGTGGGCCCTTTTATAATGCAGGGGTGGCAGTGGTCGGGCCCCTGGGGGGAATGGGAGGATCCTGCATACCCTGGTCTGACCCTGACCAGTGTGCACTGGAGTAAAGTCACTTTTTTCTACAACATTTCCGGAGTGCTGCTGTTTTTTCATTTTATCCTGGTCTGACCCTGATCCCATCTTCAAAAAACTCTAAGGCTAAGATAGAAGCTGTCTCTGCTCAGTCCATTTAAAGGAACAGTAACACCAAAAAATGAAAGTGTGTAAAAGTAACTAAAATATAATGTGCTGCTGCCCTGCACTGGTAAAAGTTGTGTGTTTACTTCAGAAAGTCTACTATAATTTATATAAATTGTATGTATACTGCCATATGACCCACTATATTGCAGCCTCTTTATTAATGGTAATTCTCATCTGTGTATCCCTCTGCTGTATACTGCCATATGACCCACTATATTGCAGCCTCTTTATTAATGGTAATTCTCATCTGTGTATCTGCTATGCCAATAACTTTTTCTGTTAGGCCTACCTTGATTTAGTACTTGTGATAGCTGTGTCAAACTCACATCTGTGTCCACTCCTCAGTGAGCAAGAGATATTTTTACAGCCCCAAAACTTGGTTCTGGTGCTTGTAAAAGTCTCACAGCCTGCTTACTTTGATCCCTGAGTGCTTAACTGATTAATTAGTCAATTAGATTCTGGCTTTCCCCAATCAACTGCATATAAATTCAGATGCAGCCTTGGGGATGGCACTAGTGTCAGGCACTGGTGCTACCATTTCCTAAGTGCCAACATTTCACAAGTGCTAGGAAGAAGGGAATGGCAGTTAAACAAGGCAGTTGGACAAGGCACTGACAAGGCTACAAACTATCTCCTATCAACACTGAACAAGGTGGAATCGCAAGAAAACAACTTTGCTTATTCATGGTAGTTTGTTATTTCCTATCCCAAAATGTTTTATCCTGCCCTCCTCCTCTTTGCACTTTCATGTTTCCTAAAACATCTCCAGCCACACCCTCCATCCAGTCAGAAAGGTATAACAATCACTGCCTCTCTCCTCTCCTCTCCTTCCCTCTCAGCACATGAAGTTTTTAAATTGCTCTGCTCCGTAACCCCAGTTAACTCTTTCTCCTCATATAAAACAAAAACGTACAAATCCCGCTCTCACCTTGCATTCCTCTCCTTCCTGTTACTCGCTGCTGGTGACATTTCCCCCAACCCTGGCCCTTACCCCATCCCTGTTCTGTTAGGGACACGTTCCCCAAACCCACCCTGTACCCCTCTGAAGTACAGGACCCTTACCCCTATACCCAAAGCCTCTATTCAAATTTCCTGTGCCCTCTGGAATTCCCGCTCTGTCTGCAACAAACTCACCTCCATCCATGACCTTTTCATCGCTAAATCGCTTAACTTGTTTGCAATAACTGAGACCTGGCTTTCCCCTACTGACACTGCCTCACCTGCTGCTCTGTCCTTTGGGGGGCTACACCTTACTCACACTCCCAGGCCTGGAAACAGGGCAGGGGGTGGGGTAGGGCTCCTTCTCTCCCCCCGCTATTCATTTAAAGTCCTTCCACCTCCTCCTTCTCTTTCATTTTCCTCATTTGAGGTTCACTCTATTAAGCTCTTCTCCCCTGTTTCGCTTCGCATTGCGGTCATATACCGACCTCCTGGACCGACCTCACAATTCTTTGACCACTTCTCTGCCTGGCTTCCTTACTTCCTTTCCTCTGACTCCCCATCCATTGTACTAGGTGACTTTAACATACCTGTTAACAATCCTAATGCCCCTGCTACCTCTAAACTCCTTTCACTAACATCCTCCTTTGGGTTATCTCTGTGCTCTGACTCCCCCTCTCACTCTAATGGAAACTCCCTGGATCTTATATTTACAAAATGTTGTTCTACCTCCAACTTCACTAACTCCCCTTTCCCCCTCTCTGATCACAATCTGCTCACATTTCACCTCTCGCTAACTCCCTCTACACCCTCTGCTGCCCCCCAAACATACACATACCGAGACCTGCAATCCCTAAACACGTCACATCTCTCTTCTACCTTTGACTCTCTTCATTCTAACATCCAAACTGTCTCTTGTCCTAATCAGGCTACCTCTGTCTACTACAGCACACTCACCACTGCCCTCAATGTGCTTGCTCCTGCCAAGACCAAACGCGTGAGGCCCAAACCACTCCAACCCTGGCACACTGCTCATACCAAATCCCTCCAAAAACAGTCACGTACACTTGAGCGCCGCTGGCGCAAATCAAGGTCAGAGTCAGATTTCTGCAGCTACAAATCTGCTCTGCTCTCCTACAACACCACCCTCTGCCAAGCTAAACAAACCTACTTCACTGCACTTATTAACTCCCTCTCTAAAAAACCTGCACAACTCTTCTCTACCTTTAACTCTCTGCTGTCCCCTCCTCCGCCACCTCCGTGTGCTTCAGTCACTGCTCAAGCTATTGCTGAGCACTTTAAAAATAAAATTGACACCATCCGAAGTGACATTGCACAACTAAATCCCCATAACCATTCCCCTCCCTCCCCAGTCTCTTCTTGGCTCCTTCCCCCCAGTGACTGAAGAGGAAGTCTCAAAACTGCTGTCTTCCTCCCACCTTACTACCTGCCCGCTTGATCCCATTCCTACCAAACTTCTACGTAATGCCAACCCCTGTCTTATCAAAGCCTTAACTCATCTATTCAATCTCTCGCTCTCTACTGGAATCTTTCCCTCCCAACTGAAACATGCACTTGTAACCCCTATTCTGAAAAAACCCTCCCTTGATCCTTCCAATCCTACTAACCTCCGACCTATCTCTCTGCTCCCATTCATCTCCAAACTGCTTGAGCGCCTAGTATCCAACCGACTGACGCTATTCCTCTCTGACAATAACCTCCTGGATCCCCTACAATCTGGTTTTAGACAACAACACTCCACCGAAACTGCTCTAACCCGACTAACAAATGACCTCCTTTCGGCTAAAGCCAAAAAACACTACTCGCTACTGATACTTCTCGATCTCTCTGCTGCTTTTGACACTGTGGATCACCCTCTTCTCCTCCAGACTCTCCGCTCTCTTGGCCTTCGTGACACTGCCTTATCCTGGTTTTCATCTCATCTCTCAGATCGATCCTTCAGTGTCTCTTACAATGGGGAATCATCTTCTCCCTTGCCTCTTTCTGTCGGGGTTTCTCAAGGCTCTGTCCTGGGCCCCTTACTATTTTCTCTCTATACCTCCTCACTTGGCAAATTAATCAGTTCTTTTGGCTTTCAGTACCACCTCTATGCTGACGATACTCAGATCTATCTTTCCTCTCCTGATCTCAACCCAGAGCTTCTAACTCGCGTCTCTTCCTGCCTGTCCGCTATCTCCACTTGGATGTCCCAACGTTACCTCAAATTAAACCTCTCTAAAACTGAACTGGTTCTCTTTCCCCCATCCAACGCCCACATTGTTCCCGAGGTATCTATAACGGTTAACAATTCTACCATCACCCCATCTTCCCAGGCCCGGTGCCTTGGGGTTATCCTTGATTCTGCCCTGTCCTTCACCCCTCATATCCAATCACTTATCAAATCATGTCACTTTCACCTAAGAAATATCTCCAAAATCCGATCATTTATCACCCAAGATGCTGCCAAAATTCTTATTCACTCTCTTATAATATCTCGCCTGGACTACTGTAACTCCCTATTAATTGGCCTTCCCCTCCAAAGACTGTCCCCTCTCCAGTCCATAATGAATACTGCTGCCAGGCTCATACACCTCTCCAACCGCTCCTCCTCTGCCGTGCCACTCTGCCAATCCCTGCACTGGCTTCCCCTACCATCCCCTCACATTTAAAGCAGTCCATAACTCTGCCCCACCCTACATCTCTGAACTCATCTCTAGGTACCATCCAACCCGCTTGTTACGCTCCTCTACTGACCTGCTCCTCAACTCCTCTCTCATTCCCTCCTCACACGCTCGCATTCAAGACTTTGCAAGGGCTGCCCCCCTTCTCTGGAATTCGCTCCCACAAACTGTCAGACTTTCTCCCAATCTCTCTGCCTTCAAGAAATCTCTAAAAACACATTTATTTAGAGAGGCTTACCCTATTCTAGTTTAGCAATACCCTGTGCCCCACCTCTCACAACTCTGGTCATGCCCATTCCCACACCTTGTGTCTCAACCCTTTCTCCTTGTAGATTGTAAGCTCTTTTGGGCAGGGCCCTCTTCACCTCTTGTATCGGTTATTGATTGCTTTATATGTTACTCTGTATGTCCAATGTATGTAACCCACTTATTGTACAGCGCTGCGGAATATGTTGGCGCTTTATAAATAAATGTTAATGTAATGTATAAATAAGCTGCTATATAGCCATGGGGGCAGCCATTCAAAGGAGAAAAGGCACAGGCACATAGCAGATAACAGATAAAACACTATTGTATTCTACAGAACTTATCTGTTATCTGCTACATAACCTGTGCCTTTTCTCCTTTTTTCCAGCTTGAATGGCTGCCCCCGTAGCTACACAGCAGCTTATTATATAAACTATAGTAGTGTTACTGTAGCAAACACACCAGTTTTACCAGTGCAGGGCAACCGTGCATTATATTTCTATTACTTTAAAGCTCTTTCATTTTTTAATGTTACTGTTCCTTTAAAGCAAAAGAAGGGTAACAATTAAAGGGGCTATTCACTCTTCACCATTTTGTTCAGCAACTCTCCAGTTTCAGCAGTTATCTGGTTATATTGCAGGTGGTGTAAAAATGGTCTCAGGGTAGCTCCATATATGACTTCATTCTTCATATTTTAGACATGGAATTGATGGTATACAAAAAAAAGTACAGGTTTGCTACAAACATATTGTGGGAGCTGGAGAACATCTAAACAGTTGTTTAATGCTCCTACTAGGGATTATTATTGCAAGCTGACAATGTAAGCACACCCTATTGTTTCTAATTGTAATCCTTGGCTTCTGGACCTTTGCGTGGGACATAACTTTATAAATATGCCGATTCTCTCTTTGTAATAGATTTTTTGCATTCATGGTGCATGGAATTATTTCCCATGTAAGAGCTACAACAGAGTTCTTTGATACCCTACATTTTATGGGGGAGTGTAAATATTTTACACAGCTACTAGCCTTTAAGAAATAGGTTTGATACAAGCCATTAAACTAATCTTGATATTTTCAAAAAACAGAATTGTATTTTTGCACTCAAAAAGGATCTTTAGGGGTTATGTAATAAAAGGCACCAAGTTTGGCCAGGAGCAGTGATCAATAGCAAGCAATCAGCAGGTAGAATTTATAGGTCACCTGTTCGAAAGCAAAGACAGAAAAAAAAGCACATGTTCATTGTGTGTACACTAATGAAAGTGTATGGAATTTCCATGCTATGGCCTAGAGCCATACAAGTGCTGTTCAAAGTGATGTTCAAAATCTAACTACTTGCTTAGTGGTTGCTACTGCTAACTGCACTGGTACTGATACCGTAGCATGTTTTGGAAATGAGCCCCAGAGTGTGTGTTACCTTTTTATTGGAATCTGTCTGTGTGCTCCCTGCTTACACATCACAAATGAATGCTGAATTTAAAAACTCTTATTCAGAACACTTTGGACCTGTCATTTTCTGCTTAAGTTGTCTTTCCGTAATTCCTCCATAGCCTAAGTCTGCTAAAAAATAATTTAAACATAAAATAAACCCAGTAGGATTGTTTTGCCACCAATATGGATTCATGCAGCTTAGTTAGCATCAAGTACAAGGAAAAGGGAAATAATTTAAATAATATGAATCATTTCATTAAAATGGGTGCTGTGGGAGTTGGCCTTCCTGTAATTGGAGCTTTCTGGATAGCTGATGCCCTGATGAGGGATGCCATATCTGTGTATATTTGGAGGTGACCGTACCAGACAATAAACAAAAAAAAAGTTGCTAAAGAATTACTGTATAAATGGTTAATGAGTATATTTATCTATTTTCGAGTTTGTCTTTCTAAATCAAATAAACTTATCGAATGCTCACTTATTTATTAATAAGGTAATCTCCTTTGAATAAAATTTGAATACATACAATTTTTCAAGTTTAATACGGCCTGACTTTGCAACTCCCATTGGCATCTATAGAAACTTTTAGACGGTGAATTTTTACATTCCAGTTTCCAGGTTTTTTTCTGAACATTCCATTTTACCAGATATTCGATTTTTTTTAAACATAATTCAAATTTAAGTTTTTTAAGCCCAAGAAAAATTGAATCATGAAAATAAATCAAAGTCAAACAAGTTGGTAAATCTCCCCCTAATTGTAGGTAAGTACAAAAATGTGATAGTACATAAGTCTTCACTTGTTTTGATAACAATTATATTTATATAAAAAAATTGCCAAAGCATAAAGTATGTCCTGTGAAAATGTATGCAATCTTCTGCCTTCCACATCTTGTTTGTCTTTACCAGCTATATATATATATATATATATATATATATATATATATATATATATATATATATATATATATATATATATATATATATATATAATATAGTTTATTTCTGAATGATATAATTAACTGTATTTGTTTATTTGCAGATTGGTCTATGTTATTGTAACTCCCTTTTATTCAGCAAGTCTAATTGAAACTGTTCAGGTAATTTCCTACGTTTCATTTCATACATTTTATGTTCCTTGCTCCATGTTTCTCTTATACTGTCAATTATTCATACCCATAAGTGGTTTTATTGCCCCTTAAAAATGGAAATGGAACTTTTTTCTGATTTGTACCGCTAAGGCATTACTGCTTTGAAGATGTGGCCTTCCAGCTGTTTAGACCTGTTGGTTTTTTTCCCAATCAAATCGGCTGCATTTAATCCAGCAGCGCATACCTTTATTTTCCCCCATGTACTTTCACTGACAGCCGCCTTCAGGGAGTCTGAGCTGTAAATTATTGCTAATCAGCTGACTGTTTGATCTGAAGTGGAAAGTGCTGAGCAAATGAGTAAGTCCTGTCTTTCTGTAAGATTTGTGAGTGGAAACTAGCTGTGTTAGGGGGCAGATATTTAAATATGTGGAATTTTGTGTGTATAGATGGAAACATAAGCCTTCTAGCCTTAGGGAGGAGAGTGTGATTCAGGACTGTAACCCACTACCTGCAAAAATTAAATATATTTATTGCAATACACTAAGCAAGCTTCAGTAATCAGGTAGCGTTTTTCTTATAATTTCCTAATCTTTAACATGCAAAATACAAAAAGTTTTAAGGGTTTGAGTATAGGTTGCTAAAATATGTACAATGCATACAAAATGTAAATATAACTTTGAAAACCTTTGAAAGCAATACACACTGGGCTAATCTGAAGCAAAGGCTTATTTTGCTTTGATCTCACTTTCCTCAAAGATCTGTTGTGACTTGCAGAATAGACGTTGAACAGCAATTTTTAGAACTCATTCAGTTAAAGCGCATACAGTTCTCTGAAGAGAAAGTAACCCTTTGTAATATAAATAAAGAACATACATCTTTCAACAAAATAGCCTCATCACAGGATATATTTTCTCCAAGTACCACACATTTAAAATCTTCATTTAAAAAATAAGATATTTATTTGACATTACTGCAACAGATATATAAGGGATATGAAGTAGACGATATCCAGTGCACCAACTCTATAAGAAAAACCTAATGTAGTATCTTAACAGTTTACAGATATTTCCTAATACTTCATGTGCAATAATGGTTATTTAAGCAGCAAAATGTACAATGTCATCCAAATCAGAGCCTACCCAATTTGTTAAAAATATTATTTGTGAGTATGTAACCATTGGAGTGATGATAGTGCCCATTGCTGCCCACCCATTATAATGCAATGTGTATGTATTTTATGCATCATGAATATAATTGCACCTACACAGATTGCACACTAATGTGCGGCTTTCAAGAACTCTCATATTTTTTATGTATATGTTCAGTGTTCAGTATAAAAGAATAATAACTGTACCAACAGTAACTAACAACTGCAAACATTATCACTGTTTTGGTTTTTTACACCATAAGGTGTATAAGTCCTCTCCCATGGGCGGTGAAGTGCCTGATAACACCTTCTTCACTTTACTTTCAATCACCATATGTAAAACATTATACATAGTGCAATTAAATGGAAAGGCAAGGGGCAGGTATTGTGCTGGGGTGGGGGCTAGCTGATTTTTTAAACAAGAAGCTGGGCAGGCTGTATTGACAGCTGGAGGGAAGTTTACAAATATGATTCCAAGAACCCGGAGAGTACCATTATATGCAGTGAAACAGTGTAGTTTTATTGAGACATCTTTTAGCACAACATGTTTCGGCTCACCAGCCTTCCTCAGGTGCATGGAGGGAAGTTGCCTTCTCAGATCGCTGATGGGAACTGATTGCAAGTAATATATTTAAAGGAGAACTAGAACCTAATGTGAATATGGTTTCACATGTTGTATTTTATATGCTGGCGGGATGGCAGACGCGGCGGCGCGATTTTGCGCAAATCGCCGAAAAAGACTCGCGAGGCTTTTTTGGCGATTTGCGCGAAATCGCGCCGCCGCGTCTGCCATCCCGCCGGCGACTTACATGTTCGCCGGTGGGATGGCAGGGGGAAGGCAACTCGGGGAGATTAGTCGCCCGCGAGCAGGGAGTTTTGCCGCGGGCGACTAATCTCCCCGTGTACCAGAGCCCTGACACTCACATGCTCAGCTGTTGCTAAGCTTAGGCGTGGTTACAAATCAAGCAGAAAATGAGGCTGGCCTGTAATATAAGCTGATGCTACAGGACTGCTTATTGAATTCTGATGCTAATTGCACTGGTTTCAGAACTGCCATATAGTAATTATCTGTACTAATTACTAATCAGTCCTGTTTTGTGACAATTATGTTCTATATATACAGTATATTGTGAGTGGGTCCCTAAGCCCAGTAAGTGACAGCAGTACAGAGCATGTGCAGGGAATCAGCAGAAAAGAAGATGGGGAGCTACTGGGGCATCTTTGGGGACACAGATCTTCCCTGCTAAAGGCCTGTGGTTGCCTTGGGCTGGTACAGAAACCCAAAACATAATGAACAATATTTTTGTCCTACTACTTTAGCCATAGTTGTCCTCTAAGTGTAGATACTGTTTCAAATGAGGAACAAAATGGTTTTATAATTTTATTTGGTTTAACTATTTTTTATTGCTTAATGTCTTGGCAGTGAAATCACTGATCTTAGCCTCAGTTGAAGCACACTGGGTGCCATAGGCAGTTATTTGCTTACAGACTAAATAAAATGAACACAAGTAGAAATTATTGATAAGGTACGTTCAGGGTCCCTGATCCAATGGGAAAGTCAAACCTGCCCAATTGACATCTGGACAATTTTTGGCCAGATATTGGTTGGGTAGGCCCATCAGGGGTGCTCATACATGGCACATTAAGTTAAAATCCTGCCAAAAGAAGGGCTGAGGGAGCAGTAAGAGGAAAACAGATGGCAAATAGAAGGGAAGGCATGGTTGGTTCAAACAAAACTGAGCGTGAAATCAAAGGGCAATGGGGATATCAAGGAATAAGGAGAAAAGAAGGTAAAAGAAAGATTTATATAGTCAGACACGTTTCTCACAATTTTTTTTCCTATGTAGAGTGAGATTATACATGATAACCCTGGAATATTGGATTGCCTAAAAGAAGGAATTGGCCGAGTACTGAACCTGGGCGTACCTTACAGCAAACGACTGCTGCCACTCCTTGTTCTCACATTTCCCACTGTGCTTCATGGCATTCTTCACTACATCATCAGCTCCACCATCCAGAAGTGTGTTCTGTTCTTCATAAAGAAAAAGAGTCCTGCGCAGCTTCCAGGAGATGGCTCAAATGCCGTGCAAAACAAACTAGAAGATTACTTCCCAGAACTCATAGCTAATTTTGCTGCAAGCCTTTGTGCTGATGTTCTGCTCTATCCTCTAGAGACTGTACTGCACAGGCTTCACATTCAAGGAACACGTACTATTATAGACAATACAGACCTTGGCCACGAAGTTGTCCCAATCAACTCCCAATATGAAGGACTGAAAGACTGTATAAATACCATAAAAAGGGAAGAAGGTGGACTGGGTTTTTACAAAGGGTTTGGCGCTGTGGTGGTACAGTATACACTTCATGCTATTGTTTTACAAATAACTAAAATAATTTATTCATCTGTAGTGCAAACTGCTAGCTAAAAGGATGTATCCACTGGAACAGCATGCTTTCGCCATCTTGTTTTATACCTACCCAAATGAAACAGGCATTATACCCGCAAATCTGTTTCAGGATATGCAATCTGGATTTGTTCAATGGGTGGAAACACTTGCAGAGTTTTAGATTTTCAAAACAGAACCTTAAATTGTTGTCCTGTTAAAAAGCAGCACACAATGTCTTACTGCCAGTGCTGCTAAACTACATGGCCTTTAGTAAATGTGCATCTTCTTTGTAATTATCTTTTTGGGCATCAGAAATGTAAAGTGATACCTAAACTGTTTAAATCAGTGTCCTGTTAAATTGACATTCTCTCTGCCAATTATTTGCTTACTATTACCACTATTTGATAAGGTCCTGTGTAAATAAATGTTAAAAAAATCAAGTTCTTCAGACAATTATTGAACATATCTCAAGCAGCAAATATCTACATATAAGCATTTACATTTTTATTTTTTTTTAATTCTGGCACTGAAGGGCTTCTAAACTTAAGAATGCAGACTTATATTTGTAACACTGGTAAGAGCTTGACAGAAGCAGTGCTTTATATAGGGCTGGTGCCACCCTAGGTTGCAGAAGTGACGTCACGTGCACGGATACATACGACATCGCTTCCAATGGAAGTGACATTACATGTGGCTGCCAGCACTGTGGGAACCCTCCAGCTCCGCCGTCCAATTCAGCCAGGAGGTATCTGGGGAGAGCTCTTGCTCTTTTCTCAAGGTGGCCAAATTATTTTATCTTTGACTGATTTGGCCACTGTCATTTGCTGATCTAATCATTTGGGCCCAGAGGCCAACATTAGACCATTCATCTTTTGACAGTGGATTTTAATCCACTGGGAGAGTTCTACAACACAACATTTCTATGACTTTTATGCTTTGTTTGTCCACTCCCATGGCTGTTGGTTCAGGACACAGAGGCATTTCCTTATTACCTGCTTTATATCCTGGTTTGGCCACTTGAGGGTAGTACTATCACAAATTTATTTGGCTCACTGGTCGTATACGTTGTCCCTGGTCCGCACCCAATAGGGGTTTAAAAACCTCCCAGTAGACAAGTGGTTAGACAGCAAGGGTAGTACTGACACAAAGCTCCCCTTGCTGCTGCTCTGACAGCATGTCCATTGTGCTAACTTTATCATTGCTGTGATAGATGCTGGTCTACTTGCATGTCTTAGAGCACCCGTAACAGCACTGATAGGTGAAGAGACAAAGCATGGAAACACGAATCTTTCAAAATAAGCATTTTGATGTGTGAGCAGCATTAGGAAACCGAGTTCTAAGAAGCCAAATTTGTAGGCAATTAGGTCACAAAAACAATAAAATACTTGACTGTCAAAATAGAACATTATGAAAAATCATGACACCAAATGTTAAGCAAGCAAACTATACTGGCAAAGAAGAAAGGTAGACAATGACAGGGACAGACAGACAATCAGCAGTGTAACTGCTAAACCTTAAGCAACAACCTTTAGAATTCCAACAAATACATTCTACAAATTGATTATTTTGCTTGATTTGAAGCAGTTGCATGTTTTCTGTTGCATAGTTTGAATGACATGATATCCGGTCAATTGTTTTTCATTCAGTGCATTATTCAAGGTGTTGCTGAAATTACTGGCTCAACAAAGGACGGTATACTGTACTTTTGAATGTTATTTAATACTACTTAATTTGGAACTTTATGAAGCTGTAACATTTATAATTCTTTAAGAAAGGCTGTTGTAACATGCATCTGTATCATTATAGGCATTCCATGGTAGGGCAGGGATATTCACACACCCTCCAATTACACAATATTTTGCAGGAACAAAAATATGCTAATGTACTGCAGTATGTGCAAAGGGAACCTGGGCTACACCAGGTGTAAAATGGGAGGGTTTTACAAGTCTTATCTCACTGTCCCTTGTCCCTTAGACATAACTTGTACATGATGCTAGACCAGGGGTGGGCAAACTTTTTGGCTCAGGGGCCACATTGACTAACAGACAGGCCGGACCGGGCCGGGACAGCATTACGCCCGGGGCTGCCATCAGAAATCATGGGGCCTCTCAGCTCCCCCCCAGCATCCCCCAGCTCCACTTTCCAGCATCCTGCAGCTCCACTACCCAGCATCTTGAAGTTCCCTACCCAAGTATCCTGCAGTTCCCCACCCCAGCATCCTGCAGCTCCACCCCCAGCATCTTCCAGCTTCTCCTCAAAATCCTCCCACCAGCTCCTCCCAGCATCCTCCATGACCTGCGGCTCCCTCCTCCAGTGACCCGCTGCTTCCTCCGTCCTGTCCTTCTGTTCCCCGGCTCCCCAGTGCATTCTTTTATATGGTTGCGCCCCGTGCGTGCTGACGTTGTGCGCATGCACGGGGCGCAACCAATCAGGGCCTGTCATTCTTTTAAAGGGGCCGGAGACGGCGGGCCGGATTGAAAGGGCTATCGGGCCGGATGTGGCCCGCGGGCCGTAGTTTGCCCACCCCTGTGCTAGACTCAGAAAAAAAGACTTAGAAAAAAACCTAGACTCAAGCACTTTATTACATGTGTACACATGCAAGTTTTTGAGGGCAATGGCATGCTGGGAGAAGGGCCCTTCTTCCACCTGTATCTCTTGCTTAATGACCCTTAATTTTAACTGAGCTTATTTAAACAAGTGGTACTCTCCCTAACAATCAAGGGAGAGTATGCCCAATCGTCCCCTGTATGGGCCAACTGGGTGTCTGTATTACATTATTACTGGTCTCGCTCCTACTCGAGCACAGGGCCCTGTACTTTCTGCTTTTCTTTAATAACATAGTAAGTGGAAAAAAAAAATGTTTTATATATGGAAATACAGTAAATGACATTAGAGCACCAGAATCCAAAATGGGTAAATATGGCTTTCTGTTCGAAACTGCCAAATTTCAAAGCTTTCCTTTGTTTCTTGAAATCCCAGCATGGATTTCAACTAGTAACATGCGCACAGTGTCAGACTCTCAGACTGGTGTATTTCGGGGCTCATGGTAAGTGAATCAAGAACCCCCCCACACTACTGGTCAACAGCAATCTGCACCCTCCAAAGTGATGTGGGCCCTATTAGGACCAGGGCCCATCAGATTGTTTCCTAACGCCCTGTTGGGCCAGTCCAATGCTGTCAAGTAGCTCTGTAGTTCTATGGGGGACACAGATAAGTATAATATATTCACTAGAAACTTTCTCATTACATCATTCATTAAGCTACAGCTAGCATGATAATGGAAATACAAGGTAAAAACATTTTATGTACAAGATTGTATGAATTAAACTTTTACTCAGTGTTTTACAGTGTTTTAAAATGTTAATGAGGCTTTTTGCACCTATTGGGTGAAACAAGGCAAAACAGAAAAGCTTAGATGTAATCTGTCAGAATTACACTGAGAATTACTCCATTTTGAAAATGTCAAAAATAATGTTGTTGAAAATGTCTTTAAACTGTCTTTCTTTCACCAAAAACTGAAAAGTGACAGTTGAGTCAGAATTTAGGCGGATTTCTGTTTGTGAATAAGGAGAAAGTGTTTTACTCCACTAGACATAAAAAGCTGTATAGTACAACATGAAACCCAAATAAATGTTTTTATTAAAACATCAATAACTGTTATAAAGGTATTTAAATATGCCAGCTGTCAATTATATACTGCCTGCCCAACCTTAATGCCTCAGGCATGGAGGTAGAGCAGGCTATTACTTTCACTTTCTATTCAGCACTTAGCCTAGATGTCACTGCACTCCTCACATTCCCCCTCCCTGCTCATGGTCTATAATAAGGTATCCTGTGCATGCGTATTGGCATCAGGCCCCCCATTCTGGTACATGCACAAGATTTTGGGCATGAGGCAAAGCTTGTCTGCTTGCTGTGATTTTGATTCACAGAATAAAGGAAAAACGATTTATATAATTTATATAGTTTATTTTACTCAACTAACACAATAAGGAGGAATTCGGAATTATTTCTTAGGGTGACAGGTCCCCATTAAGTCTAAAGTGCCTTGGAGTTTGCAAGTGCTATTGGGATGGTAGTAATACCCATGCCGGTATCATCATTACACCCAGGGCACCACCCCCGCCCCTAGATCAGATAGTCCCTCCCCCAACGGTTTTAAGGTATCTCAGGAGCCCACCTGCCCCGTCTCATACCAATTTCCATGAAACAGGGAGGGGCCATGCTAATATGGAGAGTGGCCAGGAAAAGAGAATTACAGTAAGTTTGAAAACAATTCTCCCTTTTCCTGGCCACTCTATATCAGCATTACACCTGGAATACCAAGCCATGCCAAGAAAATACGGGCGGGAAAAGAAACCCACAGCCACTGGTTGGGTTCCTGCTGCAAAGGCATGACTGCTGAAAGAGGACAGGTTCAGACGGTAATGCTTGATGACCATGCCGATAACCAGGAAGCTACTTCACAAATCTCTGGGATTGGGACTTCTTCCTTTGCAGCCCATGAGGACGAGACAGCCCTAGTAGAGTGTGCCTTCAAGCCTTCTGGAGCTTGCTTGCCCTGAGCTTGATAAGCTTTAGCGATGGCCAAGTTGATCCAACGACTAACAGCAGAAGTACATGCTGGAAGACCCTTCCTTTTCCCCCCCGGAATCACAAATAGGTTGTTTGTCTTCCTGAAAGAGCTGGAGACCTCCAAATAAAGCTTTAGAGAGCGCACCGCGTCTATGAGATGTAAATCTTTAGCCTTCTGATCCTGAGAAAAGATGGGCAAAACTATCTCTCTTTTAAGGTGAAAGGGAGACGTCACCTTAGGCCTGAAGGATTGGACTGGCCAGATGACCACTCTGTCGTGGAGGAAAGAAATCTTGTCTGGACTACATGACAAGGCTTAGAGTTCACAGGCTCTGGCTGCTGCTGCTATGGCCAAAAGGAAAAGAGTCCTTAGTGTGGGGAGCCAGAGAGATATTTCTTCTAAAAGTTCAAACGGGGCCATGGAAAGGAAAAGCAGAACCAAGGGAAGAATCCAGACTGAAACAAGCGTTTGTATTGGCGATCTAATCTTTAAAGTGGCACAAAAGAATCTTTTGACCAGAGGATTCTCCGCCCACATTCTCTCCTATAAGGCTGAGAGAGCCAAGACATGGACCTTTAAGGTTCTGTATTGAAGGCCTTTGTCCAAGCCATCCTGGAGGAAACCCAGCACTTAAGACAGGGAAATCACCACTGACATGTGCTTCTCAGACTTCCACGATCTGAATCTTCCCTCGAAAGGAAGAGTGCAGAGGCTAATCTTAGAAGAGACATCCGCAGACCAGGATCTGAGCCACGAGGCATGGCAGGCAGCCACGGAAAGTGCCATAGAGCAAGCAGCCAGTCTAGTGCAATCCACAGCCCCCTCAGACATGAAACCTGCAGCAAGCTTAAGTTCCCTAAGGCTGTCTGAAATATCCTTAACATCAAGTCCCTCTGACAATGCCTTGTCAATGGCATCAGTCCACACGGACATGACCTTAGCTACAGAGACTAAAGCCACTGCTGGCTTACAGATAGCCCCAGAGACTAAGAAGGCTTTCCTCAAATACGTCTCAACACGTCTGTCCTTTGCATCCTTGAGGGCTGAACTGTCATCGATGGGAAGAGTGGTTTTCTTGGCCAGATGGATTACCACCGGATCTACCGCTGGGGGAGAGCTCCAATCCTTAATCTCTGAGTCCTTGAAAGGATATAGTTTGGAGAACCTAGTGCCAGGAGAAATTAATGAGATCTTTCTAGCTGCCTTTTGCCACTCCGCCTTGATAAGGTATGCGACCTCCTGAAACAGAGGGAAAGTCTGTCTGTCACCCTAATGACAAAATTAGGGATGGGATCATTTAAGTGTTAATGTAGAAATGTATGTATGTATAACTTAATTTATAAAGCACCACAAGGGTACGCAGCGCTGTACAATCTTACAGAATACAAAATTACACACAGGGAGGACAAGTGATATAATAAATAAATACAATAAATATATATACAGTATATAAGTGCCATGTGGTATGAGACACAGTAGGAAGGAGGTCCCTGCCCCGTAGAGCTTACAATCTAAGTGGTTGGGTAACATACAGGCACAAACCAGAAGGTAAGAGTGCACTAGGTATGGGCATTTGCCCTTAATTGCAGGACTGGGCAAAATAATGTCTTAGTGCTCCAGAAGGTAACAGCTGAGCTTTTTCTTAAAGAGAGTGGGTGAGTTTTCCCTACGGAGGGATTCAGGGATAGAGTTCCAGAGGTAAGGAGCAGCGAGATAGAAAGGTTTAAGACGAGAGAGCGCAGTGGGTGTGGATGGTGTAAAAAGACAGAGGCTCTGAGAGGAGCGGAGGAGACGACCAGGAACATGCAGGGAGACCAGTGAAGTAATGTAGTGAGGAGCAGAGGAGTGAAGAGCTTTGAATGTCAGCAGAAGGATTTTACAGGGTTGATGGTCATGCCATCAATAGTGATGGTGAAAGGAGGAGGAGGGCCAAGTTTGGGCAGGAAGACCATGAGTTCGGTTTTAGCTAGGTTAAGTTTGAGGTGGCGCCTGTTCATCCAGGAGGAGATAGCCAGGAGGCAGTTACCAATCTGGGTTTGAATATCAGTGGTTAGTGCAGGGGTGTCTAAATATATCTGGATGTCATCTGCATATAAGTGATATTTAAGACCAAAAGAAGAAATAAGGTCTCCCAAAGAGAGAGTGTACAGGGAGAACAGCAAAGGACCAAGCACAGAGCCCTGAGGCACCCCCATTCAGTAGAAAAACCTTGCAATGCAACTTGAGTGCTACTTAGCACAATACAGGCTAATTGGTGTCTGAACACAGGTTGCAGTATGTGCTACTTATCAGGTCCCAGCTATAATGGTGTAATACTGGGGAATGTCAATAATGCCTGCTGACTACACTGATAAAGTAATTCACTATGGAAACCATTAAAACATTGTGAGGACCAATAATAACAGTCAATAATAGTCATTCAGCCAGAAACTGCTGTGCAATACAGGTTGCACCACATTGCTGTGCCTAATTTATATAACTGAATCACAATTTCAAATTCTAGGGAAAATGAACAACTCTCACACTCAGGATTACATTTCCCATATAAAGTGCAAGTTTATTTTACTAATACAATGTAGATGAATCATTACCTATAGAGACTTGCAGAAACTGCTCGTCCTGTACATCAATGTGTTGGCATTCATTTCCAAAATGGGGCATTATAATTATGGATTTAGAAGTAATTCATGGTTGACTGACCTAAAACCTTGAAAAATTGTTGAAGGGTATAGAGCAGAGATTGTGTGTGGGACAGGGCTCATTCCATGGATATTGCGGGGGAGGCTGCAGGATTTGCACCACAAATACACATTATCTGATATCTGGCCAATAGGCAGCCCAATGTAGTTTAAACAAGGGGGTAATGCAGGACATGCTGATCACTGCAGCATTTCAAAGCCACACCGCACTTTAGTGGCTTTTTGTTTCTTTCATTAAGAATTTTGAATATTTTCTTTAAGTAGATAATTTCCATGTCAGTTTAAAAAATCCTTTAAATGCAGATTTCTTCTTCAAGGCTGTGTTGCTGCAGAGGAAGACTAATGAAATGCTTCATGTAGAAGGTGATTCTTAGAGTAAAGTGGCAGTGTGGGAGCTTTCCTGATGCAAGATGGTAGAGCGTTCCAGCATACACAGTATCCCAAGAAGACTAGAAAACAGTAACAGTGAGTGTTATTCAAAGTGCAGTGTTCACTGAGGTTACTTATCTCTTTTTCCCAGCAGGACCAATGGGGAATTGATATTTCTTCTAAGGCTCAACTGTTTCATGAGTGAAACATTAAATGTATTAATAAAGATATACAAATAATACATTGATCTCTGTGAAGTCTGCTCTTGAACTCCTGCCCTTTGCTCTGACTTCCCCTTTTAAAGGAGAAGGAAAGGCTAATAAAGAGTTAATCTCAAGCTGCAGGCATACCTTCAGTTGTCTCAATAGTGCCCTTAAGTCTCCCCATATTTCACCTGTTCAGATGATCAGAAGCAAAACAGGAAGAAAAAACGCTGAGCTGTGTAAAGAGGATTCCCATAATGCATGGCTCCTGCACAGACTATGCGACCAGGACACTGTAGGTGGCGCATGCGCATTGCTTGTTTTCAGTGAGAGAAGCAGGCGCACTCCCCTTCCCTCCCCTGGCCTCTGTGAGCAAGTATACAGACACAGAGGCAGAAGCACAGAAGGAGCAGGCAAGCGCTGTGGGGAGCGAGCGGCGGGGGGTAGTTGTGGGGTAGGGGTAGTTGTGGGGTGGGGGGGCGGTGCGAGCGGAGGGGTGTTTGATCACCACGGGGGGGGGGGGTGTTTGATCGCCATGGGGGGGAGGTGCGAGTGGGGGGGGTGTTTGAAGTGACCATTATTTAAAAAAATAAAGTTTGCGATTTGCTATAGGCAAGGGGGCTCTACACTATATTAAGGGCTACAGTAGTAGCCTTTCCTTGCTCTTTAATTACCCAATGTGGCCGTTTACAGTCTTCGTTCCTGTATAAGGACCATGGTTGTTATATATGATATAAAATTGAATATATTTTCCAACAAGCCATGAAGTCTTTGTTCATTCAAGTCCGTTCAAGTTTCCATTGAGCAGGTTCTTTTTCTCTAAATTACTTGCAGGAATACTTTGAGTGTAAAGGAATAGTAATTGTCTTGGGCACGCATTGCAAACATCTAGCAAACATTAACATATTCTTGGCACACGACAGGGATATGAATGAGGAACTTGAGGAATTTATTATCAATAGTATTTATTATTACATTACTATTTCTGTTTCAGTGACAGATATGATGACAGAGGTATGAGTTATTTGGAAACCAAAGATCCAGACAGCTCCAAATTACCGGGGGGCCATCTTCCATTTTAAGCTAATAATTCAAATTTTTAAACTTGACTAATATTTCTCTGTAATACTAATACCGTAACTTATACTTGATCCCAGCTAAGCTGAGTGAATCCGTATTAGTGGCAAAAAAATCCAGCTGGGTTTATTTACTGTTTAAAATGTTGTGGGGACATAGTTATGCCCCTTGTCCCCACCAAGAGACTGTGATAATTTGAATCCCAGTAACGAATCCCAGGACAAGATCCTCTGCACTCACCCACTTTACCCAATTTGCTAAAGACATTAAAATACTTTGTGCATTAAGGTACCAAAAATGACATCTCCTTTAACCCTTTCACTGCCAGCCGATTTGGTCAAAGCGGAACTTTTATTGCCAGACAGTTTTTGAACATTTTGCACACTTTAGGGGCCTTTCCTTGGGGGGGACTTTTAGTTTACCCAGGAAAGCAATATATCGTTTTTTTCAGGACAACCTAAACTTTCAAAATGTGCTAGAATTTTCGAGTAATTCTGTAACAAGATATAGACTACAAAATATCTAAAGAATGAAAAAAAACGTTTTTCATAATATAAACACATACCAGAAACAAAAATAGGAACAAAGCTTCTATTTTGCAGCATCTTATCTCCCACATATCACTAGGTACCAAGATAAAACACCCTAAATTTAAACTGCAGGGGTAAACTGAACAGTTTGATACCCAATATGTATAGGTTTACCTAGGTATATGGCATATAGGGGCCCCGAGGTGAACATACCCCCACATGATCTCTCATTTCAGCTCCTGCAAAACAAACACATTTACATCCTTTATTGTGCGATAAAGCTACAAAAAAGTACACTCACCCCTGAAAGCCATATATTTTTGGAAAATACACATTCCCCTGAATTCAAAATGGGTACCCATGTCTTTCTATTCCAAAGTTCCAAGCCCCAAAGCTTCCCTAAATTTGCCGATTTTTATGATATTTCCAAAACATCACCTCAAAACGTCCACTATGCAGCATCTTATTTTGTAGAGGTCATTAGATAGCTACAGTATATACAACACCCCAGAGGTCTCTATTCAATGTTTCCATAGTGCCTAACTGATAGATCCAAAATGCTTCATTACGTAAAAATCTTTTCTCTGGGCGGTATGAATAGATTGGGAATTAACATGTTTCTATTAAGTAATAAAATTATTATATAATATATGATCCCTCCCTGTGTAAATAGCTGCCTTTTCTCTAACCTTGTGTTATCTATTTTTATGTGTATTTTGATTTTGTGCTGTTGGTTTTATTTTTGTTGATATGTGTATTATTACGGGGTTAATATGTCGTAGGAGGAGTTCTGGTCTGTATAAAAAGTACCTCCTTGCGGTGGGTTCCATGCAGCTTTTGAGAAAGTGGTGTGTTGCCACGAAACGCGTCAAGCGTATGGTCCTTATATGCACATGCACAACTTGTTTTTAATGGACTCAATAAATATGGATTTTATTCAGCGATGATTTGGTTGCTCCGTATATTTTTCTTCTACTAAGATATTTTTCTACACCAAACTACCGCATGTTAAAGCTATGCTAAACAAAAGATTAGGAACACTAATACAGGGATAAAAATGCAAATTTTGGGGGGTCCTGGAGGGTCCTCTCTGCAGAGTCCTGCAACGATCACATCGCAGGACCGACATGACAGCCCCCCTGGCTCATTGACCAGGGGGCTGTCATTGCTCCTGACTCCTTTATCCGCCCAAGAACGTACGCCGTACGTGCTTGGCAGATAAAGCCTTTTTCTGCAAGGCAGGGATTCTTTGTCCATATATTGCAATTTGGGATGCACCAAATTCAGGATCTGGTTTGGGATTCGGCCAAGATTCTGCCTTTTTCAGCAAGATTTGGGTTCAGCCAATTCCACGCTACTGGTCGAACCAAATCCTTAAAATCATTTGACTTTTTGTCACGTAAACACGGAAGTTGAAAATATTTTGCAGAGTGTGGCACCCTTTAACCCATCTGTATCATCATTTACATATGCAAATATGCATTTGGGTTCAGTTTGGTATTGGGCTGAATCTTTTACAAAGGATTCAGAGTTCGGCTGTGTAGCCATGGTGGAAGCCATTAAGACTGGAAAAAGGAGAAAAGAAAAATGTTATATAGCAGATAAAACACCAGTGCCGGGCCAAGCCGACCGGGCGCCCTAGGCAATCTAGTCAGCTTGGCCTGCCCCCCCATGCTCCTCAAACGCCCACTTAGCCAAATATGTCCTGTTGTCAGCAATTTTAATAAAGATCTGCTAGACTACCATGCTTAAGTCAATGCATGTACAGCCACTTTACCATTTAGTAGTCTCTAAATGGTTACATTGTGCTTAGGGGATGTTCAGGAGCTTTCCATATTTTTTCTGAATACATGTATATGTCTAGAAGAAATTTGAATGGCTGATTTATTACTGAACATGCACCTTAAGAATTTAGTCATGCTTTAACTCTGAAAAGCTACACTCTCTGCAAGTCTTACCAGTCTTCTGTTTTAACTCATTTATCTAAAAAATTTGTGGGCATACTATGTGCCCTATAGTACAAACAAATTATAGCAGTCTTACAAATGGATGTATGCAACTTTCAGAATAATTTTAAGAAAATAAACTCCTGGCACCCTCTGTATATCTTGGTGCTGTCTGACGTGGCTGCTGGTAAAAAAAAATACCAGCTATTTATAGAGAAACTGACCACAATTTACAAAGTAATTTTTAAGTCTAGAGGGGTTATTTACATGGAAACTCACAGATGTGATCGCACATCATTTGTTGCATTCGTATTAAGTCATCCTGATGAGGAGTGCTATAAATGGTGATGTCTCAACAACAAAGATTTTCAGAGCAACTGTGACCGCGTGCAAGTGCAGCTGGGTGCAGAGTAACACATCCCCTGCAACTTTCCCAATTGTGACCACAGTTATGCAGGAATTATAGGGAAAACCACTAAATTATGGGCAAAAAACATGGCAACTTGTGCTTGTAAATAAACCTTAAGCTATGTCTCCTGTTAAAGAACTGTTGCATAGAAACTGCATTATCTGACACAGGAATTTGCTTTTCCCCTGTTTGCTGTTATTCTCCTGTACTGTGTGTAACAATAGTAAAGTACTACGTCATTTCCTTGTATAATATATAAAACATGAAACGAAGACACACTAGTGCAGGTTAATAGTACCTAATAATACCCAGTAATAGTCTACACCTTTTGCTAACTCTGCAAAGCAGAAGGCATATTTCTGACTGTAGCTGTAAATGAAGGAATGTCTGGTAATTCACACGCTGATTCATTCAGCCTTATTGAGTCATTGCTCTTGGCTATTATTTAAACTATCTTTAACCTTAACACGTTCCTGCCATGGTTACAAGTATCGTGTAATATAAACAATGTGATTGTATTTTAGCGATGAGCTAATGTTTTCGCCTGATACAGATTTGCTGCGAAATTTGCGATTGTTCAAAATTGCCTCAGAGCTGTGCTAGAATTTTACCATGTGTTGTATTGTATGGGGAAAAAACTCCAAGGAAGCCTCCCCTTGGCTTAAATGCATTTGATGCAAGAAAAAATACAACTGACTTTAATGCGCTTGACTTGAGGAAAAACCCAATATACCCCCATTGACTCAAATGCATTTGGTGCAGGAAAAACACTGCTGGGGGTTGTTTATAAAGTTTGTGCAGCACATATCTATTTGCATGTAGTTGTTTGCCCTTGTCTTCCATTACACATCCTAATTTTGCACTGCTGTGCAAATCATAGTGAAAGGCATATTGCTCACAGATATTCTCAAATGAGATGGGTGTTTGCATAAGCTTGGTCACTGTGCATGTTCGTTGTGAACAAATATATCGTCGGCGGTTAGTTTGTGAATATAGATTCGCAAAATCTTTAGTGAATGTTTTTTTCCATCACAAACTGTACCACCAAAGTGTTGTGTAACTTGAATGCAGAGAATGTGCATACATTTTTGCAATTTGCAATTATGCTATATATAAAAAGCTCTTAAAGACAATGGCAGCACCAATAAATATTTGCAAATATGTTTGCACATTAAATACAATTCAATATGTGAATGTTCAATTTGTGAATCATTCTGGGCTGCATGAAGTTTTTAAATGAACCCTACTTACTCCAAAGCATTTGGTGACAATTAAACACATTTGGCGAAGGGATAAAGGGCACTTTCACTCATCAATATTGTCTTTTTTATTGTTAACACTGTGGACTTTGCATTATTGTAACCAGCACAATGTAAAAATGTGTGTCTGGAAACAAAAATCTGGAAACTGCTAAATGGATTCTGCATGTGAACTACATTTTTAAATGGCTATTGGTTGTGTGCGATGTGCAGTGGTAGCAATAATATTCTGCTCATCCAAAGTTTGTGTTTTTCATTTATCCATTGTGCATAAATGAATGTTTTGCTTTTAACTAAGCCTCAGAAACTGAAATTGAGTGAATTTATACTTACCGAAATGTACTCTTCCCTTAGTCCCTGGGACATAAGGGAATAGTTAAAATAAAGTGATTCTTATTTGTCCAAATAACATGCATAATGGCTGTCAAACCATAGGTCCAGTGTGCAAAACCAAGTGAGTCCATTTACTACAGAGATACCTGATCATCTCCTCCTGAATGCACCGTAGAATACACTGATTTGATGATTTGATGTGTAGCTGGGTTCTTAAAGTGCTTTTAGAATCCGTGTTTCTGACACAGTGGGGCTTATTTACTAACTATTGATTGTTTATTTTAAACTCAATTTGAATTTTTTTCAAAAAAGTCGCAGAGAAATAATGCTGCAACTTACTAAATGGCTAGAAATCCAAATTTGACAATTGACCAGATTAAATTTGTCAAGTTCATGTAGAACAGGGGTTCCCAACCTATTATACCTGTGAGCAACATTCAAATGAAAAAAGTCTGGGGGTGCCAAATAAGAGCTATGATTTGGTAGCCCCCTACGTGTACTGACAGCCTGAGGCTCTGTTTGGAAGTACAGCTGATTTTTATGCTCCTAAAAGTGCCTCCAAGCCAGGAATTCAAAACTAAGCGCATGCCTTGAAGCCACTGGGAACAACATCCAAGGGGTTGGTGAACAACATGTTGCTGGCGAGCCACTGGTTGGGGATCACTGATATAGAAGTCAATGGCAAAAGTCCTTGAAGTTCTTCCTTTTGTCTCTAAACTTTAGAGATTTTGCTGGGTTTTGTCTAAAAGCTCGACTTCGAACAATAAAGTGAGGATTTTCGTGGCAACAATTAGAAAAAGTTGAGTTTTTACAACTTTTTTGCTGCAAGTTTTGTGTACATTTTTTTAGTTAATTCGGCAAAAAGAAATTAGTCAAATTTGAAAATAAATTAATTTGAGAAATTATGGAGTTAGTGTATTTGTCAATTTTCCAGGAAGAGAGAGAGAAAACAACCATGTGTTCTAGATTATATGTTTGCACAAATGGCTATGCCCCTACCCTGCAAGGCAAGAGCATATGTTAAAGGCATATCCCATTGTTCTAAAATAAGTATGTTTGAATGATGAAGACAGGTATACATTCATTATGCTGTGGTCAATACTACTTTAATTCTGCATGAACAAATTCTACAATTGGTTACTAGTTAGATATGTAATTCCAGCAGCGGGCAAGCATTCTTTGTATTCTTTTGGGGTTAGGTAATATCTGGAGCAAAGTGTGCTACACTTCTTACCACCCATAGCAACTAATTTGCAGGTAGTGCTTGTGGTAAATTCATTTCTTGGCCCCTAACATTCCAGATAATACAACCCACCCCTGTATATGAGCATATGAAAATACAATTATAATTCGACTGCATGCTTGTGAAATGACTACTTCAAACATCACATTAATGAGGCTGGTTGTGTAAAACAAACCAGGTAAATGACAAGGATATTCTTCTGTTTAGTCTGCATTTCTATCCTATCTATTGAAAGAATGTCAGTTAGAATAGGGAAATATCCTTTATAGGAATGACTCATGTAAAATCCTGGACAATGATGTATGAATGATCACTGTGCAAGGTTTTATTGTCATAGTAGGGTAAAAAAAAAAGATCTTGCTTCCGCTAGGTGCAGTTGTGTTAAGAAAACTATAAAGAGATAAATATAGATTATGCAAGGTGACTTACCCTTGGAATATTTCAGTTTTGTCACAATTTAATTGAGGAAGCATTATATGAGCAGGTAAATGAGGCAGAATGAAGAATTCAAAGCTGGTCATTTTTTTCCTATATATTTACGGAAAGCCCATCTCCTATAGACTCCATTTTAATCAAATAATCCAAATTTTTAAAAATAATTTCCTTTTTCTCTGTAATAATAAAACATTACCTTGTACTTGATCCAAAGTAAGATACAATTAATTCGTATTGGAGGCAAAACAGTCCTATTGGGTATTTTTAATATTTACATGTTTTTTTCGTATATTTTGTAAGAAGATCCAAATTATAACAGCATTCTATTCATACAATAGCATTCTAGATAACAGGTCACATACCTTTAATATATTTTTCAGAGCAAACAATTAGTTTTGGAGCAAAACTCCAAATCTGAAAGATACATGACATGCATATTAGTAAGCTGGAGATAATTACATTATAGCTCTGTATTTTTGTTCACACACAATTGCTTACGGGAAGACCATCTCCCACAGACTCCATTACAAGCAAATAATCCAAATATTTAAAAGTGATTTCCCCTAATTGTTGGTGCAAATTTTTTTGCAATGACTGTGGCAAAACTTCAGTCATAAATGGACCTCTAGTCATATTACACACATAAGTAAAAGTTGCAAGTCATAAGTAAAATCTGCATTTTTTATGGATTTGAATAATCAAAGAATTAAAAGTATAAAATGAATTTTACACATATTTGTTAGTATCGGAAGAGGAGTGGTGATATGATATCAGTGTTTGCTCTTAAGCCTCTAAAGTTAATAATTTATTTGTATGTGTTATAGCTATTGGCATGCCTTTGCGATATTGATGTCATAATTGAGTATAAGTGAGTATTAACCCTTAACCAATATATTTACTTAGGTAGTTGTGTGGTTGACGTTTGGACACAGGGATTGGCCCTTTTAGCCATGCAGCTTTGAAAGTACGCATGCACATTAATAATATATTATGCAATCGAAGTGTTGTGTTTTAGAATCACAGATACGTAACCGTAAAACGTGAATCACAGCAGCCTAGAAATTATTTTTCCAAGGAAAATTTAAAGTCTGGGCAAACGGTAGTGATGTGGGGGTCAACAAAAAGTTGACCTGCACCCAACCCTAGCCCACTCACTTTTCATCTGCTCCCAACCCTAACCCACTGAGACTCAGTATTTATAGACCATGGGTTGGACTGGGGGGTGCAGGGCCCACCGGGGCTGCTGTCCCAGGGGCCCCACACCCCCCAAGGTGCCCCGCCGGCTGTGCCCCCATAACCCGCTGCCACCTGCCTGACATCCTCCACTTAACGCATCAGAGGAGGACGCCGGGAGAGCGGTAACAGGGTTCGGGCCAGTCCGACCCTGTATAGACCCATGCCCGACCCACCCAAGTCTGATGTCTATAAATATTGCTGTCTGGGTGCTGGAATGGGACATAGTAAGGTTGTGACTCACCATAGTTGTCTGTAAAGAACATCCAAGGAAACATGAGTAAAATCAAAAATACAGTTCCTTCAAATGGGGGTTTTAAACCCCTTTTGCAGTGGAGGGCCACACAGCTCACAGAGGAAAACGTTTCACACCGACAGAGAAATACAAAAAACTAGAGAAAAAGAATAGAATAAGATAGAGATACTAATCTTCATATTGCAGTCCCCTGACATTGCATTTTTAGTCAGGTAAAAATTCTACCTAGTGAATATTTACAATGTGTTAGTGCCAGAAGACGTGTAGGAAGTTGATAACAGTGATTGCATGTAAGGAAGTTATTGTTAATAATTTATATGTTCATCTCTAAATCACTAAGGAATATCTACTGTGAAGATTAGAAAGTTTGTTGGAAATTACTAGGCTCACGTATGTAAAAGCTTGGGCTACGTTTTGATTCTGTAGAAAAGAAATTACACTAGTTTTAGGGGAGGGTTGACAAGGGGCGGGGGAGCCATTTCCTTCCTGGACAACTCCAGAAACTTGAGTAGACAATTTTTTTACTACAGGTGCAAGAGGGGTCAGATGTCCCCATTAAAGCCAATTAGGAGACAGGGTGCACTGTGGCATAAAGTCTTATGATTGTTGTTGATGCTATTACTGCCTCACTTTCTTATAGCACCCAACCCTTCTTTATACAGGTCTCAGAATATGACCCTTTTGAAAAATAAGTAAACCTTTTTTTTCTATCAGTAAAATTACTCTAAACAGCCTCCAGAATTACCTACCTTTGTCCCAGCATTCTCTCTGACCTGGTTCCTCAGTTAGAAGTTGATTGTTTGTTTTTCTTTGCTTCCTTGTGCAGAGTGAAGCCCTGCCCCCACTTCCTGTTCAGTTCTCTCTTCAATTCGACTACTCTAGTCAACCTGGAGAGCCTTCTGGGCATGCCTGGAGGCAGCAGGAGCCAGTCTGTGCATTAGCAGGGTTTTTTTTTTTTGATGAGAGACCTAAACAGGAAGTGGGGGCGGGGCTTCACTCTGCACAAGTACACTTGATAAAGGGTATTGACCATGTTGTGTTACCACTACCCACAATAAATGTTTTGCAGCAAACCTGCTGAAGTTTTTTTCCTATTTTTTGGATTTGTACAATAGTATTTGGTTGCAGCACAGAGCAACAACTAGGAGCGAAAGCTTTTGTTTCGCAAGTATTTTATACAAAGTTCACCAACAATTTTTCATTTTAGCTCATGGGTTTGTGTTACAATAAGAGAAAGCATAGGACATGAAGGCAGTGGTGGAGTAAAGGGGGAAGGAATGGTGACCCATGTTCTGGGCCAAACTAGGCGATCCAAATTGGGCCAATGATCAAATGATACTGCAAGCCAAAGGAGACCTCATTTGACAGGATTATAAAACCTAGCAGATAGTTATCTAACTAATTTTTTGCATGATATCAGTTGGGAAAGTCCTCCCAGAACCCCATACATGGGCAAATAAACCGCTGGTCTGGAGGAGCTGAGGTGGTAGCTTTTATTGGTGTTAAAGGTGAAGGTACTTTAAAGGTAGATTATACATATTAGCTGTAACAAGCAATGAGAGTAAGCAGCAGGAAGGGTCAGCAATGTGTTGTACTGTACTAAAGGGTTATGGATTAATGGGAGGAAATGGTATTTCTTCCTCTTTACAAATTAATGGCCCTATCTAGAATGTGCCAAGCTCTTTCGGTCTCTAGTGCAAGAAATATTATTAAAATAAAATTCAAAGAAGAAGAAACTGGTTTTTAACAATGAAAGCTGTGAAGTTATGGAGTTATCTTCCTGTAGGGATTGCACTGGCAGATGAATTAGCTAGCGGCAAGAAAGGGTTGGGGGCCTTTTTAGCAACTTTCAGGTTTACCATCTCTAAGTACAAAGTTGATCCAGGGACTTGTCCAATTACCTTCTTTGAGGAGGAAAGGATGTCTTTTTCCCCTTTGAGGTGAATTGGAGAGACTTCAAATGAGTTCTTGTTAGCCTTCTTCTGGATCAACTACCAGGTGGGTTCAACTGGTCAAAAAAGGACAGGAAGTTGCTGAATGTGTTTTATAATCTTAACTACCTCATCTGAAAGTCTCCCTTAAAGTCACAATTCTGTTGAAAGCAGTATGGCGCATGAAGTCTAAATTACAGCTTCTAAAAATAAACTGACATCTTACTATACATTCTCTACTGTAATGTGGGAATGGCATTCCATTTCAGTGAATGTATACTGCATGTTTAGTTCATCATGTTGCTTTTGTGACTGGGACACTGATAAGATCATTTGCAGTGTTTATATTTTTAGCTTTCTTTGGCAACACACATAAGGGGCTGTCATATCACTTCTGGGTCCTGATTGTCGAGAGACTTATCTCAAAGAGCAGCTACAGAGTTGGACTGGACAAGAGGGACACTGGGAAAAAACCTGATTGGCTCCCCAGCCCAAGACTGCTCCCTACCCAGGCTGCCCCTTCCACCTAATCACAACTGCAAAACGAAGGAGGAGGGAAGATGTAAAGGTATGTGGTGTGTGCTGGAGGTGCCTTGAAGGAGGGCATTTGATGTTGCAGCCCCCGTGGGCCCTGGACACCTCAGTCTGATACTGAACAGATTCATGACACCTGCTGAACTCTGCAGTTACCTTTTGGTTAACACTGCCATATTTTTAAAAAAAAAACACCAAACAATATTTTTTTCGTTTCTATTATAACTTATTTTTACACACGTAATTCTGCAATTTTGAGACCTGGTTTCCCCTTAAAAACTGTTGATGTGAGAACTGAATCAGGTATTCTGACTGCTAATTACAGTGTCTGAACAATTATTTTTTGAATCCAGGGATTTTGGTGATTTTATTGAATATCTTTAAAGAAATGTTATTCTGAATAAAAAATATAAATTAATATAAACATCAAAATAGCTGTGTATGCATGCTTATATCAAAATCTAAAATGATTCAGAGTGCTAACAATTGTACAGGTATGGAACCTGTAATCCAGATTTTTCGGGACCTGGGGTTTTCTGGATAAAGGGGACTTTCTGTAATTTGGATCTCCATATCTCTAAAATATATTTTAAACATTAAATAAACCCAGAAGGAACCACTTAGGCTTATATGTAAAGCTTGTTCCCAAAGTTTGACATATCGCAGATCCTTTATTGGTGCTTTGTGAACCAGGTAATTGTAAAGTCTAGAAAGTGCTTCTTTGAAGGGTAGATAACACTGGCATAATAATTCAAAAACATTGGGAGGAGTGAGATTTTTTATATTATTGCCCGTTATAGTCAATATGTAATGGGATATCTGGGCATATCTAAAAACTTCCTGGCTGCGCATATAATGATCCTCTTATAGGGTTCAAATGGATATAAATGTATTGTCATTTGTCAGGGAATATATTGTACTTAAACTGTTATGTTGCCACCAGGAAAATGCACCTTTCTCCAGACCAGGAATACATTCAGATATAGCTACTAATGATAAGGGTGATCTGTGAGAGAAGTATGGGTGAAAATGTTTCTCACCAAATGCCAAATGTGAAGTTAGTGGTTTATCACAGGGAGATATATTAGTCATTCCTGCATAGGGTGTACCCATAGCAAGTTGCATAAGCTTTAATGACCCATCTATTATTGTTCTAATCAGGTCTAGAGTGGGAAAAGTTTTATGGCATGTCAAAAAAATGGACCAATTGTGCTACTATGTAGTAGCTCTTTAAATACCTAGTCCTCTTTATGGAAAGGTAATCTTTGTATTTAGTCTAGGGCTTATTATCCCATATCAACTTATTCTAATTCTTCTAATGCTGGCTGAGATGGTAAGACTGGCAAATAGACATTTTTAATTCATGAACTCAGCAAGGAAAGTCAAAAATTTCTCCATGAGTGACAGCTTCTTAAAATCCTTGGGGTAATGGGCTTGGAACAGGCCACCATAATCAGGGGTGATCTGGACACCAAGATATTATAGGCTCTTGGGTTGCCAGCTAAATTCAAAGAGTTTTTGGATATGTTTTGGTATATTAATATCAAAGGAATTCATTGGGAAACTTTTTCATAGGTTTGGTGATCAGCATCAAAATGAATCAGCATGGAAAAGCACATTTTTGGTGGTCCTGGCCAACCATAGCCCCATAATGTGGGAATAAGTTTAGAGGCAGATAAACTGCAATATTTTAAACTAAAAACCATCAGATACAGGAGTCTTTGGGAGCGTGAGCCCCTTTATAGCTGACATTATTTCCCCACTTTCACTAGGTTTTGACATTCTGCTTTTTGGGGGCAAGATAGTGTGAGGAGCATAATACAAAGCAGAAACACATATATCACTGAAGATGAGGAAGTTACACCTTGTTTACACAAGATTTGATAGAACATGGCAAATTTACTGACAACTTTGGTTGGGTTGGCAGTTAAGGCTCCATCATTAATTCTGATCTGAGTAAAGTATCTTTCTATCTAATTTTCAATCTGCTGAACTGGTGAGTTTGAGAAAAGTGTGTGTTGTTTAATCTCCATGTATATACTAAATGTCTGGGAGTTATATTCCTGAAGTGGATTTTTACTAGTGTTGTCAGACCAATGGCAAGTTTGGATAGAACATTTTCTAAGAATGAAGAGATAGATTTGATAAGTTGAAAAAAATGCAAAGTCGGGCATCTACCAAGGGAAAAAGATTTGGGATATCAGAGAAATAATTTGTTTGCATTTTTCTACAGTAACTTTGTACCTTGCCGGTCACTAGCTTGGTTGACTATGATAATTTGTCCTTTATGGAGAGCAAAGAATTTTTGTATATTAAACCTCACAGATTCTGCAAGTGTGCATTTTCAACCCTAAATCCACCCAATGTCTGCATGAACACGTGGCTGCCGTTAAATAAATTCAAGGCGGCAAGGACTGAATCAGTAGATGTGACATTTTTCCACTAGTGGAGGATCTAATCAGTGTGACACTAGTCTATTATCATCATGTACTAAGAAATTACCAACATATTCACATATTAGTTAAAAAAAAAAACAACCAATAACCTATACAAGAGTTAGAGAGGGCCATTTAGCATCTACTCCTCAAGGATACCCTTGTGGCCCTTGAAAGATATACTGGTGAATAAAACATTTGAGTTCATTTTATGGGCCCCATATATATTTATAAATCCTATCCCAACTTCTGCGATGGGCTATAGGTACAAATTACCTACTACAAGTGGATTCACTGCAGGTTGGGTAGTGAGTCTGAATTGCAGGCCTGGTGTGCATCACAGTTTGGGGGTCTATAGCATGAGTGTCAGTTAATCAAAGATAGCTGTTTATCCACTAGCTTATCCATCACTTATATGCAATTGCAATCTTTCATTTTGCACAGTGGTTTTGCCTTCTACTGATAAGAGGCAAAGAAAGAACTGGTGCAATGTTTGCTGCAGGTATAATAACCCAAAGCAGCAAATCAGATATTTTCTTTCAACCATGAAGTGCATGCTGCCTCCTGATTGGTAGCTATGCAAGACCTGCAACAAAATAACACCTATTATGATATAAGCCCCATAGACTCTTTTTCAAACCTTCAAGGCATAAGGAATCTTAAATTCTTATTGTCTAGGACTAGGTAATATAATCTACAATATGCAGCATGATTGCATGGTCAAATGAAAGGTTTCAATTCTCAGTTGCTAAGCACAGTATGTTCTACATATATCTCACATAAAAAAGGTGTTTATTTTTTACACCAACCCTAATTCGACTAGAACAGAATCTTCCTTAGTCACAGGGAAACACACATAATGCATTTAAAGTACTTTTAGTCATACAATCTATCAGTTTTTTATCTAATAAGGAAGCCTCCATTAAACTGCACTGCAAGCCTTTGTAGCTGAATTGGGAAATCCCTTTATTAAAGAAGTACTACTATTTGCATAGCAAATGAAGTGGTTGTTTTCTCAGATCAGCTGTAGTCAGGCTCCTTTACCTAAACTACTCCGTGACAAACAGCAGCAAGTTAATGCTTGCTTAGAGGGAATAATATGCATAAACTTCAGTTTCTATTGATTTCTGTGGAACTGAATAACCCAAATACAAAAGTGTGTGGTTACATTTGGCCAACTATCATTTTTTTTTACATAATTATGTCATAGCCTGTGACTAACATTCCTGAGAACAATGAAATAAACAGTATTGTATGCAACCTGTAAAAAATGTATTAATATTCAGGGTCAGACTGGGCTGCCGGGTCACTGGGAAAAAACGGTGGACCCACTCGATCCCCGCAGGGCTCTTCTCCGATCTGCTGGTCTCCCTCCCTGACATGCTTAAGGTAAGTTTCACTTATGCGCAATCAGGGGAGGGGGCAGCGGGTGGTGGTGGCCCCTCCTGGGGGTGTGTGAAGGCTGCTGCAGGGGCTCATTGGAGGGTGCAGGGGCCCTTGAAGCAGTAGCCCTGGTGGGCCCTGCACCCCCCAGTCCGACCCTGTGAGTGTTACAGGAAGAGTCTTTTAATCCTTTAGGCACTACACACAGACTCACTACTTGAAGAACTTGTCACATAGCAAAATTTAACAATAGCCTACAAGAAATGCAGGCACATGTACTGAACTTAAGACCCAATCCTATGTTTTATATAAAATGACATAAGCAACTGTATCTAACATAGAACTATACATAATACTAAAGATAATATATAATACTAACTAGACATACATATAGATTCTAACACAGCCAGAGTAATGCCATTTTGTCTTTGTAGTAACTGGCATACAGGGCAATAGTAACTCAAATTTTTCTTTCTTTTTTTTTTTAAAGGAAAATAGCTGCACCTGAGAAATATGGGTATATTGGAAAACATAAAGCCCACCTTCTATCCCATGCACAGACAAACAGGGTGCAGAATTGAAAATAATACTACAAATATAATAAGAATACCATGTCAACTGATTGATGTGGGTTAAGCTCTGCTATAGTTCAGCACGACGATAGACACATGTATCTGGTCTCAATGTAATAAAAACAAAAAGTGATTAAACATAACATTTATGGTGGGGGTGGGGGTCTGATGGCTGCCTCAGTAGTGCTTTTTTTTACAGAGCTCCTGCTCCCAGTCCTCTATTCAGCTTACTGATAATACAGATTTTCTCAAAATGGGAAAATCACATAAAACTCCTGCTTTGGCATTTTTCCCATAGGTCGGTTCCATCAGCAAAGAAAAAGAATTGGGCCAAAATAGGGGACATAATACCAAATGACACAGAGCAGCATGGACTCACTGGAGAGATTCTCCCTTCTACCCTTCTATGGCCTTTCTACATCTAGTCATGATATACACGCTTCTTTCTTTCTCAGAAATCCGACATAGCCCTACTACTGTTGAATATAATGTTGAGAGGGAGAAAAAGCAAAGATTAAAGGAGAACTACAAGACCTGACTGCTAAACCCTGCACTCTTGAAAAGTTACATGCAGATCTCATTAAAGTACACATTACATTAAAGTAACTCTGCAAGACTCTCCCGGCAAGCAACACACTCCCTAAGCAAACGGACACATCAGCACCCTGCTTATACTGCTCGACGACACTGCTAAAGACAGGAGCCGGTGCTGCAATCTTCACATTCTCAGGGTTCCAGAGGATGTTACTACTGCCAAGCTATAGCGGATCCTACAGAATTTCTTCAATCAGCTACTAGAGTAGGATAAATGCACACCATCCAAACGGATTGGAAGGAGGAAGGCCCAGAGACATTCTTTGTGTTTTCCTTAACTTCACCTTAAAAAAAAGAATACATAGCAAAGCAAGGTAAATAAAAGCAGTCCAGTTAGGAGACAAGATTGGAAATTACCAGGACATGACTTATTTTACAGTATTACAGCATCAACTTGTACACAGGGCTGTGATGGTGCTAAGGGACAGAAACATTTCCTATAAAGGAACCTTCCTATTTGCATTGCTGGCCTTTTAAAATGGCAGAATGTTTGCCCTGAGGGAACCTCTTAATGCTCTGAAATTTTTTAAAGCCTATACCTGCCACTGCTAAACCTCCAGGAATGGAGCAGATATGTTTATATGCCACTGACCTGACTTGATTATTCTACCAAGGATAAGATATGCTTCATATATCTTACCCTCTTTAATGGTTATTGCTGTGCCATACCTTATGTTATGAAACGGTGCATAATTAAAGCTACTATATACTGCACTATACTACATAGATACAGCTAGTACGACCAGGCCTTACAACCCTCCTTTATCTAAACATATTCCTTTTGTTTATACATTTTAAATTGAAATAGTACTGTACTGTTATGACTATGCTTCAGATACTTATTACTTCCAACACATGTATGTGATGCACCTACACGTGGGCAAATATTCACGACTGCTCATAGTAAGGATATGATATTGGCTGAACACTGCCTAATTTACCTCACAAATATAGGTATACCGTATAATCACTTTGCCATCCACTTTTATATCCAATTTTATAGAGGGTTTTTTAAATGTTGTTATTTATTTATTGTAACTACATTGACTGGTCTTTCCAAAAATTAATGTTCAAACACTCAGCTTTACTGCTCACAAACACGATGCATGGATCCCCAATAGCTCACCACCTGGCCCTTTGGAACTTGAGAAAGGACGTGATACAGCCCGAAACATGTTGTGTGCAGTGGTATAAATAAATGCTAAAGCAGTTAACCTGCGTGAAGGTGCTCTCCTCTTATTCAAAGATTGGTCTTTCTCAGAAGCTATATCTGTGTGTATATTTGTTGCCATGGAAATGGTATTCTAACTACTTATACCTTGAGTTACCTCACAATCTGAAATACTTTGTAAGAGGAACGCTCTACTGCATGTGATAAGAATGATCTGCAGACTGCTATTTACATGCCACTGGGACATGTTTGGATGGTAAATCATATTTTGACCCTTAAGCCTACCTCCATAACTGAGTTAACAGGATTTTAAGTGCTTACAGTTTCCTTCTGGCTTCATGTTATGCCTCACTAATGTTTGCAAATGTATATGCTACCACATATAAACACTGGTGTATGTATTAATGTTCTTAAAATTTTGAGTGCTGCTGCCTTAGTCAGCATTTCTTGATAATTTTAGTTTGGGCCATGCTTTTATTTAAAAGACTATTTGGTTCTTTTCAAATTTAATGCCATACTTTACAAGTCAAATTTAAGCTTTATCATACTGAAATTAGACATTTTCTAAATATAACCAAGTACAAATGATGCACTATATTTAAAATAGTCTAGTTCACAGTCTCCTTCTCAGCACCCTGTCTCTCTTCATTCTCTCTTCATGCAGGAATTGGGAGTCTGATTTTGATTGACAGGTCTAATATATCCTAGAAGATGTATTAATGCTTACTCTTTTAAAATCACCAGAAATCTTACAATTCATGGCTTGTCTAATTAAGTACCAGTTCATAAAAATGTCCAACACGCATGCAGACAAGGCCAAAATTCCAACAGGTGTCCATAGAAACTTACATTGTAAAAATTCCATTACAAAAATTGTAACGTCATACAGATAGACACTTGACAGATGGGTATTACATATTAAGGCCTACATAGGGATGCTAAAAGAATTGTAACAAAAAAGAGAACTTTATTCACTTCAGGACTGCCCTATATATAAATGAACTGTTCTTACCCTAGAGTACCTAGAAATAGAGGACAACCCAACATTCTATTCTCAGCTATACACAAAATGGGGGGTTGAGGGAGCAATCCAAGGCCAAATATAAATACAATGGAAATGCAACTGATCTGGCCAAATTAGCTACAAGCATACAAAACAGAGGGGATTGATCAGTGCACATTCTCTGACCCCCTGTTTCACTAGTAAGTTAGTACCTATGCAAGTGCATGTTTTTACAAAAACAGGGTTTTTTAGTTATCATAAAATTGACAAGCCACTCCACATATAGTGGTCCTAACGTATTTTTCAAAGGCTGGCACCTCCCTGCATGGTAGCATTTCTTGGGATAAGTGCCTCCTGACCTGGGCATTGGGTACAGTCACAGGACTTAATATTCCCCCACCATTACATTTATAGAAGAGAGATTGCCAAGACATGACATTGCTTCCACAGGCTTAATCCTCCCTCGTTTGTAGCTTTTAAAGGAGAGAAACTTCCCAGACTAACACCCATTTTTAAAGGCAAAAGACCACCATTTAAAGGGATGGGTGTTGGCGTGCTACAACCACATGGATGTATGGCCATTCTTCCTATTCTCGGCTATGGCAGTCATCAAAATCTGCAAAAAGAACACACGTTGTTAATATTATAGAAAGAACTTGAGGCTCTGTGGTGGTCTTCTTACCTTTTCTAGTATCAAGCACTTTAGTTGCATTGTACTGTGGCCTACAGTATTTCAAAAAAATGTCTAGACACTGGGCTATCTGCTGAAGTTCCTTATGTATATTGCCCCTTTAATCTTCTTTATCTACTTTACCTTTCTTTTTGTCTGCCCTACATAGTGGACATTTTAAATGATACACCACGTTACTTGCTTTACAGGTGACATAGACCCTTAGTTTTATAGCAAAGCCTTGCAAAGGAAGGTTCCATATAATGGAGGAATAACACACAGTTAAGGTATGGAAATTTTGTTTCCCAGAATTTCTGTCCTCTTTCTTGGCTCTGTAAAGGAGAGGGGCAGAACATCTTTTTAGAGCAATCATGCATGCCAAAGTTTTATTTGGAGGATAATTTACCCCATACTATAAACCCATACTGCAAATTTTAATTATTGTTATTATCAAAACGTTTAGTTTTTGTATAATCCATGGGAGGGTTGCGGGCATAAAAGGGTTAACTGTGGGTATTGGCAGCTGAGGTAAAATTTTTCCCCCTTTCCTATTGGCCGTTCGTGTTGGCAGGGCTGGTCAGAGGGCAGAGTTCGCAGGGCATACTTCATTGGTGGTCCAGGGTCACGTGAGGGCATCAGGCGGCTATATAAGGACTTCACGGCAAGATCTTACCTTCATTCATCGGGAGCTGGCTTGGAGGCTGCATCGTCTTCGGGATGTTGTCCAGATTCGCTTCAGCGGCTGCAGCGTCGGCACGGGAGGTTCCGGATCTTCAGGCGGAAGACGTCCTTTCCTGGTTGCGGTCCAAGGCGGAGAAGACGGAACTTCGGCGGATCTTCTCGCGATGCCAGGAGGAGCTTGCCGGGGATTCAGATGAGAACATCACCTGCCAATCGGAGGACGTGTCAAGCCCGCGGAGCCAGCCAATGGGAGAACAGCCGACCCGGAAGAGAAGAACGAAGGCGCCGGTCAGAGGAGTCGCTTCAAAGAAGAAGACGCAAGCCAGGAAGAGGTTGCAAGAAACGCCGGGGACCTCTGCTGCGTCGCTGAGGAGTCGCCGCTGGCCTGTTACATCGCCGCCGCCAGAGGAAGAACATCAGACAACGCAGGACGTCGTGGGAGAAGGTCAGGGGAGTGAGCGGCGCGCTGATGCAAGTGCGGCCGCTTCTCCCGGAGCTGTTAACACTTCAGCTGCCACCGCAGCTGCACCCCCCACCCCTGGCTCTCCTGTTCCCTTTCAGGTACGCTGTCAGGAGACAGGCCAAGAGGCAGGACAGACAGAGCAGAATTCCGTGCTGCTGCGGGAGCTAGGTAAATTACTGCAGGCTTTGCCTGGCATTACCTCTACCCCCACTAACTTTATTACTCCTCCTGGTGCGGCGTCAACGCAAATAAGCACAGGAGTTAATGAATTAAGTTATAGGGATTCATTTACTTGCCCTGCCACTCCCCTTGGTTTGCACCTATCTAAAACAGTTAAGGAAAAGATTATTAAAGGTGAATATATAGATCTTTTATCTCTTTTGCCATCAGCAAAAGAGTTCCTAAAAACTGAAAAGAAAGGTGAAAAGGAGGAGGATAGGCGTCGTCCTGTAGCGAGAACATTCACAAATTGGCTACAGGCATTTTGTATATATGCCAATATTTTATGTGAGAAACAACCGCAATTTGGTCCAGGTTTATTTAAGCACCTGGACATAATTTTAGAGGCTTATAAAAGCTATGGGGGAGTGGCATGGTTTATTTATGAAGATAGATTCCGTCAGAAGATGTCTGTACATGGATCTATGGCTTGGGGATCTAAAGATATAGATCTGTGGATGGGCATGCTCACACCTAGACCACAAGTGGTTAGTCCCACGAATAAGAATGCTACAGGTAAGCCTAATTCTTGTTGGGCTTTTAATGAAAATTTTTGCAAATGGCAGAATAGCTGTCGGTATAAGCATGAGTGCTCCATTTGTAGTGGGGCACATCCTGCCTTTCGCTGTGCAAAAAGATTTCTTGGTGTCGCCAATAAGGCAAATACCAAGGAACCAGGAGCTAGAGCTGATAACTCCAGTGAGAGTCAGCGAAATGTTACCTTACCTAAGAATTTACCCAGACAAACCGACAGCGGAAATAATTGAATTTGGTTTTTCTTTTGGTTTCCAAATTACTGCTGACGATTTTAAATGGTCCCCTATTTTGGTTGATAATTTGAAGTCTGCTAAGTTATATCCAGATATAGTTTTTAGTAAGTTAAAAAAGGAAATGGCGAAGAATAGAATTGCTGGTCCTTTTCCAGACATCCCCTTTCATAATATGCGTATTTCGCCTTTGGGGGTGGTTCCCAAAAGAGAGGTGGGTGCTTTTCGATTAATCCATCATTTATCTTATCCAAAGGGTCTTTCCGTGAATGATGGCATTTCTGCTGAACTATGTTCAGTAGAGTATGCTTCTTTTGATAGGGCAATTGAATTGGTACGTTTATGTGGTCAAGGCTCTTTATTAGCTAAGACTGATATTGAATCTGCTTTCCGCCTTTTGCCAATACACCCTGATTCGCATTATCTTTTAGGTTTTCATTTTCAGGGAGCTTATTTCTATGATAAATGTCTCCCCATGGGATGTTCCATCTCTTGTAAATATTTTGAGATGTTTGCCACTTTCCTTGAATGGGTCATTAAATTTGAATCTGGAGCTAATTTTGTAACTCATTATCTGGATGATTTTTTATTTTTGGGCCCACGGGAATCGAATACCTGTAGCATTCTGCTTAATACATTTTTACTCTATGCAAAAAAGTTTGGAGTCCCTATTGCAAGGGAAAAAACTGTTGCCCCAACAACTTCTTTACAATTTCTGGGTATTGAAATTGACACTATGCGGATGGAATTTAGATTACCCGAGGCTAAGATCACAAAACTTAAAAGTCTGATTGCCAGTGCTTTGGTAGCTAAGAAATTAAAGTTAAAACATATACAGTCCTTAATAGGACATCTTAATTTCGCTACCAGAATTATACCAATGGGCCGTGTCTTTAATAGGCGGCTTATTGTTTTAACCATGGGTATAACCAACCCTAATTGGCACATACGCATTCCGACTTCAGTAAAAGAAGATTTGTTAATTTGGCGACAGTTTTTATCATTTTACAATGGCAGGACTTGTTGGCAGGAGGATTTTATTGAGAACTCAGCCATTCAGTTGTTCACGGATGCTGCAGGATCAACTGGTTTTGGGGCTTATTTATCTGGCTGTTGGTGCTGTGCAGCTTGGCCTACTGAATGGAGGGAGCAAGAATTGACAGGTAATTTAGTCTTATTAGAAATTTTTCCAGTGTTGGTAGCCTTAGAAATTTGGGGCTCGTGGCTGGCCAATAGACGCATTTTGCTTTTTTGTGATAATATGGGGGTGGTCCAAGTAATTAATAACCTATCAGCAAAGTCCCCCCCAGTAGTGAAAGTGATGAGACATTTGGTCTTTTTAGCCCTTAAGCATAATATTTGGCTCAAGGCGAAGCATATACCTGGGTGTCAGAATATTTTAGCAGATTCTTTATCTCGTTTTCAGCTCAATCTATTCAGGTCCCTAGCAAGAGAAGCAGAACTGGAAGGAGACATTTGCCCAGACTATCTTTGGAATATTCCGCTGCCAAATTGAGGGAATGGTTAATGAGATCGGTGAGGCAAAAGACATGGTCTTCATATGTAAAAATATGGAGAGCATGGTTTATTTTTAAGGAAAATATGTCAGGGAATGGGTTAGATATTTTATTATTATTTATTTTACAGCAAATGGAAGCTAAATACTCCCCAGCCTACATAAGGAAGCAATTGGCAGGTATTTCTTTTTTCTTAAAGCTTTTTCAGCTGCCGGATATTACAAAATCAGCAGTTGTTAAGCAAGTGCAAAAAGGGTTTTCTCGTAATTTCAGCCAGCAAGATCAGAGAAAACCTATAACTTTACCTATATTGCATAGTCTAGTTCGCTCTTTGGCATCAATATGCAGCAGTGTTTATGAAACCAATCTTTTTAGTTTTTTGTTTATCCTTATGTTTTTTGCTGCTCTTAGAGTAAGTGAGGCTGTGTCCCAATCTAAAGCCAAAGCAAGTGGCTTGGATGTTTCAGATGTTGTTATTATTAAAGGGAGACTGCGTATTCTAATTAGAAGTTCAAAAACTGACATTGCAGGTAGAGGTTCCACCTTATGGATAGGAAGTTTTCAGCATGATGGTTTGTGCCCGGTAAAAGCCTTTTTAAAATTTTCAGAAATTAGACCACACATCCCGGGTCCGTTATTTATACACAAGGATGGTACGCCTGTATCAAAATTCCAAATGCAGCGGGTGCTGCAGTTGGGAATTGTAAAAATTGGCTTATCGCCTGTTCATTATAAATCTCATTCTTTTAGAATTGGTGCTGCCACCCAAGCTTCTTTGTTGGGTATGGGTGAGAATTTTATAAAAAGGCTTGGACGCTGGGAATCAAATCGCTATCTGTCTTATGTAAGGCCAAACTTAGTAGATTTGCTATAATTCTATTTTCAGGAGAAAAGCAGTTTTCTGTCTGGATAGTGGGACATTCCTTTGTTTTTCGATCCCGAAGAAGAGCGCAAGAGAGAAATTATGGCCTCAACTTAGGTTTTTCATATAAAGAGGCAAAAATCGTCTGGTTTGGTTTGCTGGGTGCCAGATGGAGTGATTTACATGATATTGTTGCCAGATTGCATTGTAAATGGGGAAAACCTGATATAATTTTTATTCATCTGGGGGGTAATGATATTGGTCGAGTAAAAACTATTGATTTGATTAGATGCATGCGCAGGGACTTAGCTCATCTTCATTTTGCTTTACCAGAGACAATTATTATTTGGTCAGAAATAATTTCTAGGCTTCCTTGGTTAGTGGATACCCAGTTGAAGCCTCTTGAGCGTTGTAGGAAGAAAATTAATAATAACTTGTCCAAGTTTTTGGATTCTTTAAAGATGTTTTCATACAGACACACGGAGTTAGAATTGGGTGGTAGTGGCCTGCAGCATGTTGATGGGATTCATCTTTCAGATATTGGGCATGACATTTTTAATACGGGCATTCAAAATGCTATTGAAAAAGCCATGATTAAGTGGAAATGTGCCTATGCCACTTTTATGGAGTAAAGTGGCATTTTGGCGTGGAGGAAGTTGTATATTTAAAGTTGCGTTTTTTGGATGAGGATACGTCCCGGCTGGTAAGGTAAGGCGGGGCAAGTATTATTCTCTTTTAAATAATTAGGCGGCCTAGGATAAGTTATTCTCCCTGGGCTGGCTAGGAAGTTAAAACAACGTTTGTCTTTTTTGATTAAAGTCATGTTCTAATAAACAGCTGCGGCCATTTTTATCCACCCAAAAAATAATGTCTCCTTTGTCTTTATTTCTATTTTTGTTTACGAATTGGTACCGCATACCTTTTCCCATGTTAATAATTGTAAACAACAGCACCCATAGCAGTGTTCAGAAAGTACTATGAGCCAATCAGTGCCAATACCAATCACTGTTAGTTAAGCTGTCACAGCAGCACTGATAGCGGTGCCAACAGGTTTTGTGATGGGCATGCTAAAATGGTACAGCCAATAAAAGCTGTGAGTGATGCTGTGCTCACAGTGCATCCATAGTAGTGTCTGTTACCGCTGCAGACCTTGCAAAGAGACAGTATACCCATCTTTTCAAAATTAGCTCTATGAATAGGGCATGTGTAGAACATACTTTATGCCATTTGTTTTAATTTTCTATGTTTTCTGTTATTTATGGCACTAAAACGAATATGAAGCCTGCTTCACTTAAGTACTTCCAGATCCCAAAGAACTAAAACTAATTACCAGACCACTGAGAAGGCCCTGATAATGAATTGCTTAAAGGCTGCTGTTTAGAGAAGGGAGGCTCTAAGGGGAAGGGAAAAGGTAGGTTCCTTTATAAAGGAAGAGGAAAGGTAGGTTCTGTGGAAATAGCCCAATTTTAAAAATATCAATTTTTTTTAACTAAACCAATAGGCAGAATGTGATTTCAATGCAAGTCCTATTTTATGTTCCCATTTTTAGCAAGTGTATATATAGTGTATATAGACTGCCTCTTTAACCCTTTTACTGCCAGCCATTTTGGTCAAAGCGGAACTTGTATTGCCAGACAGTTTTTGAACATTTTGCACTGTTTCACTTTAGGGGCCTTTCCTCGGGGGGACTTTTAGTTTACCAAGGAAAACAATATATCGTTTTTTTCAGAACAACCTAAGCTTTCAAAATATGGTAGAATTTTTGTGTAATTCCAATTCTGTAACAAGATATAGGCTTCTAAATGTCTAAAAATGCAAAAAAAATCAAATTTTCCATAATATAATCACACATACTAGAAACAAAAATTATTTTATGCACGAATATACAACTGATTTGGAAAGTCCCATGTCTCCTGAACGTGCCAATACCAAATATATATAGTTTTATGGAGATTTCTCACTTGTATAGGTCAAAAACTCCCAGCAGTACACTACCAAATTCCCAAAGCACTGCTCCAAAAAAACTGCATACTTTGGATTTCAAGGCCAAAATTCCACTAACAGAAGGTTTATCCCAGAAAATTGTACATTTTTGGAAAGAACAGATTCTGGGGAATACAGAATAGGCACAACTGTCTGTCTACTCCAAACTATCAAGTCGCAATGCTTTCCTAAAGTTATTGGTTTTTATCAAAATTTGTGATTTTTTTTAAAAATCGCTTCAAAGCTTCTAGTCTATAGTATCTTATCTCCTACAGGTCATAAAGTAACCAAATAAAACACCCTAAATATGAATGCCTGGGGTCCACTGAACAGTTTGATGCCCAATATGTATAGGTTTACCTAAGTATGTGGCATGTAGGGGCCCCAATGTGAACATACCCCATATGAACTGTCATTTCTGTCATTTCAGCTTCTGCAAAATCAACACATTTACATCATTATATGTGGGATGAAGCTAGTAAAAAGTACGCTCACCCCAGAAAGTCATATATTTTTGGAAAGTACACATTCCCCCGAATCTAAAATGGGTACCCATGTCTTTCTACTCCAAAGTACCAAGCCGCACAGCTTTTCTAAAGTTAGCAATTTTGATGACATTTCCAAAAATCCCCTCAAAGCTTCCACTTTGAAGCATCTTATCTCCCACATAGCATTAGGTACCAAGATAAAACACCCTGAATTTGAACGCCAGGGGTCCACTGAACAGTTTGATGTCCAATATGTATAGGTTTACCTAAGTATGTGGCATGTAGGGGCCCCAATGTGAACATACCCCCATATGAACTGTCATTTCTGTCATTTCAGCTCCTGCAAAATCAACACATTTACATTATTATATGTGGGATAAAGCTACAAAAAAGTACGCTCACCCCAGAAAGTCATATATTTTTGGAAAGTACACATTCCCCCGAATCTAAAATGGGTACCCATGTCTTTCTACTCCAAAGTACCAAGCCGCACAGCTTTTCTAAAGTTAGCAATTTTGATGACATTTCCAAAAATCCCCTCAAAGCTTCCAATTTGAAGCATCTTATCTCCCACATAGCATTAGGTACCAAGATAAAACACCCTGAATTTGAACACCAGGGGTCCACTGAACAGTTTGATGCCCAATATGTATAGGTTTACCCAAGTATGTGGCATGTAGGGGCCCGAATGTGAACATACCCCCATATATACTGTCATTTCTGTCATTTCAGCTTCTGCAAAATCAACACATTTACATCATTATATGTGGGATAAAGCTAGTAAAAAGTATGCTCACCCCAGAAAGTCATATATTTTTGGAAAGTACACATTCCCCCGAATCTAAAATGGGTACCTATGTCTTTCTACTCCAAAGTACCAAGCCGCACAGCTTTTCTAAAGTTAGCAATTTTGATGACATTTCCAAAAATCCCCTCAAAGCTTCCACTTTGAAGCATCTTATCTCCCACATAGCATTAGGTACCAAGATAAAACACCCTGAATTTGAACGCCAGGGGTCCACTAAACAGTTTGATGCCCAATATGTATAGGTTTACCTAAGTATGTGGCATGTAGGGGCCCCAATGTGAACATACCCCCATATGAACTGTCATTTCTGTCATTTCAGCTCCTGCAAAATCAACACATTTACATTATTATATGTGGGATAAAGCTACAAAAAAGTACGCTCACCCCAGAAAGTCATATATTTTTGGAAAGTACACATTCCCCCGAATCTAAAATGGGTACCCATGTCTTTCTACTCCAAAGTACCAAGCCGCACAGCTTTTCTAAAGTTAGCAATTTTGATGACATTTCCAAAAATCCCCTCAAAGCTTCCACTTTGAAGCATCTTATCTCCCACATAGCATTAGGTACCAAGATAAAACACCCTGAATTTGAACACCAGGGGTCCACTGAACAGTTTGATGCCCAATATGTATAGGTTTACCCAAGTATGTGGCATGTAGGGGCCCGAATGTGAACATACCCCCATATATACTGTCATTTCTGTCATTTCAGCTCCTGCAAAATCAACACATTTACATCATTATATGCGAGATAAAGCTACAAAAAAGTACGCTCACCCCAGAAAGCCATATATTTTTGGAAAGTACACATTCCCCCGAATCTAAAATGGGTACCCATGTCTTTCTACTCCAAAGTACCAAGCCGCACAGCTTTTCTAAAGTTAGCAATTTTGATGACATTTCCAAAAATCCCCTCAAAGCTTCCATTTTGAAGCATCTTATCTCCCACATAGCATTAGGTACCAAGATAAAACACCCTGAATTTGAACGCCAGGGGTCCACTGAACAGTTTGATGCCCAATATGTATAGGTTTACCTAAGTATGTGGCATGTAGGGGCCCCAATGTGAACATACCCCCATATATACTGTCATTTCTGTCATTTCAGCTCCTGCAAAATCAACACATTTACATCATTATATGTGGGATAAAGCTACAAAAAAGTACGCTCACCCCAGAAAGTCATATATTTTTGGAAAGTACACATTCCCCCGAATCTAAAATGGGTACCCATGTCTTTCTACTCCAAAGTACCAAGCCGCACAGCTTTTCTAAAGTTAGCAATTTTGATGACATTTCCAAAAATCCCCTCAAAGCTTCCAATTTGCAGCATCTTATCTCCCACATAGCATTAGGTACCAAGATAAAACACCCTGAATTTGAACACCAGGGGTCCACTGAACAGTTTGATGCCCAATATGTATAGGTTTACCCAAGTATGTGGCATGTAGGGGCCCCAATGTGAACATACCCCCATATATACTGTCATTTCTGTCATTTCAGCTCCTGCAAAATCAACACATTTACATCATTATATGTGAGATAAAGCTACAAAAAAGTACGCTCACCCCAGAAAGCCATATATTTTTGGAAAGTACACATTCCCCCGAATCTAAAATGGGTACCCATGTCTTTCTACTCCAAAGTACCAAGCCGCACAGCTTTTCTAAAGTTAGCAATTTTGATGACATTTCCAAAAATCCCCTCAAAGCTTCCATTTTGAAGCATCTTATCTCCCACATAGCATTAGGTACCAAGATAAAACACCCTGAATTTGAACGCCAGGGGTCCACTGAACAGTTTGATGCCCAATATGTATAGGTTTACCTAAGTATGTGGCATGTAGGGGCCCCAATGTGAACATACCCCCATATATACTGTCATTTCTGTCATTTCAGCTCATGCAAAATCAACACATTTACATCATTATATGTGGGATAAAGCTACAAAAAAGTACGCTCACCCCAGAAAGTCATATATTTTTGGAAAGTACACATTCCCCCGAATCTAAAATGGGTACCCATGTCTTTCTACTCCAAAGTACCAAGCCGCACAGCTTTTCTAAAGTTAGCAATTTTGATGACATTTCCAAAAATCCCCTCAAAGCTTCCACTTTGCAGCATCTTATCTCCCACATAGTGTTAGGTACCAAGATAAAACACCCTAAATTTGAACGCCAGGGGTCCACTGAACAGTTTGATGCCCAATATGTATAGGTTTACCTAAGTATGTGGCATGTAGGGGCCCCAATGGGAACATACCCCCATATGATCTATCATTTCAGCTCCTGCAAAATCAACACATTTACATCCTTTATGTGGGATAATGCTACAAAAAAAGTACATTCACCCCAGAAAGCCATATATTTTTGGAAAATACACATCCCCCCGAATCTATAATGGGTAAACATTTCTTATTGCTACAAAGTACCAAGCTGTAAAGCTTTCCTAAGTTTGCAGATTTATATGACATTTTCGAAAATCGCATAAAAATGTTGCAATTTGCCGCATTTATCTCTCACAATTTCTTGATAAAGATCAGATAAAGACAAATCACCCCAAAAAGGAACACCGGAGGTCTACTGAACAGTTTGATGCCCAATATGCATAGATATACCAAAGTCTGCGGTATGTACTGAACCCAAAATGAAAATAGCGCATAAGGATTTCTCGCCTGCCAGCTCAGCTTTTGCACACAGAGCCCCCTGTCAGTGTATTATGTGCCAAAACTTCCCCTAACCATACAGTGACCCCCACAAAACCATATATTTTTGGAAAGTACACATTCTGACAAATCCAACAAGGGTAAAGAGTCCTTTCTACACCAAAGTACCAATCTGCAGAGCTTTCCTAAAGTTATTGGTTTTTATGACATTTCAGAAAATCGCCTAAAAATGTTGCAATTTGTCGCATTTATCTCACACAATTTCTTGCGTACAAAGGCAAGTCACCCCAAATAGGAACACCAGAGGCCTACTGAACAGTTTGATGCCCAATATGCATAGATATACCAAAGTCTGCAGTATGTACTGAACCCTAAATGAAAATAGCGCATAAGGATTTCTCGCCTGCCAGCTCAGCTTTTGCACACAGAGCCCCCTGTCAGTGTATTATGTGCCAAAACTTCCCCTAACTATACAGAGACCCCCACAAAACCATATATTTTTGGAAAGTACACATTCTGACAAATCCAACAAAGGTAAAGAGTCCTTTCTACACCAAAGTACCAAGCCGCAAAGCTTTCCTAAAGTTATCGGTTTTTATGACATTTCAGAAAATCGCCTAAAAATGTTGCAATTTGCCGCATTTATCTCACACAATTTCTTGCGTACAAAGGCAAGTCACCCCAAATAGGAACACCAGAGGCCTACTGAACAGTTTGATGCCCAATATGCATAGATATACCAAAGTCTGCGGTATGTACTGAACCCTAAATGAAAATAGCGCATAAGGATTTCTCGCCTGCCAGCTCAGCTTTTGCACACAGAGCCCCCTGTCAGTGTATTATGTGCCAAAACTTCCCCTAACTATACAGATCCCCCACAAAACCATATATTTTTGGAAAGTACACATTCTGACAAATCCAACAAGGGTAAAGAGTCCTTTCTACACCAAAGTACCAATCTGCAGAGCTTTCCTAAAGTTATTGGTTTTTATGACATTTCAGAAAATTGCCTAAAAATGTTGCAATTTGTCACATTTATCTCACACAATTTCTTGCGTACAAAGGCAAATCACCCCCAATAGGAACACCAGAGGCCTACTGAACAGTTTGATGCCCAATATGCATAGATATACCAAAGTCTGCGGTATGTACTGAACCCTAAATGAAAATAGCGCATAAGGATTTCTCGCCTGCCAGCTCAGCTTTTGCACACAGAGCCCCCTGTCAGTGTATTATGTGCCAAAACTTCCCCTAACTATACAGATCCCCCACAAAACCATATATTTTTGGAAAGTACACATTCTGACAAATCCAACAAGGGTAAAGAGTCCTTTCTACACCAAAGTACCAATCTGCAGAGCTTTCCTAAAGTTATTGGTTTTTATGACATTTCAGAAAATTGCCTAAAAATGTTGCAATTTGTCGTATTTATCTCACACAATTTCTTGCGTACAAAGGCAAGTCACCCCAAATAGGAACACCAGAGGCCTACTGAACAGTTTGATGCCCAATATGCATAGATATACCAAAGTCTGCAGTATGTACTGAACCCTAAATGAAAATAGCGCATAAGGATTTCTCGCCTGCCAGCTCAGCTTTTGCACACAGAGCCCCCTGTCAGTGTATTATGTGCCAAAACTTCCCCTAACTATACAGAGACCCCCACAAAACCATATATTTTTGGAAAGTACACATTCTGACAAATCCAACAAGGGTAAAGAGTCCTTTCTACACCAAAGTACCAAGCCGCAAAGCTTTCCTAAAGTTATCGGTTTTTATGAGATTTCAGAAAATCGCCTAAAAATGTTGCAATTTGCCGCATTTATCTCACACAATTTCTTGCGTACAAAGGCAAGTCACCCCAAATAGGAACACCAGAGGCCTACTGAACAGTTTGATGCCCAATATGCATAGATATACCAAAGTCTGCGGTATGTACTGAACCCTAAATGAAAATAGCGCATAAGGATTTCTCGCCTGCCAGCTCAGCTTTTGCACACAGAGCCCCGTCAGTGTATTATGTGCAGTAACCCCCCCCCTAACTATACAGTGACCCCCAGAAAACCATATATTTTTGGAAAGTACACATTCTGATGAATTCAAAATAGGTAAAGTTATTTTTGTACACCAAAGTTACACCTGGCAAAGCTACGCTAAAAACAGATCAGGAACACTTATATAGGGATAAAATGTGATAAAACCACAAAAATTGTGCAAATCAGTGAAACAACAAAATAAGTTACATGACAGTGTAATTAGTGGCCAGAATATCTGATCCAATAGTTACGCTGTCAAAATAAACAGTTTTTAGGTAAAAGAAAATAAAAACAAAGTGGTAATATGAAAAAAAAAAAAAAAAAAAGCAAAACAAAAAAAACCCAAAGTGTTTGTGTATACATGTGTGTACATGTGTAAAAGTTGTGTGATAGTGTGTAAGTGTGTATATGAGTGTAAATAAGTGTATAAAAGTGTGAAAAATGAAAAAAAAAAAAAAAAAAAAAAAAAATAAAAAAATGCTAAAATGTGTGCTGTAAGTGTGTGTAAATGTATGTAAGTGTGTATAAATGTATGTAAATGTGTGTATAAGTGTGTAAAAGTGTGTAAATGCAATAAAAAAAAAAAGTCCTTACCTGTTCCTGAAGACCGATCGCCTCCTTCGTCATTTGGGCCGGCGCTGGGGGAGAGGGAGGAAGCAGGAAGCAGCAGATGCGATGCGATCGCATCTGCTGCTTCCTGGAGGGTCCTGCGAGCGATCGGTTCGCAGGACCCTGATGACAGCCCCCCTGGCACATTGCCCAGGGGGGCTGTCATTGTTAGAAGCCCTCTGCAGCGGCGGCACATGCCGCCGCTGCAGAGGGCAGCGCTTAAACGCCAACGACGTATGAGACACGTCGTTGGCGTTTAAGCCCTTTTACTGCCAGCACGTATGCCATACGTGCTTGGCAGTAAAAGAGTTAAAGTATAACAGTTCCACTGTTGCTAATGTGGCTAAACATTTGCACTGCTGAGTAATTCTCCAGTACTTTTGTTGTGGAAATTCAGTTATTGGAGACCACTTGAGGCAAAAGGTAAAGTTCATTTGACATGAGCTCTATGGATTCTGAACTTACAAGAAATCACAGGGGTTATATATTCCTCCAAATTGGAAAGAGATGTACAGCAGCCAAACAGATGGTTCTGCCCTCAATGCCAGGGTAGTAGTAACCAAAGGGGGGGATTATGCATACACAGAATTTATCAGTTCTCCCTCTTGTTGCTAGGGAATCTATATATACATAATCTAGTATACTGAGAAATGCCAAAATATAAAAATGATATGGTGTGACATTATTTAGGCAGGCAGTAGAGACAAAGAAGGATGACCATGGCTGTCACAATGAACCAACTGCAGATGCCTTTAAACCATTTTGCTGGATCTAACCATGAAAATATTAATTGCCCCATGTTGTAATTGTGTTGATAGAGTTATAGTACTAGAATTTAGTTATGTTATGAAACAGTTATGTTTACTGGATTTTTATATCACACCTGAGATACTGAATATGTGCCAAGACATGTATTAGTGCATATAGTAATACATGAGAGTGTAATCAGCAGGGGTGTAACTACATATCAGCAGACTCTGTGACCGCAGGGTCTGGGAGCACAGAAGGGCAGGGGCCCAGTAAGGGTCTGCATCTCCCCCTGTACTCTCTCTCCTGCCTGCTCACACCCTCTGACCCATGCACTCATGCCCATGGGTGGAAGGGAGGCATAAGGTAAATGCTCTATAACAATTGTTTTATACCGACCAGTCTAGCAGCTGAACAGTTTTAAATAGTGAGTCTGGGACTTTTTCATAGAAGGTCATTATAAGAAAATTTCTTGTGGAATAAAAAAAATTGGTGACTTGGATCTTGTTAGAACTGTGAACAGTTATTAGGATTGATTTACTAAAGTGTGATAACGCATATCGCATGCTTTTTTGCGTTAAAATTGATGCGAAAAAAAGCTCAATTTAGCTAAAGTGTTATCGCATGCGTTAAGTCGCATATCGTGTGCATTATTAGCACGCAACCGCATGCGTTAATTTTACGGCACTGCGTTAATTAGCGCGCAGAAATAATACTAACGCATGATTCACAAACACTGAGTTACTAATTCACGAATCCGAATCCCGAATGGGAAAAAATCGGATTGGAAACGAACATTTTGTCGCGACTTTTGCATAGCCATTATGACTTTTGTGAATTGTCGCGACTTTTGCATAGCCATTACGACTTTCGCGAATTCTCGAAAAATTCGCAACAATTCGCGAAAAAGTCACAAAATACTGATCATTACGAAAAAAACGCATTTGGACACTTTTCGGACGTTCGTGGATTAGTAAATGTGCCCCTTAGACACGCTAAATATCGCATTAATCTGTGCGAAAATTAACACCTACTTGGGGCAGGCGGTAATTATACAAAAGTTCATGAGCTTTTGGCAACACAATATGGACTTTGCAGTGGGATTTATTCAAGTCTGTGTTGGCCCTAGAGTGATGCAGCCTCCAGTTTGCAGGGAAATGGTCATTTTAAAAAAAAGTAGTTTTACGAATGTAATGGTGTGTGTGGCTAATATGGCGTGCGCACGATAAGTAGCGCGCGTTACGTCGAATACTGCACGAAAATAGTCTTCGCGGCTTAAATAACGCAAACAGCATCGCGTCTAAATTAACGCAAATATGCTTTAAAAGGACATGTTAACCCCACACAGAAAAATGTAATCAGTGAACAGCCTCTTTGAAATCTTTCAATACCTGCCACACTGGTTGTCCAGAGGTCAGGGCCGGAACTAGGGGTAGGCAGAGGAGGCAGCTTCCTAGGGCAATGATTGGTGGGCGCCAGGCCTCTCCTGCCTACCCCTAGTATGCGATCAGTTTTGCGTCGCTTTGCATCGTACACCACGCTGCAACCCTTACCCTCACCCCCCCCCCCCGCTCAAACTGCGCCTGCGCGTCAAAACACACGGGGGGGTGCACGATGTAGGTGCAGGGGCGAGATAGCCAACCGGGTTGCCTAGTGCGCCCAGTCAGCTCTTTTAGACAGTTGTGCCTGTGTGAGCCTGTATTCTTGATGAAATGTATGCTGAATAAGGGCCTGTGTGTGTGTAGGCTGTTTGCAGATTTAAATGTATCTGATTATGTATCAGAGGAAAAATGGCCACATGGTGAAAGCTGCTATTTGCTTTAGGAAAATGTGATGGTGCCGGCAAACGGAGGGGATATATACAGTACAAATGATGCCATTTGGGTGGGGGAGACGTGCCCAACTGATATACATTGTAGGCAAATGTAGGCTTTACATGTCCCTTAAGATGCGAAAAATTAGACGCAATAAAATTTTTAACACATGCTATAAATAGCGCTCGAAATATCGACCTTTAGTGAATCAACCCTAATATGTTTTATACCTAATAGCATAGCGAGTGAACCTGCAGTGCAAAAAACCCTGAGCCTGAAGCCATCTGACCATATTCCAATATATACCCATCCTAGGCTTGTGTATGTGCAGTATATTTTCTGATTTTACTCTCTTGTCAGTCAGCACTAGAATCACCTGGGAAAGGTAGGTAACTTTGCAGAGTGGTGCTCTGTTATTTATTTTCCCCCAGGCCAGAGCATTTATTCTTCTAAAAGGAGCACCGACTTTGGATTCACTAGGCTAGGGGACACCTAACATTTAGCCAAGCCCCCCCCCCCCCCCCCAGAGAATCAGGGTTTCCTTGTCCTTTAAATATTGCAGTCTTTCTGGAATATTTTCTTTCTGTGGTTAACTATGAAACACTGAGAGATAAGGCATTTATCAGTTTACTTCAGATAATTGGTGTAGGGCATTGTGAGATTAAGGCCTTGGCTTTAGTTACAGGAAGTGGCAGAAAATAAATTTTTTTTATTATTGCTATTATTATAGATAAGGAAATTATTCACTAACTCTAAAAGGATGAACGTTTCAATGATGTAGTCCCTTTCTTATTGCATTCTATTGATTGAACTCCCTCCCCCCTTAGCAATGTGTGATCTGAGCCAATCAGCAGGAAGCTTCCTCATAGTCTTACAAACTGCATGTATACGGGTCTTGGTCTTGGTGCAGGAGCGTGGCATTATGGAAATTTTGTTAACAGAGCTCAGCGTTCTTTTTTTCCTTCTGACCATCTGAACAGGGGAAATATGGGGAGACTTAAGGGCACTATTGAGACAACTGAAGGTATGTCTGTAGTTTGAGGTTAACACTTTATTAGCCTTTCCTTATCCTTTAATAAAGGCAATTAAAGAAAATTATATCCTAAAATACAGTACATAAATCTTAAACTGTTTTTATCAACACACATGCTAAAACTTTAGTCTAAATTAAACCCTGGACCTTAATATTAAAACTTGCATGCCAGGAGCAAGGGTCCCACCATAGAAGATGCTGATAGTAGGCAATGACAGATCCAGCACAGATCCTTCTTTCTTCACTACTGGCATTCACCCTGGCACAATGGAAAATGTTTCTTTTTCTATGAAGAACAGTTGTTGCATAGTGGAAAGGAGATTCACTGACAAAGTAGGGCAATATATTGCAAAGTTTAAAAATGCCTTAACTGCAATGCAACTTCACCTTCCCATTGACTCCAATGCATTTTGTCAAAATGTCATTGTTTTGGGAATTTTCTCATGGTTTTGCATTCACTTGAGAATGCTTTGGCTAGTATCAAACACTGGACTTTGTTGTAATACACTACAATAAGATAGGAACTTTGCCAGGTAGGAATTTTTTTAAAGGGCTTCTCCACCTAAAAACAATAAAATGTTATGCTAAGCAACTTTCCAGTATATTGTACATGAACTACACATTTTTAGTGGTTTGAAATGTATTTGTAAATGTAATTGCTATTAAAAGCAGTGTCTGTCTGTTTACATTCTCTGCACCCCAGGCTCCGACTCTTGAAAGTGTTACCAGCCAGCTGATTAAAAGACCTAGGACCTGACCTGACCCCTATTACACTGGAGTCAGACCCAAAGATTAGAAAGGGATAAGCAAAAACTGCTTTCAACAGCAATTACATTTCCAAAAAATGTTTTAACTTTTTAAAACCTGTAATGAATGTATATTGGAAAATGTCTTAGAATTACATGTTCTTTCATTTGGTAAAGAAAATAGTTTTTTCATTAAATACTGAATGAAAAAAAACCAAATATTTAGGTAATTTAATTTTTTCATGTGGGTTTTTGAGTTATTGATTCATTTGTTTCTCTTTATCATGTTCCTATTCCTTTATCTGTTTGAATAAAACATTTTCTACATATAACACACAGCTAGGCCAAGTATTGGTTTTTAAGTATTTTGTTTTCACTTTTGATTCTGAAATGCTGCAAGCAAATTCATTCAGCTTATCCACTTATCCACTTAGGTGTGACCAGCCCAGTACACAAATAACTAAACCCTCTATATGTGTAAAGATTTCACAAGCTCATCAGAACTAATGGGTGGGATCACTGCCATTTTAGGCTAATGTCAAACGAAGCCAGTTAGTTGCCCACGATATAAATCTGCTACTGTGGGCAACTAAATCCAAAATACCTTTCTTCTGGCAACTATAGGAAAGCCCTACGCATCATTTCAGCTTTCCGCAGTTGCACAGGAGGAAACTTTGCGCAACTTCGGAAAGCTGGAGCGATATGTAGGCCTCTCAGTAGTTTATAGGCAGTAAAAACATCAACTTGACAGGTGGGCGGAGTTATGGGTGTGTCTACAGATAATGTGACCAGTTAGCCCTGCCCACTGTACAGTATGACCCCCACCTACTACACAGCAGCCATTTTGAGTCACCATTTTGAGTAATACCCATAATGCCCCTGTGTTATGCTCCACCCATTGCGCATTATGGCCCCTCCCACTGCGCAGCCGCCATTTTATTATTATGGACCACCATTTTGTGTGTTACCCACAATACCATGCGTTGGTAAGTTGTCGCCATTTTGTGAAATGACACCCTTCAATACATGGGGCCTGTGTGTATTGTATAAAATGGTAATGCATCATAGACCCATAATAACACGTTTATAAACCTCTATGTTAGCAGTACCTAGCGGTTATCATTAATATTACTGGAGGATACCGAAGGCACGCCCAGACAAGTATATTTAGAATTGGTACCGTGTCCGGGCATGTTTTATAGCTGATTCCAACATATCCAGGCTTGTTAGCTTTCATAGACATGCGCAGTCTTGTTTATGAAAGACCGCTTCAAGATTTATAGTAGCATACAGGAAAGTATGCAGAAAAAACATACAGACACACAGTTTAAAATTGACAGAAATTATTTTTATTTAAAGGACAAGGAAAGGTTAATATAAATTAAAAGTAAGTGTAAAGGCATTCTTTTTAAGTACTTACTGCATATCTAAATTCCCAGATCCCTGCTTGCTTCTCTGAGATATGGTGCTGGCAGCCTACAGCAGTGTGAAGCCTACAGTGACATCACTGAAATCTCTCTCCCCTTCCTGTAGGTGCCAGCGGCAGCCTTCCTATTCTCTGAGCATGTGTGTAACTTCATCCTGTCTGCTGTTCTGAGCTACACATGCCCACCAGCCAATCAGAAGCGGATCTGGCAGAGGGGAGGGAATGAAACACATGTGCAGTATGAAGCAAGGAGGGAAAGGAAGGGAGAATACCTTTTTAGAGATGGCTGCCTGTTCTAGAAAATGTGAAGTAAGTGTGAAATATGTGATTAGGTGAGCCAAAAGTGTGGCATTTTTACTAAACAATAGGAGGACTATTGGGCAGTATGCTTTTTACATTTTGACTTGCATTCTCCTTTAAGGAAGACAAAACATGAACATTTACCTTTACTATTAGAACATAGTAAACTCAGTAAACCATAACATTAATGCATTTTATATATATATTAAATTGTTGATATAATAAATATACAATAATGTGAAAAAGTAAATACAAAATCATACAATCAAATAAATATACAATTATTAACATGTGTTTAAAAATTCAACCAGTCAATGGATTGCATCAGAGCACCAGAACGTTTTTTGGGTAATAAGTAATTGATTGGGACTTTTCGCGAATTGTCGTGACTTTTCCGTCGCCGTTACGACTTTTTCGCGAATTGACGCGACTTTTTCGTATTGAGCACTCGTAAACGGCGGGCAAACCTTTCCGACTTTGTATGATATTGGAAGCCTCCCATAGGACTCAATGGCACTCTGCAGCCCCAACCTGGCCCAAGGAAAGTCTCCCATAGGGCTCAATGGCACTCTGCAGCTCCAACCTGGCCCAAGGAAAGTCTCCCATAGGGCTCAATGGCACTCTGCAGCTCCAACCCGGCCCAAGGAAAGTCTCCCATAGGGCTCAATGGCACTCTGCAGCCCCAACCTGGCCCAAGGAAAGTCTCCCATAGGGCTCAATGGCACTCTGCAGCTCCAACCTGGCCCAAGGAAAGTCTCCCATAGGGCTCAATGGCACTCTGCAGCTCCAACCCGGCCCAAGGAAAGTCTCCCATAGGGCTCAATGGCACTCTGCAGCTCCAACCTGGCCCAAGGAAAGTCTCCCATAGGGCTCAATGGCACTCTGCAGCTCCAACCTGGCCCAAGGAAAGTCTCCCATAGGGCTCAATGGCACTCTGCAGCTCCAACCTGGCCCAAGGAAAGTCTCCCATAGGGCTCAATGGCACTCTGCAGCTCCAACCTGGCCCAAGGAAAGTCTCCCATAGGGCTCAATGGCACTCTGCAGCTCCAACCTGGCCCAAGGAAAGTCTCCCATAGGGCTCAATGGCACTCTGCAGCTCCAACCTGGCCCAAGGAAAGTCTCCCATAGGGCTCAATGGCACTCTGCAGCTCCAACCTGGCCCAAGGAAAGTCTCCCATAGGACTCAATGGCACTCTGCAGCTCCAACCTGGCCCAAGGAAAGTCTCCCATAGGGCTCAATGGCACTCTGCAGCTCCAACCTGGCCCAAGGAAAGTCTCCCATAGGGCTCAATGGCACTCTGCAGCTCCAACCTGGCCCAAGGAATGTCTCCCATAGGACTCAATGGCACTCTGCAGCTCCAACCTGGCCCAAGGAAAGTCTCCCATAGGGCTCAATGGCACTCTGCAGCTCCAACCTGGCCCAAGGAAAGTCTCCCATATGGCACTCTGCAGCTCCAACCTGCCCAGGAAGTCTCCATAGGCTCAATGACACTCTGCAGCTCCAACCTGGCCCAAGGAAAGTCTCCCATAGGGCTCAATGGCACTCTGCAGCTCCAACCTGGCCCAAGGAAAGTCTCCCATAGGGCTCAATGGCACTCTGCAGCTCCAACCTGGCCCAAGGAAAGTCTCCCATAGGGTTCAATGGCACTCTGCAGCTCTAACCTGGCCCAAGGAAAGTCTCCCATAGGGTTCAATGGCACTCTGCAGCTCTAACCTGGCCCAAGGAAAGTCTCCCATAGGGCTCAATGGCACTCTGCAGCTCCAACCTGGCCCAAGGAAAGTCTCCCATAGGACTCAATGGCACACTGCAGCTCCAACCTGGCCCAAGGAAAGCCTCCCATAGGACTCAATGGCACTCTGCAGCTCCAACCTGGCCCAAGGAAAGCCTCCCATAGGACTCAATGGCACTCTGCAGCTCCAACCTGGCCCAAGGAAAGCCTCCCATAGGACTCAATGGCACTCTGCAGCTCCAACCTGGCCCAAGGAAAGTCACGATACTGAAGCTTGAATGAATCTGAAACTTTCGTACTCGGTGCGACAGCACGATCTTTTCGCGACAGCGAAGAAAATTTTGTGACAATTGCCGAAAAAGTCGTGGTGGCGACGGAAAAATCGCAAAAATACCGATCATTACGGAAAAAACGCATTCGGACACTTTTCGGACGTTCGTGGATTAGTAAATGTGCCCCTAAGCGTCTCTTCTTAAGAATGGAAGATTTTTTATTGCTTAGCGTTTTTATAATTTTACGCCACTTTTTAAGGATACCAATCTGATGTTTTGTTAATGGTATTTTCCCTTTAAGAGTGTTCAGTGCTATCTCACAAATGGTGGTAATCAAGTCATCTGATGCTGAACACAAAATAGCCTTTCTCTGATGAGGTGTAGCCATTATAAGAAGTTTAAAAGTTTGCCAGTTGCGGCGTATCCTCTTAGACATGTTAACAGACCATATAAAAACACATCTAATGACTCGGCATTCTCCTCTTTTTAGAGCCTTGCTTTTTAAAGATGTAGACCAATGGCAGCTCAGATGGAAAGAGACCTGACCTTAATCTGTAATCATCATGGGTTGTAGAGCGTAAATCTACAAGTAAATAACCGTAAGGTTTACTGGTGGCATCCTCAAAAGCCTCTAAAAAGAATTGTGATTTTCCAGGATACATTTGTCTAGCCAAAGTTGTAATCTGTAACTTATCCCTGGGGTTCTTAAAGAGAACCATATATTTGGTATTTAAATTAATGGTTCTGCTTTTTTTACCTTGACAAAACACGTTTTATACAAGGTACATGATGCTAAGGTTGCTATGGTGCACATACTTGGTGAATGCTTTCTCAATTTCAGAACTTTCGCTAGCAGCTTCCATGAGATCATCAACAACTGTTAAATTTATTTTATCAGATGGAAATAATGCATCATCTGTAAAACTATTAGGTAAGCCTTCTATAAACTGTATATTGGGCATCAATTCATCATAAAGCGACTGCCAACATGAATAAAACCAAATAATATTATCAGGTTTATGTGACAATAGTGTATTAGCATTGTACAAAAGTTGTTTTACAAAAAAAACTTGTTCCTTATCCCTGGGGTCTCTTAAAGAACCCCAGGGATAAGATTACAACTTTGGTTAGACAAATGTATCCTGGAAAATCGCAATTCTTTTTAGAGGCTTTTGAGGATGCCACCAGTAAACCTTACGGGTAATTTACTTGTAGATTTACAATCTACAACCCATGATGATTACAGATTAAGGTCAGGTCTCTTTCCACCTGAGCTGCCATTGGTCTACATCATTTCAGAATGCCGAGTCATTAGATGTGTTTTTATATGATCTGTTAACATGATGTGTTAACAAAGAGGATACGCCGCAACTGGCAAACTTTAAAACTTCTTATAATGGCTACACCTCATCAGAGAAAGGCTATTTTGTGTTCAGCATCAGATGACTCGATTACCACCATTTGTGAGATAGCACTGAACTCTCTTAAATACATTAACAAAACATCAGATTGGTTTCCTTAATAGTGGCGTAAAATTCTAAAAACGCTAAGCAATAAAAAAAATCTTCCATTGTTAAGAAGAGACGCTTAGTGAAGCAATCAGGTCGGTTCATAGGTCCTTTGCTGGCTGTGGCTTTACCATTACTAACCGGGCTCTTGACTAATCGCTAATGGAGTATGCTGAGAAAATGTACCTAGTTCCTAAACAGGATTTAGACCGTTTACAGCAAAACTCTGAGCGAAATTTACATAAACAATCCTCTATTACCAACCAACTTGATGCTGAAATTGCTGATATTCTTGAAAGAAAAGATTTAAATGATGGTGAAAAGTTATATAGATATACATCATTTTTACAAAAGTACTTGGTGCATGCTAAACAGAACGAGAGAGAAAAGCTAAGTTTAACACTTTTAATGCCTCCTAGAGAATCTACAACAGCTACAACTCAAGATCGTTCTAGAAATGCTGATATATCTAACACAACTGATGTTATGATCCAGGAAGTTATTAATAATGTCAACCCCCACTTTAGGAAAAATGCTGAATTGCTACTCAGTAACAGTCTAAACATACTGTGGATTGGAATGAAAAAGGGGAACTCAAAATGGCCGCTGTGCAGTGGCGGGGTCATAATGTGCAGTGGGTGGGGCTAACTGGTCACGTTATCTGTAGACAAACCCATAGCTCTGCCCACCTGTCAACTTGACGTTTGTACTGCCTATAAACTACTCCTCTCCACCGGCGACTCCTATTGTTGCCGGTGGAAAGGCATTTCAGAGTGGTTAGTTGCCTGCAGTAGCAGAGATCTATTGTGAGCGCCTAAATTGCTCAGTGGGACATTAGCTTCAGGGTCGGCTAATGAGCCAATGCAGGATTGCAAGCATATGCTATTATTTACTTGCTCTCATACTTGCATATTGCAGTGGCCTAAGCTAACATAGTCATGCAGAAAAAATGTGTAAATACACTGTCACTATGTACCTGTGACGAAGAAAAGAACAAGCAGTCTCTTATCAGCCACTGATTATTGTGTGTATAATGGAAAAAGTAAATGCCTTTTTTTCTATACAGCAGTTACACATAAATGTGCTTCATAAACGGAAGCTGACACCTTTACATGACGTGTGGGCTCATCCCGGGCATTTTGTCACCTGAGGAGGCAATGCTTAACCATCCCATCTGTAGTTTGGTTGGTGTGGGGTTTTTTCCTCAGGAGAATGAGCTGTTATCTCTGTGCCTTTTACAACTACCCTGCAATTTAGAAATTGGCAATAGTCCAACAAAGCATGGAAGCCTGCCTTTATAAGCCTGACCTACGTGTGCTCCTGCTAGGTCCTGAGAATGGAAGTCAGCTGTTACTATGTGGTCAGCTATACTAAGAATAACAGTATTGTAGTCTTTTGCGTGTTATTCTGGATAATTGGAACTGGTTCAAACTGGGCTAACACTAGCCATGAGGCATTGATTGGACATATAGCCTTTCTTGATGTTGAAACCTAAGTTTAACCAGTTATATAATTGTTTGAAGTTTGTGTTATGGTATTGTTGTAATAATAATGCACTTTGAGTGTCTTTCATTTCATTCTGCCGCTATAACACCCCAGTTAATAAAGTTAAAGATTACCCAGTCTTTACAATATCCTCCATAGGACGATATACAATCTAGATATATACAGGAACTAAGCAATAGTCTCAAAATAGCAACAATATAGGGAACAATCCTCTTCCTGTAAGACTCAACAGTTCTGTAGTTTACATTTATACCCTGGCAGCCTAGAGAGACATAGATTTACATAAAACAACCAGTAACACCTTAAAGGAACAGTAACACCAAAAAATGAAAGTGTATAAATGTAACTAAAATATAATGTGCTGCTGCCCTGCACTGGTAAAAGTTGTGTGTTTGCTTCAGAAAGTCTACTATAATTTATATAAATAAGTTGCTATGTAGCCATGGAGGCAGCCATTCAAAGGAGAAAAGGCACAGGCACATAGCAGATAACAGATAAAACACTATTGTATTCTACAGAACTTATCTGTTACCTGCTATGTAACCTGTGCCTTTTCTCCTTTTTTCCAGCTTGAATGGCTGCCCCCATGGCTACACAGCAGCTTATTATATAAATTATAGTAGTGTTACTGTAGCAAACACACCAGTTTTACCAGTGCAGGGCAACAGTGCATTATATTTTTATTACTTGAAAGCTCTTTCATTTTTTGGTGTTACTGTTCCTTTAAAGTGAAAACCTTGGTACGAATTGCATTTGACTCCTGTATATCTGTACAAGAAGTAAACCATTCTATTCTAGCTTATCTGTTATTTGCTATGTAAATGCATGCACTACGAGCATTAGTAAATGGCCCCCTCAGATAATTGACAGGACAGAAAGTATATGAGAGCAGCGACAGGGTATGGGGGTAGTGCACAGTAGGCCCCTCAAATCAGTGGGCCATAGGCAAATGCCTCAATTGCTTATTTAGTATAGTGGTCCTAGGTGCACCCTTTAGGGAATATATATATATATATAGGGAACCAAAACGCTGTAATACAGATACTTTTCTTACCATCCATGATGTATAAAGGACACATCTGAAGAAAAGGAAGGAGTTCTGATCTATAAAACATAATACAAAAGTACAAATATATGTAATAAATATATAGTGAGACCCTGATTTTACGTTTTCTTTGTGGTCCCACCAGTTTATAATACATTTTAGTGGGTGCTTTTCCCTAAGTTTACATAATGTTGTCAGTGGTTTTACAATGTTTTCCTATTGCTCCCGAAAAAATTGCTCTTTGTCCTCTATGAATGTTATTAATAAAATAAAAAGGTTTCAAATACTGACCAGATGCATGCTTCTGTTAAATAGTCAAATCTAACCATTATGCACCTTATACAGCCATGCACAAATCACTTATTGCTTTAGGTTGTGCATGTGACCTAAAAAAACATAAAATGGGGGTTCTACTGTATTTCACTGTAGGGGCACTTTATTTAATATATAAATCCATTTTACAACGTTAATGCAACACAATACACTCCAGTGCAGTTTACAACCTCCGACTACAGTGGGCGGTGTCGGATGGGGGCCCCCCACTCCAGTCTCAACCTCCTCCACAATGAGGCCGCCATTGCCACTAGCCCCACCACGTGTAGGTTCTGCCTACCTTCGTCCATGTGGCCACAAGGATTGGCAAGTGGGTGGTGAAGTTTCAAGAGGAGATCAGGCCTGGGTCATCAGGGATCACTGTTTTTTTGCCCTGCCAGCCCAGTCCAACCCTGACAGGAGGTATGATGGGCACAGCTAAATGATATCACTTTGTTTCCACAATCAGTGTCTTTATCTGAAAATCTATGAGTTAATTTCATTATCTATTTATCATGTATCTAATGAGTCAGTGCTGTATTCTTAAATTACCATTACAAGAAAAAAGCAGAATCAATGTAGAAAGGAAAAAAGTCCCCCATATGTTAATCATTTTCTAATTCCTCCATATACTTCATGTTATCACAGCCCTTCATATAAATAATCATATTTATATATAATCATATAATCATAAGCACAATGTTAAAAAAAATTAAGTTAAAATGACCATTCAGTCTATAACAATATATATACTGTGATACTAATATCTACAGTTAGTACTAGTGGTTGTATATATAGTGTATGTATGTGAGTGTATAGATTGGTAGGTGTGGGTTAAGTGTGCTGGGTTTACTTGGATGGGTTGAACTTGATGGACACTGGTCTTTTTTCAACCCTATGTAACTATGTAACTATATATATATATATATATAGAGAGAGAGAGAAGAGAGAGAGAGGGATGTTCTTAGAACCTTGGAAAAGGACATGGAAATGGATATATTGATTTTAAGGGAGATTTAATTAATGCATAACTTCTTTTGATTTCAAGTTATTTTTTGTCAGTACTAGAACTACCATGGGCACGAGGTTTGCCCCAAGCTTTGCCCAGTGATGGAGTACTGAGAGGATATAGCTAGGGATCTTTTTTACATAGAAAAGGTCAGAGAACAAAAGGCCACCCTTTTAGAATTAAGGAACTGAACGTTCAGATTATGTTATTAGCTTTAAGAATGGCTTGGATGATGTCTTGGCATAATGTCAGTGGCCTAATAATGATTTTAAGGACCATGGGTATTAGTGTCTGAAGTAGGAACCAAGGAGAAGACTGGCTGGCAAATAAGTAGGCAGTAGTTTTATTCATCAAAGCAAACATAAAAGGCACTGCCACATAAAGGGCAAGGCAGGGAGAAAGTGCAAGGACAGCAAAGCAATGGAGCACCTACCCTACAGAGTGAAAAGCAGCAAATGGACCAACAAACTGGCCGAGGACATAAGTGGGCTTTTAATATTTGAATTTTACACAAACTAGGCATGCTGAATCATGTCCCCTCCTGGCAGATCAATAGCATCTAGTAGGCTTGCAGTGTGGTACTCAGCATGGTCATTATATGCTGCCCTAACACCGGACTTGACGCCTTTATTTTACACCACTTCAGACCTTGCGTAATCCATTAAAGTCAGTGGGAAAATTAAAGCGACAAATAAATCAGAAAAAAGGAGAAAAATGTGATGGATGATCCCTTAGCATTTCAAATAGCTGCTTCTGCTCTACACTGGATTTTTGCACATAGGTGCAAAATCACTAAAAATAATTGAAAATCTTTTCATAAGTATGCAGTTTTTTACACATTAATGTGTGGTTTATTTGGTGGATTTTTTAGACAGCATGACAAATATGCCCATTAGTGTTTGTGTACAGGGCCACCATCAGAAACTTTGGGGCCCCACAAAAGTTATTTATATGGGGCCCCCCATTAACACAAGTGCGCAGTACCAAAATATTGGCCATGCCTCTTGTGTGTGCAATAGAAACAGCTGATGTTACTCTATAATAAACAGTTCCTTTATAGAGTTCCATTGATTAATGTACTAATAAGTCAGTCAGTTTATTGGGCGTCAGTAGAGTTTGCCCTAAGTTTAATAGAGACGGAAAGGTAAAAACCCGAAAAAGGCACACAGCTCTCTCCTCTCTCCTGCTCCACCCTCCCTCAAGAATGCTAAGAACTCCATCCCCCCCTTAGGAATGTGTGATCTGAGCCAATCAGCAGGAAGCTTCCTCATAGTCTTACAAACTGAGCATGTACACCGGTCTTGGTCTTGGTGCAGGAGCGAGGCATTATGGGAACTTTCTTTACACAGCTCAGCGTTTTTTTTTCCTATGAGGTTTCTGATCATCTGAACGGGAGAAATATGAGGAGACTTAAGGGCACTATTGAGACAACTGAATGAATGCCTGCAGCTAGATATTAACTCTTTATTAGCAATTCCTTCTCCTTTAACCCCTTCCCACCTACCTGCCCCTGCTCTGCGCTGTCATTGCCTGATATGGAAGTTACGTACGTTTTTGCATACATTACGTAAACTGTGTAAGTTTAGGGGCCCAGTGATGTTGCTGTGGGGCCCTACTAGTCAGTAGTAGTTAATACAAAAAGTACAAAATAATGAATGTGCTTATAAGTTACAGTAGTATTTTAATTGGAGGATCAGTGGAGTCTATATGTAAGTAACATAAGTTTATTTGAAAGTAATGTAAGTTTTTGCACAAGTTATGTAAATTGTGTAAGTGTAGGGGCCCAATAACCAGTCATTTCCACTGCTGGAAAGTTCATGCAGGAGACGCTGATATACTTTAGTAAATTGATCCCAGTATAAACAGCTGATGCTACTCTATTATAAACAGTTCATATAAATAGTTAAAATGAATAATAAAGTGCTAATAAGTTAGTCAGTTCATTGAGGGCAGTGGAATTTACCTTAAAGGAGAATGAAAGGTAAAAACTTAGTAAGCTTTATCAGAAAGGTCTATGTAAATACAGCCATAAGCCCTCATAGAAACACTGAACTGAGTCCTCTATCAAAAGAAACACAGGATTTCTTGTCTACGTTTTTGTAAACATGTTGTTGGGGTGTCTGACTTCCTCTCTTACAAAAATCCTTAATTCCAGTGGCCAGAGTCTACACAGTTCATTCCTCTCTTCCCTCTCCTGCTCCCCCCTCCCATATGAATGCTAAGAACTCCCTCCTCCCTCCCTTAGGAATGTGTGATCTCAGCTAGACTTCAAACAGAAAGCTATTTAAAATGGCAGCTGCTGTCTCAAGCAAATGGAGAAAGCTTCTAGGGCTCTTTACTCAGGTATGGCAATGCTTTCTGCAGCATAAATATATTGTTCTAGGTGGCACTAATATGGTGAATCTATTGGCAGTAAAATGCCATAATGACTTTCCTGTTCCTTTAAGTTTTTTAATTCATTGGGGGTCAGTGGGGTTTGTCCCTGTAAAGCTTCTTTGCACTGTCTGCTTAATATGCAAGTTACTTAAGTTACATAAGGTACACAAGTTACGTAGCTTTCTAAGCAGTTTTTGTGGAAGTTACTGGAATAACTTTATGCGTAACTTACATAAATTGCGTAACTTTCACAATGTGACTGGGCCCCCTTAAGAAAGAAGATTTTACTGGGATTTCACGGGGCCCAGTACCCCCTCTACACCCCCTGATGGCAGTCCTGTATTTGTATGTGAGCTTATCAATAGGTTTGTATATGTAATTGTACGTATTTTTATATATATATGTGAGGTAGAGGTAATTTATAGGAGAAAAACTGATAAAATATCATGTAAAAGAGGAAAAAGTAATTAAATTGTGTTTAGGATTATTTAGAAACTGAAACATTTAAGAGGAGAAAAAAGGTGAAAGTATCTGAAGTGAGAGATGAAAATTAATATGCACTTTTTTTCATTTGGGATCCCTACAGGCCACATACTTTGATATAAGCATAGTGGGCATCAACTTGTTCAGACAACCATGGGTATTCATATTTATCTTTGTATCAAAGGACATGTGAGAGATAAGTGCAAGCTCTGAGGATGGTTTTAGAAAAGTGCTAAATATTAGGCAACCCCAGTGATTGTATTCACTTACCTGATACCCCAGGCTGGTGCTCCTGTTAGCAGAAACCTGCACCGACCGTGCCACATGTGACTGAGTGATTCTCTTCCTGCTTCTTCAGTCTTCGTGCAGACGCATATGCGCAGTTCTGTATCACACAGAAAGAAAACTGCATGGACTATTTCCAGTTATGTATAAAGCATGTTGATTCTATAATGCAAAAGAATAATATTGAACTAGAAAGGGAAGTTTAAGAACAAACCATGTTGGGCTGAAAAACATGAAGTCACTGAATGAAATCCGATCTGTCAACGAGTGACATCTGATTGGTGGTTGGTGGCTCCGTCCCCTTTTTCTAACCTGGAACTGCAGGTACCCGGTGACTAACTCTGCAAAGTTTAGGGACCCTAGGATTAATAGTTAAAGAATAGCAGCAGTTTAAATTTAAACAAAAGTCAATAAGTAAATTGTGATTGGTGGTTGGTGTGCCCACTTTTTCTAACCTTGAGTCGAACTCACCCAGTGACAAACAGTGGGCACCCTGGCATAAATAGTGTGAGAATGACAGCATTTTAAATTTAAACCAATAAAGTTTAATGGATGAAATCTGATTGGCTGTTAGTGGCCCAACCCACTTTTCCTATTTTTGAACTGCAGTCCCCCAGTGACCAACTTTGCAAAGTTTGGGGACTCAGGCATAAACATTGTGAGACTGACAGCATTTTACACTTTACCATTGAAGGTAAATAGGTGAAATGCAATTGGCTGTTGCTGGCTCCGCCCACTTTTTCTAACTTTGAATGGCAAATACCCAGTTAACAACCCTGGAATTAATACTTAAAGAATGGCATCAGTTTAAATATAAACCAATGAAATTTAATGGGTGGAAATGGATTGGCTGTTGGTGGCTCCGCCTACTTGTTCTAACCCTGAATACATAGTCAGCCAGTGACTGACTGTGCAAAGTTTGGGAACCCTGACATAAATAGTGTGAGAGAGGCAGCATTTTAAATTTAAACAAAAAAAAAATCCAATAGGTGAAGTCTGATTGGCTGTTGGAAACTCCACCCACTTTTTAAAACCTAAAAATGCAGTCCCCTAGTGACCCTGGTGTTAATACTGTGAGAATGGCAGCAGGTTGAATTTCCCCATTGAAAATCAATAGTTAAAATCTGATTGGCTGTTGGTGGCTCCACCCACTTTTTCTAACTCTCAATCGCAGTTACCTGGTGACTAGCTCTGCAAAGATTGGGGACCTTAGTATTAATATTTAAAGAATCTGATTGGCTGTTGCCCTGCCCACTTTTTGAAATTTGGACCATAGTCACCCAATGACAAACTGTGCAAAGTTTGGGGACCCTGACATTAAACATGTGAGAATGGCAGCAGTTAAAATTTCCCCACTGAAAACAATTAAAGAAATGTGATTGGCTTTTTCTAACCTTGAGTATGAAGTCACCCAGTGACTGACTGTGCAAAGTTTGGGAACCCTGACATCAAACCAATAAAAATCAATAGGTGAAATCTGATTGGCTGTTGGTTGCTTCGCCCACTTTTCCAAAACAAACTGCAGTCCCCTAGTGACCAGTGCCCAGGGATATCAGGTAAGTGATTACAATCTTTGGGGGGTGCATAACATTTGTCACCCCCCTTCTCCTTTAAATAAACCCAATAGGATTATTTTGCCACCAACATGGATCCATGCAGCTCAGTTACCATCGAATACATGCTACTGTTCATTATTACAGAGAAAAAAGAAATCATTTATAAAAATGATAATTACTTGATTAAAATGGAGGTGGCCTTCCCATAATTTTTGATAACAGGTTTCCAGATTAATCAGCTTGTGTCCTAAATATTTTTAATTCATGTATATTTGAAAGTTGCAATTTCGTTATTACGCAAAATAATTGTTGGTTATTTTATGAAATCAGTGTAAGTGAAAATAAGAACAATGTGTTACATATGCAATGATACTTTATCGACAGTAATAACTTATAGTGCAAGTTAATTAATGCAGAACCAGCTTTAAAGCTTTTGAAGCTTTAGGCCTATGCCACACAGGGCTGATTCTCGGCCTATGGATTAACGCAGGCTTAGCCCCTATGCTTGCATAAGCCTAACCTTGTGACTGCACCCAAAGCCACTGCGTCGGCCAAGGTACAGGCACACAGAGTGGATTTTGGTGCTGAAATGCATATTACAAAGGTACTTATATCCGCAGGCCTAGAATCAGCCCCATGTGGCATTAGCCTTATGGCGACACCGTACATCCTGCATCCCCCTTTTAACTATACGATTTAATATGTACATTTTAATGGCAATATCACTTTACAGGCTCCAATTTCATAAATGTATTAATAGTTCTTTCATGTTTAAAAATGTTGGCTACTCTGCCTAACCCAAGATTGCTTGCCAGGGTCCCAATAAATGCACTTATGGTCTGGCAATAGGGGGGAGGGTAAATATCATAACAAACAAATAGACAGACAGAAATCAGAGACACCGCTGTTGTGGTGCAACTGACTCAGACTCAGACACTTTCACTGCCTGAGGCTCTGCTCCTCTCTCTGGAGTGACAGGTCTGGGAAGGGAATAGGGCAGGCAGAAGCATCGGAATTCAGGGGTATAATTATATATAACAAGACTGCAAAGCCTGTAATTCCAGTGTTGTTTTGCATTTAAATGTTGATTACAGGCACAACTACAAGCTGTTTGGATTTCAGTGTCTACAAAGTATGCGCTCATATCATACTCATACACTGCACCAAAACAAAGCACTTTGGAAAATCCCACTGCATTGTAATATCCAGTTGGACAGCTACAATGTTGTAGATATGAGGGAAGGAATGAAAATGATTCAGTGTAGATGGCAGAGATGTATTTCAGAGGAAGGACTGGATGGCACAGTGGCACACTTCTCACACTCATGCACACTATGTTTTGCACATAACAAGGTGAGATTATTTGGAAACTGATAAAATAATACAACAAAAGTAACCCATTTAACAAATCAAATTCAAAACAAATTCAAAACTGAAATGTACTACTATGCACAAAGCTCCAAACAATATGGTTTCATAATCACTAGGTGCATGCCTCCCATCCAGACAGCTTTTGGCACATCCAGACTAAATGTATAACATTATTAAGATCCATAGCAAGGTACATGCCTTAAAGGAGTAGGAAAGGCAAAGTCACTTGGGGGTGCCAAAATGATAGGCACCCCCAAGTGACTTAACTCGCCTACCTTTTACCCCGGGCTGGTGCCCCTGTTAGGAGAGAACAGCACCAGCCCAGGGTACCTGTAGCGCTTCCTGCTTCCTCTTTCGCGCACGCATGCGCAGTAGAGTAAAAAGCTGAACTTTAACAGAGAAGTCGGCTTTTCACTCTACTGCGCATGCGCCGACCGCTGGCATTTGGAGAAAAGGAAGCAGGAAGGAGGAAGCGTTACAGGTACCCCGGGCTGGTGCTGTTTTCTCCTAACAGGGGCACCAGCCCGGGGTACAGGGTAGGCGATTAAAGTCACTTGGGGGTGCCTAACATTTTGGCACCCCCAAGTGACTTTGCCTTTCCTTCTCCTTTAATGTGAGCCACCCCAGGCAGTGCAATCACCACATATGCCCAATCTGAAATTGCTCTATGTTTGCTGCAGTTTGGGCTTAATACATGAGAAGCAGTGCTCCTTTTATTTTGCCTTATATATATATATTGTTAGCAACCCAACTATCTAGTGGTGGCCTATTAGAAAAATGGACCTCTAGGGTCCAAACCACCACCGCTGCCACCACCACCAACTGTTAGCACATATCTCCTGACCGACCACCTCCCCGCCCTCCGCTTGTACAGGTAGCTAGGGCCCAGCAGGACAGAGCCCACCAGGATTTTTCCAGGTATTCCTGGGGGCCAGTCCATTCCTGCCACTATCTTCATATCCTAGGAATTTGGACAGTAGGCTTAGGCAGACATAGGAACGATCTAAATTCTGTCTGCTAAGACAGTTGGACTGTATTATTTATATAATATTTGTAGATGTTGAATTCCAGGCTGGTACCATCAGGCTTTAGACATAATCTGCATCAAGAAATTGTTTACTTAGCTAAAGCTGGTAAAGTATGCCCAGATTCGGGTCAAACACTTTGGCGAATTTTCACCATAGTGCCTGGCCATCTTATAAGACTAACGGGAACTACAGGAGGAGAAACACCAGAAACTACTGGTTCCATTGGCTATTGACTTGAAGGCCAGCTGCCTAGAGAAGTTCTGGCAACAGATACCATTCAAGTCAATGGCAATTAGCATTTGTGGCTTTGGACATTTCTCCACTGGCATATTCCCTGGTGTGCCATTAGCAATGGTAAGCTGCAAAATTAAGACAATTAACTCTTTCTGCCATAACACAGTCCCACAGAAACCTTGAGTATGAAAATGTATTCAATATGTTTGTGTTTTGCTAATGAACAAATGTGACAAATAAGGTCAGCATTTAGCTGAGTTACATCCTACGGCATTACAATGCTTTACAATGCTTCACAATGTGTATACCATTTCAATGTCTGGAATGTTCCTACAAACCAATGCACAGTTATATGGCAGTTCAAAGAAAAAGGGGCTGCAGTGATTCTTGGTACTACAGTGGGATTCCTGGAGAGGCTTATGGATCCAGTGGACACCAGAACTTAAAGCAAAAACAGTTAGGCTGCCGCCCTGTGCCTTTACATGATCATGGAACACAAGGTGACAGATTATTCACTATATATTGGATGCAACAGTCATATCCCACTTTTAAGTACAGGGTACAGTAGATGGGTTCATGGAATCTTAAACTTGGCTTGTTGGTCAGTTTTGGGATGAACTGTAATCCAGACTGGCAAGTGTCAACAGAGGCAATGGCTCCAGAACACAGGTTCACAAATTTGGGGCTGCTACCATCAGAAAGGCCAGGGTAGAGGGTAAAGGGCCCAGCTTTTACTCTCCTTGCTACACTTGGAAGCTCGACATGAGGCTCAATAGGCTCAATCACTGATGCAGCAGTGTTTTTATGCATCTGTTATTTAGTTATGAGTTAAGGGGCCTGATCAATTATCAGACTGGAAAAAGAAGCTTAAAAACAACAAGTCTGAAAACCTCTGCTCTAGAACACTGCTGTGAGCCATCTCCAGTAACAATGACACACGTTTTTTTTTTTTTTTAAATCTTCTCACGACAATGGAAGCCGTACACAAGCATAGTACATACATCAAAATGCATGCATAGCTGGGTGATTCCATGCCTGCCAATCTCCACCCTGGATATTTTGGTAAACAGAGTGCTGATCACAGGGGGGCTGGGACTAAATTCATATTACAACCTTTGTGGCCCCAGCTTTAATAACCAGTATCTATCACAATGTATGTTCTGCTAACATGGAAATAATAGGTATTTAAAATAATAGTTATTTACGGAACATTTTCAGTAACTATGAAGCTAATACTGAGAGCAGATTTAGTGCCATTTGTCTGTGCAGTTGGTTATGCAGCAATATTTCTAGGACCCCAGTCCAAGAATAAAGAGTCAAAACCAGGATTGACTCTAGGAGGCACCACTGACAGCTTCAGCCATGCAGCGTTGTCGCCAGTAGCATATGCCCACTCAGCAGGACCCCCATAAAAAATTCAGAGCCCCCTCTCTGAGTACAAGAGGGTGGTGAATTGTATTAAAGGCTGCGGATAGAGCTAGAAGGAAGTGTATGGAATAGTGAGCTTTAGATATAGCCCTGAGAAGACTATTGATTAGTTGTTGAGGGCAGTTTCTGGTGAGTTTGTTGGGGAAAAAACAGATTGCAAAGGATCAAGAATCAAGTTGTGAGTAAGATACTGGACCAGGCAGTAGTAAACAAGGTTTTCCAACAAACTGACACAAATGGACACAAACAGAAGCAGGGAAACTAGACAATAGTTGGTGGGAGATTCGGGATCAAGGAAAGGTTTTGTGAGGATGAGAGTGATTAGTGCTTGTTTGTATGAAGATGGAGAAGTACCAGCAGAAAGTGAAAGAGTAAATAGGTGAGTAAAACTTGTCTTTTTTCCTCAAGAACACATTGTAATGGTAATTTACAAATGCAGCATCATGCTACAAAGGAAGCTGTTGCGCTTACTGACAACATACATTAAAGATGTTCCATTTTCCTTCTGTGTCTAACCCTGTGAAAAGCCTTTCCCAGTTGACACATTGCAGAGATGCCCTTATTCTGGCAAAGTCTGCACGTCTAAAATTGAGCGTTTTAGTTACTCCCTTATAGAGCTGTCTCTGCAGCATTATCTCAAAGGAGACCATGTTGTGATCACTGTTCCCCAAATGCTCATCCACACAATGTTAGAGATGAGTTCAGTGTTATTAGTTATTACCAGGTCCAAAATAGAGTCATTCCTAGTAGGTTCTTGAACTGCCTGAAATAGAAAGTTGTCATTTAGCATATTTACAAACCTACCTACAAACTGCCATTGCGTCTGTCTCACCTGTTCTGCTGAATCATGATGCTGAGGCTAAACTACCCCCACCCTGAACATGGCACTAATTCCAGGGTTTCACATAAAAAGTTATGTCAATAGGTGCAGCACTGTGGCAATAGAATCATGGAATAATGGCATTTTAACGTTGTGCACTGGAAGTGATGAAGCTCAGCACTGGGCATGTTTGCTGCAGCTTGCCCTTGTTTTGTGAAGCGCAGAGTAAGTTGCAGTCGGGCTCAGTGAGTGCGAGTGTGCAGGGAACGCTAGGCAATTAGTCTGCCCATCAAGCAGCCCCTGGGGTCACACAGTGACAGCAGAACATCACACAGTCTGAGTTTGCCCTTGACTCAGTCACCAGAGATCCCTTGGAGCTCCCTTTAATTTTGACTTTCCCCAATTATAAAAATCCCCATTTCCTAAAAACTCCTGGTGCATCATGCGTGTGTCACTGCGCCGCGCTGCCGGCTCCCTCCGCCGCTTACCTGCCTCTGCTCATCTGCATGAGTGACACTCACCGGGGATTTCGCGCCGACCCCCCAGTCCTGCCGTGCGATACCACACAGGCCTGCACTTGTGGCTACTGCAACCTTCCCAATAAACTAACTGTCGAATGTCATAGCCGCGTCCAGCACACTCTATTCAAGAACGCCAAGTTCCTTAGTGCTGGGTCTTGTCAAGCCTTTGCATGGGGGATTCTCTAGCGCCATCTAGTGGTGAAATCAATGAAATATCCCCCCAGATTCACCGGATTGGTTTGCGGAGCCGTCCCGTTAGGAACACTTTACCTGTATAATCCGTGTTATACGTAACTGCGGCGTCAGTATTGGCCAAAGTCCCTCCGCACAAAATGTCGTTTGGGGTCCCATGTGCTATGTGACTCCTAAAATCATTTGAAACCTAATTCAGGAAAGGTATCTTAATTGTTTTCTCTCTTTCCACACATTACTTTAGTCATTGCACAACAGTGTGTGCTCTGGTTCTTTAACTCACCATTGAGCCCTTCTGTACCCAAAGAACCGCACCCCATGAATGATTCCTGGTCCCGGCGGTGGTCACCTACAATTCTGCCATAGCTCCCATTCAATGAGATGGCATTCTTGCATTACACCCTTGCATGCAGAATTACACCCTTACATACAGAACTACACCGTTACATACAGAATTACACCCTTGCATGCAGAATTACACCCTTACATACAGAACTACACCGTTACATACAGAATTACACCCTTGCATGCAGAATTACACCCTTACATACAGAATTACACCCTTGCATGCAGAATTACACCCTTACATACAGAATTACACCCTTACATGCAGAATTACACCCTTACATACAGAATTACACCCTTACATGCAGAATTACACCCTTACATACAGAATTACACCCTTACATGCAGAATTACACCCTTACATACAGAATTACACCCTTGCATGCAGAATTACACCCTTACATACAGAATTACAGGGTTACATACAGAACTACACCCTTGTATGCAGAATTACACCGTTACATACAGAATTACACCCTTGCATACAGAATTACACCCTTACATACAGAATTACACCCTTACATACAGAATTACACCGTTACATACAGAATTACACCCTTACATACAGAATTACACCCTTACATACAGAATTACACCGTTACATACAGAATTACACCCTTGCATGCAGAATTACACCGTTACATACAGAATTACACCCTTGCATGCAGAATTACAGGGTTACATACAGAATTACACCCTTGTATGCAGTATTACAAATTATGCAGTTTTCAGTCAGTTCAAAAAAAGTGTTTCTGTGTTACAAACCCTAAGGTAAACTGGGATGTGTCTTTCAGTGAGAGGTTTGTGCGACTGACCGGGAGAAGCACCTACCTGTGAGGCTGAATAGGTGCCCCCCTTGCTCATAAGCTCTCTCACATACCCAGACCCCAGGGGCTGCTTAATGGGCAGTCTAATTGCCCAACGTTCCCTGCATACTCGCACCCAATAGCCCTGCTGCGCACCTCACTGAGCCCCACTGCAGAACATGATTATGATTATGATAATATTATTTTTCATCCTTTAGATTCTGCAGGCCAATGCAATCATTCTTGCGAAGTAGTAAATATATGCCCCACAGAGACTGCTTATTTGTGCTTGTCAGAATAATCTATTGGCAAATGTACATCACTTTAGTCCTTACCCTTAAAGTAGTAGCACTTCACTTTTGTTCAATTAAGACATTTTTATTAATCTTTTTCTTCCCGATTTTCGAATGAGACTGTGGGGCTGAAGCACAGAGGCACAAGAGAGGGAATAAAAGGTTTGTAGGGAAAGGCTCTGTGCGGAATACATAAGGCATCACGTATGGGCTGCGCAAAATCTGGAAGCCAAGGGGGCAGCAGTACCTGCAGGGGCTGGGGGGAATATACTTAGTTTATTCTCTATTATATTAATACAAATAATCCTTACTCCAAATTTTCCCAAACTAGGGTTCCAAAGAACCTTACAAGCCACACAGATACCGTATTATCGATAAGACTTTGTCATAATGACACACAAAGCCCAGTGAATAATAGCGCACATGAGCAATCCATTTGTAGGCGGCAAAGGAGTATATATGGAAGTATCCTCGCAGGGAATGGCAAGACTTCTAGTAACTGCTTTACACCATGGGTAATGGCCTTCTCTTCTGCTAGGACTTTCTAGCTTACTTGATACTGCCATGCTTTCTGTTCATCCATTTATCTAACATGCATTCCATTCTATAGCTTGTTCCACAGCTCTCCTGTCACTCCTTGGTCTGGCTGCCATTCTCCTGGGATGTTATGGTGTTCCGACCCCCCAGACTGATATTGACCGCTTATTGACGATTTATAAAAAGGTCATTTACAAGAAACTCAATTCTACAGTAAGTATATTAAATGAATGTGCCTTTAGTCTGTCTCTTGGGAAAAGCACCCCTTGGCACCCTTTTGGTGCTTGCTTGGATGGCAATGTTCTATAGAGACTGCTTGTCTGATACTGCACCAAACTGAAACGTCCTGCTGTCTCCCCCCAGATGCAAAACTGTACAGAGGGGAGAGTGGGCAGTGCCCTGAACATCACTATTGGCGATGAGGTAGGCATACTAATAATCATATAAGGATGTACTGAATGATACCTTAATCTGTCTGTTCAGTGACTTCTGATTATCTATCATCTCTCTATCATATATCTATCTATCTATCTATCTATCTATCTATCTATCTATCTATCATCTATCTAATCATCTATCATCTATCTATCTATCTATTAACTATCTATCTATCTATCTATATATCTATCTATCTATCTATCTATCATCTATCTATCTATCTATCTATCTATCTATGTCTATCTATCTATATCTATCTATCTATCTATCTATCTATCATCTATCTATCTATCTATCTATCTATCTATCTATCATCTATCTATCTATCTATCTATCTATCATCTATCTATCTATCTATCTATCTATCTATCTATCTATCTATCTATCATCTATCTATCTATCTATCTATCTATCTATCTATCTATCATCTATCTATCTATCTATCTATCTATCTATCTATCTATCATCTATCATCTATCTATCTATCTATCTATCTATCTATCTATCTATCTATCTATCATCTATCTATCTATCTATCTATCTATCATCTATCTATCTATCTATCTATCTATCTATCTATCTATCATCTATCTATCTATCTATCTATCTATCTATCATCTATCTATCTATCTATCTATCTATCTATCTATCTATCTATCATCTATCTATCTATCTATCTATCTATCATCTATCATCTATCTATCTATCTATCTATTTATCTATCTATCATCTATCTATCATCTATCTATCTATCTATCTATCTATCTATCTATCTATCTATCTATCTATCTATCTATCTATCTATCATCTATCTATCTATCTATCTATCTATCATCTATCTATCTATCTATCATCTATCTATCATCTATCTATCATCTATCTATCTATCTATCTATCATCTATCTATCTATCTATCTATCTATCTATCTATCTATCTATCTATCTATCTATCTATCTATCTATCTATCTATCTATCTATCTATCTATCTATCTATCTATCTATCATCTATCTATCTATCATCTATCTATCTATCTATTATCTATCTATCTATCTATCTATCTATCTATCTATCTATCTATTATCTATCTATCATCTATCTATCTATATATCTATCTATCATCTATCTATCTATCTATCTATTATCTATCTATCTATCTATCTATCTATCTATCTATCTATCATCATCATCTATCTATCTTCCATCTATGCTATTAATCTGTTTGCAGAACATATTAGTCTGCCTAGCCAATCAAACTTAGTTTTGCATCTATCTAAAATATCTAGAACAATATATGTTGTAGCTATCTTTCTGTTAACTGTTAACATATTTACAGAAATTATTTGTCAGTGTTTTTTTGTTTTATTCTTTCTTTCCTTCTGTACCCTTTATCCATGTACAGCGTGTTTCAAGGGTATCTTTTGTCTCAATATTATCTTTGACTTAATATTATCTTTTCTTTTTATTGTGCCACCAAAACTGGATCACTTTCTTTACTATTTTTGAACTGACGTATTGTGTATGATAAAATGGTCATTTTTTTTTTAATTTTATGCTGTAGACTGTGGAATACATCATAGCGGTATTGACCAAATGCCTTCACAATAATAAATGCGCGGTATGTACTGTTTTATCATACGTCTAATAATCTAATAATAATAATTCGTTAGATGCTAGATGCAGGAAATGTGTATTATTATTTATATATATCTGTGTATATTATATGGAGATTTCCAGGAATTTGGAAGCAGTCACAGCTTTTCATTCAATTAACTAAACCATTACGACTGGACACATGCTTTTTTAAAGTAATCCCATTTCTAATTCAGTAAGGTTAGCAATCCCATTATTCGTAAATTACATCATGTTATGTTTAGTTTGTTGTAAGTTATAAACTTTCTCAAAATCATTTTCGTTTTATGTAAATAAATATGTGTTTGTGCTTGAAACATTGAGCCTTTTGAATATGGAGCCAGGAAATTTCCCAAATTCGTTTAGCTAAATTTAACTTGAGTCACTGGTGTGGTGCAGGGAAGGTGTGAGAGATCGCTGAGCCCACAGAGCCAGACCCCATACATATAACAACTAGCGGTGTGTTTGGGAAAGCAGAGACAGGGAAACCGAACGCACTGGTTGTTTAAAATACAAAATGTTAGATAAAAGTATAATTTTACGAGAAATAAACTGTCCAGCACCAAAAAGGGAATTTGCTCGATGATAATATAAAACCCTTTTATAGGAAGTAACCGAGAATAAGTGAGAAGAACAAGGAGTTGAGTAGCAAGTTGGTCTGTGCAGTTTGCGATTGTAGCAATGTCAGTAGCAGGTTACATTATCAGTAATCAGACTTCTGTGCTCAGAAGAACAGGAGATACTGTGGTACCCAGAGCAGCAGTACGGGAGTCGCAGGTCTCAGGCCAGCAGCGAGTTTGCAATGCGACTGCGCAGGCGGGTTCTGGTTAAAGTGCTGCCAGTCTCTAAATAGCTCAAATTTCCCCAAACCCACTCTAATGCTTATGGCCCGACATTCATATATGGGGGCACTCCCTATTGCTCTCAGAGTTTTCAGTATGTAACGCACATGTTCCTAATTACCTGTTAGCATTATATAGGCAGAGATATCCTGAAGCAATTTGCAATTGGTCTTCATGCGTTTAAATTATTATACTTACATTTAGCAGCTATCAGGTTCTTAGGGTACAGTTTACCATAGCAACAAAGATGTGGTTTCGATTACAGATGGTAAATCTGGGGAGGGCCTGAACAGAAAGAAATTCTAAAAGGAAACTAACACAATTAAAATACCATTTTAAACTGCAAACTAAAAAAAACGCAGAAAGAGGCAGAAGAGGAAGACAATTTCAAACCTATAAAAAAAAGTAATACTAAGTGTACTGTAAGGATAGGAAATGATTAGTTCCTACAATAATATGCTATTTACAGGGGTCAGTAGGATGCTCTGTTCTGCAAATCCTGTGGATTTAGAATTAAGATTTTCCTATATCATTTTTTAGAACCTCAAGGTCGTATCCAGTATCTGTAAACATGCAAAGAAAATGCATTGTGGCTCATATTACCATGACATTATTTCATTCTGCAATGAACCCCACCCAGAGCATCACTTTTCCCATAAGGTAAGCAGCGGAACTGTGCTATAATTCTAGTAAATGTAATCAGGGAACAACAACACTGTTAGTATTATGTCGAAATAGGCTGCTACAGTCATATGCCATTGGTCTGTTTATATTCTTCTATTTTTGTTTCTGCTCCCCAGGTTGTAATTCAGCCTGTTATCTAGCTCATTCACTTATATCCTAGAAACTAGGCAATGAACTGGGGGTGGAAGATCTGTAATAGAAGGCCTGAATAGAAATTTGCACAGTAATAATAATACAAATCTGGCCTTACCATAAATCCAATTTCTGGGTGTCTGTCGTCAGCGAACAGAAAGGAAAACAAAACTTTAACAAGACCATTTCTCATAACACAGCTGTGCCACTTCAGCATTCGTACACTGAATCCCTAGCAGAGAACATGTTTACCAACAATTTAGTTCTTTTCTGCTGGCCTGGGATTGATTGTGGGATATGGGTCGGTTATACTGTACTAATGAGCTCTCTGATTTTCTTTAGCACAAGAACTGCAAAACCCATTGCAAGGAACTTGCTATTTTCAAACAACTGTTCCAGATCTTGCTATTGTCTACTGACTAAGCAAACCTGCTTAGTCTTCACCTTCATTTATTACCTGTTACAAATCAAATGGAAGTTAAATGAATGAAAAGCTAGAGATGCTGAATTGTTATGTGCAATGTACTGTGAGTTAAAGTTACAAAACTTTCCCTTTATTTTAAAAAAATCTATGATCTGTGCAATGTAGTTATGCACTGATATGCACTATGGATGATTCTGCTCAGACTTCAGTCAGGGCAAGTGCAGGGGCAAGAGCTGCTTCCATGAGCCCCCAGGAATATAATGTAGATCCAACATCTGAGCTTCCAGATAAGGCGACAATGGCTAATATAGCGATTGAGCAAACTTTTTGGAAATCACAGAACACACACAAGCACATAGCAAAGCATTGAGGTGAATTGATTTATTGAAATGGAGTGACATAGTGAGGCATGATCAGCCAATGTTCTGCTAAAGCATACTTCATCTGTATGTACTAAAAAATCTACCAGTCAGGGCCAGATTAAGAGCCTAAAGGTCCTGGAGGCCTGCTCTGTTACTAGAGAAAGAAGTGCATAGCAAGCACTGTAATCTGCTGAAGTGCCCCTGGAACACTTGCTATGGTGCCCATAGATATCAATGCCATTTCCACCAATATTTCATATAAAAAAAAATGTACCAACGTTTTAAAAGAAATGTGGTGGAAATACAATTCACCATTCTACCACTCCATATCTGAAATATATGATTGGCCTAGGCTGCTGTGTGTTTTAGGGCATTTTATACCCAATTACCTTATGGCCTGTTCCTTTAATGGTGAATGCCATGGTCGGCTGCTGATACAGTGCCTGCCTTACAGGAACAAACAAAGGGAGACAAAGGGAAGAGCATCCCTACCCTGTAGAGCTTCCTATCTAAGTGAATTTATTATTTCATTTACACATGCATTTTTTTATTAAATTATTATTATTTATGTTCCTGAATTTTTGGGTGATCTGGCAACCTTGCATTAAAGGCTTAGGTCTTGCATTCAGGTGCCAGTGGGCTTCTGTTCAAACACACTGCAGTCAGATGGAAGGGCAGGCCACCTTAAAGGGAAAGTTTGTAACGTTGCTGTGAGTATGACAGTTGGTTATATTTGCTAGTGGCTGTTTTGTATCTGTTTGTCACTAAAGGAGCCCAGGCACATATCATTTGGCATTGTGGGCTTTGCTGGTCACACATAGTTACAAGACTGGCCACAGGCAGAGGTTTTGAACACTTTCAAATGTCTTAAATCTCTTCAGTGAGGATGGATTAATGACAAAACTATTTCTAATATTCTTGGATTTATTACATTCCTGTTCTGGAATAAGGTAATTTTAAATGTAACTCTTAATTTTTTAAGGCTATTAGCATTATAAGCATTATTGTCATTCCTAGTAATGATGAGCTAAAACTGTTATGAATGTTCCCTGTGGTGAAATAGTATGTATGTTTATACAGTCACAGCAGCTTTGTTAGAAGATGCAGTATGTATGTATTTGCCTCGTTAGAAAGGCAGTTAATTATCTGATTATTTTGTTGTGCAAATATAAAAATAAACTGTGGAAACTGTACTTGCTTGTCATTTATTTTATATACTATCTCTTTGTACATTATCTATAAAACCAAAACAAAAATGTATAGGATCTATTATGCAGAATGCTTCTGACCTGAGATTTTCCGGGTAACGGGTGTTTCCATAACTTAAATCCCTGTACTTTAAAAAGATACTGACACCAGAAATAAAAACCTTTAAAAATGTATCACAACATTGTCTTTGCATGCTATTTATAATTTTGTCATAAAATTATTTGCCTAATGCTTTTCCATTCCCTATCTGATCCCCCGTGTTCCTCTATGAGGGGGCTGCCATATTTGTGCAGCAGGAGTCCGTTAGCATTAGAAGCTATAACTGACAGGTTGAGAAGGGACAGTCAGGTTGGCAAAACAGTCAGGTTTAGGAACTCCAAGTAACTATTACTTACAAAAGCAGCACTATCAGCAAAAAATGATCTATATGACCTATAGGTAACATTAATGTTTAATTAAACATTAAAGTACGTGTAAAGTCAATTTCACTGGGGGTGGCAAAATGTTAGGCATGGGTAGAACCCACGTTCTATTCATCCCTTTGGGATTTTTAGAAGTGTATTTATCAATGGGTGAAAGTCTCAGCATTTGATTAATACCTTTTTAAAAAATCCCATAGGAATAAATAGATGGGTGAGTTTTTATGTATTAAGCTCTAAGCTCACATTTTAATAAATCAGGCCCCTAAATGTGTATTTTCAAAAAAAATGGGTTTCTGAGGTTAATTCTAACCTCTGGTAGAATCCATGAGGTCAGCTGGCCAAGTCATACAGTGGACATACAAGCAGGGCCCAAACCAGGGGAAGGCAAAGAAACACAAGCTAGGGTGCAGTGGGATGGGGGGGCATTAGGCACATCCCTGTTATGTTTGCCTACCCCTATTCCGAGACCTTGTCCCCACACCTTCTACTCATTACAGATGCTTGACAGCACACAAAGGTACCAAGGATTTAGCAAGATAAAAGTCATAGAGGCTCAGAAACTAAATGGATTTCAGGGACACCATGCTAAATTACAGCCACAGCAGAACCTGTTAGCTCAGTCAATGAGCCTGCAAGGGAATGGAGTTTAAAAAGTCTCCTGTAGCTGCTGATTGGATGAGGCAAAAATACCATTAAAGGGGTGGTTCATCTTTGAGCTGTTATAGAATGGCCTTCTAAGCAACTTTTAAATTGGTCTTCATTTTTTCTTTGTTATAGCTTTTGAATTATTTGCCTTCCTATTCTAACTGTTTGTAGCTTTCAAATGGGGGCCACTGTCCCCAGAAGCGAAAAAAATCTTTTGATCTGTGAGGCTAACAGTTTATTTTTATTTGATACGATTTTTTTGTATCGCACTTTTTAAACGTACAAAAATTGTACTTTAATAAATCTGCCCCAGGATATGCTCCTAAACTAAAAGAACATAAATTGTTAAAAAAACAAACAAACACATCACCCCCAAAATAACACCTCAGTTTGGTAATCAGCCAATAAACTCTAAGATTCTCAGTAATATTTTGCTATTTATAATAAATACAGAATTAAACCATTAATCTGGCAGAACGTTAGAATGAGCAAGTAGTACAAAGTGCTCATATGGATATAAACTGAGCATTCAGTGACATTAATCACAAAGTTACTCGTGCTACTAATGCACTGGTGCAAATGAACCCTGAGATTCCATCCTGGAGTTGGTGGTGGTAGTTCCAGTGTTCAATTAAGGGGCTGCATCAATGGCCGCTACTGATTTACACCAAGCTCGTTGGATGCTAACGGCATTAATGGCACACACATTTGCACGCCAGAAGTGACACCATATCCACTGTGCAAATATTCTTGCAGCTTGCACACAATGCAGATACACATTCGCTAATTGGTGAGTAAGTTTCTATTATGTTTCTATTGTGAAAAATGCTGCATTGTGGGTAAAAGAAACTGTGATTTTGCATTCAAAAATGGCACTAAGTGATGCACCCATAAATAAGGCTTTATATTGTTGACCAAAATGCCATGTATTCAATAGATGTTTCATTTTTGAAGCTCATTTTTGATTTATCTTCATTTGCTGAAAGTGTTCCCACAGTAACGGCAGTTTTTTCAAAGAAGGACACCAGCTATATATGGGGCCAGTTTTTACAAACTACAAAGACTACAGGGCAGGTTTATAAAAATGTGAGATTAGAGTTTAACCCATAAAAACTCACCCACATTCTATTCATTCCTATAGAATTTTGGAACTGTATTTATCAAATGGGAAACTCTCACTTGACTTGACACCCACTGATAAATACGCTTCTAAAATTCCATAGGAATGAATAGGAAGTGGGTGAGTTTTTCTGTGGTAAGCTCTAATCTTACATTTTGATAAATCTGCCCCATAATTTGCTTTGATAAAACTTCCCTAAGGGTAAAGGGTAAAGAGCAAAGGGTTTATACTATATCAAAAAGATTGATCCTCAATGGCCAGTCAAAATGAGCCAAAGCGAGTGGGACACAGCCCCCAGATTTGAAGGGCAGGCCAAACAGCAAAGTCCAAAAGTATCCCAAAAATCTAACAAAAATTCAAAAAATAAAAATCTTATTTTATTAAAAAATCATTATTACATAGTAACATAGTAAGTTGGGTTGAAAAAAGACATACGTCCATCACATTCAACCATAATGCCTATATATAACCTACCTAACTACTAGTTGATCCAGAGGAAGGCAAAAAACCCTATCTGAAGCCTCTCTAATTTGCCGCAGAGGGGAAAAAATTCCTTCCTGACTCCAAGATGGCAATCGGACCAGTCCCTGGATCAACTTGTACTAAGATCTATCTCCCATACCCCTGTATTCCCTCACTTGTACAGAGAGCTATCTCCCATACCCCTGTATTCCCTCACTTGTACTGAGAGCTATCTCCCATAACCCTGTATTCCCTCACTTGTACTGAGAGCTATCCCCCCTACCCCTGTATTCCCTCACTTGTACTGAGAGCTATCTCCCCTACCCCTGTATTCCCTCACTTGTACTGAGAGCTATCCCCCCTACCCCTGTATTCCCTCACTTGTACTGAGAGCTATCCCCCCTACCCCTGTATTCCCTCACTTGTACTGAGAGCTATCTCCCATACCCCTGTATTCCCTCACTTGTACTAAGAGCTATCTCCCCTACCCCTGTATTCCCTCACTTGTACTGAGAGCTATCTCCCATACCCCTGTATTCCCTCACTTGTACTGAGAGCTATCTCCCTACCCCTGTATTCCCTCACTTGTACTGAGAGCTATCTCCCCTACCCCTGTATTCCCTCACTTGTACTGAGAGCTATCCCCCCTACCCCTGTATTCCCTCACTTGTACTGAGAGCTATCCCCCCTACCCCTGTATTCCCTCACTTGTACTGAGAGCTATCTCCCATACCCCTGTATTCCCTCACTTGTACTAAGAGCTATCTCCCATACCCCTGTATTCCCTCACTTGTACTGAGAGCTATCTCCCATACCCCTGTATTCCCTCACTTGTACTGAGAGCTATCTCCCTACCCCTGTATTCCCTCACTTGTACTGAGAGCTATCTCCCCTACCCCTGTATTCCCTCACTTGTACTGAGAGCTATCCCCCCTACCCCTGTATTCCCTCACTTGTACTGAGAGCTATCCCCCCTACCCCTGTATTCCCTCACTTGTACTGAGAGCTATCCCCCCTACCCCTGTATTCCCTCACTTGTACTGAGAGCTATCTCCCATAACCCTGTATTCCCTCACTTGTACTGAGAGCTATCTCCCATACCCCTGTATTCCCTCACTTGTACTGAGAGCTATCTCCCATAACCCCTGTATTCCCTCACTTGTACTGAGAGCTATCTCCCATACCCCTGTATTCCCTCACTTGTACTGAGAGCTATCTCCCATACCCCTGTATTCCCTCACTTGTAGTGAGAGCTATCTCCCATTCCCCTGTATTCCCTCACTTGTACTGAGAGCTATCTCCCATAACCCTGTATTTCCTCACTTGTACTAAGAGCTATCTCCCATACCCCTGTATTTCCTCACTTGTACTAAGAGCTATCCCCCCTACCCCTGTATTCCCTCACTTGTACTGAGAGCTATCTCCCCTACCCCTGTATTCCCTCACTTGTACTGAGAGCTATCTCCCCTACCCCTGTATTCCCTCACTTGTACTGAGAGCTATCTCCCCTACCCCTGTATTCCCTCACTTGTACTGAGAGCTATCTCCCCTACCCCTGTATTCCCTCACTTGTACTGAGAGCTATCTCCCCTACCCCTGTATTCCCTCACTTGTACTGAGAGCTATCTCCCATACCCCTGTATTCCCTCACTTGTACTGAGAGCTATCTCCCATACCCCTGTATTCCCTCACTTGCTAAGAATCCATCCAGCCCCTTCTTAAAGTTATATAATGTATCAGCCAGTACGACTGATTCGGGGAGGGAATTCCACAACTTCACAGCTCTCACTGTAAAAAATCCTTTCCGAATATTTAAATGGAACCTCCCTTCTTCTAAACGGAGTGGGTGCCCTCGTGTCCGTTGGACGGACCTACTGGTAAATAAAACATTAGAAAGGTTATTATATGATCCCCTTATATATTTATACATAGTTATCATGTCACCTCTTAAGCGCCTCTTCTCCAGTATAAACAGACCCAACTTGGCCAGTCTTTCTTCATAACTGAGACTTTCCATACCCTTTACCAGCTTAGTTGCCCTTCTCTGGACCCTCTCTAACTCAATAATGTCCCGTTTGAGCACTGGAGACCAAAACTGAACAGCATATTCTAGATGGGGCCTTACCAGCGCTCTGTAAAGGGGAAGAATGACCCCCTCCTCCCGTGAATCTATACCCCTTTTAATACAGCTCAAAATCTTGTTTGCCCTTGCAGCTGCTGCCTGGCATTGCTTGCTACAGCCAAGTTTATTATCTACAAGGACTCCAAGGTCCTTCTCCATTATGGATTTGCCTAGTGCAGTCCCATTAAGGGTATACAGGGCTTGCATATTTTTACATCCCAGGTGCATGACCTTACATTTATCCACATTAAATCTCACCTGCCACTTAGCTGCCCAGATTGCCAGTTGGTCAAGATCCTGCTGCAAGGATGCCACATCCTGGATAGAATTGACTGGTCTGCAGAGTTTTGTGTCATCTGCAAACACTGATACATTACTCATAATACCCTCCCCTAAGTCATTTATGAACAAGTTAAACAAAAGTGGACCCAGTACAGAACCCTGAGGGACCCCACTGAGAACCTTACTCCAAGTAGAGAATGTGCCATTAACAACCACCCTCTGTACCCGATCCTGTAGCCAGTTTTCTATCCATGTGCAAACGACTTCACTAAGACCAATAGACCTTAGCTTAGAAAGCAGTCGTTTGTGGGGAACGGTATCAAATGCTTTGGCAAAATCCAAATAGATTATATCTAGTGCATCCCCACTGTCCAGCTTCTTACTTACCTCATCATAAAAAGCAATTAAATTGGTCTGACATGACCTGTCCTTCATAAAGCCATGCTGATTACTGCTCATAATGGCATTCTCCACTACATAATTTTGTATGTGATCCCTTAACAAGCTTTCAAATAACTTGCCCACCACGGATGTCAAACTTACAGGCCTATAATTGCCAGGCTGAGATCTTACTCCCTTTTTAAACATAGGAATGACATTCGCCTTCTTCCAATCCCTAGGTACCATACCTGATGAAAGCGAGTCTGAGAATATCAGAAACAAGGGCCACTGCAATTCTGCCCCTAGCTCTCTCAGTACCCGAGGGTGTATTGCATCTAGCCCAGGTGCCTTGTTTACATTTATCGTGTGTAACCCTTTAAGCACCATATCCTGTGCCAACCACTGTGTAGTTGGAGCTGAGGCAACAGTGAAGCTATTGGGTGGGACTTGGCCCACTGGCTCCTCTACTGTATACACAGAAGAAAAGAACTGGTTAAGCACATCTGCCTTTTCTGTATCCGCTGTAACCATATTGTTACTATAACTCAATGGGGCTACACCCTCAACCTGCATCTTTTTACTTTAATATACTTAAAAAACTTTTTGGGGTTAGTCTTGGCCTCGGCCGCGATGCGCTCCTCATTTTCTATCTTTGCCTTCCGGATTTCTGTTTTACAACACTTGTTACAGTGTTTATATTCATTAAACGCAGCTACTGTCCCCTCTGACTTATATTTCTTAAAAGCTTTCCTTTTTTTCCCTATTAACTTCTTTACCTCAGAGTTAAGCCACATAGGGTGATTCTTAACACTTCTACTTTTTCTTATTAATGGAATAAACAGTAATGATTTAATATCATTTTAAATGACAACCATTTCTGCTCTGTGTTTTTATCAGAAAACATAATGCCCCAATCTATGCCCTGAAGCGCTGCCCTTAAGGAGCTAAAATTTGCCTTCCTAAAATTCATTGTCTTTGTTGCCCCCGTGTAAATTTGTTTCCTGCACCAAACATCAAATGAAATAACATTATGGTCACTATTACCCAGGGGTTCAACCACTTGCACATTTGCTATACGTTCTGGGTCATTAGAGATCACTAGATCTAGTATAGTATGGTTCCTGGTTGGCTCCTCAACAACCTGTGACATAAAGTTGTCATGCAGCAAGTTTATAAACTTGTTCCCATTTACTGTCCTGGCAGTACTATTGCTCCAGTCAATATCAGGATAATTAAAATCCCCCATTATTAGCACTTGCCCCCAACTAGCAGCCTTTTCTATTTGTAACAAGAGCTGAGCCTCCTCCTCCTCACTTACATTAGGGGGTCTATAGCATACCCCTACAATTAGTTTGGTAGATTCTTTACTATCTGTGAGAAGCTCAACCCATAAGGATTCAGCTCCCTCTGTTCCCCCCATCACTTCCTCCTTAATATTTGATTTTAATTCTTGCTTAATGAACAAACACACCCCTCCTCCTTTTCTATTGCCCCTGTCCCTCCGAAACAATGTATACCCCCCAATATTAACAGCCCAGTCATGAGACTCATTCAACCAAGTTTCCGCAACACCAATCACGTCATATTTCCGCTCCAACGCCAGTACCTCCAGCTCTCCCATTTTACCAGTCAGACTCCTTGCATTGGTAAACATACATTTAATACTGGTACCGGCGTGAGAATGACGTGTAAACAACTTATGGGCCTCACTGCCATTATCAGTATCCCGAAGCAAGTCTCCTCCCCCATTTTCCCTTACTATGCCCACTACCTCATCTATCCTGTCTACCACAGAATTTCCCTCTGCACCCTCCCCCCCCCCACTCCTAGTTTAAAATCTCCTCCAACCCTCTAGCCATCTTTTCCCCCAAAGCAGCTGCCCCATCATCATTGAGGTGCAGCCCATCCCTGGCAAAGAGCCTGTAGCCAATTGAGAAATCAGCCCAGTTCTCGAGAAACCCAAAGCCCTCCTCCCTGCACCAATCTCTCAGCCACTCATTAATCTCCCTAAGCTCCCGCTGCCTTCTTAACGTTGCTCGTGGCACAAGTAATATCTCTGAGAAAATTACCTTGGAAGTCCTCGCCCTCAACTTCTCGCCTAGCTTTTTAAAATCGTTCTTAAGGACTTCCCCCCCTCCTCTAACTTTGTCATTAGTACCTATGTGTACCAAGAGCGCCGGGTCTTCCCCAGCCCCTCCCAACAATTTGTCCACTCGTTCCACCACATGCCGAAACCTAGCACCAGGCAAGCAACACACAGTTCGGCATGTAGGGTCTTTGCGACAAATGCTCCATACATGCCAGCTCAGAGCTGCCTTCCCCAGCATCTTCACCTAAAGCGGCAAATCTGTTGGTTTGTACAAGCTGTGAACCAGCCCCCCTACCCCTGCGTCCCCTACTTCCCCTCTTAACTGTCACAAACCTGTCTCCCTCATTAACCTCCACTGTCCCTTCTCCACCCCCCACTACACCGGCCCCTGCCAGTGGTTGCTCAGTGAGCCTCCTGTTCTCCCCCATGTTTGCAGCTGCCCTCAGTGCTGCCAGTTCCCCCCTTAGATTCTGCACCTCAGATTCCAAGAGGAAAACCCACCTGCATCTCTCACAAGTAAATGCTGCATGGAACTGCTGCTCCAGGACCACATACATGCGACAAGATGCACACTGAGTAACACCAGCAATCATACTGCAACTCATATTGCCACTGGGTACTTACAGTCTCCTGAGTGCAATCCCTTGTATAGTGAGTTTTAAGTTTCAAACACCTTTTTGTTTTTAACGCTTGCTAAACACTTAATTCACATGCAACACTTAGATTACATGCAACACTCGCTTAGCAGCTCCCACACTCGTTGTGCAGTCAGAAACTTATAGAGGTTCAAAACCCTTATAGAGGTTCAAAAACCAAAAAACATAAAAACCCCTCAAAATGCCGCCTTACGTGGTTCGTATCCTACCTGTACTTAGTCATAGGCAGTTGTGACCCCATGAGTTCTAAAGAGCATATTTAAGCACAAAGTAACCCCACCCATCATTAGAATCATTATCATTTAAAAAGAGACACCACTCTCTACACATCAAAAAGTTTTTACAAATTCATTGACAGGGTTTTGCATGACTTTTTTAAAGAACATTAACAGGGTTCTGAATAATAAATACTACATCAGTAAACTGCAAAAGAATAGAAATTCAACCATTTACTGCCCACTGGTTACATTTTTACAGCAATAATCAAATAGTAAAATGGCCATTTAGTCAAATACAAACAAACATTTAAAGTTTTTCAAAATGTTTTAAAAATTTTTCAAAAAGACATAGTTATACTGTGCCTGACAATATTGTTACAGATAGTTGTTAAAATACATATATAGCCCCATTATATTATTATCTCCTATTGTATAGTGCAACATGTCTTGTTACATTACTTTTCTCCATTGCTAAGGGGTTTTTATCTGACTTGAATGTTCCCTTATTCTTTCCTTTAGTGATCTATTGGTACAACTCACATATTGCTTCTGGCACTACAAACAGGTAACTAACTAGATGACTGTAGAAGTATTACAATTAATGTAATCTGATCTTGTTTGTAACAGTTGATTTGAATACTTTAGAAATGTTTGTATGCTGGCAAGGTACACACCTATGGCTACCACACTTATAATTCCCTGAAGTCTGAAAATTTCCACTATTTTTATCCTTATTCGCCAAATCAGTAATACTTAATGACACTAAATCCTTAAGTGTATGTGCTCGCCTAGGAATAGCACTAATTCCCTGATTCAATACACTGAAAAAAATCATCATCTGCATTTAATATAGGAAAATATCTTTTAAGAATGTTGCAAATCTTATAATCTTATTATAATAATCTTATAATTTTATCTGCCTATTTATGACCTTGTTTTTTTCTCACCTACCCAGGCTAGCAACTCCTTTCTCTCCACATTTAGGGCTCTCTGGTAGGCCTTTACTACCACCTGTTGTTTATACCCTCATTCTATAAATCTCCTACTCATATCTCCAACCTGATCACAGAAGGTTTTTACTGTTGAGCAGTTCCTGCGTAACCTCAAGAACTGGCCAACAGTTATCCCCTCTATCAGGCTCTTTGGATGACATGAAGATGCATGTAGGAGCGTATTGCCACCACATGGCTTCTGAAAAATCGTGGAATGAATCTCCTTGCCCACTGCCATTAGTTGCACATCTAGAAACTCTATTCTCTCCCTATTGAGTACAACTCTCCATACTGAGCATAACTTTCAAGGTGCACTACTAGGGACTGTAAATGGGCATCTACCCATTCGGATAGACACTCATTTAATAAACCCATGCCCGAAGTAATGGGTCTTCCTAATGGGGATCTTTGCTGTTTATGCACTTTCGGTAAGTGATAAAAAGTAGGAATTATCACCGATCGAGGAATTAAGTGATCTCTTACCACTGAATCAAGTAGGCCATTCTCTAAAGCTTCTCTCTTCTACCAAAGAAGTCAATTTTATCAAAAAAGTGTTTAGTTGGATTACCACTAAGAGTCTTATAGGTACTCCTATCATTCAGCTGTCTAAGTGATTCCATTTTATGCACTGAGGTATCTTGGACCACAACTAATCCACTCTTATCTGCATTTTTTATCACTCTACTTTTTTTTAATTCATTCAATGCCTCGCTCTCTCTACTATTTAGGTTTGGTGAACCAGAATATGTCCTTGTCTCTCTGTGGAGTTCCCAAAGATCTGCCTCAACTCTTCTCTGAAACTGCTCAACTAAAGGACCTCTAAGATGGATGGGGTTAAACCTTGTGTCCCCTTCATCTGATATCTCTGTAAAAAATACTTTTTAAGTATAATTCTCCACACAAATTGATTAACATCGATCACTGTTTCCAAAATATGGAATTTCCTATTTGGTGCAAAGGATGGTCCCTGCAATGAACCTGCAATGGTGACAGTTGTTTTGAAGATAAATTCAATACTTTTTATGATGCAGTCGGTTATTGGTTCCTCCTCCTGTCTCCTCCATAAGGCTCTGTTGGTTCTTTTTTGGGTCCATTGGTTGGTACTGTAATTCCAGATCTGTCCTTTAAAAAAGCTTGCTCACCCATTAATACCTCATTCACTTAATCACTCCATCTATTCTGCAAAGAGATAGGAGAAGGGCCAGACAGGGAACTCTCTGAAGGATCGTGATCAATCCCCCTCATATTTTTCTAGTGAAACAATATTCCATCATATGTATATGTAATTCCTTAGCCAAAATACGTTCAAAATCATGAAAAACTTTAAATACATTAGAGTGATCCTGTGAAAATTCAGTGTTTACACTAAAAACCAAATTTGCTCTTGAAATCTGTGCATTACTATCACAAAAATCCTCCATTTTTATCATTATTTTGTTGTACAAGTAAAGTGTTAAATCCATAAGGAAATAAAAATAATGAAAAATAAAAACATTTTTTGTGTACTTTCTCTATCACATACTTGATTCTCTTCTTCACAATCCAACAAAAATCCCACTGCAAACTCCATGTTGTCTTCACAAACGCTCACCAACCGCAATGTTTTTTGAGTAATGCCTCTTCCAAGAAGAACTCACCAAACTCAGTTGTGCGTTTATTTATTAACAAACTTGAACCTTGAAAACTCAGTCACTTAAAAACACAAAAAAAAGTCTACCAACTGTAAAAAAAAAAATACAGAAACCCAAAATGAAAAGATAACTTGAATTCTCATTGACTTTTACATGAACTTGGTAGCTTTTAGATGCCAACATTAATATTAAAGTTTTTTAATTTTTTTGTGCACTTAATATATCTTGAATATTCAAGTTTAGGAAACTCTTCTTCAGATTTGTGGGGTTTTAGGGCAGAAAAACTTGAATGTGGGTGTTAACAAATGGACCCCTTAGAGGTTAATTGGTTGATATGAGCAGGGAACAAAGCAAATATTTAGAACTCTTTTTTTGTCTGTCTACGCTACTGAGGTACCGGCTGATAAAGGTGTTGTCCTAATAATATAGCAATTGATGGGTGGTTTACATCAAAATTCAAAAGACATTAGAACACGTGAAAGTAAACAAAAGTTCAGGACTGGGTGGAATTTATCCCAGGTTGCAAAAAGATCATACCTTTGTGATTGCCAGACCTCTTTACTTAATTGTTCATGATTCTTTGTGATCTGGCATGGTGCTGAGAGATTTGCAAATTGCTACCCTGGTGCCATCATTTATCCCATTCTCTGCCTAATAAATATAGGCCAGTTAGCTTGACATCAGTGTCAAATAGGAACGATTTTGAAATGCGTAATAAGGGTTGGTACTGGAATCACAATATTATGAGTTCGTTCCAACATCATTTTATAGGGCTCGGTAGACTAATCTTATTGCCTTTTATGAGGACATAAGCAGACACTTGGGCTCTGAGGTGGCAGTGAATGTGACATACTTAGATTTTGCTGAAGCATTTGATACAGTACATCACAGAATGTTAGTGATTAAATTATAGGGGTTGTTTAATTTTAAATTTGCTTTTAGCATAATGTAAAGAGTTATTTAACTTTTTATTCCACAGCTTTCCAGTTTGGTATTTTAGCAGTTATCTGGTTGCTAGGGTTCAAATTGATATAGGAAACAGGCATTGATTTTCATGGAATAAGAATAGGAGAGGGCCTGAACATAAAAGTGATTAATAAAAGTAACAATAGAGTTGTAGCCTCACATAGCGTTTGTCTTTTAGATGTTGGGGTCAGTGACCCCCATTTAAATGGCAGGAAGAAGTCAGGAGAAGGCAAATTATTCAAAAACTATTAAAAAAAATTAAGGCCAGTTAAAAAGTTGCTTAGAATTAGCCACTGGTTAATATAGTAAAAGTTAACTTGAAGGTGAACCACCTCTTTATGGAATAGAGAACTGGCTGAAGGATAGATTACAGAGAGTGGTTGTAAATGGAACATTTTCTAATTGGACCAGTGTGGTTAGTGGAGTACCGCAGGGGTCAGTCCTTGGTCCTTTTAATTTGTATTTAAATAACCTTGTAATTTGCAAAGTATTTTTGCTTTTAATACTAAATTGTGCAAAAGTCCCATGCAGGTTGCAGCAACTTTGCAGAGAGATTTCGCTACATTGGAGAACTAGACAACAAATTGGCAAAGATTTTATGTTGATTATTGCAAGTTTATGCACTTTATTTAAAAACAAATTATACATTTAATTGTACTGTGGTGAGGGCCTCTGTAATTGAGAAGGATTTGGCGATTTTTGTGGAAAACTGTGTAACGCCAGGGAATGCCGATCAGTGGCTACTAAAGCAAATAAATACTGTCTTGTGTTAAAAAGGAAATTATAATGGCTTCACCTTGAGTATGCAGTGCAGTTTTGGGCCCCAGTTGAAATGAGCTGCAGAGGCCTGCAACTGAACTGTTAAAAGGGTAAGAATAATTATATGAGATTTGTCAAGGTTGCAGTTGTTTTCTTGGAAGAAAAGGCGCTTCCGAGGGGACATGATTACTCTGTACAAGTACAAAAGAGACTATGAAGGATCATATTATTTCTGGTAAAGTTATAGCAATACAAGGCATGTTCAGTGTCTACGTTTTAAGGAAGCTGCAAATAAATGATGACACAACAGGGCTTCTCCGTTTCTTATCAATGCTTGCCAACGCTTGTATTCATAGGCAAATTATTTGTAACACAAAAGTTTTGCAAAAGCTTATTTGTGACTCAGCGAGGTGGAATACCTATTAAATTGGGATTCCCTATGAGTTGCCTAGAATCAACACAGAACATTGCCCACATATTTGCCAGTATTATTATAGACGGAAAGTTCAAATGACTGTGCAATATGAAAAGGAAAATTAAATGTTTTCCTTCTTAATTCAAGTTTAAGAAACTCAAAACCAAATTTGTAAGTTTTAGTCAGAAAAACTCGAATTCATATGTTACTTAATCAGCCTCTTAGTATGAGAGGAAGGTTGGAAATGAGCTGGGAAAAGGTAGAGATTTAAGACACTTTTTTTTGTCTGTCTACACTACTGATGTACAAACTAATAACGGTTTTGTTTTTAATTGACTCAATTCTAATAATATATCTATTGATAGGTGGGTTACTCAGAGGGAAATCCAAAAGATACTAGAACATGTGAAACAAAGGTCAAGGACAGGCGTTATTCATCTCAGGGTGCTAGAAGACTTTAGCGCTGTGATTGCAAATAATCTTTACTTAATTGGATTCTTTGAGGTCTGGTATGGTCCTGAGAGACTGGCAAATTGCTAATCTGTTGCTATGATTCAAAAAATAATCCTGCTCTCAGCATAATTAATATAAGCCAGTTAGCTTGACATCAGTGTCAAGTAGGAAAGCCTTTGAAAGGGGTAATAAGCAATACTATACTTGAGTACATTGCAAATGATAAAGCTATGAGTGTGTGCAACATTATTTAATGCATAATAGGGCTTGATAGACTGAGGTGGCAGTGGATGTGATCTACCTGGACTTTGCTGATGCATTTCATACAGTACCTCATATTACTAATTAAATTAAGGAATACTGGCCTGAAACCTATTTGTATTGGATAGAAAACTGGCTGAAGGTTAGATTACAGAAATGGCAGTAAATGGAACATTTTCTTGTGCTGTTAGTGGGATACTATAGTGGGTCTATTCTTGGCCCTTAGATTAATTATTTGTTTTTCAGTTACCTTGAGTTTTGCATTATAAGTACTACCTCTTTTTTTGATGATCCTAAAGTGTGCAAAATTATAAGTTTCATGCAGATTGATGTCACTGCAGAGAGAATTGGCTAAACTGAAGAACTGGACAGCAAATTGGCAAATAAGGTTTAATGTTGATTAATGCAAGGTTATGCACTTTGGTAAAAATAACATAAAAGTAAGTTATATGCTAAATTGTAGTGTGGTGGTATCCTTAAAGGAACAGTAACACCAACAAATTAAACTCTTTTAATGTATTTAAAATATAATTTACTGTTGTCCTGCACTGGTAAAATGTATCTGTTTGCTTTAGAAAGACTTCTCTAGTTTATGTAGACAAAGCAGCTGTATACAGGTTACATGGCAGATAACAGATAAGCTCTACAGAATGCAATGTCAGTCTACACCAGCTTTGTTTATATAAACTAAAGTAGGGTTTCTGAAGCAAACACACACATTTTAGGGCTCTGGCACATGGGGGAGATTAGTCGCCCGCGACAAAGCTCCCTGTTCGCAGGCGACTAATCTCCCCGAGTCTTTTTCGGCGATTTCGGGAAATCGCGCTGCCGCGTGTGCCATCCCGCCAGCGACTTACATGTTCGCCGGCGGGATGGTGAGTCATGGCAACTCGGGGAGATTAGTCGCCCGCGAACAGGGAGTTTTGTCGCAGGCGACTAATCTCCCCCGTGTGCCAGAGCCCTTACCAGTGCAGGCAATAGTACATAATATAATAATTATTTTGATATACATTTTTTGGTTTAACTTTTCTCTTAATTAAGAAGGCTTTGTGGTTTTTTGTGGATAACAAACAGTGTCACTCTGTGGCTACTAAAGCAAATCAACCGCTGTCTTGTATAAAAAAGGCATTAACTTAAGGGGTGAAAATATAAGTGTGCCTATTTATGATTCGTTGGTAAGGCCTCACCTTGAGTATACAGTGCAGTTTAGGGCCCCAGTCCCAAAGTTGGGGCAGTTTTCTCTGAACAAACACTAGTGAAGGGACATGATTACTCTTTACAAGTGCATTAGAGGGGATTACCGACAGATGGGTGATCATTTTATTTGTGAATAGTTGCACCAATACAAGACATGTTCAGTGTCTACATTCTAACTACGATGCAAATAGTGTTGCACAGCAACGCTTCCCTATTTCTTATCAATGCTTGTATTCACAGGCAAATTATTTGCAACATGGCAGTGCTGCAAGAAGCTTATTCTTGACTCATTGAATTGGAGTACATATTAGGTTGAGATTCCCTATTAAATCTTGAGTTGCCTAGAATAAAAACAAAACATTGATTAGTATAGTCTGAATGACTGCAATATTACATTCTGTATGACACATATTTAATATAAAAGATGTGCAAACATGGTTTTTGCACACCCTGCTCTGCATTTTTGTGAATTGCCACAGATCTCTCCACTCTATTTTTATAAGGGTCACACCAAAAAATGTAAGTGTCCAAAAGTAATTAAAATATGTTGTGTATCTATATATGGTGTTTTGTCTAAAAAAAACTACTATAGTTTATGTAAACAAAGGTGTTGTGTAGCCATGGGGGCATCCGTTCAAAGGAGAAAAGACACACAGCAGATAACAGATTGCGCCATTATATTCTACAGAGCTTATCTGTTATCGGGCTATGTGACCTGTGCCTTTTCTCCTTTTTTCAGCTTGAATGGCTGCCCCCATGGCTACGCAGCATTATATAATCTTTTTATAACCTGTTTATATAACCTATAGTAGCTTTTTTGTATCAAACACACCAGTGTTACCAAGGCAGGGCAACTGTACAATGTATTTTAATTACTTTAAAACACTTTCATTTTTTAGTGTTACTGTTCCTTTAAGGATCATTGGCAGGCCACCCACAACAAAGCACTGTATTTGCCCTAGGCAATGAAACAGTAGGTGCATAGCACAGCTAGACCCTGGACACAAGTGATTTTTCAGTTGAGCACTAATGTGAATGTTTTTGAGTCCTTTAGTGCTCTAAGCACTTGAATTCAGTCTTATATTAAATAAACCCTACTAATTCTTTGAATGACTTGCAGAATGAAAGGATTAAAAACAATTAATTGTACTTAACTGTAATTGTGCAAAATTCCAGCATTTGTGTTTGACTCATGTCTTTATTGTCATCATTGTAACCTCAAGTTCTGACAGTGAAGACGCAGTTGAAATGGCACCCTGAGCTGTAGTTTATGCCTATGCTCCCCAGAATTAGCTATAGGCACCTTTGCTGCACTTTCTTCTGTACAGGTAGCTTTGCTGTGGGACATCACAGAGTTAACAGTACTTTTGGCTTTGTCTAAAGTAAACAATTGGGCTCATTTAGGATATGTATGTGCAATTGCAAAGCACTAAAATGGAAGCAAAACTGAGCACCCACTGATGCTATTTAGCCTGCTCTGAGTTATGTGCAAGACAACCACCAGTCTGGACTTGATGGCATTTCCAGGCTTCAAGCTTAGGATAAAAAAAGCTTTACCTGACTTGTGCCAAGTGAATCAGACAATACTGTTGTTATTGGCACCATGTGCTGCTGGAAGTTATGTAATTCAAACACATTTCATAATTTCATAAATTCATAAATAAGACTCTGCTGCATTCCTCTTTAATTCTCTAAAATGTCCTAGCTATGAACTCTGTCCCAATGTCTTGTGTCTGGAGAGCCAAGCAATCTATTGCCTAATGAGATTCAGGATATCCCAGACATAAGGAAGTATCAGATCCTGCCAGATAACTTTATGCCAGAGATTTATTCTAAGATTTATTAAGACTGACCACTATGTCACGCTTAACCAGAGGCCAACTTTTGGCCTTCTATTTGCCTTAAGCACGGACCAAAGATAATATTAAAGGAGAAATTCACTTTTAAATTACTTTCAAATATGCTATGTTATATGCCATGGTATATGTTCAGGCTGGTTATGAGCACTATTTGTAAATCATTGATAAGCAAATGATGTGCAACACTCATATTCCATTAGCTCTTATCTTCTTTTCAGCTTTGTGGAATACCTATTAGATAAAGGTTCCCTTGCAAATCAGTGGTTGCCAAGTTTGAAAACAAACACTTTGGTAGAAAAGGAAGTTCCTTACTTTGCATGGTTGTGTCATTGCGGATCTGAATATAGAACAGTTACAGAAGCCTTCCAATGACATTTCCTCCCACAACCTGGCCAGTACTGGCAAAAGGTTTGGAGAAGAATAGGTTGCATAATAAAAGTGCTTCTTGAATCAATGGTCACAAAGTGTACCCTTGGTATACACTGTGGGGGACAACGAAACAGTAGGAAGTTAAGTTCATTGTCTCTTCAAAACTTGAAGGGTTACAGACCTTTTCTGAAAAGGATTGTGTAGACTGAGCCAGTGTTTAGAAATTATTTATAGGAAAACAGATCGCCATACCAAACTGTATAAAATCAATGGTCCCCGAGCTTTAAAACATGGTTGAGAAAATTGTCGAGGAATAGGAAATTATGTTGTCTACATCATTGGTCCACAAACACCAAAAACGAAAAAATAAAGAAAAGTTAAATAAATAATAAAAGTCAAAATCTGTCTAAAGAACCAATTTGCAATAAATAAAACAAATTATATAAACTACGAAATTCGTACCAAATTAGGCGTTAAGGTCCAGGTGTAGATACCCCCAACCTAACGTTAATGTGGACAGGCAAAGCCCATAAGGTCCAACGAAATCAGTTTCACTCACCCAGGTCCCAAGGTGGTCTGGGTGCTCAGGGCCCCGAACCCGTAGCCAAGGAGATTATTCCAAATTCAAATGAAAGAAGCACCAAGCACTCCGGATTTCAAACGATAAAACCCATCTTTATTAGTCCATTAAAATGCGAATACCTAACGCGGTTCGTGCGCGTGCGAACTTAATCATAGGCATACATCATTGGTCCATGATCATTTTAATTTAAATCATTCTAAAAAAAATCAAAAACTTCAGGTTTAGAAACTGATGTTAAACCAATATTCTTCAATAAACCCAAAGCTTAGCTTAAAGCACACCAGGTATGTGTAGTTCCACTGACACAGGAAAGCTAGCCTAGCAGAATCAAAGGTGGACATATTGAAGGTATAAATCACTTGCAGTTCAATTCCAGTAAGATGTAAGAGTAGGATATAAGCTTACCACTAAAGGTGGGTCCAGGTGCGCAGGCCCTAGACCTTCAGCAAGGGGAGAAAACCATAAACAGGAAATAAAGGCTGGCACTAATCTATCTGTATTTCCTCTTTAAAACTGAAGGTATAGTACATTACTGTTATAGGGCTTCTGAACATTGGAGCTGGTACAATAGGTTTATATAAAATACAGCATTCCTAGCCATAATCTTTTTTTAATCTTATTTAATCTTAGTTTTCCTTGTAATGTGGGGGCCAGGAATTTAGACATTTTCATACATAAATAAATGTCTAGCTATCCCAGTTGAAATTTAAAATTCAAACAAATCATTGATAACAATCAAAGTAAAAGAGAATGAGGAGGCTATGAATCACATGAACAAAATGTGGCATTTTTGGGCTGCTCTGCTGCAGATTTGAGTGAATCCATCTGTATTTTGTAGGCACTTGAAGAGGGTCAGCATATGAGTACAATGTAGCAGTAAAAGGACAGAGTAGCAGGGCCAGATTTATATTTCTTGCCTCCCCTCGGCCCAGCTGCTGTACCAACCTTCCCCTATTTCAGCACCAGTGGCGCAGAGAAGCTGATAACCAGATCTACAGCACGGTGTAACATCCCTGCGCTTGCATACCTCCCAACATTTGAAAAATGCAAAGAGGGACAAAAAGAAATGCAAATGTTTTTAACCACACTATTTTTGTGAATGCATGAATGCCACTCACATTTTGAACATCTTGGCAGGTTATGTAAAGTCTGAACACATTTCTGGGGGTTTTGAGGTTTTATGTGTTATTACAGGTTTCCTAATGAAGGTGTCCAGTTCTCCCTAGAGACCTGTTTAGCTTATTAGTTACAACTGTATCTAAGTGCAGGTGTTGAGTATTCTGGGCTCTCTGCCAAAAGCTACTTATCTAATTCAGAGAAACTTTTTTTTTTTCTGTTCAGTAAAGGAGATCAAAGGGAAATAAGGGACTTTTCAATAAGAATCTGGGATTGCTGGCTGAGCTGATAAAATCAGGACTGTCCCATGAAAATCGGGACAGTTGCCAGGTATACGGCTTATATACGAATTGTATAAAAACTTAAGTGTAAGACTTATAATTATATTAATTATATTATATATATAACACCATGTGATTTTATACAAGTGCTGTTGTTTGGGAATCGGGGATGCAACATAATTCAATTTACAATACTCTGCCTAAATGAAATAAATGCCATCACAAAATTACAGTGTTCTGTGAGTAGCCTGTGGCCCATAACTCTAGAGATTACTAGTTACGCGTCCTATTGACCATCGGTCACACCAAAGATCGTACAATCTGCCACTAACCGATTTCTACCTCCTTCTGCCGATTCAGCCCTGAAGGCAGATTTTGCTCAGGCGCCTTCTATGGCTGGCTGATCGGCAAGTCGACCGATATCAGAAGACTCCTGCGATATCGGTTGTCTCGCCAACTTGCCATACACGCACCGAATATCGTACGAAACGAGGTTTCGTATGATATTATCGGTGCGTGTATGGCCAGCTTTACTCTATAAAATGGCTTTTAAAAAAAAAGTTTTATGTATGTATGTATGTATGTATAACTTTATTTATAAAGCGCCACAAGGGTACGCAGCGCTGTACAATCTTACAGAATACAAAATTACACACAGGGAGGACAAGTGATATAATAAATAAATACAATAAATATATATACAGTATATAAGTGCCATGTGGTATGAGACACAGTAGGAAGGAGGTCCCTGCCCCGTAGAGCTTACAATCTAAGTGGTTGGGTAACATACAGGCACAAACTGGAAGGTAAGAGTGCATCAGGTATGGGCATTTGCCCTTAAGCGCAGGACTAGGCAAGATAATGTCTTAGTGCTCCAGAAGGTAACAGCTGAGTTTTTTCTAAAAGAGAGTGGGTGAGTTTTCCCTACGGAGGGATTCAGGGATAGAGTTCCAGAGGTAAGGAGCAGCGAGATAGAAAGGTTTAAGAAGAGAGAGCGCAGTGGGTGTGGATGGTGTAAAAAGACGGAGGCTCTGAGAGGAGCGGAGGAGACGACCAGGAACGTGCACAGAGGTGTCCCAAGTGTGCATGGAATGTACCAGGGGCGCTTCTGCCATTAGGCGAGTTGAGAAACTCGCCTCAGGCGGCAGAAGCGCCCCAGTTACCAGGGGCGGCAAAAAGCCGCTCCTGGTAACTTTAAGAGCCGAATTTACGGTTTTTAAACCGGAAATTCGGCTCTTCTAGTGCAGAGAGCGCAATTGCGCTCTCTGCACTAGCGATCTCACCGCCCCCGGACCCGCTCCAGCGCTCAGAAGGTAAGCGCTGGGGAGCGGGGGGGGGGGGGGGCAGCATCCAGGAGCCGCGATATGTCCAGAATCGCCCCTGAACATTATGTTTGATTTACATATAATACTACTAGACAAATAAAGAAATTACGAAAGGACCTTGGACATTGGGATAGGGAAATTGTAACTAAAAGTGAAAATGTACTTAGTCACAATTTTTATAGTCATTGTGGAGCCCACGGGGGCTTTGCTAATTTACATGAAACAGCATTTCCATTGTTCTGTATTTGCCTATCCATGAACTCCATTATCATTAGAATTACAAATTATGGATAGAGGAACTTCTATTTCAGACAGTAGTCTGTCAGTATTTGCTCTTTTCACTTGCAAGGTTTGTCATCTGCAATGTTTGATTGTCATCATCATCACACAAGTAGACAGTAAAAAGTAGGAAATGCTGTTGTATTTGGGATATTTCTTTGCCAAAAAAATATCTATTTGGAAAAATACTAAGATGTTACAGCTATGTCTGCATGCCTTCCTGATCATTCTATACAGGCTGTGCTTGTATTTATTTTTATATTAACTTTTCATAGTTTTACTTAAGGGTATAAGAAATCAGGTTTCACAAGCAGTTATGGAACATTTAAACCTGACGTGGCAGGCTGAGATACTAATGGTGCAGATACTGTAAGTACAACAGACTTGGTTGTGCAAACTTGTAGTGTCAAGTAACAAAACATAGAGGGACCCGTGCTGGAGTCAGGAACAGATTGCGGAAAGAAAGCTATTGCCCTCCGCTACCTAGTATCTTACTCACTGCCTGCCCAAGGCCAGGATTGATGGCGTACAAAGGTGGCAACCTTATACCCATAAGGTTCTTCAGATTCTGAAACCATGTGCTTTCAGTTAGAGAAATGTCCATATGAAGAACCTAATAATTTAAAGTTCCTAATAATTCCTTCTTCAGGATACACAGAGAATTCAGATGCGGTTTCTACAGCACAGGGTTTTAAAGGCAGATGCCTTTCAACACCAAGCATTTGATAACAGGATTTGAGCCTTTATAAGGAGGTCTTCTCCTACTCAGATTTATTATAATCCTATCTAGAAGGACATTTTTCCATCCCTATGCTTTCCCCATTACCTATAGCAGTAGCACAAAAAAGGAAAGCTAAAGCTCCCAGGGAGCTTCCTTAAACAAATTAGTTCACCATTATGTTAATGGTGCCTCTTTCATGCTTCAAATGAGGGTCACTGACCTGGCAGCCAAAAAAAAATTGTTCTGTGAGGTTACAATGTTATTGTTATATGTTATTACTTGATTTTTTATTCCTCTCCAATTTCCAGCCTTCTGCCCCGCTTTCCGCTTACTTTTTTGTTGTTGTTCTTCTTACTTCTTGCTGGTACCAGGTGCCTATAGCAAAACATAAGTAGGTAGCATTTGCTAGAAATATCAAATTGGTTGCTATGGGTTGCTAATAACTTTGACTATGGTGTCAACATACTGGGTGCCTCAGGCCCAGGTGCCCCTGCTCCCTTATCATCTATATGTGATGACTCTATCTGCGCTCTGCTGCCTTCCTCCACCTAATCCTTATATTACCTGTCGTTAATTAGCTACATTGAGTTGGTGCTCTCAATCAATTAAAGTCAAATGAAAACCCGTGACTTGTAAAATAAAGTGAATTTTATTTTTATTTTACACAGATGAAATTATCATCTATACATGAGCTTCATGGGAGGAATGAGCAAAAAAATCATTGGAGTTGACTTCACTACCACACACCCCCACGTTGGGGTCCTAGAAGGTTTGAACCTTGCAAATTGAGCCACCTACGGTTCCCTGCATTAGCCCTTTGAGGGTTCAGTTTAAGGATATGGGCCTATCCTAGTTGAGACAATGGGCAGGGAGGAAAAGGCAATATGTTTTGGGATGTTTTGTGTTAATATCCTACAGGTTGTTTTAATGATTGTTGGTACAATTAACATGTCTGATTTAACTGACTTTACAAAGTCCTGCCCACAGGTATATGACTTTCCAACCCCCCGAGCTTCCAGTTACATAACTATATATACTATATTGATTTATGGCTAAGTATTATACTCCTTTCCTGGAACAATCAAGGCTGACCTGCCTTAAAGGACAATGAAAGGTTAATATAAATTAAAAGTAAGTCTAAAGGCATTCTTTTTAAGTACTTACTGCATATCTAAATTCCCAGATCCCTGCTTGCTTCTCTGAGATATGGTGCTGGCAGCCTACAGCAGTGTGAAGACTACAGTGACATCACTGAAATCTCTCTCCCCTTCCTATAGGTGCCAGCGGCAGCCTTCCTATTCTCTGAGCATGTGTGTAACTTGATCCTGTCTCCTGTTCTGAGCTACACATGCCCACCAGCCAAGCAGAAGCAGATCTGGCAGAGGGGAGGGGGGGGAGGAAATGAAACACATGTGCAGTATGAAGCAAGGAGGGAAAGGAAGGGAGAATACCTTTTTAGAGATGGCTGCCTGTTCTAGAAAATGTGAAGTAAGTGTGACTGAGTAAATATTTGATTAGGTGAGCCAAAAGTGTGGCATTTTTACTAAACAATAGGAGGACTATTGGGCAGTATGCTTTTTAAATTTTGACTTGCATTCTCCGTTAAAGAGGTTCTGGGTAGGATACACCTTCCACTCTACCTACTCTACATATGGTAGGGGGGTATCCCAGCACTGTCTCAGGGGTCCTAGCCGCCTGAGATGACCAAGTTAATGCCACCCCCCTCTCTCCCCCCACACTTAGCTTTTTGGTGTCAGAGGAAAGGGGGGCACAATAGCACAATAGCACTGCCATATTACTGCAATATGTGTAACATTTCTCATGCTGTCATTAATATATATATATAACAAAGATTAGTTTCTTATCCATTACCTGCAGATAAAAAGAAAAGTATGGTAAACAGGGGACATACTGTATGGCTAGCATGAAAATGATTAATCAGTGACCTTTGTGTGTGTGGGGGGGGGGCTAGTTTGAAGCAAAGACATTTAGACAGCTGAATCATTACTTACAAATGAATCATTTTGTTTATTGTATTGTAATTTCTTGTTGGAAGGAAAGCCCATTTTATGATTTTTTTGTTTTTCTTTCCTTCAGCTGCTGTACTGTGAACTTTAGGCTCTCCGTTTTGCTGCATTTCCCACCCTAGGCTTATACTCAAGTCAATAACTTTTTCAGTTTTCTTAGGTAAAATTAGGTACCTTGGTTATATTCGGATCAGCTTATACTCGAGTATATACGGTATATAATCTAAGAAGCCATTGAAGTGGGAAATTCCTTTTGGCATATCTCCTAGTGTGTGCAAACTATTGGCAGTGTGTCAGAAGTGATACCCTTTCTCTTACAATGTTCACAGCAAACCACCTCTCATTTTACAAAGGGCATAACTTGCGTAGGCTAAGAATTCTTACGGGAACTAAAGGCATACATATAAAAATCCTTTACAGGATAATGTTTGAATAGAAAGTTACTTCTACTGAAACTGCGTTTTTACCTGTGGATCATGCCTGGACTAGCAATCTATGGCTTCTGGCAAATGCCAGAGACAGTCACTATTTATTGGGCTGGTGGGGGTCTGTTTGAGCCTATTTTGAATCCCAGACCAGAACTGCTCACAATAACCTTAATCCAGAAGCAGAAGTGGGCACAAATATCTTCCCAAACTCTTAATTAGGGATGCACCAAATCCACTTTTTCGGATTCGGATCCTTCGTAAAGGATTCAGCTGAATACCAAACCGACTCTTACAGTATATACTCGAGTATAAGCCGATCTGAATATAAGCCGAGGTACCTAATTTTACCTAAGAAAACTGGAAAAATGTATTGACTCAAGTATAAGCCTAGGGCCCATTTCAAGGGTTTGGGGTACGGATCAATCGTCACATATCCCATTTCCCACACATTCTGTAGAGTTGGGTTACCATAAGACCTGTCATTGAGGGGGTCACTGCCACTCAGCCGCTTCAATCACTCAATATCTGTACTATTTATATAAATACCCATGCCAAGCACAGGCAATTTAATTAATATACATATTTAATAGGTAATAATTATTTTCCTGAATGCAGATATACCAAAATACATTCTTTTCTAAAAAAAAAGTTTTCAGCAAAGTGTCACAGGCCTTTAAGAGTGCAAAAAGCTTAGGGCTACAAAGTACAATTTGTGGGACCTTTAGATGCACTAAACTACAACTCCCAGAATGCCCAATCAGTCAGGAACTGGTTAACTGGCTAACAAGCTCTGATACACGATTCATACAATAATGCCTTTAAAGGAGACATATCCTATAAAAATTATGAATGTACCAGTGAATTATACTCCTCTAGATATAGAAGGATTGTGCTTTAAAAACTTGTGTTTCTGACTGATTTATTGAGAAATTCCACAAAAACCCCACTAGCCCCGCCCATCTGTTCCACTTCCTGCTGGCTGAATTCTCTGGATGAGCTGGGGAGCCGGCGGCCCTCCATACACTGCACTGTAGGATAGGAACCAATCAGCAGCTAGGCTGACCTGATAGGGAACTGAAGCCTGTCTTTGCTTGTGTGAGTGCAGGGCAGTGATTGGCTCTCCCCCTCCTACTGTGCTTCTGGCAGGGACCGTTAGGACACGCCCACTCTTCATTTCAAACTGGGACAGAGAAGTGATAGGACCTATAGGGAGCTCCAATAAAGGGGCCATTGTTACAGATAGGGTTAATGTTTAGCCCAAAGGGAAACCAGCACCGTATATTATTCATAATTGGCTACAAAATTAGGGTTTTCCCCTTTATCCAATATGTCTCCTTTAAAGAGGTTGTCAAAGTTTGCGCAGCTTACTGATCAGCAACGCCAACGTTGGTTTGCATTTCCTAATGAATAGATAGCGTAGATAGCGGCACTCGTCTGTCCTTGGGGGGGGGGCGCATCCTGTCACGCACGGAGGATTGACGCGATGCACGCACCCCCCCCAAGGATGGACGAGTACCGCTATCTATTCACTAGGAAATGCAAACCAACGCGTTGGCGCTGCTGATCGGTAGAGCGGTAGATTCAAGTGGAGGTAAAGTATCAACTGATTCTGGGCCGGCAGCACGCACATTCAGTTATCCAGGGGGGAAGGGGTGTGTGCGCGCACAACGAACGCATGTCATCGATTTACCGATTTATATACGGTAATTAGAATATGTTAACACTTCCGTGTTTACGTGACAAAAAGTCACGTGATTTTTAGGATTCAGATTTCAGATTCAGGAGAGTGGATTCGTCCGAATCCTGCCGAAAAAGCCAGAATCTTGCCAGAATCCTGAACCTGTATTTGGTGCCTCCCTACTCTTAATAAATACGTAGCAATAATAACAAATGGGTGTTTTACAGTTCAGTTACAAAAAAGGCTAGTACTTCTGAACTCAATTCAAACTTGCACAAAGTAAAACAGTGGCAACAAAGAGACAAAAAGGAAACAAGAAACACCAATAGTGACCTCAAGATCTGTATAGAATTCTCTGAAATCTCAAACTGCATTTTTATTATTTATTATTTAAATATACCACTAAATATATGGTAAATATACCACTGCAAAATATGGAAATAGATTATGCCTCAACTATGTACAATCAACAGGGCACCTCCCTTAATCTAATCTATGCCATATACTTACCCAATGCCCAGATGAAAACTTACTAATCAATTGGACTCTCCAAGAGCTATAGCCTGAGTCCAGGACTTCTGTAGGCCATACCTTTACCTCTTTAAAGTAATCATAGCCAACAGAACATTCTTATATGCTCTTTGTAACCACACTAAGGGGCACATTTACTAATCCACGAATGTCCGAAACGCGTCCGAATGCGGTTTTTTCGTAATGATCGGTATTTTACGTCTTTTTTGTAAATTCTCACTACTTTTTCGTAGCGTTACGACTTTTTCGTAGCCGTCGCGCCGAGTATGAAAGTTTCGGATTCATTCATGCTTCAGTATCGTGACTTTCCTTGGGCCAGGTTGGAGCTGCAGAGTGCCATTGAGCCCTATGGGAGACTTTCCTTGGGCCGGGTTGGAGCTGCAGAGTGCCATTGAGCCCTATGGGAGACTTTCCTTGGGCCGGGTTGGAGCTGCAGAGTGCCATTGAGCCCTATGGGAGACTTTCCTTGGGCCAGGTTGGAGCTGCAGAGTGCCATTGAGCCCTATGGGAGACTTTCCTTGGGCCAGTTGGAGCTGCAGATTGCCATTGAGCCCTATGGGAGACTTTCCTTGGGGCAGGTTGGAGCTGCAGGGTGCCATTGAGCCCTATGGGAGACTTTCCTTGGGCCAGGTTGGAGCTGCAGAGTGCCATTGAGCCCTATGGGAGACTTTCCTTGGGCCGGGTTGGAGCTGCAGAGTGCCATTGAGCCCTATGGGAGACTTTCCTTGGGCCGGGTTGGAGCTGCAGAGTGCCATTGAGCCCTATGGGAGACTTTCCTTGGGCCAGGTTGGAGCTGCAGAGTGCCATTTAGCCCTATGGGAGGCTTTCCTTGGGCCGGGTTGGAGTTGCAGAGTGCCATTGAGCCCTATGGGAGGCTTTCCTTGGGCCAGGTTGGAGCTGCAGATTGCCATTGAGCCCTATGGGAGACTTTCCTTGGGCCAGGTTGGAGTTGCAGAGTGCCATTGAGCCCTATGGGAGACTTTCCTTGGGCCGGGTTGGAGCTGCAGAGTGCCATTGAGCCCTATGGGAGACTTTCCTTGGGCCAGGTTGGAGCTGCAGAGTGCCATTGAGCCCTATGGGAGACTTTCCTTGGGCCAGGTTGGAGCTGCAGAGTGCCATTGAGCCCTATGGGAGACTTTCCTTGGGCCGGGTTGGAGCTGCAGAGTGCCATTGAGCCCTATGGGAGACTTTCCTTGGGCCGGGTTGGAGCTGCAGAGTGCCATTGAGCCCTATGGGAGACTTTCCTTGGGCCGGGTTGGAGCTGCAGAGTGCCATTGAGCCCTATGGGAGGCTTTCCTTGGGCCGGGTTGGAGCTGCAGAGTGCCATTGAGTCCTATGGGAGACTTTCCTTGGGCCAGGTTGGAGCTGCAGAGTGCCATTGAGCCCTATGGGAGACTTTCCTTGGGCCAGGTTGGAGCTGCAGAGTGCCATTGAGCCCTATGGGAGACTTTCCTTGGGCCAGGTTGGAGCTGCAGAGTGCCATTGAGCCCTATGGGAGACTTTCCTTGGGCCAGGTTGGAGCTGCAGAGTGCCATTGAGCCCTATGGGAGACTTTCCTTGGGCCAGGTTGGAGCTGCAGAGTGCCATTGAGTCCTATGGGAGGCTTCCAAAATCATGCAAAGTCTGAAAGTTTTGCCCGCTGTTTAAGAGCGCTCAATACGAAAAAGTCGCGACAATATACAAGCAAATCATAACGGCTACGAAACAGTTGCGACAATTCGCGCAAGTCATAACGGCTACGAAAAAGTTGCGACAATTTACGAAAAAGTCGTAACGGCGACGAAAAAATCGCAAAAAATACGAAAAAGTCGCAAAATGTTCATTTCCAATCCAAATTTTTCCCATTCGGATTCGTGGATTAGTAAATCAGCCCCTAAAATAAGAGACAGACAGAAAGATACATTAATGGATACATAGATAGATGGACAGGCAGAGCATGTCTGTATACTGTTGTGATTTTGGGATATGATTGTATTTAGTCAAGTAATAAAATCAGCAATATACAATGTACAGACAGAAGAATAACAGTTTTCAGCCTCATTAAAAATGCATGGAACAATATTATTTTTGTTTGTATGTGATTTTGTCCGAGTTTCTGTTAAATAAGATAATGCTCCAGATTAAAAAACATGGTTGCATACAATAAGTCATATACCTTTTATTGTTGTTTTTTTTTACACAATGTTTTTTCCCCTAAATTTTGAAAATTAATAAATCAGCCTCCCCTTTTTCCTATTCCTCCCTTCTGTAATACTTTACATACTGTAACTGCTTCCAAAAAAATGTTTTTAATGATTCATTGTAATTTGGGGGAAGCTGAAAATAGATAATATTAAAACTTGGCAAAACTTGAAAACCTGGTCAATATTTACACAAAAATAAAGCCGATTTTATGGATTATGACTCAAGGAAACACTTTGTCATAGCTGAATGGAGTCAAGCCAACAAAGTGTATTATAATAGCTACACAAAATTATTCTTAAAGAATGTGAGCAAATCTACTTTTAGAAACACAGGGGGCCAGTTCCCAGGTTCTGTGACTGTTGGGGAGCTGGTCTATAGTTTGGAAAAAAAAAACCCCATCAAATTCCCATGCACACTGCACATATATCGGTAATCTGTGGATTCTAGTTTATGCTGTATATACTGTATAAATATATATATATATAGTAACATCATGCTTAGATTCTTACAGTTAAATTGCGATATTATCCCTTCTTTTTTTCTATTGTAAATCAACTTTTTCCCAATGTGCGATTTGCAGCATAAAGAAGCAAATAAAAAAAAAGAATACTGAGAATGCATGAAAGGAAGAAGAAAACATCTTTTGTTTTCCAAAAAAAAGCACAGTAAACCCTAATAGAACTGTATATATTGGAGTACTTAAGTTACCTTATTACCATATTAAATATAAACATAGCTTAGCCTTCCCCTGCTTAGTTAGTTAAACTATTGTACACTACCATTAATAAAAGGACGCGTGATTCAGTGAATGTCTGCGTTCTGCTGTGCCCCAGCACGTCTGTGCGTAACTACTACTCCTGTGTCGGCGTTCTGCTCTGCCCATCGCGTCTGCATGTAACTACTACTCCTGTGTTGGCGTTCTGCTCTGCCCATCGCGTCTGCATGTAACTACTACTCCTGTGTTGGCGTTCTGCTGTGCCCCAGCACATCTGCGTGTAACTACTACTCTTTTGTCATGTTCTGCTCAGTGTGTCCCTGCTTCGCCACATAATGCTGCATAAAGTCGTTTAATGCGGTTACGTCACCGTGTTACACAGCATAACGTGTTGGTGCGGTGATGCATTGGGCAGAGCAGAATGCCGACTCAGTAGTAGATGGAGGAGGAGACTGCCTGCAACTCATTTATGCCTCAAACTACGGCCCACGGCAGTGGGGATGGGAGGCCTTGTAAATGGCTGTGGGGGGCTGTATCAGGCCCGCGGCTCATAGTTTAAGGACCCCATGAGCTAAAGTTTCTGTGGCTCAGCATTAGCTGTGGCCATTGAGTTTTAAAGCAGTTGTATGTGTATAAATTGAAGGAAATTTTGGGTAGGCAGGCAGACATAAGAGGTACATGCCTAATGCATCTATCACCACCACCATTGCTGCCGTTGCACCCTGGGCACTTGCCCCTCTGCCTACCCCTAGTTCCTACCCTGTCTCTAAGCTTCATTTATGTGGGTCTTCTCCTGCTCAAAAATATTGTGAATTTGGAATCATTTAATCACTGGCTGGTGAACATTCCTGAATACATGAAATAATAATGAATACACGGCTCAAGTTCCCCCAGTTTAGATGGGCTATTTCCTTCTCTAGCACCCTTTTCACTCTTTTTCAACAAAGTTTGAAATTACAGTTTGCTCTTTCACTGCCATCAAAAAAAAACTATGCAAAATTGTTTCCCAAAAAAAACCCAATCATTTATTGCAAATCTGGGGAAGCTGAAATTACTATGTAAACTCATCTAAACTTGAAAACTTTGCATTAAAGTTTACTGTACAGTTCTCTCTAGAAAATAGATTACAATATCATTATTTAAAATGTATTTTATAATGCATCATGACATTAAATTAGAGCATCCTTTTACAAACTGAAGTCTCGGATAGACCATATATCAATTATTTCCTAATGAGTCTGTAAATGTTAAGTCATTTAGTCAATAGTGTTGTAGTCATTACATGTTGTAATTGTGCATCATTCACATTTGTAGCTTGTGACAAAAAACAAAAATGTCAGCCGCTATTAAATCAAAGGTTTAATACCATGACCCAAATTGTAAACTTTATTTGGAGATCATTTTGTAATACAGGAAATTATGTTTTTTTGCCCTGATTGCTGAGATATTCTAAGTCCTTGGTTTTACCGGGAAATGATGCCTGAGAAATTTAAAAAATGTAAACTTATGACAAGCTTATTAGCTTCAAGCCAAACATACTAACTTCTTAAGTACTAAGGCAAACATTTATGTTCCCTGTGCATGAGGTTACTTGTGCAAACACACCCACATGTTCTCTTTCCCAGTCCAAAAGCTTTTGCACATGGGAAGATAAATATTTATTGTTTCATGTTACATAATGTTATATAATTACACAGTTAAGTTTGGTTAAAAAGAGTCCATCAACCCTTCCAAGTAAACCCAGCACACATAAACCTATACTGACCTTTCTATACACTCACATACATAAACTACTGTATATATACCAACATCAATACTAAGGGGCACATTCATGAAAACGCAAGTTTGAATCCTGAATGGGACAAATTCGGATTGGATACGAAAATTTCTGAAGATCGCAAATATCACGAAAATGGTTACGAAAAAGTCGTATTAGTCACGATAATATCGTATTGGTGATCCGAAAGTCACAAAATCTTTGTACTGAACAATTGTAAACAGTGGGAAAACCTTTCCGATTTTTTTCACGCAAGCGTACAAAACAGTTGCGCAAGACACAAAAAAATTGGCGAAAATACGCTCTGAGCGTTCGTGTCTTAGTAAATCTGCCCCTAACTGTAGATTTTAGTATCACAATAGCCTTGGATACTATAGGGTTGATTCACTAAAGTGCGATAAAATGAGCGCTATTTATAGCATGTGTTAAAAATTTTATCGCATCTTATTTTTGGCATCTTAACGCACAATTCACTAAAAGTATATTTGCGTTAATTTAGACACGATGCTGTTTGCGTTATTTAAGTCGCGAAGACTATTTTCGTGCGTGCGCTAATTAATGCAGTGCGCTACTTGTCGCGCGCACTAATTAATGCACATTCGCTACTTAGTGCGCACACGCCATATTAGCCATACACACCATTACTTTCGTAAAACTACTTTTTTTGAAAATGCCCATTTCCCTGCAAACTGGAGGCTGCATCACTCTAGGGCCAACACAGACTTGAATAAATCCCACTGCAAAGTCCATATTGTGTTGCCAAAAGCTCATGAACTGTACTTTTCTATAATTACCGCCTGCCCCAAGTATGCAATAGCGTTATCGATCACACTTTAGTGAATCAAACCTTATGCTTGTTCAAGAACTCATCCAGGCCCCTCTTACAGAAATTAACAGAATCTGCCATTACAACATCACTAGGAAGGGCATTCCCTTGTAGTTGAGTAATCAAGTCCCTTTGCAAGCTCCTTTTTTCCAGAGAAATCAACCCCAACCTTGACATAGTCATAGTTTAAGTCTCTGCACTCTCTCTGTATCTCTGGGTCAATGTCCTTTTTTTTTTTTTTGCAAGACAGCACTTTATTTAGTGTATATAGTGTATTTAGTGTATACCTCACACATATTATTTCTACCAAAGTGCATAACTTTAGCACTTTTCAATACTGAACCTCATTTTCCAATTCGCTGCCCAGTGTGGCAGCTGTGATGACCAGGTACACGGGTGTAGCAGAACTAGAAAAACCCACATGGAGATCTTAGATAGCAGAGTAGAACTCAGCTTTATTCATGGCTGATCTCTCTACACAGTGTCTCTCCCTCCCCTTGTATCACACCTTTCTCATTACTTCACCCAGTGCTAAGCTGCTAATGCATATTAAAATACACAGTTAACATTCATGCAGGGATGGAACAACATTACAGCAGCATCCTGCATGGAACTTATAGTTTTGCACAATTTATAATTGTCAGCAAAAATAGAAACAGTACTGTCTATGCCCACCTCCAGGTCATTAATAAACAAGTTAAAAAGCAAAGGCCCAAGGACTGACCCCTGCGGTACTCCACTAAAAGCACTGGTCCAATTAGAAAATGTTCCATTTACCGCCACTCTCTGTAGTCTATCCTTCATCCAGTTCTCTATACAAGTACAAATATTATGTTTTAGGCCAATATGCCTCAATTTGATCATTTTATTCAATTGTATTATTCATCTTTCTGTGCAGTACTGTATCAAATGCTTTAGCAAAGTAGATGACATCCACTGCCATTCCAGCATCGAGGTTCCTACTCACCACCTCATAAAAGGCAATTAAATTATTCTGGAAAGATCTGTTACGCATTAAAAACATGCTAGCACAAACTCATAGAGGTACATTTACTAAAAATTTATTGTTTTTTTTTTTATAAATGCACATAAATGGCTGAAAGTTTTTTATATTAAAAAAAATTGGATCAATGATGCATTCATTAATAGTCACAATAATTTGTAAGTTGATAACATGAAAGTTTCGTATTTTGTTGTATTTTCATACAAAATGTTCGATTTGTTGATTCACAAAAAATTGATAAATTTGACTCAAAGATTTTGAGATAATAACTGTTTTCTAGAAAAAAATTGCGAAATTTAAAAGGACGTTCATTTCCATGCATTTTTTCCAAACAGGAATCCTCCATCAGCCATTTTAGGAGCATTGGCACTCATTTTCCTCACTTACATTTTGGAGGAAAGAGGAAGGAGGCTTTTTAGGAGGGCTGCCCAAAACATTTTTTTTGTAGGAAACATGGCCAACCGGGAAGTCCAGACAAGTCCTGAGCCTCAGGGGGAGGTATTAGTTAGGGAATCCCAAGGGGTGGGCAGAGGGAGGAGGATGGGCAGCTGTCCTCTAATTGTGGGGTCAGGAGGAGTGAGGAGGACCTGAAGAGATACATACAGTACAAGTTTGTGGCCCAGAGAGCAAACACCCAGAAGGCGCACAGAGGGCCAACACCACACCTCCAGCACAAACCCTCTGAGTGCCGCCTTCTGGAAGTCGTTGGTGAAGAGGTCTGTGGAGGGCTGCCTGGCGAATACATGGACACAGATAGGAGACATAAGTTTTTAATTTTTTTTACTTATGTTGAAGGCCCCTATTTAACATTGCTTGTGAATTATGTTCACAGTCAAAATAGCATGCCAATATACCTGAGTTAGGATTTTGCCTAACATTTTTTAATAAACTCTTTATTTTATAAAAAAAAAATATTTGTTAATTTGCAGCTGGGTTATACATATTAGTCTTACTAGTACCCCTGTTCCCCCACATGGCCCTTAAATACATTACATGAACTGCACCTATTAGACCTCGTTTTTGTTTTTTGCACTCCAAGTCCGCCCCCCTATTGCGCCCCCCCCCGCGCAAACGCTAATGCGCATGTGCAAGCGCCAAATTTAGAATTCCCATACGGAGCAGTGGGAAGAGGTCCCCATTGCTCCGTATGGGAGCAAAATTTTTAAATTTGCCTGTGGCATCATTTGGTGTATTTTACTTCCCCTTTATTTGTTTTTACTAAACTAGTAATTTACCTTTTTTAAAAAAATAATGTCTTAGTCCTTAGCCTTTAGCAGTAAGGTTTTTTTTTCAAGGTACTTGTCTTGCTGCAAAAGCAGTTTAACTAAACATTGAAATTCTACACCTGAAATCCTTTTTAAAGGGCACCTTTCACCCTAAAATATTTTCCCCCACCAGAGTTGCGGCCTAATAGAGCCTGCAAGCCAGCTGGGCAAATAATATTTTTTTTAAAACAATTTCTTTTGGCAGCACTAGGCCAGCCACAGTGGGAGAGAGCTTCCAGTGCAGGCAGACATGTTGTGGCACACACATGCACAGAATGAGTGAATGCTGAGACTTGCTTATTATGCACATATGTGTAAAGCCAAATTGTAAAGCTCCTACATCATAATCTCATTACAAGCATGCATGCAACACAACATGGCCGCTCGCACCAGGAGCTCCCTTCAGGTGGGGGTGGCTTAGCACTGAGTAAGGAGTGCAATTATTTTTCAAAAGTTCTTTTTATTTCCTCCAACTGGAGTGCAGACTCTATAATAATAATCTGATTTTTACATTAAAAATTTTTTTTTTTGGTCTTATCCTAGATGCTGCTGCAACTATTGCTGCTCTCAGGGGAAGTGGCCATCTGGGGAGGTTCCAGCAGGGATTGGATAGGCTCCTGTGAGCTTGCCAGCCGCTCTTCAGCCTACCTTTGTGCAGCCACAATCTGCGCCAAAGGCACTGGATGGCAGTAGAGATGTAGCGAACTGTTCGCCGGCGAACTAATTCGCGCAAACATCGGGTGTTCGCAAGTCCGCAAATTCGCGAACTTTTGGCGATGTTCGCCATTTTGGGTTCGCCGTGTTTTTTTGCCTCGTTTTTTTCCGCCGCGTTTTTTCTCTTCGGTTTTTTGCCTTTGCGTATACATAGGAATAGCTTGCGTTTTTTTTGGCATTATTTTTTGGCGTTTTTTTTTTTGCGTTTTTTTTACAAAGTATTTTTCAGAGAAATTTTTGCCCTTGATCCCCCTCCTGCATGCCACTGTCCAGGTTGTGGCACCCTTTAAACAACTTTAAAATCAGTTTTCTGGCCAGAAATGGCTTTTCTAGGTTTTAAAGTTCGCCTTCCCATTGAAGTCTATGGGGTTCGCAAAGTTCGCGAATATTCGCGAGTTTTGCCGAAAGTCCACGAACAGGTTCGCGAACATTTTTGGCGATGTTCGCTACATCCCTAGATGGCAGCATTGATGGCCATCTACTTGACTTGAGGCGGGAAGTGGCTGCATTGAGGGAGGAATTGCACTACAGTAAGCTGGATAGAGAGCGCCAACATCAGGACTGGCGCACAAATGCCCTGCTGGCAGTCCTGAGGCATTCACTGCTTGCGCCACAATAACATCTTGGAAGCACTTATTTAACTTATTGAGCTTATTTAATTGCATTTGCTCTAACATATTTATTGGGCATTTCCCCAATTACAAATTTGGCCATGCCTGTGTGTTGGCTCACCTAAACAAACACACACTAGTGAAGCAATTCTAACATTCCTATTGTAAACAGACAAAATTCTCTTTATTTGGGGAAATTTGAAACATCTTTCTGTATATGCTGTACGATTCTTGTCACCTGGGACATCTTCTTAGAGGGATTCCCTGGAGTCAGTTTTATAGGCTACAGAGGAACTGCAATACTGATAGGCAGTTCATTTATAAATCTTGTGAACTGAGAGATCTATTTCTAGTTCAAGGTTATTTCTTGAGGGATCTGGTAACAGCATTTGGCTCTGCATACTGATAAAGCAGCCCTCTTGAGAGAGGGCTTGATAAATGCTTGTGTTGTAAAGAAAAAGATAAGGTCCCAATTTTTGTGACGTTATATAGCAAACAATTTTATCAAGTAAAGAACATAATTACGTGTTTATTACAAGTGTTATTAATGATCTCAAGCTATCAATTGTTCTGCATTATGGCTGTCAATTTGTTGCCCGTAGGGCTCCAACTTTGGCCAACGTTTTATCCTCTTTTTATCCTTCCCCCATAATAACAATTTAACCTAGTTGTGAGGCCTCCTCCATTTGCAATAGCAACTGGGCCTCATCCTCCTCACTTATATAGGGTGGTTTATAGCATACACCAATGAACATTTTCTTTGTAACCTTTACCCCTCCTGAAATCTCTACCCAAGGGCGGTTCCACGCCCTCCCCGTTGCTGTCTCTGGTACTTTCTTTAGCACATGTTGCTTTATAAATATTCTGTGTCTGGTCAGCAGAGAGGATATCCCAAAAGCTCTGCCGCCAGGAGTGATTACAAGAACCGTAGTAAACATCGTATTGTGTTGTTTTCTATTTTATGACCTTCACAAATAGGACAATGTATGAGGGTAATGTTTAACTGAATAATTGCAATACAATTCCTGAGAAGCAACAACTATGAAAGAACAAAACTCCCCAAAATTCTAGATGAGGTTCCATACATGGCACCTAGGTCATAACCAGATAGCAGCTGCAAACGCTAACAAAATATTAGCATGCATAAGAGATTTGATTCAAACATAACTGCAAACATAATTCTGCCTAGGTACTGCCTAGGTATATACAGCAAAATCCATTAGACAGTATTATAATTACTTTACACTGCCTAACGTAGAATTAAAGTGGCCACGTGTGATATATTCCAATGACATTTTCCTACACAATTTTATAAAAATGCACCTATGGTTTTGTTAAATATCGGTAGCAATTACAAGGGTAGAAACTGTTTTGTGGGGATAATGATCAATGTATGTAAACTATATTACTAAAAAATGGTGTAAAAAGCAATTAGAAAAACTTAGAATCCATGCTTCCCATTGGTCCTGATTTCTGAGAGACAATCCCAAATTGTGAACCTGCCCCCAAAAAAGGGGGGCTTTGAAAAGTAGGAAGGGTTGGGGGTGGAGCAGGCAGTTCTGCTGTCTGGGCATAACTGGGCTTAGCCAGGGAAAATAGGAGGTATGACCTAAATTGTCTTATCTTTAAATATTTCAATATTGGGAAGGATGCATATTTGTCAGGCAGTTGCCCTTATGTGTAATGTCAAGCTCTGAGGCAGCAACAACCACATACAAACTAAACAATGAGACAAGTCAAACAAATTCAGGTGTGAAAAGTGGTTTCAAATCATTTCTGAGTTAAATAAAATACTGAGTGCCCTCCTTGGTTGCTGGCTGAAAGGGAAGTAGGATAATGCATGACTTTCCATGGGAGAACTTATAATTATATATAAACATATAACGTTTTTGACTATTTTTAGACAGCTAAATCACCCTAAATGTATAGTTATTCGTCACACATATGACTGCCTGTTTGCAGTCTCTGCATATTAACATACTGAAAGAAATGACTTTCAAGGGGCCTTTTCTTTTTCTGTGATCTGCGCTGAGATCTGAGTAAATATGTCCTTTGCATTTATAGGGCAGGTACCAGAAATGTATTATGTTCTAATGCAAACCACTGCACAATTCATGTAGCATCCATGCTTTCAAATTCCCAGTTAGCATTTAGAACCTTAGACATGTATGGGACAATTCATTAAAATGTGAGTTTAGGCATAAGAACACAAGGAATAAACACGATACAACAACGGTTTACTGTAAAATGTCATGTTTATTGTTTATTTAGTTTTGTATTAAATTAACCATGAGAAAACTGTACAACCAAACGACTCCTCTATAAAAATTTATGTAAACTGAATGCAATTTTCTCAATAAAAAGAATTGTGGAAAAAAAAAAATGTGAGTTTAGAACTTATTACATAAAATCTCACTCACATTCTATTTATTTCTATGGTATTTTTAGAAGCGTATTTATCATTGGGTGAAAGCTAGAACTTACCATTTAAAAAATTTGCTTATAGAAATCCCGCAGGAATAAACAGAACGTGTGCAGGTTTTTATGTATTAAGCTCTAAACTACATTTTGCTAAATCTGCCCCATGTGTGACATCTTAGCATCGATGTGACAAAAATAACACATGATGAAACACTATTACAGTTCGTCATTATTCTCTAAATTAAATTATAAAACAAGTTAAACACAATTCCTATCTTTTGCCACAAGAGGGCGTAAGACTCGCGTTCTTGCTGCAGTGGACAAACTGAGTTACAGCTCCAGTTATTATTGACACGTATTTATGCAGCTCAAATGTATTCTTCAGCGCCGCACATGAAAAGTGACTACTAACACATATTACACACAAAACCATATCAGCATTTATTACCGGCAAGATGTTCTTGTGGGGCAGCGAATAAACGGAACTAAAATTTCAGCTGCTACTTTCAGCGGAAGGAATTGTTGGTTGCGCACAAAGGCAAGCTTACTGTCCCGGAAGTGCTGTGGTGCCGATAGCTTGAACTGCTTTCCCCACGTGGTGTGAGTTTGTGAGGATGCTTGGACTGTAAGCTGTCATCGGTTTCGTTATAATGGCAGAAGAAAATGTGGCCCGGGGGAGCGTTCTATTTACCGGCTACAGATCCCTGGGGGTTTATAGCAACCATATCCCACACGTCGTTCGGTATCACAAGAAACACAAGGAGTTCTACCTGGTTACCTCCGTGGGGAAAAGCTTTTTGACTTACAATGTGAGTGTTTTGCACCCTCAAAATGAGAACACAAATTCAGCAGATAATTACATTATATGTGTTATACTGCAATAAAGCTTAGTATAGTGCATCTATTCTGTGCTTTTGCTATCTTAAGTAGCCAGCTTTGGCTTTACCCAGTCTGTTTTTGGACTTTAGATTTTTTTAAACTATTTTTGTTTAACTGGAGTAAGTATGACTGCCTAAATAAGTACAGGTATGGGACCTGTTATCCAGAATGCTTGGGACCTGGGGGTTTCCGGATAAGGGATCTTTCTGTAATTTGGATCTCCATGACTTAAGTCTGCTATAAATCATTTAAATATAGAATAAACCCAAAATGCTTGTTTATCCTCCAATAAGGATTTATTATATCTTAGTTGGGATCAAGTACAAGATATTGTTTTATTATTACAGCGCCGAACATGAAAAGTAACTACTAACAATCATTTTTAAAAATTAGAATTATGTGCTTATAATGGAGTCTATGGGAGATGGACTTTCCATAATTCAGAACTTTCTGGATAACGGGATTCCGGATAAGGGATCCCATACCCGTACAGATGAGCCCAAGTGATTGCTGGGTTACAGTGAGCTTCAAAACCTGTCTATATAATGACGATGTAGTTTGTTTTTAGTTTTGGTTATTCAGTTTTTTAAATGGAGGATAATAATTGGGATACTTCTGTATTGTTTGCCCTCCCATTATTTTTCTTCAGTTTCCTCAGGTGTTTCTTGTATTTAAAGGCTTGAGCCTTAAAGGAGAAGGAAAGGCAAAGTCACTTGGGGGTGCCAAAATGTTATGCACCCCCAAGTGACTTAAATTGCTTACCTTTTACCCCGCGCTGGTGCGCCTGTTCTGAGAGAACTGCACCAGCCCGGGGTACCTGTAGCACTTCCTCCTTCCTATATCACTGCGCACGCATGCGCAGTAGAGTGAATAGTGGAACTTTAACAGAGAAGTCGGCTTTTCAACCGCTGGCATTTTATGTAAAAGGAAGGAGGAAGCGCTGCGCTACAGGTACCCCGGGATGGTGCTGTTTTCTCTGAACAAAATGCCTAACATTTTGGCACCCCCAAGTGACTTTGCCTTTCCTTCTCCTTTAATAAACTGTTTGTAATACAACCATACAGGTTCACACTAACAGCTTTTTTTTCTTTTCAGGTAAACAAACTTGGGCAAGTTGCAGTGAGTAAGTATAATAGTTTGTACAATATTCTGTGCAAAAGCTCATCAATACCTGTTCGGCAATTGTGTGCTTTATATTCTGTTATGTATGTAGGATATAATATGTATGATATTTTATATAATATATATTGTATGATATGTAGGATATATTTGCTTGAATATCTAGAAAACTTCCATCAGTAGGATGTCATTCCTTGGATACCTTGCAAATGCAGTTCATGCTGTATATTGTTTAGATGTCATTTAAGTTCTTTGTAAGGGTTGTCACTCATTTATTCACAGACTGCTTGCATAAATAAGGCACTACAGCTAAGTCAATTTTGTACAGGTATGAGACCTGTTATCCAAAATGCTCGGGACCTGGGCTTTTCTGGATAAGGGATCTTTCTGTAGTTTGGATCGCCATACTTTGTCTACTAATCATTTTTATTAATTAAATGCAATAGGATTGTTCTGCATCCAGTAAGGATTAATTATATCTTAGTTGGGATCAAGTACAAGGTACTGTTTTATTATTACGTCAAAAAAGGAAATCATTTTTAAAAACTGGAATCATTTGATTAAAATGGGATCTATGGGAGATGGCCTTCCTATAATTTGGAGCTTTCTGAATAATGGGTTTCCAGATAAGGGATCCCATACCTGTAAGTTGCTTTTACCATTGTCATGCAAAAAGCTGGGGACCATGGGGTATATCACCACCTGGCCCTTATAACAACAACTATTTATTTTTACAACACCCATTAGCTAAAAGTCTCTAAGCTAAATAATATGTTGCCTACATATAAAGGCTTAAGCAATGTACTTTAAAGTCTTGAGAAGCTACTGTTTCAGAGACCAAAAGTCTTGAAAACCATTAGAAATAGTTTATTTAGAAGATCACAGGAGTAAATTGCACTACTAAAGTATATTGTTTTGTATTTAACCTGGGGGGTGAGATTAGGCTGTACATATTCCTCCTTAACGTTCATCTGTTTTTGTGTTTGCAGGCAATGCTCTTCCAGAACCAATCAGCTGCCTTGCTGCAGACAGAATGTTGGTATTTGCAGCACACAGTAACCTTCTCAAAGCATTTGCAAGAAACAAAGAGGTCTGCATAGATATATATTTTTACTGTAGTTTTTATAATTCTGTTATGTCATCAGTATAAATTTTTACATTTTTGTTTTCCTAATGCAATTAAAGTTTAGTATTACTTTATAGCAGCAATATTATGTTCAGCTTGCAAGATCTTTGAAGGTTTGCATTCATCCATGTTATGAAGTACAGTATCTAGTGGAATGAAGTCAGCAATATCTGGTGGATATAAGTCAGCATGTTAAGCTTACAACTCTCCAGCTTTTGAACTTCAGAAGGCAGGATTGACATCCCTGTCAGTCATGTTATTCTAGCAATTAAATGTCCAGCTACACTTCAGAGTGTTTGGCTTTATGGTCTACATCCAATGGAGTGCTCTGAGTGTTACAAAAAGTATACACACAGATCAAGATTTTCAGGATGGTTGGTACTCACCAATATATTTGTAAAACTGGTACTTACTAACATTTATTGCTGTGTTTAGGTAGTTCATACCTACCAAGGCCATGAAGCTGAAATTCATCTAGTGCAACCATTTGGGGATCATGTGATCTCTGTTGACACCAGCAATGTTCTCATGATCTGGGACATCAAGTCTGAAGGTAAGATAAGATTTTTTGCAACATTTGGTGGTATCTTACAGTACAAAACCCCTCTCCATCTTAAGGAGGCAGATTAAAATAAATTGCTAGAACTGTTCATAGGAAGTTGTATAGAAACCCTGTGACTTAATTTAAAATAAGTGGACCTTTTTGATTATAATTTCTCTTTTTAAAGGAGAACTAAACCCTAAAAATGAATATAGCTAGAAATGTCATATTCTGTATACTGAACATACTGCACCAACCTAAAGTTTTAGCAGCTGTAATGATCCAGGGTTTTACAGTTGTCACATGGGCTTCCATGACCTACTTCGTTAGTTAAGTTTTAGTTAGTTGTTGCAATAAATATGTAAAGATTATTCTTTCCAGTTAGTTCTAAGGTATTGAAATCAAAAGTGGAATTCTCATTCCTGCCCAGTAAGGGATTAGCTTTGTAGACAAAATGAATAGTGAATGAACCATAACAGGATCAGCAATTACATCCTGAGAGGAAAGGGAGAGTGGAGAATAAAGGTTCTCTGAGTTTAGTGAGGGCACGTTAAAATTTTTTTTTTTCTATTAGTTATTAAGCTGAAAAGCTAAATTCAAAACTACATCAGGTAATGGTCTCTATACATTTTTGTGAATGGGATTTTTTGTGCCTGCAGAGGAATATTTGCAGCTAACCTTTGACAAGACCAACTTTGCCATCTCTGCCATAATGCATCCGAGCACCTACCTGAATAAAATTCTGCTTGGCAGTCAACAAGGGAGCCTTCAGCTGTGGAACATCAAATCCAAGTAAGTTGTAATTGCACTGAAGAGCAGAACTACTTGCTGAATAACTGTTATCTCTGTGTTGAGAATTACAACAGGCTTTTACTTTTTACTATAAATAAAGTGAGTATTTTTACCAGGACACATCTGTTTTGATGTGGATAATTGAATTAGGCCTTTGGGTGGACATGCTTTATTTATTGTTTTAGTAAAGAAATGCATATTGGTTTTTTTGCATTGATATATGCAGGATATTTAAACTGAAAACAATTATTTTCTTGGCTTTTTAGAGTATTTGTAGAAGTGGAGAAGGCAGTTAATCAAGTTAACACTCCAAGTTAATGTCTTGTATATTTAACGCCTGCTTATGAGACTTAAGCAACAAATGTGTATTATAGGCAGAATGCATTTTTAACACAAGCTGTAGTTTATGTTGCAGCTAAAGCACTAATAACACAAAATATAACGCTGATATTTTGAGAATGGAACCATGATTTAAAGTACAGTTATAATTTTATCATAATCGATTTGGTAATTCATTTAAAATGCGATTCCTCTGTTTTATTTTCAGCAAGCTTTTGTATACATTCCAAGGATGGGGCTCTGGAGTGACAGTCCTTCAGCAGGTAAACATATTTTTGAGTGCATTTGTTTCTAATACACAATATTGTCAAATGATTGTGAGTGAAATTCATTAAGAGTATGAATGGCATTAATGTTATAGGAGATCTAAATCAAAGAGCAAACGTGGTACAGTAACGTTAAAAGTGCTCATGTCTCAGCCAGACCCTATGTAATTGATTTACCTATCACATATGTTGATTGCAGACAGAAAGATAATATATTGATAGATACAGATATCAATAGCTATTTCTCAGTAACACTATTAATAAGTTACAGACACATATCCCATTATATAGTCCATTAAACATTTGAATTAACTACTGTAGCTAGAGCAAGGTTCTTGTTACGGTATACTTTGAAATTGAAATTTAGGATTAACTATATGCTTACATGTTTGTCTAAAATATCTTTACGGACACTGATGTCTGTATTAGTATCTGCAGAGCTGTTCTTACTGTGGCTATGCTGGTCATGCCTCCAAAGTTACTAGGCCTTGCCTCCTGTTAGTTTCTTGTAAGGAGGTTAAATGTGTGGAATGGATAGTTACCCCACCATTGTGTCGTGTTCCCCTGCATTTTAACCCACCCAACTTTCTCAAGGTTTGATTCGGAGCTAAACTATCAGCCCATCCGAAAAGCCACTTCTACTTTTGGATATGCAAATTCACTCTTCTGTTTTGAGAATGGGTGTTTATTTGTTCCAGCATACCACAAGTCAAATACTACTGGCCAAAATGGTAAATGATTGGTCGATATTCTGTGCATTTTAATTCCTCAAATCGCAGGAAAACACAAGTGGACATGGCAGTAAAAAGAGAAGGAAAGCACATGAAAACAAACAAGTAGGGGAAAAAAATTGTTATGGATTATCTTCCCCATACAGATGTTTTTGTTATTGTAAGGGCCCCTCCTGCTAGGGCTGTTGTCTTCCTTTAGCCTTGGAAGCAAGTCATAAGAAATCTTTTGACTCCTCTCTTTCCAATATATAGGCTGACCTCTGCCTCTGTCCTAGTATTTTTGTCCTTTCATATGCACTTTAAGGTGGGTGATACCAGGCTGATCCAGTCATTTGGAGTGACAGCTAGATGTACTCCCACATGTAGGTCTGTTAGGGTCAGGTTTGGGCAGAATGCATATTTGCTGTTCTCATATATCCATTACCTTGTTGGGAGTTGAGTACCAAATGTTAGACCTCACAGCAGAAATCAGAAATTGAACCCAAAAACTCTGGAACCAAGTTGTCCCAAGTTGTTTGCAACCAGTTAAATCTTTAGTCTATAAGTTTATTATTTAATTTCCAGACTTTGTTTTTATGTGATGGTAGGCACCAGCAGTGGATGTGGTTGCGATTGGATTGACCTGTGGCAAAATTATTATACATAACATCAAGTTTGATGAAACATTAATGACATTTCAACAAGACTGGGGTCCAATCACTTCATTATCTTTCCGCACAGGTGAGTGTATTTTTTCTAATTTATGCAAGAACAATTTGAAACTATATTAGTATTTTACCGGTATCCCTTTTCTTGGTTTCTTGCAGATGGCCATCCAATATTAGCAGCGGGTAGCCCTTTAGGGCACATAGGTTTGTGGGATCTGGAGGAAAAAAAGTTGATGAATCAGATGCGAGAAGCACATTCAACAGCTATTGCTGGCCTCACATTTGTGCACGGAGAACCACTACTTATTACCAATGCAGCTGATAATGCTATACGGGTAACTACAAGGTTTCTTGTTTAGTAATCAAGGGCTGTGTATGTGTATTGTTATTGCAATGGACTGAGATGCTATCTTTTTCTTTTTTCTAACATGCCACTGATTTTACCTTAAGCATTAAAAAATTAATTTATCTCCACACTTAAAGGGATACTGTCATGATTTTTATGGAAAATGCAGGCATGTATTCCCTATCAGGCTATACTCATTGTGGCACAGGTAAACACTTAAACACAGGTGGAACACATGCACCAATTTTGCTCCAGGTTTTTCTGGTTAGTCAGGTGATACTCGTGCCACAGATTCTCAATTAAATTGAGATCAGGTGTTTGACTAGAATGTACCCCTTTAACTTATTTTATTTTCTAACATAAAATCAATTTAGAGATTCAGCTCTTAAAATATCATAGAATGAAATTCAGTGTATCATTTGATATTACATAAAATAAGAGAAATTGTGAATACTGAATCTTTTAATTTAGGGGTTTGATATTTGCTTCTGCAAAACAGGTGTGGATATTTGATGGGCCTGGAGGCCAGGGACGTTTGTTGAGGTTCCGGATGGGTCACAGTGCTCCACCAACATTCATCAGACATCATGGAGCTGATGGAAAGCAGATCCTTAGTGCTGGTAAATATTTTCATAGAATCGAGTAAAGGTTTCGTGTGCAGAGACAGGTCATCGAATTGCCTTATTTACCACACATGATTTTTATCAGTCTAGCATTTTTACATGACTAAAAAAAGATGTGAACTTTTTTTAGGCTACACTACTAATAATCTCATTAATTAGCAATTTCAGTCTAGTGTCCTCTTTTATTTTATAGGTCAAGATGGAACTCTACAGTCTTTCTCCACTGTTCATGATAGATACAGTAAGAGCTTAGGACACGGTAAGTCATACCCATATCTGTCTGTTTGCTGTGCTTTAGGGCACTGGTACACTGGGTAATCACTTGAATGATAATCACCCATCCTGCAGTTGCACCATGCATGTCTAGGCTGGTATCACTTGGAAATTCGTGTGCTGTCTTCTAATGCATTTCAATATAAAATGTAGGGCTGCATATTTAATACACATTTCTAATTCTTAGTTTATTTTAATAGGTTCTGTAGATAAAGCCAAATCCAAGAAGGTTGGTCTTCGCTGTTTATCCTTAAGGCTTCCTCCTATTACTCTCTTTGCATCAGGTATGTAATCTGTTGATGATTTTTTTTCTTCCTTATTCGTTATTTAAATGATAGAGAGGTGTTCTGAATGTAACACATAGTAAAGGCTAAACTCTGCGGGAGCTTTTGATCAGAATTTGTGGGTCAGATTTTATCTAATCTTGTCATGCAACCACGGAACAGCATAAGATTTTGTAGGATTCTATAAAATCTGATCTCCATGTGTTGTAGTGAAAAGTCAGTTCAGATTAAGTCAGATGGTTTGTTTTGTTCCTGCATCTACATCAGATAGTCAATGTATTTAAAAAAAAAAAAGTCTTTCAGACGCCATCAAATTTGATTTGGTCTGATAAAGATGCATCTTGTAGCATTTCCTTCTATGTATAGTATAGTTTATACATCAGATTTTTCTATCAGTCCCATTAATTTTTTTTAATTTATGCAACTTGTAGGATGCATTCTGTCAATCCGACACCATCCAACAAAAGCCAGCATGGAGTTTTAGCCCTAATACAGTAGTAATAAAATAAAAAATAATGTTAGCTATAGAAAATAGGTGCAGATTATCAGGTGATGTATTTTAATCCAGTTAGGAGTGGTAAATGAGCTAATATTTAGGTCTGTTATGTTTGGCTGCCTGCATTAAAAACTTAAGTGATGCTAAGGGCTCATTTATTAATCGTGCAAAGGTTTTCACCATTTAGGGGCCCATAACTTCCAGTCAGAGCTTTACTCATTTATTCTGCCTATAGTGGATTGTTCAGAATTGCCTCTCTGTGGCGTTGCTGCTCCCTAGTGCCATTGTCACATCCCTTTGTGTTTTTTTGGGCGTGATGTTACTTAAACCTCACAAGTCTAACCTAACCAAGCTAACTTTAAAATAGGCAAGCTTAATTAACAATTTAAATTTAAATAAGAACTTGCTGCAGTTGGAGCACATTGCACCCTTTTTATGGCCAGTAATTGTGCAGTTTAATGGCATAATATACCTGCTAAACAGATTGTGTAGTATTGCTAGTAAGTGGGTGCTTTAGCGTACTAGCTAGTACCACACTCTCTTGTGTTCATATACTGTAGTGGGACTGCTTTTGCTGCTGAAATGTAAATTTATTTACATGCACATTGTTTCGTAGAGGAGGCGCGGCAAAGTGACTGGGATGGGATTGTTGCTTGTCATCAGCAATCTCTTTCCTGTACAACTTGGAACTATGTTAAATGTACTATGGGAGCTCACAAGCTGAAACCTCCAGATCTAAAGAATAGCAAAACACTTGAGATTTATGCAACTGTAAGTATATATATATATATAATCTATTCCAAAGAATTGTTTTACCTATTGTATGTTTACTGCATACCTAATCATTTTAGTTTTAATTTTCATTAAATTTACTTGACTTTCATTATTCTTAAAATAACTAAAGTTCTTTGAAATTGTTATCTATCTAAAACTAAACTTTAAGCTGGGCTTTTTTTAATAATCTTTGTTTATTGCTTTCAATACAAAACAATAACAAAAAATAATAAATATACATGTAAAAAAAAAAAAAATAGGTGGGTAGTCAAGGTACAGTGCCTTCTTACACATACGGTCCTGAGTATAATTACAGAAAGCACACATAGCCACGATATACATTGGTAAAATGGCTTTGAAAGTCCAGCAAGCATTGCCAAACCCGGTCAAAAGTATCTGGTGTACCCTTTGAATGTATACCAAATGGGCCAACATAAGATGTTCCCACTGGAGAGTTTTCCACATACCAGTAGTAGTGGGGATACCCTGAGAGCCATTTAAGGGCATTTAAGAGAGCTGAATACCAGGGTTTCCCCATATAGACATAAAAGCAGTAAACTGTGCTATGCACCATACATCTTTCCCTCCCACTGCACATATGCAATGCTTCCCAGGACCTTTGTTACCAACTGCAGATTATAAATGCTTTTGGCTTTTTTTTTTGTTTGTTTGGTTTACCCCCACAGGCCTCTGACATTACAAGCTGTGGTAATTTTACTGTGATTGGCCTCTCAAATGGGAGTGTTGATGTTTACAACATTCAGTCTGGGATTCACAGGGGACATTATGGGAAGGAAAAAGGTAAATATGAAATATAATCATGTACAATCACATTATTGAAACCCTAGATAATTTGTTTCCTTAGAGGCAAAGAATTAAAATATTGTGTTTTCATTATGTTAGCAAAACTGAGTAAGTGGGTTCTGAAATGGAAAGGGCTCAAAACAGAATTAGGCTAGAAATGCTACACCCTAGCACCCATCAGTGTTACAGATACTCAAGAGATGGTTTAATATTATCAGAAGTTAAGGAGATGTGGGAACAACTTGTGAAGGCATAGATAATTACTGCTTAGGGCTGCTGCATATCTTGATTGAACTGGTACAGTAAGTTCAGTACATAAAGCACAGCAAGGTGTATCTTTTTTTTTTTTTTTTTTTTTTTTTTTTTAGCCTTAGGCTTTAGAATTATAGGAATAACTCAATAGGGAGCATGAACAGCAACCAAGGGGTTATAACTAATTACATAGGAAAGGAATGGCTGAATATAAAACTGTAGGAAGACACATCTGCTTGTGAAACAGTTGATACATACAAGATGTTTTGAATGAGTTCTGATAACAATCTTTATTCTAAATTGGTTTCAGCACATGGTGGCCCTATAAGGGGTGTGGTTGTCGATGGTTTAAACCAGGTTACTATCACAGCTGGAAGTGACAAATTAATAAAGTTTTGGAAGTTCAAGACAAAAGAATTAATTCAGACTACAAGTCTTAGTGTTCCACCAACTGCAGTCTTGCTACACCGAGAAAGGTAAGGCTTGTGATATTTTCCTGATTTACTGCTGTAACTGACTGTCTACATTTTATTAGCAGGTTTTACTGTGCTCATATAATAAATTTGAAACACCACCACCACCTTCTGTTTATTTTGCTCAAGGGAATACAGACAACAGATTATTTAGCAAGAAAAGTCTTTTGATGTTGCTGTGCATGCTGAATTTGGGGAATGGGACAAATTTTGTGTATGCAATAGATGTAAGTGGTTTAAGTGAAAATAAAGAAATAAGCTATAATAAACAATAGCAAATACATTTGAGGCTATGCAAATACTAAACATTTTGGTTGCTTGCCCTATAAGTAAGTTTGAATGTATCCTTATAAGTGGTTATTGTAATAAATAACAAAAATTGTTAATTATGTCAACCTGTATTGCTGTAAGACAGTACTTTTTGAGCCAACAAATTATCTTTCGAGTTATTGTTGTCCTGTTTCTAAATTTAGCAATGGAGCTGTGACTTTTCTAGAAGGAACCTTTGTCATAATTGGGAAAATATTAAATTCATAAGATATCATGGAGTTGCTGTTTAATTCCTCAGTATGCTGGCATTTTAGCTGCTTAGTCTATTTTACACTTCTACATGGATTAATATTAAAGGAGAAGTAAGTTATTATTGAATTATTCGAGCTCACCATGAAGATACATCACCTGTATAAAAACACTTAGGGGCACATTTACTAAGACACGAATCAGAACCGAATTGGAAAAATTCCGATTTGAAAACGAACATTTTGCGACTTTTTCGTATTTTTTACGATTTTTTCGGCGTCTTTACGACTTTTCGGAAATTGTCGCGACTTTTTCGTTACCAATACGATTTGCGCAAAAAAACTCGAGTTTTTCGTAGCCATTCTGAAAGTTGTGCAAAATCTGGCGATTTTTTCGTAGCGTTAAAACTTGCGCGAAAAGTTGCGCCTTTTTCGTAGCGTTAAAACTTAAAAGGTGCGACGTTTCGCGCAAGTTTTAACGCTACGAAAAAATCGCAACTTTTTGCGCAAGTTTTAACGCTACGAAAAATCGCCAGATTTTGCGCAACTTTCGGAATGGCTACGAAAAACTAGCGTTTTTTCGCACAAATCGTATTAGTAACGAAAAGTCGCGACAATTTTCCGAAAAAATCGCAAAATACCGATCATTACGAAAAAAACGCAATTGGACGCATTCGGCCCGTTCGTGGGTTAGTAAATGTGCCCCTTAGTCTGCAGCATAACGCCTTAATACACTTTGGAAATGCCTGGTTACATCTTATATCTTCATTTACAATGGAGAGGAACATTGTCCCTTAAATATCTGTACTAGACTCCCCCAGATGGTGAGGGCCACTGTTAACTACTGACACTCTGGGCATTTGGTACCCAGGGAACCCCGCTGGTTTAGATTCTCAAGCTGGCCATACACGTGGCGATCCGACGATGTTTCGTACGACCATCGGTCGCACGAAACATCGTCAGATCCGCCACACACCATTCAGGGCTGAATCGGCAGGTAAGGAGGTAGAAACAATAGGATTTCTACCTCCTTCTGCCGATTCAGCTCTGAAGGGAGAATTTTGGTCAGGCGCCTTCTATGGCGCCCGATCAAAATTTTCTAACTTGGCCGATCGGCGAGCCGACCGATTTCAGCAGCTTCCTGCGATATCGGTCGGCTCGCTGACATGCCATACACGCACCGATTATCGTACGAAACGAGGTTTCGTACGATAATATCGGTGCGTGTATGGCCACCTTCACACTCATTACAGTATCTCTTCGATCACTGATTATGTGCAAGGCTTTGCTTTATCACCAGCGTACACAATAAATTGAGGTGTGCTCAAAAAAGACACATAATTTTGGACTGTGCGCACCAGTGCTCATGCAGTTTTAGAGAGCGTGCACAATATAAATTTTTTGTGCGCACAGCCAAGAAGAAATTAGAGGAAACATTGCTACCTGGTCTTGAACTGCGCTTTCTGCCACTGCAGTGAAAGACATTTGCTTAGATTTTACAGTGGCCTTTGTCGTTGTGCATTCATGGTGTGAGATTTATGCATGCATTGTGATTTTAGACACGGATAGAGATTTGAACTTTTTCTTTATTCTGACAGTGCTATGCTTGCAGTTGCCCTGGATGATTTCACCTTAAATATTTTTGATATCGAAACAAGGAGACTCGTGAGAAGATTCCAGGGGCACAATGGAAGAGTTAATGACATGGTAATCCTTTCAGACAATACTGGAATATAGCTGTTAAACCTTTAGCCAAAGATCTGCAATGTTTAAAGGGAAAAGAAAGTCAAAGTCACTTGGGGGTGCCAAAATGTTAGGCACCCCCAAGTGACTTTGACCACCTACCTTTTACCCCGGGCTGGTGCCCCTGTGAGGAGGGAACAGCACCAGCCCGGGGTAGCTGCCGGCGCTTCCTTCCTCTCGTTTCGCTGCGCGCGCATGCGCAGTAAAGAGAAAAGCCGAACTTAAACATTAAAGTCGGCTTTTCACTCTACTGCGCATGCGCCCACCGCTGGCATTCAGGAAGAGGAAGCCAGAACACGGAAGCGCTGCGCTCCAGGTGCCCCGGGCTGGTGCTGTTTTCTCCCAACAGGGGCACCAGCCCGGGGTACAAGGTAAGCGGTTAAAGTCACTTGGGGGTGCCTAACATTTTGGCACCCCCAAGTGACTTTACCTTTCGTTTCCCTTTAAAGTCTTGCCAAACCTCTTTCATATTTTAGTTTACCAAGTGTAAACACTGGCCCTAAGGGCTCTGGCACACGGGGGAGATTAGTCGCCCGCGATAAAACTCCCTGTTCGCGGGCGACTAATCTCCCCGAGTTGCCTACCCCTGCCATCCCACCGGCGAACATGTAAGTCGCCGGCGGGATGGCAGACGCGGCAGCACGATTTCGCGCAAATCGGCGAAAAAGACTCGCGAGTCTTTTTCGGCGATTCCCTGAAATTGCCCCGCCGCGTCTGCCATCCCGCCGGCGACTTACATGTTCGCCGGTGGGATGGCAGGGGTAGGCAACTCGGGGAGATTAGTCGCCCGCGAACAGGGAGTTTTATCTCGGGCGACTAATCTCCCCCGTGTGCCAGAGCCCTTAAGGGGTTGATGGCACATGGGGAGATTTGCCGTCTGGGGGAAATCTGCGCTAACCATGGGCAACAAGTCTCTTGCATCTTGTAGTTAGCGGGAATTACCACTTGAAAAATTTACCAGTTATGCCAGAGGCAATATCCATTGACTACACTAAAATGATTTCAGTATTTTAACACTTCTAAATAATGCTTTCTTTTTCTCTTATGGTATTGTCACCTGCTGAATGTTTTATATTCATTTTTAATTCTAACATTTTTGATTTTTCTATTTTGCAAGACTTTTAGCCCTGATGGTCGTTGGTTGTTAACTGCATCCATGGACTGTACAATTAAAGTGTGGGATCTTCCATCTGGATGGTAAGCTAGCCTTGTAATGTAAGGGGCAAATTATTACTGATGGTTCTGTTTTGACTTGGAGCTTACTTTCAGCTCATAAAACAGAAGTGTGTGCCTTGCACTCTCCATACTGTAATTATTTCACTCACTCTCTTCTTTATTCCCCACAGCCTCATTGATTGCTTCTTGTTAGATTCTGCAGTTGTGAGTCTCACTTTATCACCTACAGGGGATTTTCTGGCCACAGCTCATGTGGATGATCTTGGCATATACTTGTGGTAAGAGATGTTTTTTTCTGTTAAGAAAAAGCTTTTGCATGTCTAATCTGAATTTCTTTCTCATAAAAACTCTGGATTATTTAAAAGCAGTGTGCAAAGTGTAAGATAAGCCACAATCGACTATTTTTTGTACTCTTTAGGCTGCATACTGCATTGTTTAACTTGCTGCAGGCTACAGTTAGAATGCATTGATCTGTAGCTTTCTTCTCTAATATAGCACTGACTGCATTAGTCAGTACTGTGGGTGAGGACAGGAGGATTTACATAGGGGTGTCCTGCCCCTTACCTTGGCGGCATTCAGAGGCGCAAGGTAGGGAGCAGCAGGAGGTGCAACTTGTATCAGAGTGCTGTTTGCGTGTTGCCTCTTAATGCTGCTCTCTGAACCAAGAGACCAACAACACCGGCTATATTGAAGCAATATTGCAGTATTTTACTCTTCTACTGTGGCAGAGCTGCACAAGACTTTGTGGGCAATAAGCCACAGACAAGAGCAAAGCTTGTAATGTTTTAAAGCGGGTACAGACAAGGACAATAAGGTTAATTTAAGAGCGTCTCAATTCTTAGACCTATCTTTGTGAGATTTGTACTTAATTACCTAATAAAATGAAATTTTTTAAAAAAAATTGGTATATATTTTATTTTATGCATTTTATAATTGCATATTGCAGTTTGCCTTTACAGTACCTGCGGCTTGCTGAGTTTAGGTAAGCAACCTTGTAGATGCACCCTGTCTGACACACATGCACACCATAAAGTAGGACCGCCGCGCTGGCATTGCCTTCTGTGCAGACAGTGCATATGGAACAAGTCTACCCAATTGGCTTAAGCCACTGAAACCAATAACTGTTATGCACATGACATATATGGGCACAACTGCACTGTTATTGGTTTAAGTGGCAGAGACGGGGTCTATTTGAAAGATTACCAACCTAGATTTATCAAAAACCTTGTACAGACAAGCTGCAACATACAGCCTTAAAATGCATACATTTAGAGAAACGTGAATAAAAATAAAATAGATAACTATCCTATTGTATGGGAAAGCCAGACTCCATTTTAAACATTTTTTTTTCCCTGTAATAATAATAATAATAGAGTACCTTGTACTTGGAAACCATGCCAAAACAATCCTATTGAGATTATTTAATGTTTAAATGATTTTTAGCTGATATAAGGTGGTCCCTTTTCTGGGAAACCCCAGGTCACAAGCATTCCAGATAATATATGTATACCTGTATATTGCAGTATATATAACTGTTTGAATCAGTAATTGGTATGTTTTTTTAAGATAGAGAGTTCAGAATGCCCCAGATTTTCCAAATCTCTGTGCACATAGCAGTCGTTTTAGATGATATGATAAGGACTGCAGTTTTATTCTGTTCTGCAGTTATTTGTACTTGTCACATACCGTTCCTATTTAAGGCAAAGCTAAGCAGGTCTGTAGGGGCGTGGGGCGTATTAGGAGTTGATTTGCTATTAAAGTTAATCAGTTCCTTCTAGCCTCTGGTAGTCTGTGTGCACCTTTTGCTAATAACAAATTCTTCTAATAACCAAGTGTGGTATTCTAGATATTTTATGCTGCTAAATCATAGTGCAATGCTAAACGTACACACTTTTGAGGTATTAGATGATTAGAGGACATAGCATTTATTTAGAATTTTCATAAATCATGGCAATTCTTTCTGTACTAATGAATCCATAAATTTGTGGAGACTTAACTTTGTTATCTCAGTGCCCCATACTTGACATGTTCAGTTCTGATTAAAATAATATAATGTTTTTGCTTTCTTTACTATATCATAATGAGATTTATATCATTTTTTAGGTCCAACAAGTCATTGTTCTCCTTGATTTCCTTGCGCCCGCTTCCTGCAGATTTTGAGCCTACTGTCGTCATGCTTCCTGGCGGTGCTGATGAAATGGAGGGTAAGATATGGTTAAAAAAAATCTCAAAAATGGAACCAAATTAGACAACCTCACAAAACTGCAATAAGAAAAGATCTGCCAGTACATAGAAATTTAATATTGAGAGCAATGTACCGCTAAATTATATAATTTTTGGATTTGGCCAATGCCTATGTGCACCTAATTGCTGATTTAGCTGAATCCAAGGCATTTTTATTAGGATTCTGATTCCACCGAATCCAAGAGCCTGGCCGTACCAAATCTGAACCCTGTGTATTGGAAAAAAAATTGCCACGCACGTGTAACATCAGCGTTTTCCCCCCATCATTTTCCATAAATTCTGCATCCAGTTCCAGTCCAGTATTCAGCCCAATCTATTCCCAAGGATTTGGGGGTGGTTCGGCTGAATACCGAATTCCAGGGTTTGGTGCATCCCTTATTTTTGTTCAACTAAATACCCCATGTCAAAGTCTGTTGTGCATCCTGAATGTGAATAGCAAATTCCAAAGAAATCACCGAGCAAAATTTAATCTACCATGTCACAGTGGTCGTCTGTCCTCTTTAACACAGATATTTGTACAACTTTTCAAAGTATATTCACTTAAAGGAGAACTAAATCCTAAAAATTAATATGGCTAGACATGCCATATTTTATATAATGAACTTATTGAACCAGCCTAAAGGTTCAGCATTTCTATAGAAGTAATAATCCAGTCTTTTAAAGTTGTCTTAGGGGGTGACCATACTGGACACTTCTGTTAGAAGTGTCTGCGACACTCACATGCTCAGTGTGCTCTGAGCAGCTGTTGAGAAGCTGAGCTTAGGGGTTGACTGAAATTATCAAGCAAACAAAATGATGCGTGTCTGTCATATAAGCTGCTCCTAACGGGGTGATTATTAAAATCTGATGCTAATAGCACTGGTTTCAGAGCTCTCATGTAGTAATTATCTCTGTTAATTACTAATCAGTCTTATATTGTGACAATTATATTCTATATATACAGTATATTGTGAGTTTGTCCCTAAACTCAGTAACTGACAGCAGCACAGAGCATATGCAGTAAATCAGCAAAAAAGAAGTTGTGGGCTTACTGGGAGCACAGATCTTCATTGCTAAAGAGATGTAGTTGACTTGGGCTGCTACAGAAACACAAAACATAATTTACAACATTTCTATCCTACTTCTTTAGTTAAGCTTTAGTTTTCCTTTAAGAAATATTATCAGGGGCCACATAGACCTACCATACAGTCTAAATCCAGAGACAGGCTGTAATTCTCTTCTCTCTTCTAATGTACCGTCTATTTATGTTAACCTGATGTGAAATGACCTGGATGGAGAGTATACATGCCATACCTGTTCTGTGGGGTCTATGCCTGTGCTTGGAGGCCTCTTACTTAATTCTTGTCTTACTCAAAAATTATTCTACCGTTGACTAACAATGCCTTATGCCGTATTTTATTTTTTCTGTATTTATTTTATATTAAGTTGAAGAAACAGTGGTGGAAGTTGAAAACACAAATGAAGACATAATGGAGTATGAATCTCCAGAACAACTGGGAGAGAAGCTGGTGACATTGTCCTTACTGCCCGAGTCTAGATGGAAGAATCTCTTAAACCTTGACATCATTAAGGTATGTAGATAAACTTTGGTGTCATTTTAGCAAGAGTTATATATATGGAATTCATGTTTTGAAACATTATTAAATACAAGTAGCGTGTCATTTTTAAACCTGAATAATTTAATTCAGGATGTTGTCTGAGGGTGAACATCTCCTTTTAACTAGCAGTGTCTGAAGAGAGTGCATATTTTAATATTTTTCACTTATTTACTGTGTTGTTTATTTCCAGTATTAAAAAGTATACAAAAGTTACTTTATATTAACCAGATGAATGTAATTGTTTTTGCTTACCAGATAAAATATATATTTTTCCACAGCAAAGAAACAAACCTAAAGAGCCTCCTAAAGTGCCTAAATCTGCTCCCTTTTTTATTCCAACTCTGCCTGGACTGGTACCACGCTTTGCATCTGATGCACAAGGCGATACATCACAGGTAATTAAAGTTCATAGATCTAATAATTTCAGACATTTTTTTGGTTGGGTGGGCCGAGCTTATCACTTGTTCTGTTCTTATTCTGAGGATTGGCTAAGTTGATAGTCTAGATTCAATGCATCATTTGGTAATACATTATTGCCACTCCAAAGGGCAGATTTACTAATCCAATAAATTGGAGTCATGAATGGGAAAAACTCGGATTGGAAACGAAAATTTCTGAAGATCGCAAATATCCCAAAAATGCTTACGAAAAAATCGTATTAGTCACGATAATATCATATTGGTGATTCCAAAGTCACAAAATTTTCGTACCAACCATTTTAAACAGCGGCAGAGCCTTTCCGAATTTTTCGTGCGGCCAAGCGAAAAAGTTGAGCGAGCGCGAAAAAAAAAACGGCGAGAATACGCTCGGAGCGTTCATGTCTTAGTAAATCTCCCCCTAAGTGGAAAAAGCCTGCTTCTAAAGCAGCATTTACTTGTCCAAATGTTGTGACTTTTTTGGCTTGTTATTAAAATTGCCTTACCAACTAAATAGATGTTTTTACTAAATAATGTTTTTTGTGGTGAAATTATATAATCATCAACTATTCTTTTATTCCAAGTCCAAAATAGTAAATCTTGGGGTTCTTGAACAGAAGTCAGCTTTCTTTGTCCAGCTAGAAGAAGCCCTGACTCGTCAAAACTGTAAGTTTAAAATATCAATCATTTTCATTTTAAATACTAATCTGTTTTTTCATGTTTATCACAGGATATATGCATTTAATTCTGACATATAATGTATATATAAATTACAGTTAGGACCTATACAGTCTGTGTACTTGAATTATTTTACTGGCAAAATTCCCCCACCTGTTAGATTTTGTGACATAGATAGTTGTAAAAAAGTTCTAAATAGCTTGATAGTTCATATGCATATAATTAGTAACATTGCCCCAGGCTTTAGAAAATTAGTGCTGTACACAATAGTTTTCTCCAGTAAGTTAGAACAATGGAGAATAAAATTACTACAAATATGTATGTAAGTGAGGGCAGTGGTCAAAATCCCAGTTCTGTAATTAAATCAGTGAGTCCCAACTGCTGCTCAATCATAATATCTGTTGGATCCATTTCTTCCTGGAGACTTCCCCTCAAAATTCCAGTTCCAGTGGAGTGAAAATGATATCTGCAAAAATAATCCAGGACAAAGCAGAGTGGCATGTAGTAAAAACATAATTACACAATGAGAGCAGTGCTTACACTAGCAATGAAGCAATTTGTAGGGCAAAATAGTAAAAAGACAATAAAACTGTTGTATTAGTATAAGTGCATAGAGGCTGAAAAGTACATTGGGGCAGACAAAAGTGCTGCTGGAGACACTGCGTAGTAAGATGTCAGGGAATGATGTTGAGGAGTCTGAAATTCAAAGGGCAACATTGGAGCTGTGGTCACCATGTGTCTGCTGTCTCTGGTCCTGGGACATATTCTAAATTCTGAAGAGCCAAAGAGGGATCAGGTGTATAAAGAAAGTGCTTTCAATTTCACTGTTCTGCATTATTTAGTGAAAATCCAATCAGTGCATTTGACAAGTATATTTTATACTTTTTTCCACAGATAGCGTTCCATTGAAAACAATTAAGGAAATGGGTCCATCTAGTGTTGACACTGAGCTACGGAACCTGGCTCCTGAGAATGGAGGTTCAGTAGAGGTGATGCAAAGTTTCCTAAAAATGATCCAAAGCATGCTTGATACAAAGAAGGACTTTGAGGTGGCCCAGGCATATCTTGCTTTGTTCCTGAAGGTAACTGTCCTTTTAACATGAATGAAATACATCTGGTGTGTGGGAAGCCGCTTTTCTGTTATAGATGCTTTTGGGGTTAAACTAGTGCAGTACTGTTGTGTGACCTTTAAGTTCACCTTATCTACTGTAAAATGATGACTTACACTAGTGTTTTACTTCATATATCTTAGGCTAGTGGCAGGCAGGGTGTTCTGATTGCTGCTGAGCTCAGGCAGAAAGCAGCTCCAGCTCTTTGTGGCCACCTGTTTGGTTTTTTTTGGTTTTTTAAAAAGACATTTTCTATGCTAATGTTAGGCAGCATTGGGAACATATTGAGAATACATTAATTGTGGCTCGGCTGGTTCACAGAAGTCATGTCAGTATCATTATATCCTCAGCCCAACGCTTTAGAAATATACTTTTTAGTGATGTCAAGTGCTAACATGAACAAAATTCTGTGTGAAATGAATTTATCAACAGTTTTCTTTCCTCTAAAATGTATGCTCTGCTCTTTCCAGCTGCATCTTAAGTTCATATCATCCGAACCCATCCTTTTGGAGGAGATCAATGCAGTACTACCGAGTCTAGAAGAAACGTGGCTTAATCTGCAGACTTTATTTAACCAGAGTTTGTGTGTCCTAAATTATATGAAAAGTGCATTATTATGAGGGACATCTGTTAAGTGGGTGCCTTTTGGAATTTCATCTCTTGCCCTGGTTCTACTTCAGTCGATTAGCAATACTGCTAAAAAGTATAGTTCTTACATGTTTCAGATTCTGAAATGTGTGTATAAAACATAAGTACATAAATTATGTACGACTTGTACACTGTACACATCCACAACCATCTTCTTTCCACACAAGTTTTTAAAAGGAATGTTGAAGATGATGTCACAGTCATGTGCGAGCTAAATCATTACAGCCGTATTCTATTATTTCATTCAAATTCTTGTACCGTGCTGGAAAAAAATGTTAAAATATTGTTGCTAAATTTTACATATATAAACTGTTTTTCAGATTTTATTTTTGGTTTGTTTTTTCATTTTTTAACCATATTTAAATACCTCTTATTTGCATGATCTGATTTAGTTGGGTCTGTGAAACAAAGGTGCAAAGAGACACTCTTTCAATTCCCATAATCCATCGCTTCACAATGGAACAAAGTGAGGAAGGGGTGGCAATCATTAGGCACCCCCAATGATAATAATTGCTTACCTGGCCCAGTGCTTCTGTTTGCTAAAAAAAACTGCATCAGCACAGGCTAAAACTGTCATCGTCGCCATCTTCCTGGATCCTCTCCCATACCCCCCCACCCCATACTTTGTTTCTTTCCGCTTTAGGTAGGGTTGGAAAATAGTTCCTGTGAGTCTGAGACAGGTTTCATGGTGTCTTCTGAAACTGGAATGTGTGTGTGTGTATATATGTATATATATATGTATATATGTATATATGTATATATATATATATATATATATATATATATATATATATATATAATTTTTTAATCTAATTTTGGCACTTATTTGGGGTTATGTAATAAAAAGCACCAAGTTTGCGTAGATGCAGTAACTCATAGCAACTAATCAGCAAGTAGAATTTACTGGTCATCTGTTTAAAAGCAAACATCTTATTGAGTGCTATGTGTTACTGCTTAGTGCCTTTTATTTCATATTGGGAACAATATTTATGCAACATTTTTACCTAAGCCTAACTGAATGAGTTCATGTCAAAAAGAGGGGTATTTTCTCCCTTTCTTTAAAAAATTTATTTTCAATGTCAGTAATAATATTTAAAATATTTTGGGTACTTATTTCAGAATTGCCAATCATTTTCTCTATCATGTCTTTAGATGGGTTTGGTAGATTCTACTTGGTAGGGTGGTTAAACAGTGTCTCTTGGCTGTTATTATAAAGTGACAGCACTATTCCAGTATGCAGTATGACTGCATAAATAAAGAAAATCAATTCACCTCAATATTTTAGAAGGCAAACTTTGAAATTGTATTATCTGTCACTGTAACAGTTAATAGGGTGGTCCCCCAAATACTCAGCGCTTCTTGGTGGAGATTTTTGAAACCAAATCTTCAGTATAGTAGAAACTGTGTGATCGTGTGCTGCCTCCTCATAAGAACAACCCTCCCTTTTTAGATGGGTCTCAGATGTGTGTAATCGTGTTGATGGAAGCGCATGGAATTAGAGAAAAACAAAAGCAAAACTAGTGCAATACGTACAAAACTTTCTTTGTGACTAAAACGCTAAAAGATTTTTAGCGTTCTAATTTGGTGCAAAATGTGCAAATATATTAAGTGAATCGAACAATCAAAAGTGCTTATATATCAGCCCAATGCAGTGTATCACACCCACACGATGTGTCCAAAGTAAATGCTCACCAGATTTAATTAAAATAAGAGCATGTAGAGAAGTCAATTCCGGCTATTGATTGCAGTGCATCCTTAGTCCTCAGAGTATATGGAATGAAGAGGAATCGAAAATAGTATAAAATCGTTTAATATGTAAAATAAAGCCCCTGCACAATGCAGGCTACTTACAGTGTGAAGCAGTATATCAGACACAACAAAAAGCCCAACGTGTTTCGCGTGCTCACGGCACGCTTCCTCAGGAGCAAAAACGATTTTATACTATTATCTGTCACTGCCTGGCTGCATTGTGTGTGTGTGTGTGATCCACACCTTAAAATTTTGGAGGTAAGGGTGGTAACCGAAAGAAAAGAGCAGCATATCCTTATGTACCTGTAAGCTTAGGGCGTACATTAAAGGGGACCGGTCACCCTAAGAAATAACTCCAAATTATTTTCTATATTGTTAGTTGAGCAAAATAAACTTTACTTACTCTATATAAATAATATAAATCTTGTTTCTCTACCGTCTTGGAATTACTGTAGGCAAGCTTTGCATCATGCCAAAATCTTTTTTATGTGCCAGAATGGTGGACCAGATGCCCATACACATGCACTGGCTTACACAATTAGATGAGGAGGAGGGAGGGGGAAAGTGAGATGTGCAGTGACATATCTAGGTAGTGCTGAACGGAAAGCTAAAGTTATTGTCTGCCCCGCCTCTATGCCTAAGGCATAGAGGCGGGGCAAGCAATATATGATTGACAGCTGGGATTTTTAATTGCTTTTATAATGGGTTTGGATGTGTTAATATAAAAATGAATTTGGGTTTCATGTTTAATTTGAAAATGACTTGTATTATACAGCTTTTTATATCTGGGTGACAGGTCCACTTTAATACAATGAACATTAAATCCAATAGGCTTGTTTTGCCTCCATTAAGGATTAATTATATCATAGTTTGGATCAAGTACAAGATACTGTTTTATTATTACAGAGAAAAATCAGTTTTTTAAATGTGAATTATTTAATTAAAATGAACTCTATAGGAGAAGACATTCCCACAATTTAGAGCTTTCTGTATAGTGGGTTTCCAAATAAAGAATCATATACCTGTATCAGTTTAAGATTCCAACTTAAAAAGAAACGGAAATATTTTACTGGTTGAAGTCAAGGTCTCATTTCTAACAAGGGTACAATTGGCATTGAGTTTGTAGGTTCTTCCTAGTGGATAGGATGACAGGCACTTGGCTCTTTGTTTCCTGGTACCTTATATTAAAATTTACTCTTATGCTTCTGGCTTGAGGCAAGAATTTTTTTTAAACCTGGCTCTGGCTTCCTTGCCCTTTTAGGCTTTTTGACTGTAGGGTGAGAAAAAATGGGTCCCCTTGCCTTGTGGCGAAGGAGACCTGAAGACCCCCTACCCCTCTGAGCTTTCTGGATAGGGTTTTGGGGATAATGGGCTCCTCACTGGGAGCTGGAACCGATGTGAAAAAATTTAAAAGCAATAATATGTTAGAGCTATGTAAATAACATTTAGTAATAACATATAAAAACTATGAAAAGAACTAGCTTCATGAAATGAGGCATCTGGTTTGTGTCTGCAGCCATTGGAGTTCATTTTGATGTGACTTGCGCCAACTCTCGAGGCTAATACTGACAAATAATATCATTCTCAGGCTGTGACTGGTTTCAGTAATGACAGATTCACTCATTCCCATAACAAGGTCACAGATTTGTTTAGGTTATCTCCCTGCAGGGAGATAGGGTTGCACTTTCGTTTAATGATAAAGACAGTACTAACTGCTGCTTACATTGCTGTAAAGGGAAAACATCTGAACAACAATAGCTTAGAATAGGATCTTAATTACCTGTGTTAAATAGATAGTATACCCTCTTATTCAAAGTGAATTTAATTAATAGTAAATTGAGTGACCATACTTCTTGCCTATTATTTTAATAATAAAAAATCTATTATTTTTGTTGTTTCTTAAGCTAAACAGGAAAAACTGAAGCTTCTCCATGTTTAGTCCTTGCAATATGTAGATAGATTCCCATAATGACTCCTTTTTATCTGTAAGCCAAACAGTTCCAACAGATGGTAAGGGCCGTGGCAGACGGGGAGATTAGTCGCCTGCAACAAATCTCCCTTGTCGCGGGTGACTAATCTCCCCGATATGCCATCCCACTGGCTTGAATGTAAATTCAAGGCAACTTCTGTGATTTCTGGAAATCGCGGCGCCGCATATGCCATCCCACCGGCGATTTACATTCAAGCCGGTGGGATGGCATATCGGGGAGATTTGTTGTGGGTGACTAATCTCCCCGTCTGCCACAGCCCTAAAGGTAAGGGTTGTTTACTGGAATCTTCTACCTTACAAGGACCTAACATGGAGCAGGCTTAGTTTTTCTGTTTGCTCAGTTTAGCACTACTATCCCACCGGCAAAAATGTAAGTCGGTGGTGGGATGGCACATGCTGCGCAGGTGATTGTCTCCCCGTGTGCCCAGAGCCCTTACACTTGTGCTTGACTAATAATTAATAGAAAAGTCTGATATCTATTGTCTGTAAAGCATGTGTTAAGGAAAGAAGGTTGTTGCTTGCCTGGAAGGACTTTGTGTGCCAGTACTGTTCTGTGGGAGATTCAAGATGATTTGCAGTTTACTGGTAGCAACTAATTGTAGCAGGTAATTAGCAAGGAACTGTCTTACAGTAGCAGAAGGTAAGTAACAAGACATGGTTGAATGTATTAGTAATTGACAAATCTTTCCTAGAGTAGAAAAGGGTAGAAAAAATATTACTGCAGGCAATGGGTTAAATAAACAGGGAACTGTTTAATGTCATTCTGTTATAATTTTTGTAACTTTTATTAAATTATACTGTGTACATTGCAAATCATTATTGTTATACTTGAACCAATGGGGCTAAAGTCCATGGGAGATTTTAAAGGATGGTGACAGACAAAACACATCCTGCAAGTCAGATGTAGTTGCATGGGCTAAAATATAATGATCAGATTAAATCTGTCCCCCTAAAACTGAGGAAAATCTCCTGTGGAGTGTAGCCCGTAAAGCTATTTTTTGTTGTACATTAGTATGTAGAAAGAGCCGGCACCGGACAATGCAAATGCTTTCAGATAAGCTATTCGTTTTTCTACTTAATGTTATTTCCCAAGTTGGTGAAAACACTTGGTTGAGTCCTATCCTCATATCTACCAGTCGGTACATTTTTAGTAATGCAAACAATTTCTGATTCATTTTGATCTATACAATATTGAAAACATTTCCAGGCTTCATGTAGCTAAAGTTCCCACTGCCTCTCACTGCATAATGTATTTTATGGCTCATGGGATTGCCTGAAGCCAACCATGTACTGTATGTATAACTTTCTTTATTTAACTTTAACCATGCCACTTCATATTGCAAACAGGACCATGCAAACACCAATGCAAATTTTTTTCCTGTGGCAACAAATCTCCCCACTTGCCATCATAATGGGAGGCAGTATTGGCAGTTTTGTCCATTTCCCCACAGTACGATTTTTATACCGTAAGTAGAAAATGTCTAGCCCCATGTCAAATTTTAAAATTTAATATAAGATAAATAAATCTAAGGGTTTTGCCAAAGGTGTGCTATTAACTGATGTGTGACAGAATCCTGTCTCGCTAATATATATATACAGTATATAATTACTTGTAGGTATTGCCAGAGTTATGCCATTTAACATTAACATATGGAAGACTGTGATCAATTCTCCCCACCTGTGTCTCACTGACGTCAGTGTTGTTGGATGCTGTGTTCCAGAATGTATTTCTCACACCTCAGTGTAGGTTTCACACAGACATACACAGTGCCACAGATCAATCCCCCTCCCCAGCCCCTCCCTCACCCTTTACACCCTTTGGGAAAAAATCAAGCTTTGAGATCCCAGTGTAAATACCATAAGCATTTCCAGGAAAAATGATCTATGGACCTTTGAGAAGGGTAGAAAATGTAGCCCCCATCAGTCAAGTGTTTATAAAAAAAAAAAAAGGGATACAGATTGTGACCGATGCTGTTCTCCAGTGAAAGCCTTCTTAGAACAGATGGTTATCACCATCAGATACAACATTAAAAGTCGAATCCATAAATCTAAACTTGCAAGCAGATTGTGTTAGATTAATGACTAGAACATTGGTGTTTATTTTCCAGTGCAGAGAAACAATGCCCATGGCAAAATTCCAGCATGGATTTGCTTACATTTTTACCACTGTCAATAATGCAAATTTGTCTGCAAAACTGTACTAGCTAAAATGTTTGCTTATCCCTACAGTTTACAGCACATATTTTAACCCTTTTGGAAGGAAAAATGCAAATATAGGAGGCAGGCTGTTTTTTATTGGCAGACCATCAGCTGGGACCCCAGGGCACAGGGGCAGATTCATTAGAACCCCCACTTTACATTTTTCAGGGGACCTAAAAAAAGGTTCTAAAATCGGGGGAAAATGTAAAATGATGGAAAACTTAAAATCAGGGTATAAATTGAGGTTTCACTGTATTTAGGTTTCACTATATTTTTCAAAAAGTCTTAATCCTAAATAATAAACAGCTTCTTAGCACACGCATATAATGTGTACAGAAATGTTGGATAGATGCATACAGATGCAACAAGCTAAAACTAATACTCTTATTTTTTAGAATCACATCCTGTAAAATTGGGGGTGGAGTCTCTGTTATTTTCAGTTTGACATGGAACTCTGGTAGATAGAATGAAATTACAGTTCTAGTCACAGCCCTCTGTCTAATAGACCATCTGAATCACAGTGCATTATATACTGTAAGAGGCAGTGGGTACTGGCACCCCAGTGCATTATACAAAATGAGAGGCAGAGGGTACTGGCACCCCAGTGCATTATAAACAGCGAGAGGCAGAGGGTACTGGCACCCCAGTGCATTATAGACAGCGAGAGGCAGAGGGTACTGGCACCCCAGTGCATTATACACAGCGAGAGGCAGTGGGTACTGGCACCCCAGTGCATTATAGAAAGCGAGAGGCAGAGGGTACTGGCACCCCAGTGCATTATACACCGAGAGGCAGAGGGTACTGGCACCCCAGTGCATTATACACCGAGAGGCAGAGGGTACTGGCACCCCAGTGCATTATACACAGCGAGAGGCAGAGGGTAATGGCACCCCAGTGCATTATACACAGCGAGAGGCAGAGGGTATTGGCACCCCAGTGCATTATAGACAGCGAGAGGCAGTGGGTACATGCACCCCAGTGCATTATATACAGCGAGAGGCAGTGGGTACTGGCACCCCAGTGTATTATACACATTGAGAGGCAGTGGGTACTGGCACCCCAGTGCATTATACACATTGAGAGGCAGAGGGTACTGGCACCCCAGTGCATTATACACAGCGAGAGGCAGAGGGTACCGGCACCCCAGTGCATTATACACATTGAGAGGCAGAGGGTACCGGCATCCCAGTGCATTATACACAGCGAGAGGCAGAGGGTACCGGCACCCCAGTGCATTATACACAGCGAGAGGCAGGGGGTACCGGCACCCCAGTGCATTATACACAGCGAGAGGCAGAGGGTACCGGCATCCCAGTGCATTATACACAGCGAGAGGCAGAGGGTACCGGCACCCCAGTGCATTATACACAGCGAGAGGCAGAGGGTACCGGCACCCCAGTGCATTATACACAGCGAGAGGCAGTGGGTACCGGCACCCCAGTGCATTATACACAGCGAGAGACAGAGGGTACTGACACCCAAGTGCATTATACACACGAAGAGACAGAGGGTACTGGCACCCAAGTGCATTATACACAGCGAGAGACAGAGGGTACTGACACCCAAGTGCATTATACACACGAAGAGACAGAGGGTACTGGCACCCAAGTGCATTATACATAGCAAGAGGCAGAGGGTACCGGCACCCAAGTGCATTATACACAGCGAGAGACAGAGGGTACTGGCACTCAAGTGCATTATACACACGAAGAGACAGAGGGTACTGGCACCCAAGTGCATTATACATAGCAAGAGGCAGAGGGTACCGGCACCCAAGTGCATTATACACAGCGAGAGACAGAGGGTACTGGCACTCAAGTGCATTATACATAGCAAGAGGCAGAGGGTACTGGCACCCAAGTGCATTATACACAGCGAGAGACAGAGGGTACTGGCACCCCAGTGCATTATACACAGCCAATAATGCAAATTTGTCTGCAAAACTGTACTAGCTAAAATGTTTGCTTATCCCTACAGTTTACAGCACATATTTTAACCCTTTTGGAAGGAAAAATGCAAATATAGGAGGCAGGCTGTTTTTTATTGGCAGACCATCAGCTGGGACCCCAGGGCACAGGGGCAGATTCATTAGAACCCCCACTTTACATTTTTCAGGGGACCTAAAAAAAGGTTCTAAAATCGGGGGAAAATGTAAAATGATGGAAAACTTAAAATCAGGGTATAAATTGAGGTTTCACTGTATTTAGGTTTCACTATATTTTTCAAAAAGTCTTAATCCTAAATAATAAACAGCTTCTTAGCACACGCATATAATGTGTACAGAAATGTTGGATAGATGCATACAGATGCAACAAGCTAAAACTAATACTCTTATTTTTTAGAATCACATCCTGTAAAATTGGGGGTGGAGTCTCTGTTATTTTCAGTTTGACATGGAACTCTGGTAGATAGAATGAAATTACAGTTCTAGTCACAGCCCTCTGTCTAATAGACCATCTGAATCACAGTGCATTATATACTGTAAGAGGCAGTGGGTACTGGCACCCCAGTGCATTATACAAAATGAGAGGCAGAGGGTACTGGCACCCCAGTGCATTATAAACAGCGAGAGGCAGAGGGTACTGGCACCCCAGTGCATTATAGACAGCGAGAGGCAGAGGGTACTGGCACCCCAGTGCATTATACACAGCGAGAGGCAGTGGGTACTGGCACCCCAGTGCATTATAGAAAGCGAGAGGCAGAGGGTACTGGCACCCCAGTGCATTATACACCGAGAGGCAGAGGGTACTGGCACCCCAGTGCATTATACACCGAGAGGCAGAGGGTACTGGCACCCCAGTGCATTATACACAGCGAGAGGCAGAGGGTAATGGCACCCCAGTGCATTATACACAGCGAGAGGCAGAGGGTATTGGCACCCCAGTGCATTATAGACAGCGAGAGGCAGTGGGTACATGCACCCCAGTGCATTATATACAGCGAGAGGCAGTGGGTACTGGCACCCCAGTGTATTATACACATTGAGAGGCAGTGGGTACTGGCACCCCAGTGCATTATACACATTGAGAGGCAGAGGGTACTGGCACCCCAGTGCATTATACACAGCGAGAGGCAGAGGGTACCGGCACCCCAGTGCATTATACACATTGAGAGGCAGAGGGTACCGGCATCCCAGTGCATTATACACAGCGAGAGGCAGAGGGTACCGGCACCCCAGTGCATTATACACAGCGAGAGGCAGGGGGTACCGGCACCCCAGTGCATTATACACAGCGAGAGGCAGAGGGTACCGGCATCCCAGTGCATTATACACAGCGAGAGGCAGAGGGTACCGGCACCCCAGTGCATTATACACAGCGAGAGGCAGAGGGTACCGGCACCCCAGTGCATTATACACAGCGAGAGGCAGTGGGTACCGGCACCCCAGTGCATTATACACAGCGAGAGACAGAGGGTACTGACACCCAAGTGCATTATACACACGAAGAGACAGAGGGTACTGGCACCCAAGTGCATTATACACAGCGAGAGACAGAGGGTACTGACACCCAAGTGCATTATACACACGAAGAGACAGAGGGTACTGGCACCCAAGTGCATTATACATAGCAAGAGGCAGAGGGTACCGGCACCCAAGTGCATTATACACAGCGAGAGACAGAGGGTACTGGCACTCAAGTGCATTATACACACGAAGAGACAGAGGGTACTGGCACCCAAGTGCATTATACATAGCAAGAGGCAGAGGGTACCGGCACCCAAGTGCATTATACACAGCGAGAGACAGAGGGTACTGGCACTCAAGTGCATTATACATAGCAAGAGGCAGAGGGTACTGGCACCCAAGTGCATTATACACAGCGAGAGACAGAGGGTACTGGCACCCCAGTGCATTATACACAGCCAATAATGCAAATTTGTCTGCAAAACTGTACTAGCTAAAATGTTTGCTTATCCCTACAGTTTACAGCACATATTTTAACCCTTTTGGAAGGAAAAATGCAAATATAGGAGGCAGGCTGTTTTTTATTGGCAGACCATCAGCTGGGACCCCAGGGCACAGGGGCAGATTCATTAGAACCCCCACTTTACATTTTTCAGGGGACCTAAAAAAAGGTTCTAAAATCGGGGGAAAATGTAAAATGATGGAAAACTTAAAATCAGGGTATAAATTGAGGTTTCACTGTATTTAGGTTTCACTATATTTTTCAAAAAGTCTTAATCCTAAATAATAAACAGCTTCTTAGCACACGCATATAATGTGTACAGAAATGTTGGATAGATGCATACAGATGCAACAAGCTAAAACTAATACTCTTATTTTTTAGAATCACATCCTGTAAAATTGGGGGTGGAGTCTCTGTTATTTTCAGTTTGACATGGAACTCTGGTAGATAGAATGAAATTACAGTTCTAGTCACAGCCCTCTGTCTAATAGACCATCTGAATCACAGTGCATTATATACTGTAAGAGGCAGTGGGTACTGGCACCCCAGTGCATTATACAAAATGAGAGGCAGAGGGTACTGGCACCCCAGTGCATTATAAACAGCGAGAGGCAGAGGGTACTGGCACCCCAGTGCATTATAGACAGCGAGAGGCAGAGGGTACTGGCACCCCAGTGCATTATACACAGCGAGAGGCAGTGGGTACTGGCACCCCAGTGCATTATAGAAAGCGAGAGGCAGAGGGTACTGGCACCCCAGTGCATTATACACCGAGAGGCAGAGGGTACTGGCACCCCAGTGCATTATACACCGAGAGGCAGAGGGTACTGGCACCCCAGTGCATTATACACAGCGAGAGGCAGAGGGTAATGGCACCCCAGTGCATTATACACAGCGAGAGGCAGAGGGTATTGGCACCCCAGTGCATTATAGACAGCGAGAGGCAGTGGGTACATGCACCCCAGTGCATTATATACAGCGAGAGGCAGTGGGTACTGGCACCCCAGTGTATTATACACATTGAGAGGCAGTGGGTACTGGCACCCCAGTGCATTATACACATTGAGAGGCAGAGGGTACTGGCACCCCAGTGCATTATACACAGCGAGAGGCAGAGGGTACTGGCACCCCAGTGCATTATACACATTGAGAGGCAGAGGGTACCGGCATCCCAGTGCATTATACACAGCGAGAGGCAGAGGGTACCGGCACCCCAGTGCATTATACACAGCGAGAGGCAGGGGGTACCGGCACCCCAGTGCATTATACACAGCGAGAGGCAGAGGGTACCGGCATCCCAGTGCATTATACACAGCGAGAGGCAGAGGGTACCGGCACCCCAGTGCATTATACACAGCGAGAGGCAGAGGGTACCGGCACCCCAGTGCATTATACACAGCGAGAGGCAGTGGGTACCGGCACCCCAGTGCATTATACACAGCGAGAGACAGAGGGTACTGACACCCAAGTGCATTATACACACGAAGAGACAGAGGGTACTGGCACCCAAGTGCATTATACACAGCGAGAGACAGAGGGTACTGACACCCAAGTGCATTATACACACGAAGAGACAGAGGGTACTGGCACCCAAGTGCATTATACATAGCAAGAGGCAGAGGGTACCGGCACCCAAGTGCATTATACACAGCGAGAGACAGAGGGTACTGGCACTCAAGTGCATTATACACACGAAGAGACAGAGGGTACTGGCACCCAAGTGCATTATACATAGCAAGAGGCAGAGGGTACCGGCACCCAAGTGCATTATACACAGCGAGAGACAGAGGGTACTGGCACTCAAGTGCATTATACATAGCAAGAGGCAGAGGGTACTGGCACCCAAGTGCATTATACACAGCGAGAGACAGAGGGTACTGGCACCCCAGTGCATTATACACAGCGAGAGGCAGAGGGTACTGGCACCCAAGTGCATTATACACAGCGAGAGACAGAGGGTACTGGCACCCAAGTGCATTATATACAGCGAGAGACAGAGGGTACTGGCACCCCAGTGCATTATACACAGCGAGAGACAGAGGGTACTGGCACCCCAGTGCATTATACACAGCGAGAGGCAGAGGGTCCTGGCACATTTAAATTATATACAATTAAAGGAGTACTGATTATTTTACTGAACAATATACTTTATTAAATATATTAAAAAAAACAACTTTTTCCAATCATCTTTGTGCTGTAACTTTGCTTAATAATCAAGGTATCAAGCTATGAAATGGAGGGAATGTGAATAGGAGCTTGGTTGATGGAGAAAGAGTTAGCCCTAAAACATTATTTTCCACATAAAATACACAATGAGTGGAGGTCCTCTTCTTTCTCAAGGCTGCCCCCCATGCTGAAACCCCACATAAGATACATACAGTGAGAGGCAGGATAAGGGGTAGTCAGTACTGGCATCTCATGCACATCCTACACACATTATATGTAGTGAGAGCCAGTGGGAACCCCAAGTACACATCATTGTAGCAAACCAATATACACATATACATTATAATGTTACTCTGTTACATGTACATTATATTGTTTTTTCCTCTCCCGATGTGCCATTCTCTGCTTGTTCTGCCTACTGCCCTTCTTTCAATACCCCATGTGCCATTCACTTCTCCTGACCAGTTTCACTCTCCGAGTACCAATCTGCCCCTGCACCCATGTTACCTGCCCCTGCACCCATGTTACCTGCTTCTGGCACCCATGTTACCTGCCCCTGCGCCCAAGTTACCTGCCCCTGCACCCATGTTACCTGTCCCTGTAACCATGTTACCTGCCCCTGTACCCATGTAACCTGCCTCTGGCACCCATGTTACCTGCCCCTGAACCCATGTTACCTGCCCCTGTACCCATGTTACCTGCCTCTGGCACCCAAGTTACTTCCCTCTGGCACCCATGTTACCTGCCCGTGCACCCATGTTACCTGCCCCTGCACCCATGTTGCCTGCCTCTGGCACCCATGTAGCCTGCCTCTGCCACCCATGTAGCCTGCCTCTGGCACCCATGTAACCTGCCTCTGGCACCCATGTTACCTGCCCCTGAACCCATGTTACCTGCCCCTGAACCCATGTTACCTGCCTCTGGCACCCATGTCTGCCTCTGGAACCCATGTTATCTGCCCCTGCGCCCATGTTACCTGCCTCTGGCACCCATGTTACCTGCCCTTGCACCCATGTTACCTGCCCCTGTACCCATGTAACCTGCCTCTGCACCCATGTTACCTGCCTCTGGCACCCATGTTACCTGCCTCTGTCACCCATGTTACCTGCCCTTGCACCCATGTTACCTGCCTCTGGCACCCATGTTACCTGCCTCTGTCACCCATGTTACCTGCCCTTGCACCCATGTTACCTGCCTCTGGCACCCATGTTACCTGCCCCTGCACCCATGTTACCTGCCTCTGGCACCATGTTACCTGCCTCTGTCACCCATGTTACCTGCCCTTGCACCCATGTTACCTGCCTCTGGCACCCATGTTACCTGCCCCTGCACCCATGTTACCTGCCTCTGGCACCCATGTTACCTGCCCCTGCCCCTATGTTACCTGCCTCTGGCACCCATGTTACCTGCCCCTATGTTACCTGCCTCTGGCACCCTATAACATTCCCCAATGCTAACTTATTTTCTCTCCCCTCCTGGTTCCCCATGTTCCAGAATGTACCATCCTTTTCTACTCACCAGCATGTATCTGCCCCTGTACCTGCCCCTGTCTATTTTACCCCAAATCCTCCTATATAGTGTTCTGTCTTCCCAGGGTAATTCCCTTCTCCACTTCTCCATGTTCCATTCCATGTATTTCAAGGCACATTCTGGCCCACTGCCCCCGATCCCTGTCGGTGCTGCATTCTGCCCCAGCCATGTTGGACAAGCGGAGGGTGAGGGCACACAGTGCGGGTAGCGATGTATTGTTATTATTATCTCATGCAGCCCCCCCTGAGCCCTGAGCCCTGAGCCCCGGACCTTATGTTTATCCGCCACTGGGTGTCGCTGTTGTTCCCGCCAGTAGAGACAGGAGCTTGACACAAACCCCTCACACGGAGCGCAGGCAGCAGCAGCATCTCTCCGTCTCTCCATCTCTCCGCACAGTGCAGGGTTGCGATGGCAGCAGCAGTATCTCAGCTAAACAAACTAGAGAGGAGCCTATAAATACACTTGGCAGCGCTGGCCTGGCACACACACGGCTCTGCCCATCTATGTAAGCTCCAGCCCTGCTGCCTGTCTCTCGACTCACTTCTGTGTATTCTTGCACGGTTTGCCTCTCTCTGTGTGGGCTGCAGCGGGGTCTGCCTGTCCCTGGGCGCTGGATGCAGCTCCTGGCTGTGCGTGTGGGAGAGAGCCGGGCTCACACAGCTGCCTCCTCTCCATGCAGCCGCTCCATTGGCTGCCCCCTCCGCTCTATTCACTGAGGGTCTCTGATCTGCTCTCCGTCTCCCTGCCATTCCCCCTCCTGGCTGCCCTGTCCGCCTGTGCCTCCCCGACATGCTGAAAGTCACTCTGCCCTCCTCGTCTTCGTCGTCTTCTTCCTCCTCCACAGCATCCTCCTCTACCTCCTCCTCCTCCTCTTCCTCCAGGTCTGGCAGCGCTGCTCCCGAATACTGGATCGATGGCTCCAATAAAGACACCTTGGCCCATTACTACGAGCTGGAGTCCGAGCTGGGACGGTAAGAGCAGCACAGTCCTGTTTAGCAGAGATGCTTGGTGGGGCCTGGCACTCCCCTCCCCTCCATTCATTCATATGCACAATGGGCACCTTCCCTCCCTGGTACCCACCGTGTGCCAAGCATCCCCGGTCAGGGCTAAAGTTGCTGAAAGGGTGATATAAATAGCAGTTTGATATGCCCACATGCCCAGGCTGGCAGCTTGGCACCATCACAAGTTCCTAGAAGCAATCAGCAGCAGCAGGGACTGGATGTACCAGCTGGGGACAGTGCTTTGTGCTGCAACCCTGGTCACCCCTACTGCTGCTCCATCAGCCTTTACCAGCAGATATACCCATTAGTATATCCTTCCTATTCATTTGGCATCCCTAAGCAAAAAACTAAATATGTATCATATGCTCAGTGTGATATGGCAATATGGTCTTGTCTGAGGTTAACCTTACTATTCTGTGAATGTTGTTTGCATGGAACTGGAAGGCAACCCTAGGGGAAATATAAGGCTACCAGTATCTGTGGGTGAGTAACATACTCAGGGATGCTGAGCTGTTGTTAAACTGCCATTCCCCCACACCCCTAAAGCATAAACAGCAGCAGGGGGGAGCCCTAGCCTACCAAGAGATGAACACCTCTGATCCATATACTTAGAATGGCTTTGCATTTAGTAACACAGTAGGTGGTTATCCTGGTTGGAGCTTGTTCCCCCTGCTGGAGATCTGATTTTATTGCTTTCACCTTTTCTCCATCGGTATTTACACTTTCACTGGCGTTGGATGAACAATAGAGCCATCCCATAATAAGTGGTGTTTCCCGGTGGTAACAATAGAAAATCTATTTGCATAATGCATTTCCTACTGGCAGTGAAGGCAATAAGGAAAATGATTCAGATCTTTTCATATCTCATTCCTGTGCTAAACATTTTATAGGGATAACATGGCAGGAATGTGCTGTGCTGTTAATAGTACTGCAAGGGATATATTGGCTTGCCTTCAGTGAGAGGTGCCACACAAACTTGGGCACAAATGCCGAAATCATTAGTAAAATGAAACATTTTCCGTTAATAAAAATATGCTTCCCCCATGTGTGAGATAGGCTTCATTCAAAAGTTATAGCATAGAGCATGGCTTCATTGGATCCTATGGGCCATATTTTACATATACCTTATAGAATATGGAGTATTACAAAAGCTGGGGTGCTGGGGAGTCTACTCCAAAAACTTTGGTAAATTCACTGCAAAGCTGGGATTAGTTGGGTGCGAGAATGAGATGTTCCCCTCCCTCCTACCTTACAACTCAGAACTCAGGTTAAGTGGGTGCAGAGGAGAAGGAGGGGGTTCTGGAATTTTTTAGGGATTCACCCAACTGGCTGATTTAACAAGTTTTCAGGATTTGTTAGGCCAGCCAATATAAGCACTGGTTTAAAGGCAGCCATACACTGGCCAATCCTGCATGGTGCCTGGTCAATTGGCCTATGTATCAGTCACAGTATTTGCCTATGTTTAGCTCCATTAATTTGGTCCAGAAGCCTCAAAGCTCAGAACATCAGGAAGAGGATCTGCGTATATCCTTTTTTACTTGGCCTTTTTTACTTGATTTGTACTTCAGTACAGCAAGCACTGACTATAGTGCTGTTTATGGCCAGCTTAAGATGCCGAATCCCATAAAAGTTCAGGCCAATGATCATGTTTATTTGCCCAGGTTGGCTGTTTGGTGCCATCACAAGTTCCTAGAGCCTATCAATTGTGCAGTCCTCAGGCAGGGGAAGTAGGGAGATTCTGGCAGTGGAGTAACATGTCTGTGCCGGGCTCCCAGGCAAAAAATGTCTTTGTAAGAGTCCGGCAAAGAGTAGCAAAGCCCTGTCTTCCTTCCCCCCTCTCCCTGCACCCTGGCGCATCTGCCCAGGCCTGTTTGCATTATAAATCCCCACTCCTACCCACTCTCCTACCAGAGAGCCGGCAGTGAGCAGAGATTAAATGCACCATTGGAGGAAGCAGACCACATGGTCTGAGCCCCACTGTCCCCTTGGCCCCCCATGACCACAGGGTTGTCTTCTTCTATTGTTACTCCACTGGATTCTGGCCCCCTCTTTGCAGGAATGTAGGCACAAACTATAAACGTGAAGCCCTGATTGGCCCCCTGCCTTACACTCAGCACCTGCAGGCATTTAGTATCAAATGAGATGTCTTGTTTTAACTTCACCATCGGCAGATTACCATAAGTGCTACCCAGGCCCATAGTACCCAGGGGCCCACCATGGTGGAGTGGGAGCTTGGTGGTGTGTAGTTGGAGCCCGGCCATGGTGGACGGCGGTCACAGCCCAAGGCACATGCCAGTATGAATCTGCCCAGGTGTCCCACATACAGAGCGTAATGAATTGGGCTCTGGGGAGGAAATACATTTCTCAAGATGTTCATTAAAGCCCTAATGTATAGGCCTACATTGCATTTAACAGGTCTGATCAGCCGTACTATGTAAATATGTCTTGAGTCTCCTAGTGGGACCGAAATTTGATAAAAAAAACTTTAATTTTTTTACACTTTGAGTGCACCACGTTCTGGTTTCCTGACTATACTGTATATACGAGCATATAGTTTGCACTCCGTTTGTATAAGCTAATTGCCTGGGTGCCAAAATCAAAACATTATGTAGCATCATATAAAACTGCCCTTATAGGTCTTGCAAAGTGAAAACGGGTAATTTATTGAACTGATGTTCGGTCTCAGCAAGGTTTATAAAGTTCTCTGCTTGAGAAGGGTCTCTACTGAGGCCGAAACGTCGCTCCAAGAGAGACGAATGTTACAGGCAGCAGTTTGGGGAAGGAAATAAACTTAGAATCTTTTCTGCCACCCAAGCTGCATTGGGATTTTCTTATCTCTAATCTGTTATTCATTTTTATAAGACAATTACATTTGAATGTTACCTATAATGTGAAATGTCACTCCTCCCCAGGGTTAAATACCCAGTTCTTTACGTGTACTTAGAGATATCATTCTATGTTTAATGTGTCCTGTGTGTGTGTAAATATTACAGTTAAAATATAATATTTATGATAGAGAAAGCAGCTATAGAGTTTGTTTGCAAAAGAATTAGTTTAAAAAGAGCTGTTGTAATATTGACAGCATCTACACTGCATTACTATAAACAGTCCCTTTAGATTTCACTGCTGGCGTAAGCAACATTACAGTGTTTTGGATACGCTGTTTGACTGTATTCTGCAACCTTGTCTATTGTAAAAGTTTATTTAGCTGAGCATGGGTTATACTCAGCAGGTGTATACATTGCGCCAGGTGCATTCAAAGATAACAGTCTGTTTTCTATACACAAGTTCATATTTGCTCACTCTGTAACTATGAGAGTTTGAATTCTAGCTGTTGATGTACAGGGAAATAATCAGGTCGGAAAATATATAGTTGCTAGTACAACAGCTTGTTTACTGGTTTGTAAAGATTAAGTTCTCATTTTTACAGAAAAGAGATTAGAGAGTCCCACCCCAGCCTCATATTTGTGCCCAAGCGGGACTTATCTCGTTGTATAAATGCATTGCATAATATTATTTAATTTATTGATTTATTCTCTGAGTGCAGTTTGTATAGCATCAGAATGATCTAGTTAGTAAGTGTTTGCACAGATGGGTAAGATACGGGCACTGAATGGATAAGGGCCATGTGACTGAACGGTTGCCGCTATCATTGATTAGTTCTGCGCCACAGATTTGTTTCACTAGATTCAAAGCTCAGTTGATGCGAGCCCTAATATGAACCTCTCTGCTACATGGCAAAGAGAGTGTGGAACCTCTTCTGATAATTAGTAATTTAAGCCACACCCATAATTGCCAGAATAATGTGCCAAATGTAGTTTGGGGAAGGCCCTTTCCTGTTTCAGCAAGATAATTAACCCCATGTAAAACTGAGGTCTGTACACTGAATTGGACTTGCAGAGATGCGGAACTTGTGGCCTGGCCTCAACAATATAACTTTAGAGATTTACTGAAAGGCCAATGCAAGCCGGGCCTGGTTGCTAATCATTAGTGTCCAACAAAGCAAATCCCAACAACATTGTTCCAACATGAGTAGAAAGCCTTCCCACAAGTATAGAGGGTAGAGACTGTTTAAAGAATAAGAAAGCCTTTTATCAAGTCCCTAAAAATACTCTATACAGCCCCCAGTATAATGTACCTTTCACCCTGTACTCAGTTTCATTCTGTATCTCAAGCAGCTCAACTTCAGCTCTCTTAACTCATGAATCTGAGTGCAGGGAGAAAGATATGTTATTCGGGGCCTGTATAGAGTCATTTTAGGCCAACTTGGTTTTGGAATGAGATGTTGTACAGACAGATACCCACACTTTGGCCCTAAAGTGTATCTTTAATGTGGTTTTATAGTTTACTAATGCCCACTGCTGACTTTGGTCATGGGATACAAGTTAGTTATAAATAGTGATGAGCGAATCTCGCTAAAAACTCGCGAAACGCGAAAATGTTGTGCGGAAAAAAAAATTGTCGCCCGTGCCTATTATTTTGTCGCACGGCTATTATTTTGTTGCCCGTGGCTATTATTTTGTCGCACGGCTATTCTTTTGTCGCCTGCGGCTATTATTTAGTCGCCTGGCTATTCTTTTGACGTTCAAAAACCTTCAGTATAGTCTGTAAGGCAATGTTCCAACCATTCATTCCTGTTGCATCCAGTACTGGAACAACTGCTTACAGATGTATGTATCATTGCTTATATTATTCATTTGCTATGGGAAGGTGTTGAAATTACCTACTCATGGATCCATCAGTTCTACTGTGCACCTCTCTTACACATGCCACTTTTGTAAGGGTAATATTTTCCTTTAAAAGGGACCTGTCTCCCAAGCATAAAAAGCTGTATAATGAAAGTCTCTTTTCAAATTAAACATGAAACCCAAATTCATTTTTTATTAACACATCCATACCCATTATAAAAGCATTTTAAAATCCCAGCTGTCAAACATATATTGCGTGACACACCTCTATGCCTTTCATTTTTAATTCAGAACTTCTGTTGCTGCACTCCTCTCATTCCCCCTTCCTCCTCACCATCTCATTTTGTAACAAGTGCATGGGTATGGGCATCAGGCCGCCCATTCTGACACAGAAACAAGATTTTGGCAGGATGCAAAGCCACAAAGTGGCGCCTGCCTGCTTGCTGCAAATGTGAATTCCAAGGCTGAAGAAAAAAAGTTTAAAATAATTGATATAGTGTAAGTGAAGTTTATTTTGCTTGACAAACACAATAGAATACTTTATTATTCCTTAGTCCTCTTTAAACTAAAATAAAAGCCTCATGTTAAAGGATCAGTAACACTAAAAAATGAAAGAGCTTTAAAGTAATAAATATATAATGCACTGTTGCCCTGCACTGGTAAAACTGGTGTGTTTGCTACAGTAACACTAGTATAATTTATATAATAAGCTGCTGTGTAGCCATGGGGGCAACCATTTAAGATGGAAAAAAGGAGAAAAGGCACAGGTTACATAGCAGATAACAGATAAGCTCTGTAGAATACAATAGTGTTTTATCTGTTATCTGCTATGTGCCTGTGCCTTTTCTCCTTTGAATGGCTGCCTCCATGGCTACACAGCAGCTTATTTATATACATTATAGTAGACTTTCTGAAGTAAACACACAACTTTTACCAGTGCAGGGCAGCAGCACATTATATTTTAGTTACTTTTATACACTTTCATTTTTTTGGTGTTACTGTTCCTTTAAAAGACATATAGAGGCAGAGAACTCAGTACTTTATCAGACAAACAATGGATAACTAAAGGGTTTATGGTTTCATAAGGTTCTAACAAGTTGACTGAGTTGCTGTGCCTGCAGTATTCCTTATTTTGTGTCTAGAGTAGCAATATACTATTTTATGCAGGTGTCAGGTTGTGCAGAAAAAGAAGATGGATACTTTTTTTTTTTTAAGTTCAAGATATAATTAATCTAAAGTGAGAATAGATATGAAGGTGCCAACCTCCAGTGCAGTGAAGTTACAGTTGTAATTGTGACTAACTCCCATATATAATAAAAGTTTGCCAAGTAGCAAAAACTCACAGCAACCAGTAAGATGTTTGCTTTTAAATAGGTAACCAGTACATCATACCTCCTGATTGGTTGCTGTGGGTTACTGCTCCTGGGCAAACTTAGTGCCTTTTATTACATAACCTCATAAAGCTTCTCACTGATGCCTGGAGTGAACCATTACAGAAAGTAGGCCTAAATATGCCTGGATGAGTACACCTACAGTAAACCCCATATAAGCTTTGCATGCAATATAAAAATCATGAGAAATAGCCATTACATCCCACTAAATGTCAGTAGACACTTCAAGAACTCACTGGTTGGTATTGCCTAGGAAGGTAGATTCTGTACCTTTAGGCTGATGTTCCAAAACAGATTTTCCCCTTTTATCTGACTCAACAGGGAATCCCATAGGCAACTTTTGTTTAAGATTCATTGTCTTCTGAGAGAATAAGGTAATGAGTTCTCTAATGCTTCTTGGGTCAGAAATGCACATATTAGTGACCATACGCACATGTCAGTAGCAATGAATGAAATAGGATTTCTGAACAAGTAGAATCTCATTTTAGTCCCATGAAATCCAGAATGCGGTAAATTTCCATTAATCATTTATGTCTCAAGTGAAGCAGCTCAATGTTGATATAATATATTTATAGCATGTAAGGCTCCTCGCAACCAATCCACTGTGTGTTGTTTTTCTCCCTGTAACACCGGTGCATTAATGGTTGTACATCTGGGGCAGGCCTTTCTGACTTATGGCTATACTTCTTAAGTTTTCAATAAATATTGCACACGTTCTATTTTGGGGCTAATAGAACCACTTGTATAAAAAGATCCACCACTTGTATAAAATGCCAGTGAATCAAAATGACAGATTGCACGAGCCAATGATTGGGAATTATGAATCAGTGACTTACAGTATGTCCCTGACACTTCTAACAGAATCCAAGATGGGGAGCTCCTGTGACAAAATATGAAGGTCTGGATAATTACTGTTATAGTGATGCTGAACCTTTAAGCTGGCATAGTATTTTCTTTATATGAAATATGGCATTTCTAGCCATATTCATTTTTAGAATTTAGTTCTCCTTTAAGTTATACAGTACATTGAGACACTAAATTATTTTAATCTGAGGGATCAATGTATGTAAAGTAATGTATTACTAGATACTTTGCAACATAAAGTAAAGATGGGTATTAAATATAAAGTGTTTCAACTTCTCCTTCTGTACGACAGTGCTTGCAGCCAGTAGGGCGATTTACTTACTCATCTGCAAAGTGCAAAGTTCATTCATCATTTTTTTTTTACCAGCAATGCTGTATTTTTCGATACAATTCCAGTGAAATTGCAATTGCCAAGGGGAGTTGCATTAAGACACATTGCACCACAAAAAGGGTGCAGTTGTGTCCAGTTACATCTTCGCTTGCCTAAAATGGCACTACTTTACTGCAGCAACTGATTCAGGCAGCTGTAGGAACCTGTAGTGCAACTACATGGAAGTTCAAGACCCTTTAATGAATTAGATTTTTTGCACAATTGTCTATGGGAAAATGAAAGGCCCTTTTAAACTACAGTATCCTAGTTTTACTTATGCAATCGCATAGATAAGCTCAATGCAGTAAAAGTCATACTGTAAAAAGATAATTATCTAGCGAAGCTCACTCCTGAAGTGATTCTAATGTTTTTGAATGAATTATAACTGCATAGAAAGTATAAGTCTGAAAGATCTTTTCACTATGTCAAAAATGGATGTTATGCCATCCCAACACAAATGCAGGATTTGCATGATTTACCAACATGGACTCTAGTTTGCATTCATTGGTGCAATGCGCCCAAGTTGAAGTAAATACAACCACAGGGTACCTACAGGTCCAGACTGGCAGATCTGTGGCTTCGGGCAAATGCCAGAGGGGCTGCTGTAAAATACTATAAACTGTCACTATTGGTGGGCTGGTGGGGGGCTGCTTGGGTCGCAGTGAACTTGAAATGCCAGGGCTTATTTTGAATCTCAGTCCAGACATGGGTACCCACATTTACGCTAGAAATTCTTGAAAAATACTTTATTGTAATAACATCATGGCACTTTGCACGGGATTCATAAATGTCCACTCATTGGCAGATATTAGTGCATTAAAGAAGTTACCACATATTTCTGTGCCACATCTTGTATAAATGATGCATATTTTAATCTATCTAACCTATAAAAATATAACCTTAGCTAAATGAGTGAGTTATTCTTAGAACATGTATGAAATGGAATGTAAAAATCCCTGGCAAGCTGCATAAAAAATGGGCAATGAATAATTGATCAGAATACCAGGTCTAGATGTCCCATTTTATATCTGCTAGCTAAAACACAATTTTATAGTGCCTAGAACAAATTCCATTTCTATAATATCCTTACACAAAAGTTACAGATCAGACATTTCCAGCTTGTATTATTATTATTCTGTCTGCTTCAGAAAGCAAAGCAGGGCTCTATTTATAACAAGTGCAAGAAATCAGAATGGCACTTGGAAATGTGTTTTTTTTAAGTACATTCAGTAATCTGCCAATTAGGTGTCATTTTTGGACCCCAAACTATAGAAAGTACAGTGGGAACTATAGAATTTTAATGGGCTTAGCTGAATGAGTGTTCTAGAAGAATTAATCCTGTCTTCTCCTCTCCAATTAGAAATGTTACTTTCTGACTCTGTGGGTTCAGTATAAGGATCAAGGCAAGATCTATCACTTGTCTTAAATGCACCTCTTTGCATAGATATACAAACCCCATATACCAAGCCTAGAATTGTCAGAATCCATACATTTTCACAATTACACACAACATTTGTTGGAAGCTGTTTGACTAATAAGGGGAATTTATCTTGTGGCCTTGGTTTTTATTGAACACTTCAAGGGTAATAGTTAAAGTTAAAGACAAATACAAATAAATATTTGGGATCCAGAACCACATTATCCAGAAAGCTCAACATTATAGGGAGGCCATCTCCCACAGGCATAATTTGAATCAAATAATTAAAATTTTTAGAAATGGCTTGACTTTTCTCTGTAATAATAAAACAGTACCTTGTACCTGATCCCAACTAAGATATAATTAATCCTTATTGGAGGCAAAATACTCCTATTGGGTTTATTTAATGTTTAAATTATTTTTTTTAAAGTATGGTGATCTAAATTTTTGTATGGAAAGAGTCCTGAGTATTCTGAAAACAGGTCCCATACTTGTATTTTTCTTATTAGTGAATCATTTAAGACCATTTACCATGGCACAAGCAGTTTGACAGTTACTGTATGCCAGCCATTGGGCACCTTTGCCCATTAGTGTACTTGTGTCATTTTAATTATATGTAGTTTCCAGTGTACATGTATATTTTTGGTTCAGGTTAGTTGAAGTTTACTGTATTGAGCGCAGTGCTTTTCTGCTATCTTCAACCTGCTGTTTGACTAAATAAACTTTATGTCCAAACTGGAGGGAAAACTAATAAGAAGATTGTAAATCTGAGCAGACTTTGCGAGGTTTCTGCAATGTGTGGCTGGCATTTTATGTGGGATGATTTCTTTTCGCACCTAAAGACCCCAAGCAGCTGTAATACAGTACTACCATACACTGCTACAGTCATAGGGGTCATTTATTACTGCCCCTGCCACAAGTGCATGAGCACTAAGGGGGTTTCCACAATGACAATATATAGGGTGCCCAAGGCACCTATGGAAGTAATTCCAAATGAGAATGTTTCTGTTATTTAAAATTTTAAAGCTTTAAAACTCCTTATGTTTATACCATTTTTTAATGCAGAATTTGTATTTTATACAGATACTTCTTTTCCAACTGTCTGCTTTCTTAAAATGCCCTTCTAAACTTCCACCTCTGAAACAAGTGTATGATGAACACCTTTGTATTTCTGTATGTATATCCTCTGATGTTCTGTGATTCACAGCGACACTAAAGGTGGCCATACACGAGCAGATCCGCTCGCTTGGCGATGTCGCCAAGCGAGCGGATCTTCCCCCGATATCCCCACCTACGGGTGGGCGATATCGGGGACCATTTAGGTAAAAAAAATAATAATCCGATCGTTTGGCCCTGGGGCCAGACGATCGGATTATGTGGGCGGCAATGGGGCAGTCGGATCGGGGACCGCATCAACGAGCCGATGCAGTCCCCGATCCGACCAGATTTTCTAACCTGGCCGATCGAGATCTGGCCAATTTCAGGCCAGATATCGGTCGGCCAGGCCGATCTGCTCTCCCCATACACGGGCCGATTAGCTGCCGAATCGGTCCAAGGGACCGATATCGGCAGCTATAGTCGGCCCGTGTATGGCCACCTTAAGGTTGAGATTTATCAAAAATTCGAGTTTAAAATTTAATACATAAATACTCACCCACATTCTATTCATTCCTATGGGATTTTTAGAAGCTTATTTATTAATGGGTGAATATTGGAGTTCACCATTTGATAAATACACTTGTAAAAATCCCATAGGAATGAGTAGGAAGTGAGCGAGTTTTTATGCATTAAGCTTGAAACTCATATTTTTATAAATCTGCCCCTTAACATGGCAATGCAGTGCTACACAGAACAACATACCAGAGAGCATTTTCAGTTGCAAGTCAAGAAGAGGCAGAATAGAAGGGCTAATAACTCAACAATCAGAACCAAAAAAATCAGACCAACTAAAAAGTTGTTCTGAATAGGACAGGGTATAACATACTAAACTTTATTGCAAAGTGAACTTTCTGTATAATGTTGTTAAATCTATAAAATGATTTAAATGATTATCCAGCATTATATGAAGTACCAGTCACAGAGTCTGGACTTGACTGCTCTGGGGGTTTCAGACTGCATAGCTCTGAGTTATATTGGGTAATAGCAAATACTATACATAGTAACTCATTCGATTATTGTGTGGTGTTTATGGGCTCCAATATGGAACTGTTTTGGAAGAGGTGCAGCAGACCAATGCAAACACTGTACAATACATATTTTAAAAGGGATGCATTATTCTTTATTAAATATATAATTTCATTAAGACTTGAATTGAATAAAAAAATGTATGCAGCCCTCAAGGAAAAAACTATTTATAGATGTGTTTGGGTGTGAAAGACTTGTTATAAGCAGTTATGAACAAGATCATGCATGCACTTATCCTTTTCTGCCTAAACTGCTGCAACTATCTTCTAAATGGCTTTTTACACTTTTTTACACAAAGTTGTTTAGATTAAGAAGATCTTTCGGGTTCTGTAGCCACTTGAAAAAATGTAGTGCCCCGCCATGCCCCTTAATTGGTACCCGGTACTATGATGGGACCTAAATCTTATTATTTGCACTAAGGTAGTTTATATTACAAATGTTTTATAAAAATCTGACAGCTGTGTTGCCATGTAGCACTCTATAGACACCATATTGTGTTTTGTGTGGGAGGGACACAAGTCTTTCCTTATCAGTGGTTAAGGTTTACAAAGTACAATTTGAAATGAGTAATCAAGTTAAAAGGGTGTAAAAGCCAATAAAACCAATAGAAATGAAACAGCTTTTTACCAATGTGACCTAAAACACGTTTCAGTGTGTCTCTAGTTTCTAAATTTTCATCTTAATTTATAGGTGGTACAATGTGTGCTGCTACTGCTGCTGTTTGGAGAAAAGCAATTTTACTGAGTTTATCTCTCCTGCAGTTTTGTGACAAGGGATTAGGGATGGCAAGAAAAGAAGTGCTTTGCCCAGGATGCTCAGACACAGCCAGCACAGTTCCTCCAGTTTTATTAAGAAGCATTACCTGCATAATGTTCATATTTAATAATCAGGATGTAGGCTTCTTGCTATGAAACCAACAGGAGTTTGCTTTGTTGTCTCATTAAAGGAGAAGAAAAGGTATAATCACCGGGGATGCCAAAATATTAGGTGATTGTAATCACTTACCTGTTACCCCGGGTCAGTGCTCCTGTTTGGAGAAAACTGCACCAGCCTGGGGTACCTGCAAGCACGTTATCCTCCTTCTTCTTCTGTCTTCACGCCGCTTACTCATGCGGAGTAGAGTGAAAAGCTGGACTTGAACAAAAAAGCTTTTTCACTGTACTGCGTATGCGCTGGCCCCTGGATTGCAAAGAAAGAAGCAGGAGGAAGAGGATCACTTGTGCGCAGGTAACATTTGGCACCCCCAGTAATTTTACCTTTCCTTCTCCTTTTAAAGGCTTAGACATATAATTACTCTACTTTAATGTCCATGAGAACCTTAATGTGAAATGAAAAGCACCTACAGCAGTGAGTGTTGGAAGTTGGGCAGGTCATTTTCTGGTTCATAATCTTCAGGGTAGTCACTGCTGTTAGAGGATGAGGATTCATTTGAATCTAAAATCACTCAAACAGGATGCAAACGTTTTTCTTTTGCTGTATTCCTGCCATCCAGACTTCAGACTGTAGCCTTCTCTTCTGCCTTTAGGTGCCCATAGAGATACAGATGCTGATTTAGACATTCTTGACACAACCTCTTTGCCTGTGTGGAGGAACAAAATAATATCCTTCCCAAATTATATCTGATCAAGCAATATTCACTATTCAGATATTAATCAGACAAGGACAAAAATTGTGAATTAAGATCTGCTCCATCTGAATCTTCACTTTTTTAGTTGGGGCTTGACTTTTGCCCTCTGTCAGGGAACTGCTTGTTTAATTGATTCTGGTGAAAACGAATTGTGTTTTTCTCTTTATGTTTCATTGTTGTATTGTCTCTCTATTAATCGCTTTAATGTACATTGCTATTTATACAAGTAGAGCCATATAAATAAAAACATACATTTAAAAATGATGCACATTATATTGGCCTTAAACTAATATCCACTATATTTTAATTGTAGTCACAGGGGCAACATCTAAAGCCTACATAATATATTTCTTTGCAGTTTGAGTAACAAAGTGCTTGTTATTCCCTGGAAAGTGATGACTGAAGGCATTTTTGTCTCAAGGAACATGCAGTTATATGTACAAAAAAAATATGCTTTGTATTTTATGCATTATTAAACACTTTCCTGCTTATGTAGAACAGAATGTATGTGCTTTATATATCTCTTACAGTTCTCATTGGGACAATCCATAGCCATAGATTTTAAAAGTTAAAAAGATATTTATTTAAATGAAGTATTAAATACATTAGTTGTGTACCGAAATAAAAAGCCTTTATTTAATGGGAACTGATGAGTTGTAATGCAAAACAGCTCTGGGTGATAGAATAATCCCAAATGTGTGCAGAGCTTGTTTAATGGAACAGCTCAGCGCTGTGTGATTGATCCCCCCCAAACATGCTGCCTAATTAAAACTCCCAGCTAATCATTAGAAGTGACAGCTATGGGACTGCAGCTCTCATTCCACAATATGGAGACAAACTTAACGATAATAAATTAAGGGTTTTGTAGACCATTAAAAATATGTTCTACCCTCTGTACCGTTCAACTAGGAATAATACATGAAAAAGATTAAAAGTATCTGAACATATTTTTGGGCAAAATTATCCAGAAAACCATTGGTAGAATTCTGCGCTTAGTTGTAACACACACTTCCAACAATACAAACAATACAGACACCACCAAGTGTGTAAAAAACACATCCTCTGGAGTGGTGAATAGCACAATGTTGCTAACTGGCTGATTAATCTGATTGTGGTGATGCCAGGAGAATGCTCCCTGTGTGAATGCATAATACCAACTGTAAGGCAACTGCCCCTCCATTCCATCAAAACCTCATTGATGTGCTTCGGAATGATAATGACCTGTCTTGGTATTTTGTGATTTCTGGACAATTCTACCAATTCTCCAAGCAGGTGTACTTGCCACTTTGGTGACTTTTGTTCATATTTCAAGTACAGGCAAATACTAGTAAGGCCAAAAACCTTCCAGAAATCACCTGCTCGAAGTCCAGTGCATAGAGGTACAGGACGTTGAGAAAAAAAAAACTAACTACAGAAACAGAAAACACTCTTTTTAAAACTACTGTACACATTATGCAATGCTTTGGTCACAAACAGAACATTGGTTAAAAGAAAACTATTCCCTACACAACAAATCAATGCCCTAAATATTGTTAAGTTACTGATTGTTGCACATCATCCTCAGTTATACTGTATGTTTTCTTGTTTGTAAAATTCTGCCTCGTCATGCACAATTATCTACAAAGATAAAACTATAATGGTAACTTTATGGCCAATTAAACATAGCAATAAATTATATGTAATTATTTTTGTCACATAAGCTTGCTCTACATATTAAACAGCTGGCCCTTACAGCTGCCTCAGATTTACATCTACACAGACATTTATTCTCCGGGCTTTGCCATGAATCTGACATTGCCATCCACATTTGGTAATATTTTATTTGTAGGAACTGCTCTGGGCAATGTAAGATATGCTATTAAAAGTATATGTAATATGTGGAGTAAGTGTATTTAGTACCTTGAAAGTGATCATATAAGGTATTACTGAACTATTGTACTATGTGGTGCTATATTAAAAGTTTTGTATTTTGTAAGTTTAAGGCCTATGTGATCCAGTTTATAGTGCAACAATAATTAGTAACTTACTCTATCATTACTTGTTATAACTATTGCATGCAACTATTGCAGCTAAATGGAATTTGAAGCTACTTGACTTTCATGTTTTATAGGCTAAAAACAGTCATCCCACTGTGCATACATTATGCAGTCCCCCCTATTCCTGTCTTTTCCCCACATTTAATATGGGGTCTGGGGCCAAGGGAGGTCAGGGGGCTGGGGCTGGGCCTGAGCCCAAGAGCAATGGTGGCAGGGAGGGCAAAAGAGCTAGGCCCAAGGGCATGGGTGGCAGGGAGGGCAAAAGAACTGGGCCCAAGGGCGCGGTGACAATCCTTCAGTGCTGCTGCACAAGGGGCTGCGGCAAGGGTCCTTGCAGGTGTGGGTGTAGTTGTTCTTCTGATAATCTGTGTATTTATGCCAGAGAGGTTAAATCCACCATAATTTTATGCCACCAATGGGACAAATATAAGGGGCAAAAAATAATGCAGTGAAAAGTGGTGCACAATAATATGTTAGCGGTTTTCTTGTTTTTTAAAGCGTCATTTTACACAAAAATTTTACACTCAGCTGCACATTAAAAAAAATACACTGCTTTTAAATAGAACAGAGTACCATATCATTTAAATGGTGATTGCCATTTTTACAAAGCTTAATAAATATGCCCCCCCAAATATGTAATTAATGCAGTAGGTATAACACCTTGAATCAGCTTTCCTCTCTTTCACATTAAGGGCAGCAACACAATACAGTGAACTTGATTTTCTGTTCATACAGGTTTATTGATCTGGTCTTCACTGTGATTCATTGGTGCGCTGTGGGACATAAGAGCTCAGCAACCATTACTAGATTGAGATGAATGTCTAGCGTATACATCGGTTTAAAGTGAATAGGTTATTAAAGCACCAATGTTTCAAAAAGCCCCGCAAGTCACATGTATCAGAGTGTGAGTAATGTTCAGCAAATTCCAAGAACAGCTGCAACATAAATAGGATCATAGAGAGAGTAAGAAATGTGAGAGTGAATATGTTTATTAAACACAAAAGTAACCACATATCAACTCAACTCTCTGTTTGCCAACTTGTACCTTGTGTGTACGGGCACTGATTTATCTACAGTTTGTTACATGTTGCTTTTATTCAGTGAATTATTAATTATTAATTGAGTAAAGAAGATCTCCTGAGAAAGGGGACAATTAATGTGTATGGTACATGAACCAGGTGATAGAGATGAAGGAAGGAGAGCGCTAATATGTAGGGAAGATTAAGCAAGATAAATGAGCTTAAGGAACGGAACAGCTAATGTGGAATGAAGCTGAATTAAGATGAAGGAAATGAAGAAAGGAGATGCCAAGTATTTAGGAAAGATTAAGCAGGATCAAGAGCCTGAAGGAAGGAAAGAAGTTGAATCAAAAGAAATGAAGGAGAAAGCAGGAGGCAGCTAATGTTTAGGAAAGTGTACGCAAGATAATGGAGTTGATAGAAGAAAACAGCTAATATATAGAGAAGTTGAAGCAAGATGAAATAAAGAGACAACTAATGTATAGGGAAGAATGACAAGATGAAGGAGTTGAAGGAAGAAGACAGATAATGTGTAGGGAAGACTCACAAGATGAAGGAGTTGAAGGAAGGATAGAGCTTATGTGTAGGGAAGAATGAAAAGATGAAGGAATTGAAGAAATAAGACAGCTAATGTGCCAGGAATACTCAAAAGATGAAGGAGTTGAAGAAAGGAGACAGGTAATGTGTAGGGAAGACTCACAAGATGAGAAGTTGAAGGAAGAACACAGCTAATGTGTAGGGAAGCCTTACAAGATAAAGGGGTTGAAGGAAGAACACAGCTAATGTGTAGGGAAGAATGACAAGATGAAGGAGTTGAAGGAAGGAGACAGCTAATGTGTAAGGAAGAATGATAAGATGAAGGAATTGAAGAAAGAAGACAGATAATGTGTAGGGAAGAGTTACAAGATAAAGGGGTTGAAGGAAGGAGACAGCTAATGTGTAGGGAAGACTCACAAGATGAAGGAGTTTAAGAAAGGAAACAGCTAATATGTAGGGAAGGCTTACAAGATGAAGAGTTGATGAAAGGAGACAGCTAATGTGTAGGGAAGACTCACAAGATGAGGAGTTGAAGGAAGGAGACAGCTAATGTGTAGGGAAGACTCACAAGATGAGGAGTTGAAGGAAGGAAACAGCTAATGTGTAGGGAAGACTCACAAGATGAAGAGTTGATTAAAGGAGACAACTACTGTGTAGGGAAGAATGACAAGATGAAGGAGTTGAAGGAAGGAGACAGCTAATGTGTAAGGAAGAATGACAAGATGAAGGAGTTGCTGAAAGAAGACAGATAATGTCGGGAATACTCACAAGATGGAGGAGTTGAAGAAAGGAGGCAGCTAATGTGTAGGGAAGACTCACAAGATGAGAAATTGAAGGAAGAAGACAGCTAATGTGTAGGGAAGACTCACAAGATGAGAAATTGAGGGAAGAAAACAGCTAATGTGTAGGGAAGACTCACAAGATAAAGGAATTGAAGGAAGGAGACAGCTAATGTGTAGGGAAGTTTCAATTATTTACCTTCCTTTTCTGGCTCTTTCTAGCTTTCAAATGGGGGTCACTGACCCCAGCAGACCCCAGAACTATTGATCCGTGAGGCTTTAATGTTATTACTTTTTACTACTCATCTTTCCATTTAGGCTCTCCGCTATTCATATACCTGTCTCTCTTTCAAACCACTGGCTGGTTACTAGGTAACTAAATTGGACCCTAGCAACCGGATAGCTACTAAAATACCAAACTGCAGAGCTTCTGAACAAAAAGCTAAAATAATTAAAAAATGGCAAATAATAAATAATGAAGACCAACTGCAAATAGCCTCAGAAAAACATTCACTACATAATACTAGCAAAATAATTGAAGGTGAACCACCCATTTAACCTCAGCTTTAATTTTTTAAAACACTTAATTCAAATATTTGAATAGTAAGACTATTTTTCCCGCCAATATACAGCAAGAATAGTGTTTTATGAGCCATAGATTCTCATATAAACGAATTACTCTTGGCATCTTCATGATTCACCATTGCCGGCTTTTCGAGAACATTATATCTAACACGAGTTCCAGGCAAGTGCAGGCTGATCCAAATAAGCAGAAGGAGCTGGCGAGGGGACCATCTGTTCTCAGATATTTCTGCTTAGTGAAAGTTGGTAATTGAGATTTATTAAAGTGACACCTATTCTTTAAAATGTAGGTTCCAAGCTGCACTCATATCTTCACTTTAATATTGCCTGGCAGCTTTTCAAAAATAGCAGCTCCTAACGGTATTAATACAAGAGTAGGAAACGTGACTGTCTGGAAACAATGTTATCATAGCTCTGGTATAATAATCTCATAGCGCTCTTCTTCCAATATGCCTCATTTAACTCCCCTAAATAGCCCCCTAGTAACTGAGGGGAAGACTGTATAAAAAGCCAAACTGCATTGGCCGCGTGTAGCTGGAAGAATGTGCAGCGTACCGAGATCAGTGTCACATACAATTAGAGGAGCCATACATCAGGCTTGTTGTTGGAGGTACAGTTCTCAGCCAATATTGAACTTTTACGTCTACCAAAAAAGAAAATCTTCATAAAACATTTTTAGAGATTTGAATGTAGTCTTGCCCATCAAAAAAATGCCCTTTTGAGTACTTTTCGCATACCTGTCTGAGAGATAATTCATAGAAGGCAGCCCTAAATTGATTACTGTGAGAGAAGCTGAAGGTCAGTTTTAAATAGAACAGCAAGGGACCGGTTTGATATTGAGAGAATCACGCTGCCTCAAATCCGTGTTGCTTTCGTCTGTGGGCTTAATTTGAAGAAATCAAAACAATGACATGGAGCAAGCAGAGAAACAGGGGATAGCTTGTAGAGCAAACAAGTGTCTCTTATTCTCAGCTTTTATTTCTATAAATTATATAGATGTTGGGCAAACCATTTGTATTGCAGATATCACCTCTGTCCACCAGCACAATCACATTTTCCTAAAACAAATAGCAGCTTTCACCCTGACAGCTTTCACTTGCCATTTTCCTTCTGACACATCTTTAGTGACATTTACATCTGTAAACAGCAAATGTGCTCTGTAAATTTCATGCAACGAAGAATGCAGGCTTACACAGGCAGAACTTATTTTGATAAAAAGTCCTGTTTGGTTTGAGCAATGAAGTGGTTAAGCTGAGCTAAGAAGAGGAGGTTATAAGAAAAGACATGTTGCTGCAGGAGTGTGCACAGCTAGAGCAGAATTTCTATGGAAACCAGCGTGACCATCTCTTCATTGGCTGCTAGACTGGAGGGTAACCTGAGTTGAGAAGAACTGAGCATGTTTTGTTAGCCAACAGCTAAATAAATAGTATTTGAAGGGAGACAGGCTAGACAAGGTTAAGGTGTGATGGCCACACTGTGGTTAGCTAGCTTTTAATCTACTCTTGCATGTCAAGATTGTCTGTGTTCAGAACAATAAAAAGGCACCCATGCTCTGTATGGCCTCTTGTATGCTTTCTGCCCATTCTTTCTCTGGGCTGATCGGGCAAAGAATGTACCCAGGTGGTTTGGGTATGGCAAGCATTCGGCCTGGGGACAAGGTCTATACGTGTTTATAAATAAATTTACCTGACAGAAAGGATTGGAGGTATTAAAAGCCTTAAGTGTGCTGGATATTTATAAAAGAAAGGATAGAACACAGTAAAGCTAGGGGAGGCTCCTTGCATGTCATACAGCAGCATATCATTTACTGCTACAGACAAGAGCATGGAGGAATGAATACATATTAGCCAATAACTGATCAATATATATACAACTAGTGTGCACTTTTGGTATTGATTTAGGCCATGAAATACTGAAACACACTAAAGTAGCAATGTAATATAGTCTGGGGGAATTGTGTAATATGATTTAACAAAATTGTAATAAACTCTGCTTGAATAATGGTGCTAATGCTTGCCTAAGAGTGTGATAGCTCACAGACACAGAATACTCATGGAAGGAGTCAGTATTCAACAAAATACATTTTCCTTACCAAGGCACTGTTGGTTTTCATTGTATGTCATGTGTACAGATTTAATATTGCTATCCTGTATCTTGTTTTAGTAATAAGGAGATTATCTGTAATCTGTATCTGTAATAGGAAAAAAATACAGTCTGGGTTTAAATTCTAAATATTAAAGCAGTTTAATATAATGACAGTACTAGAATGTGAAAGGTGTAGGTTAAATGTCCAACATGTATTGATTGTATTAAGCAATTTGATTACTGACATCCAGAGATATGGGGGCCAAGTATATCTGTGTCATTATTTTTGCTAAAGGCTGAGGGCTTTTCTATATATAATAGCCAATACTGGTTAAAAGATATAAAGCATGAAAGCTATATTTTCTGGCATTATAAAGATGTATTGGATCCTTAAAGTGCCAAATTACATAAAAACCATCACCCATTGATTCCATTTTCATCAAATAATCCTAATTTTTAGAAATAATTACCTTTTTCTCTGTAATAACAAACAGTAATTTGTACTTAATCCCAACTAAAATATAATTAATCCTCATTGGAAGCAAAGCAATCCTATAGGGTTTATACAACGTGTAAATTATTTTTTAGTAGACTTAAGGTATGAGGATACAAATTACAGAAAGACCCATTATTCAGAAAACCCCAGGTCCTGAGCATTCTGGAAAACAGGTGCCGTACCTTTACCAAGTATTTATTTGTCTGATGAATTACTGACCTAAGAGTCATTTTTGTTTTCATCTCTCTCCTTTGTGGCTTAGTTTGAATAAGGTTTGGTTGACTTTTTCCTTCATATGTGATCCATATTTTGTTCCAGCCTTTTATGTCATGTGACTTTAAAGCAGTGAAAAACTACTAATCCATTTTATAGTTGTGGTTAAATTTTAATATGGAAAGTAGGGTTCAGTTTGGGATTTGGACAAATCCTCTATAGTCTATATAACTGGTATTCAGAAAAATGTACGAATTATGGGTTTGATGCATATGTAATAGTGAACAATTTTACCATAAGGAAAAGCAGTGTTGAAACCTCTTATTAATGTATTTCTCTGAATAAAATGTACCATATAAATTTCTAAATGGATGTCTAGCCCACCAATCGAATTCCCAATTGCACAGTGCTGGTGGATATGTATGGATGTATGTATGTATATTTTTATTTATAAAGCGCTACTTATGTATGCAGCCATGGTTGTCTTAATTTGTAAATGCTGTAATGCATAAAATGTAAGTACTGAGATGGAAAGGAGATATACCATATATTTGTCAGTATGTGTTATCATATTATGAGTCCTGTGACCATCGCTCATCCTCTCCTTATTGCCTGGGTACTTTGCACCATGAGAATGTATCACTTTTTACAAAATTTCTTTTGTGAACATACAATTATCTCACACAGACCTCTGTTGTTGGTGTGAATGCACTGCAGAACCTAAAATGGTACCAGTACAATTCCTATCTATATACAATATTGGTATAATAAATGTGTATGTAGAGCATTGTATAGTGAGTAACATGGGGGCTCAGAGGTTGCCTGCAATATGTTTGCATGTTCTCTAAGTGGGTTTCCTTTGGGTTTTCCGCTTTCCTCACACAATCGAAATATATAATTGGTCAGAGTGTGTGTGAATGTGATAGGGACCTTAGATTGTAAGCTCCACTGGGCAGGGGATGTGAATGATGTATAAACTCTGTAAAGTGCTGTGAATGTGGTGGTACTATATAAATCCCAGATAAATACAGTGTATAAATACAAGTGATTGATACAGTATATCACACTTTGCTTTTGTAAACTGTGATGGCTGAGGATACTTGGAAATTGAATTACAAGCATTGTTTTTGCCATGAATTTGGCTCACTAGACAAGTAATTTGGTCTTCGAGACACTGCCAACCCTATCTCAGTCTCAGTGCTGCACCAGTCTACAGCAGATCTCCAAATTCCTGGTATCTGATTCCTGGAACCTGCTTTTCATGTAAATTTGATGATGAACAGTTTCATATGACAGATAACATGAAATAAAATGGAAACATCAAAGACTACACATGCTTCAAACAAAGACTGCAGAAACCCTGCCGGAGACGAGGGTGCCTATCCATCTGGCCCTGCTTTATTCATGCAAAGCCTTCATAGAGACCTAGTGCTGCATAATTCTTAATCTGCCAGGCTACAGATTAGAAGGCTGCAAAATTATCTTAAAGCTGCTTTCAGGCAAATACAAGGAAATAATTTATAAACAAGTGCACAATTAAAGGACCTTATTACTATCATTCATTTACTAGGTGCCAACAAATGATGCCCCTTTGTAAAATTGATTTCAAGATGCTCACAACAAATGCAAACCAAGTGTCTTGGGATGCAGCGAAAACAAAAAAAAAAAAAAGGAATGTATGAGAGGCTTTGTTACAAAGACACCTTCACAAAAAAATGAGCCTTCAGGAAATGGTTCATGATTTATAAAGAAAAGGCCATAGGGCATAGCAGGTAATTAAAGAGAAACACAGCACAGGAGCAGTCAAGCAGAAGAAGATGTTGGAGTGCCAAATTCACAAAGGGGTGGTTTGAGCTGCAGCTTCAGGCTCCTTTGCTAAACTCATAATTTATTATTAATTATGCCAATCATAATTATTTTTAATTAATTAATGTCATAATTTCAGCTCCAGATCCATGAGGTGCTTTCCTATTAAAGAAAAAGGCAGAAATATAAAGAGCAAATTGGATGTTGAGGTCAATGTAGAAGCTGTGCAGAGATAAGTGATATTATACCTTGGCATTTACCATTAACTGGGTAGCCCACAGTGAAGTTGTCAGTTGGATTAAGATACATTGCATTACCTCTTTTTGTTATATTTTGATACATTGTGTTGCTGTCCCTGTTGACAGAATGATCTAATTGGCCTATTGAATTGATTGGACTTGGTCTGGACTGGATTCCCCAGTTATATAAGTGCAGAATATGGATGATGGAAGCAATATAAAATCACTGTGTATTAAAGTGTTTTCCAGAAAGCTAGGGTTTTTTTTCTTTGAATTCACAAAATAATGGGTAACTTGTTTTCAACTTTCAGTATTTTTTTATTAGCTCGTATTACTAAGCATTTCATTGGAATGCTTCCTAAAACCAAATGCACAATCTGTAGCTTTTGTATCATAATTAGCACCTAATTACTTGCAAAACAATTTCAGGCATATGGATGGAGAAATAATACCGGAGCACTTTTGAAGCTAACAGGAGCTCCATATGAAAGATCCCCTGCGAGATTAACTTTATTTTTCTGATTATTTGCTTATGAACTAATATCACTTCAATTTGTACCCATGCAGTCCGTCTAGCTATCGTTCATGTCAAAACCAAAAAAAAGCGAAAAACGTTTCCCTTTTTGTATAATAAATAAAAAAGATATGTGTAAAATGCTGAGTGTGTACTCTGTAAGAGTCCCATTACTGTAAGCAAACATACATCTACAATTAATTATTATTAATATCTGTTAAGGTCCCAGCAGACTTCTATGGTGTTGCATTTGGCATACACCTTCTTTTAGTAAGGTGTTTAAACTCCTTTATAATTCTCTTTACATGATAAACAGGGAAAATAACCTTTTGGAGTGTACCAAAGAATGCAGGCTGCTTGTCACATCTTCCAATCAGATCAGTCGTCTTAAAGGAAAATTAAACCCTAAAAATGAAAAAAAATGCTGTTCTTTGTATACTGAACTTACTTCACCAGCCTAAAGTTTCAGCATCTCAATAGCAGCAATGATCCAGGTTTTTACAGTTGTCATAGGGGCACCCCATCTAGGAAAGTGTCTGCTCAGTGAGCTCTGGGAAGCTACGCTTAGGGGACATGGCAAATTATCAAACAGAAAATAAGGCTCACGTGTCGAAAAAGCTGATGCTGATATTAAATTCTGATGCAAATTGCACTGGTATCTGAGCTGCCATGTAATGAGAATCTAAATTAATTACTAATCAACCCTGTGACATTTCTATATATACAGTATATTGTGAGTGGGTCCCTAAGCTCAGTAAGTGACAGCAGCACAGAGCATGTGCAGGGAATCAGCAGGGAAGAAGATGGGGAGCTACTGGGGCATCTTTGGGGGCACAGACCTTCCCTGCTAAAGGGCTGGGGTTGCCTTGGGCTGGTACAGAAGCACAAAACGTAATGTGCAACATTTCTACCCTACTTCTTTAGTTAAGCTTTAGTTCTCCTTTAACTGATCATCCAAATTTGTGGCAAATTTAGAAGATGACAATGGTCTCTGTGAGAACACAGTGCCATATTCTTTGTCCTACTGCTAAATCTCCCATAATCTGTAAATGAAAGGTGTGATCCAGTCTAAATGAGCACTATTCTTCCTTATTAAGTGGCTCTCCTGGGAAACTTTTTCTATATTCTTTTACCATAGACTCTGATAATAACCTTTATACTGCTTGCATCTAACTCTGTCAAATCAGCATGTTGTCTGGGTGTCTTTGACTCCTCTCTCTCCTTTTCTGACCATATTAACACCGCTGCCAATTTTTCTTATGCAATATTATCCAAAATCCATCCCTTTCTTTCACAAGCAACAGCTAAGACTCTTATACATGCTCTCATCCTATCCCATCTTGACTACTGCAACTTTCTACTAAATGGCCTCCCTAAACCACATCTCTCCCCACTACAGTCTTTATTAAATTCTGCTGCTACAATTCTCCTCCTTTTATCCAAGAGAGCACAGGACTTCCCACAAAGGCTTCCCATTGAGCAAAGAATAACTTACAAACTCCTTGTCATAACCTTCAAATCCTTTTATCCCTCTGCTCCCCACTGCATCTCTTTTCTTGTGTCTCCTGTTCCTCTTAGAGCAACAACTTGGTCACACAGCCCACTGCAGTTTCCTGCCTTAACCTCTCTACCTTGCTGCTCATCCAGAAACAATCCTTTCTCAGTCTCTTTAGAAATAAACTCCAAGACTGCCTGTCGGAGCACTCGCATAGCACTTGCCTAATTCTGGCACTTATGGTGCATTGACAGGCACTGTAACCTGCAGCACTTTATATCCTCCTATTTGTGTCTGTAAGTTACTCATTCACTATGGTTCAGGGATCTCCTTCTAGTTGTCTCCTTGACACTTTCACATAGGGGCCCATTCATGAAAGCACAAATTTTGTTTGGTTAAAAGCACGATTGGAAAAAATTCGGTGTAACCACGATAATTTCTGATGTGTGAAAATCTCATGAAAATTATTTTCTTGGTCGTGCGAAAATATTGTGGGGATTGCAATCCGAAAGTCACAAAATTTTGCATCAGAACGATCGTAAACGGTGTAAAAATCTTTCTGGCTTTGAAACTTCAATGTATGATTTTGGAAGCCTCCCATAAGACTCAATGGCACTTTACAGATCCAACCTGGCCAAAAGATCACTATACCAAAGAGTCACTATACCAAAGCTTGAATGGATTCCGAAATGGTTGTAGTCTTTGCAAAACATACGACTTTTTCGTGGAAGTTAACAAAAACCACAAAAACGTTGTGTAATATTAACGATACTATCGTGGTCATTACAAAAAGTTCTATAAATTAGAAAAAATATGATTTTTTCTGAAAAAAAATGTGCTTTCATGAATGGGCCCCTTAATCTTTAATGCAACTGTACATTGTATTTATTTGTATTTCTTATTGTAATCACCCCAGTTTGTTCTATAAATGTATGGTTTTGCTGTATAGTGCTGCGTACATAAGTAGAACTATAGAAATACAAATATACATACATATATACCAGCCCACAGGATAAGTTAAACTTACATCTAGTCATCCACAATTATTTTCCCTATGTGACATAAGCGTAATGGGTCTTACTTTATATGGGATTGTAAAGGGGAGCTTGTACCAAAACCCCCCAAAACTCTCTGCCCTTGGTTGCTACTTGAACTTTGAAATGGCAAATAAATAAGAATGTGAATATGGGCATCTCTGAGTTTTCCAACGCTTAAATGAACAGGTTCTTGTCACAGATCTGCTTGAAAAGAGTAATTAGCAGTTTGCAGATCTTTCACTGTTTCTTGGCTCTCACCCTTAATGTTTCATTAGGAATTTTATCTGCCATGTTGTGTCACCAGCTGAGCATTTCAAAATGAAAAAGAACATTGTTGTTAAAAGAAGGCTATATCTAACATAAAAGTTGCTCTGGTGTGAACAAATATTTTATGACTTGAATATCATCAAGAAATAAGAATTCAGCCTTTTAGTGTCAAACATTTTTTTCACGTCCACTATAGTTTGGTGCATCTTTATAGCTGTAACAGCTTCTTTTCAGCCTGATAGACAACGATAAAACATGTGTCCAGGAAATTTGCATCAATCATTTTGTGCCACTTTGGTCAGATGACTAACTTATATATGCGTCCAAACTTCTTGCCTGGGGTTCGAGCAGGTTAGAAGTTTGCAAACTTCATCTAATGTTGCAGGCTTGAAAGAGTGTAGAGTGAATGTGAGTGAGTTGCAAGTTAATTTAAGATTGTCAACAAATGACAATCCTCTCAAGGCAACTTCAGCGATTAGTTGGGAGATTAGTTGCCCGCGAACAGGGAGATTTGTTGCAGGCGACTAATCTCCCCGTGTGCCAGAGCCTTTAGAGGATAGAGTGGAGATTAAAGAAGAGAAGTACTGTTGCTTAGCTATCAATAGAGCTCAATTGTAGCAGGAGAGCATGAAGTGGAAGTCAGGATCAGTTTGTGACTTCCCCACTGGCATTCAGCTGATCGGCTACATCTTCTGAGGTAAAGCTAGTATGCCAGGGCTGAGGTTTAGCTGGTTGTAAGTAATGGGTGGTGGGAGCAAGGGAGCCAAGAGCTGACAAAAGAGCATCATTATAGAGGGAAGCTGCCATATTCAGACAGGAAAGGTTGTTAATATGAGAGATCTGAGCTGGTGCTACTGATGATAGTTGTTGGGGGTCAAATGCTGTAAGATTTCTGTATGTGTGGGTGGAGAGTGCTGGTTGTGAAAAAGCAGTTGATCATGTTATCTGAAAGGAAAGCAAGTGATGTTCAGAAATTGGGAAGGGGGAGTTACTAAGGTTCAAAGGTCAAAATAAACAGCAAATAGATAAATAGATAGAGCTCATAGATAAAGCACTGGTATTAACCCTTGGTAGTGAAAATAGTGAAAGGGAAAATTACTATTCGACTTGTTACTCATTGATTAGTAAGTAGGGATGTAGCAAACCTCAAAAAAAAGAACTTACGCCAAAAAGCGCGAATATTCGCGAACTTTGCGAACCCCATAGATTTTAATGGGAAGGCGAACTTTAAAACCTAGAAAAGCCATTTCTCGCCAGGAAACTGATTTTAAAGTTGTTTAAAGGGTGCCACAACCTGGACAGTGGCATGCAGGAGGGGGATCAAGGGCAAAAATTTCTCTGAAAAATACTTTGTTGACACAGCGTTGCATAAAAACGGGCAGACCTAGCGGAAATACGCGTCATTTTTTGCTATTTCGCACTATTAGCACCATGGAAACGGGATTTGCTTACACCAGTACTAGGCTGAAAAACGCCATGTGTGGTTGTGCGGCGTTTTTAGGCTGAGAAAAAACGCAGAGAAAAAACGCAGCGAAAAAAAAAACGCGGCGAACCCAAATTGCGAACATACGCGGAAAGTTCACGAACTTGCGAACACCCGATGTTCGCACGAATTAGTTAGCCGGCGAACAGTTCGCTACATCTCTATTAGTAAGGAGGGGTACAATGATAGAAGTCTAAATGTCAAGGTTAAATTGCCCTAATGCACACGCTGATCTGCCGTGTTAGCCAGAACACTTGTTTCCCAGCAAGGCTGCAATCACTTTCTAGCAAGGCCACCATCAGCATCCAATATTGTTTCATCAGGTACAAGAACTCCAAGGCTCAGGATAATTCTTGCTCTACATCAGCAGGGCAGTTAAAAAAATATCTTTACACCAGTGTTTATGGAAACAAGACCCCAATGTTTTCTTTACTGGGTATTTTCAACAGTCAGGTTATCAAGAACGATCAGACCCATAGAAAATACAGTATATCAAATTAAATTGCTTCCTACACATTAACAAACATAATATCACATTATTTATCTCATGGTATGGTTTTGTATACTTAGCGGCACATTTACTAATCCATGAATGTCCGAAAAGCGTCCGAATGCGTTTTTTTGATCTGTATTTTGCAATTTTTTTGTAAATGGTCGTGACTTTTTCTTAGGCGTTACGACTTTTTCATAAATTGTCACGACTTTTTCGTAGCGTTACGACTTGCGCGAATTGTTGCAACTTTTTCGTAGCTGAGTACGAAAGTTTCGGATTCATTCAAGCTTCAGTATCATGACTTTCCTTGGGCCAGGTTGGAGCTGCAGAGTGCCATTGAGTCCTATGGGAGGCTTCCAAAATCATGCAAAGTCTGAAAGTTTTGCCCGCCATTTACGAGCGCTCAATACGAAAAAGTCAATTCGCGCAAGTCGTAACGTAAGACAATTCGCGCAAGTCGTAACGGCTACGAAAAAGTCGCGTCAATTTACGACGTAATGACGACGAAAAAAACGCACAAAATGTTTGTTTCTTATCCGAATTTTTCCCATTCGGATTTGTGGATTAGTAAATCAGCCCCTTAGTGTTTGGTGCATATATATAGCTTTAGCTTGTGCTTCAACTTTTGAATTCTCTTAGTCTTTTCAGATTCTTGTTGTACACTTACAACCTGCTGCTTATTGATCCTTTACTTCTTAGATGGTGAAAATACAATTAGACCATCCAGGCCTGGGCTTAGGGCAGCACAAATTTATGGGCGACATGCCGCCCATCTGCAACAAAATTTTGCTCCCATACAGAGCAATGATGGTTGGATGTGCAGAAACTTTAGCGCATCCTCCCCCCACTGCTCTGTATGTGAGTTGTGGCATGCATGCGCGCTGGGGGGGGTACGAGGTGGGTGGGTGCCAAAAGGGGGATGGCCTCAGGGTTCCCTAACTTCAGATCTGGCCCTGAGACCTTCATTTTGAACTTAAAATGTGAATCCTGAATGTGTAACGAGTGCCAGAAGATCACTGATGATAAATATCCAGTAAATTGCTTAGTATTTCTAATAACTTGCACATTTCAGAGTAGCAGTTTTTATGCATTTAAAGGAATGCTAAGTCACGTCTTAAGGATTAGCTTGTTTGGTTAGTAGCAAAATTGTCAGGGAATGAAAATCCTGGCAAATATGTGTGTGTAAATAAAGATATGCAATGGTACAGTGCTGTGAAAAATAGTATTTACAGTTTTCCTTATTCTTTCAGCTTCTTGAGCACTTTTTTCGTAGTGTAATGTAGCGTAGTGTAATGTGGCATTCATGTTAGATAATTCCATCAGATATTTTTCGTGGTTGATTGTATGTTGCGCTTATGTTAAGTAATTTTACTATCCCCACCTAATAAAGTAGGTAATAAGAGTAAACTGCATGGATACAGTCAAGCTCGGTCTGGTACAGCCCTGTCCAGTATCATTTTTAGCTACTTTAACAGCAAATGTCAAATCAAGAATTCATGATCACAGACATACTCATTATATTGAGAAAGCTTAGAACAGTGGTAAATCGAGTTAGGAGTACCTATCCTGCCAAAAGATAAATTATTAAATGAACTCAAAAGAATCCCGGAACAGCATCCAGGGGTTTGCAAGTCAGTGTTCTTGACTAAGCAAACAGACAAAAAACAAGATAAGCTTTACCAAAAACAACTGGATAGCTGTCTTCTCTAGCAGAATATTTAGTGAACTGATTAATCAAAAGTAGAACGACTGGATAACACAGGCCCCATGCAAACTCAAAAACAGGACCTGGGTGCCTTGCTAGAGAAGGTATTGATAATTGCTCATTGTATCAGAAAACTCTACAGCAGAATGTCAAGAACTCAGTCCATGAGTTAACGCTGAAGCACAGTTTGGTCATTCAGCAAAGCAATAATCTTAAATATACAAGTCAGCACCAGAATATCTGGAAAAATTAACTATAGTTAAGAAATGTCCTAGTCAAATCCTCATTGAATCCACTGAAGATGTTCTGGCAAGACCTGAAAAGAACTATTCATGCTCTAAAAGGCACAAATATTGTTGACCTAAAATAGTTTTTCATGAAGCAATTGGACAGACAGAAGCAAGATTGGGAAGGGGACCAATTGCATAGGTCAAGGGTTTGTTGCTGGAGAAGAAGACTAACAAAGTGTTTCCTTTATTAAGTGATTTTTTTTAGGAGTTTTGAGAAACATTTTAGCCTGGGAGGTTTTCTGATACAAGATGGTAGAGCATTCCAAAGACATTGTCTTATCAGCGAAAAAGGTTTTATATGAAACTCCACTGTTTAGATGAACTGTATGGTCAAAAGATTGTCTTGAGATAAGCATAGGGCCTGAGAGGGAGTATATGGGGAGATAAGGGCAGAAAAGTGTCATGTCCTGGTGAGGGATAAAATGTGGGCTGAGAAAGTGAAGTAATGGTCTATAAAGTGTTGAAATTAGGGCAGAAAGAATGATCTGTGTGTTGTTCAAGTAAAGGTGATAGGAGAAGTAGAAGCATGAGGTAACAAAGAGAAAGAACATAAAGAAAGAAAAGAAGAGGTCCTAAGACAGATCTGGGGCACAGTGACAGAAAGATCAAGAGGTGGAGAGGTCCTGTTAGAAAATATTGCTCTAAAGGTGCACACAGAGAAAGAACGCATGACAATCATGGCAGAGCAGAGCCACTGATGCCATACATTTGGAAGTATTTTAAGAGCATATGGATTAGTGTTAGTTCCAGCTGTTTCAGAGTGATCTACGTAGAAAGGTCAAGAAGATGGTTGGTATGCAGAAAATTCAGCAAATGGTTAAAGATAATCCATTCTAGGAGCTTGGAGGGGAAGGGCTTTGGATCAGAGGAATGCTTTTTAATTATTGGGGTGACAAGGGCTTGCTGGACAGAAACAGAAATATACCATCTGAGACCAGTAAGCTGAATAAGTGGGTTAGTGGAGCAACAACTTTGCATGGCAGATTTGTGTGATGTGATTTCCTTGATGATCATTCACATGAGTGAGTACGTGTGAAATAAGTGTGTGGTCAGGGCTGGATTTCCCCTGAGGGCACCCATAGGCCGGTGTCCAACATCGCCCCACCCCTTCTTCCCACAGCTTTATGCGCATGTGCATGTTATGTCCCTGCATCCGGAGCACAAGGGACAAGGTGCTTGTAGATGAAAAGTTTCCTGCATGCCAGGTCCTTAGAGCTCCAGATGTAAAGAACCTAGGTGCCACCCCTTATTTGTGCCGCCATAGGTGGTAGGAGACATACATGAAGATCCAGGGAGGAAGTCAGAGCAGTATTGTATTTATAGACAAAATAGCAGTACTGGGCCAAGCTGGCCAGGCGCACTAGGCATAATAGATCCATGATCTCACCACACTGCATCAATTAAGACATCTTTTGGGAATGGTGTTATCCTGTAATGCAATCATTTCCACATGTTCACCTTATTCACTGTTTGATGTAAAATTTACAGGTCCTACATAATGTGCTTGTTTACTTTAACTTGTAGATAATAAATGTTTTCTTATTCCTTCATATTAATGCTGAGCAGACCTGTTTAATTGCATTAAATGAAATTCAACTTATTTATCTACAGCCTTACCAAAGTGTACAAGCAGATAACAGAAGTGAGAGATAAAAATAAGTCACAAATGGAACACAATATAGCAAGCTATTACTTGCTGCCCACCATCTGTAAATGTAATGAATCTCCTCTCCAACATAACCTTAGCAGAAAAGGAAAATCCCCAGGCATATCAGGGAAAGATCTGCTCGTTTGGCAACCTCACAAAACAAGCAGATATTTCAGTGTATTAGGAATATAACTAAAAAATCTTGTGTATGCGCCAGAAAGGGTGAGTGCTTAATGGATAGTTAAAGTATCAAGGTGGGGCAGGCAATATATGATTGACAGCTGGGACTTTTATAATGGGTATGGATGTGTTAATATAAAAATGAATTTGGGTTTCATGTTTAATTTGAAAATGACTTTTATTACACAGCTTTTTTTTTAATTAAACTCATTTATCGTCTTAATAGTATTATCAGTAAAGAACAGTTAGAGCATTTTGTTACACAGCTTTTTATGTCTGGGTGACAGGTCCCCTTTAAGGGCCAGCCTACAGAGGTAACAACACTAAATACATCAATTTTAACTCCTCTGAGAAAGGCAGTGGCAAACCACTTCTGTACAGTTATATATACAACATATAGGTTGTCTCTGTATGCATCGGCCTGATATCGCCAAGCTTACTATTCTGATGGCTGAGGCGCTAGAATATAAGGTTGCTTTCCTGATGGCACCCTGACACTGGTATCAGAATGAGGATTTCCCTCTTTAACACTTTGTTATCAAACTATAAACCAAAAAAATGAATTGTTTGTTCTAGCCATTAAAGCAAGTTCATGATCTAAGTGGCTTTCTACAATGGATGGCCCAGCTGCGAATCAAATGAAATGATTTGTATAGAACTAGTGGCATGGATTCTCTCAAAGGAGCCCTAAAGGTTTTATCAAGTTTTGACAGACTTGGCCATTTACCTATTTCTTGGTCCACTGAGAAAACTTGGCAGAACTTCTAAAATGCAAAATAAGACACAAATGGCATACTTTTGAGCACTGTGCTCTGTGGAATATATGACTCCAGAACAATTTATCTTGTAAGGAAGTTATATCTAGCTCAATTTCCATAAGAACATCTATCTCACATGAGGATGATGTGTCATTATCTAAATGGCACAGCCGCTAGAGTAAGACAATGGTAGATCTTTCTATAAATGTGACCCAAAAAATATTAGCTATATCATATGCAAATGAATGCATTTAAGAGAGATAAGTTATAACTGAAGTTACATTTTTTATGTAAAATTGTATTTAGTTTATTTTAAAATTAAAAAACACTAGTGACTGTCAGGAACTTTCTGATTTATAACCAGGGACCTGGTGTTTACTGGCTGCTGAACCCCCAGGTTGAGCCACAGAAAGCAGTGTGGTATGGGATTGGCTGATTGTATCAAAGACCACTTCTCCTAACCATATTCCTGGCCCACACCCTCAATCCAGCAGCAGGCAATGGTCTATTTACACCTGTCCCCTTCAGTAACCTGTGCTGGATCATTTAGCTCTTTATGGTGACCATCCTCCAGTTTCCAGTTAATGTCCTTGCTCCAGTTCTTCATCCTGTTTGAGGATGTGTTCTTGCTTTAGTTCTTATTCCAGTTCTTGTTCTTCCTGTAAGTCCTGTTCCTGCCCTGTCCTCGATCCCCCATAGTCTGAATCCCCAGTTTTGACCCTTGGCCTCATTTTTGACTTTACATATTTGCTGCCTGCCCAGACTCTGCCTAAACTTCAACTTATTATTTGCTTCATATAAAAAGGTTTCTGTTTTTCTGTGTTTATAAAATCCTGTTTCTAAACCTCAGTTAACTGCAGTGGTTATTCATCAATTGGCTCCATAAAAAAACAGAAATTCCTAACAGTGACTATAGTTAAATAACAACTTATTAAACTGGTTTTCCAAGATATGTAAACTTGTCATATAGGACTAATATTACTAGTATTTAAGTGTCTAGTGTACAGCTGTGTAGTTAGCCCTGGTGCAGCTGTGCAGTAAGCGTTTAGTTCCGGGGCAAATGTTCATGTGTGCAACATTATACCTGTGTACTTATTAGGGGCACCTAGTTATAAAATAGTGACCTCTACTACATACCACTCACCTGCAAAGATCATTGCCTTGATAAAGGTCCATACACCTATAGACACACAGAGACAAATACAAGCATATAATACACACACACATAGACATACACTGGTCGAGACATGCAGAGAAACGTACATACAGACTCAAGCTGAATACTAATCCTTTGGCACTAGTAAAGGTATTAATTCACAGATATGCAAGTTCATAAGGAAACAGCTGGATCATTATTCCCCACATGACAGATCAGCTTGGTAAGAGATGTTTTTCTAACACAAAAAGGCTAAATATAAAATGTGATAGATTGCACTTTGAGTTTAATAAAAGGTGTAATTGTGCAGAGCTGGTAAAGGAACAGTCTCATATACAGTGGCAACCCAAAGGTTAATAATCATTTTCTGTCATGCCTACAAATTTGTATCCATTCTTTATCTCTGTGTTTCTTCTTCTGTTTTTTATGTTAGTTCCTAATGTATCACTTGTTTCAGCATTCTTTGTTTTTATATCTCCTTACTGTCAACTCTTTGTAACATAGTTACAAAATGTTCTGTTACCATCACCTCTTACTCTTCATAGTATTTAGGGCAGGAATAATAATTGCCCCAGGTTGCTTCAGTGTCATTAACTCCTATTTCAAAACTGGAAAATGCAAAAGAGAAAAGCAAATAATGAAAAAACTATATACCATTTAAAAATAAGACCAGTATGGAAGTTAAGTATAGTATATATTCTATAATTTAACAAATATTCATAGAATAAATATTATTATATTATATAATAAAAGGTAACTTAAAGATGAACTAACCCTAAGGGGTACTAAGGGAGCTGCAAGATGTAGGCAATTTAAAATAGGAAACACTTTGCCAGTGGTATAACTTGATTTCACTGGGCACCAAAACAAATTCAATTTAAACATTCCTAAGTTGACCAATTTTACCAAGGGTATAACGATTATTAATTAGGACCTTAATGGGCCCTCTGCTCTCCCCCTGTAACTGCAGGGTCTGCTTCCTCTGTAGTAATGCCCCTGCAATTTGCTTATATTACACAAGAATGGCACTGCTTGTATATGGGAGAAAGCAGTATGGCCCTGCCTTACCTATATCCAAAATTAAGTGATATAAATGCAGGTCACAATATCAGTAAGGCATACACATTTTTTATTATCCCAACAAGTGCAGATTTGAATATCTATTCCGACTGCATTCAGGCCCTGGGTAAAGTGAATGCTAGCATATTTGACTGTGTATAGGTTTATTCATATAATTATTTCTCCATTTGTACTTTGGACTTATATTTATGTTTTCAATTAGAACCCAGGCTATTGGTAGTGTGCTCTTCTTTGCAAGTACTGTATATCCTTATGCAAGTATATTGATAGGTCTGTATATGTATGTGTATATAGGCACTGTGGATCAGTTTCAAGAGTTGAACTTGCTAAACTAATGTTTTTTTCAATCCATTTTAACTATATAACTATTAAAGTACCCATCTTAAGTCACAGTAAGAGTATTACGACATATACATTGGCTTAGAATCAAGTTGACTTTAATTACTGTTATCTATAGTAGATAGTGGCATAATTCTGTGTGCACCACGCACAGTATCACAGGTCACCCATAACCCCCTCCTTGTGGGTCCCCTGTTGGCCTCAGTATTTACAGGCAAACATTCATGTACATCTGCTGTTGGTTCAGCTGCAGGTATTTCTTCTTCTGGGAAAGCTAGAGAAGTTCTGTCACTCTGCAACCCAGGTTGTCCATGGTTACCTTCGGTGTTTGGACAAACATTGTCAAATAGTCTGCTCCTCAGCTGATCAACATGTCTACAAATAACTGCCATTTGCAGTCTTAACTTTGTACAAGACAGGGCCTGATTTTAACAATGGCTGCTGGTATCCATTTTGGTCCCAGTGCATCATCACTGTCAGTTCTCTGTATGTGGCTGTGACACTTGCATTTGTGACACACAGCATTTTGGAAACAACAGTTTTCACTCCACAACTGTGGCACATTACTTTTGCTGGATCTGATACTTGTGCTAATGCAGACTGTAGTTTAACATCAGGCTTGTTATACACTTGATGCAGCTCTGGTGCAATAATTGAACTGGGTGAGGCCTGTATTACCTTGGAGTGCATAGATGCAGCCTCATAAGCAAGTGCTTTCTCCTGGGCCAAAGCAAAGGTTAGGTTGTGCTTTGCTAGCAGCCTTCTTTGCAGTGCTGCATCCCTGACCCCACACACAAGACGGTCCCTTAGCAAGGATTCCAGGCTACTGCCAAAATTATAGCTTTCTGCCAATCTGCACAGCTCTGCTATATAGGCAGCAATACTCTCATCTGGCTGATGGCTGCATCTGTTAAAGTGGAAACGTTTAACAGCTACAGATGTTATGGGTGCAAAATTATTTTTAATTTCCTCAAATTAGCGGTCACTGGGTTTAATGGGGGATATCAGAAAGTGCACAATCTCATAGGTCTTTTAGCCTATGACACTCAGCAGCGCTGCACATTTCTGCACAGGGTCTGTCACATTATTTGCCTCTAGAAAGAAATGCAATCTCTATGCATAGGAATCCCAGGAGGATGGCCTGGCAATGTCAAATGCACTAAAATCTTAGTGTAAAATCTTAATGTAGATTTTCTAATATAATATCCTATCTTATATCCCATCCTCGTTGCCAGTGTTAAATTCTGTACTCGGTATTAGTACAAAAGAGGTCCTCAGCAGCTGGTGGTGGAACAAGCTTAACTTAGAACAAAAACATGATTGAACTGCCAACAAGTTGAGAGGAAAGAAAGGATAGACAGGCAGATAGTAGAGAGAACAATTACCAGCAGGACAGGATGACACAAAGCAGTTTTTACATGTAACACCGCCATCTAGTGATCTTACATTAACAGTCAATACATACCATAGAGGTATGCCACTTACGAAAGTAAGACATTTGAATGCATTTAAGGGGATCCAGAAGACTACCTTTATTAAGAATTCCTATTTTAATTTTATTTTAGCATATTTTATCTATGCTGATTTTTATCTCAGTGGAATTTCTTGTATAAATTACAGGTATGCTGTTTATTTATTCTTTCCTTTGTATTCAGATTATATACTTGAATGATGGCGATTATATAATCCCTTTCTCTTCTTGCTAAGGGAGATTCATTGAATTGGTAACAATGACATTTTCCCAACTCAGCTCATATAACTGTGAAGGGAAAATCTGTCAAGAGAATGCAACTGTAACAATGAGAAGGATTTATGGCACGTATCCAGTAAGCGCTCCAGTTTGACTGCTGTGACAGGGTTTCTCAATGAATGCGTGCCGGCTTTAGAATAGTGGAAATGTACTAATTGGAGTGAGTTTTTTTTTCAAAAAAGAAACCTTTGCACTTCCTTCAGCTGAAATTTTGTTCTTATCTTATTGTGTGAGATCTTATTCCATTTCCGGCAGGTTGGCCTGATATAAAAAAAATAGAAATATAAAGTTTCTGTTGGCGAGGGTGGAAAGATCGAAGAAGATCTTTAGAATTTGATGGATTCAGCATTGCAAAGTGCTACTGCCTTGTCAGTGTTCAAATGCTCCCAGGACTTTACCATTAATACAAAACAACGTGTCAGCAGTCTAGAAATTCTCACATTAGGCACTGTTCTCATTTGTCTTGACATGTTTTACAAGGTATTTGGTTGCCTGGAGTGCCATTCGAGTTGTGTGGTTTGAAAGCACCTTGTCTGACTTTACTGCTATCAGTTGTAATACTCATAAGAATGGAAATAGTTTTTAGACACAGCAGAGTTCGCTATTTTTTTAAAATAAAACTGGTCCTGCCACCATACTGGGAGGTGGGGAGAATGGCCATCTTAAAGGTTGGGTGAGACTGGAGGTGAATATGCATTTGCTTTCCCTGATATTATTTCTATAACTGATTGACTGATAAACCAAAATTTTCTTTTTTTACATATCTGTACTCATTTCATGAGCTAAGAGGGGCATTGATTAAAGGTTGGACCTTCAAGAGGGCACTAATTAAAGGTCAAGTTCAAAGAGTGTTATTCAATTTCTAATATGGTTAAAGGAGAAGAAAAGGTAAAAACTAAGTAAGCTTTATCAGAAAGGTCTATGTAAATACAGCCATAAGCACTCACAGAAAAGCTGCACCGAGTCCTCTATCAAAAGAAACACATGATTTCTTGTCTCCTTTTTTGTAAACATGTTCTTTGGGTATCTGACTTCCTCTCTCAGAAAAATCCTTCATTCCTGGGGCCAGAGTGTGTGCAGTTCTCTCCTATCTCCCCATAAAACTCACTCCCACCCTTAGGAATGTGTGATCTGAGCTACCAACAGCTAGACTGCAAACAGGAAGCTAGGGAGACCAAGGTAAAATGGAAGCTGCAATCTTAAGCAAACTGAGAAAGCTTCTAATTCTGTTTACTCAGATATGGTAATGCTTTCTGCAGAATAAATATAGCATTCTAGGTGGCACTTATGTGGCGAATCTATTGGCACTAAAATGCCAAAATTACTTTCCTTCTCCTTTAAGTGGCTATCAGCAGAAAAAAGTTTTGAGTTGTGGCATGCTGCCCACCAGACACATCACCGACCATGTTTCCTGGTGTCTAATACAAGCATTACTCCTTTAATACGTTATATGGTTAACGTAATTAAAGATGCAAAGTCTGAACCAACTCTGTAAACCCACAGCAATCAGTTAGGTGTTTGTGTTTAAGTGACCAGATCGCTGATTGGCTACTATATATTACAAGACCCTGGTGCAGATTTTTATGACAATAAAGGAAACCTATCACGCAGACATAAAAAGCTGTATAAAACAAATTAAACCCAAATTCCCACAGATGGATCAAATGCTCTGTCCTTTGTCAAACTATAAAAAATCTATAAATACTAAATTATAGAAAACTTGCTGCTTTTTTGGAATAGCATAGAACCCTTTGCAAGCCAACAAATTTTATGTTTCCTGGCTTAGAAAAAACAGGAGCCCAGAAAGTTGGAGTCTATGTAGATATCATTTTATAGCAGTGCTGTTATAATCATTAGACGTCCAGTTACACATAGTGAGACATCAGCTTAAAGGAGAAGGAAAGGCATTTTGGCATTTTACTGCCAATAGATTTGTCACATGAGCACCACCTAGAACACAATATTTATTCTGCAGAAAGCTTTATCATACTTGAGTAAACAGCCGTTGTAGCTCAGGAGAGAGCTGCACATACTCTGGTCCCTAGGATGAAGGGTTTTCTGAGAGAGGAAGTCAGATACTGAAGAATATGTTTACAAAAAAGGAGACAAGAAATCCTGTGTTTCTTTTGATAGAGAGCAGAAAGTGCAGCTTTTCTGTGAGTGCTTAAGGCTGTATTTACATAGACCTTTCTGATAAAGCTTACTTAGTTTTACCTTTCCTTCTCCTTTAATAGTAAAGTATAGGCAAAAGGGTCTTAATACTAAAATCCAATAGCTCCTTACATCATCTGCTTCTGCCTCAGGGCATCAAAATATGTGCTTAAACCTGTGAAATCGGCAATACATGACTGATTCTACCTGGAAGCTGTGCAGTGGAAAATTAGGAGGTCTATAAAATGATACAACTGTTGCAATAACTAAAGCCGAACCTCAGAAGTAGAAACTATATAACACTATATTGAATTAATAATGCTGGATTTTGTAGCTGGATAAGTGGATTTGATCTATAACTATATCTTATCTTGGAAGTATCTAGATTGATGAGTTTTTTGTGATTCAAGGGACATGGTTCCAGTGCAAGTATATTATATAGGCCTAGAGAACTTAAATGTAGCACTGCCATATACAAAGACCAGAATTGCTTAGGTAACACAGAAAATTGAAACCCTCTTCCAATCATTTGGTTGTTGACTAAACACATTAGGTGGAAAGGCCTATTAATCTGTTAGGATGATGATCAGATATGTTTTTGCCAATACAATTAGCAGCTCCCGATGCCCTGTTTTATTGCCTGTAGTTTTTAATGTGCATTGTGCAAGTAGATGTGCATTTTATGGTTGTGAACACATAGTACTAGTAAGTATAAGAGCCCTGGGGGCTGATTTACTAATCCACGAATGGTTCGAAGGCATCCGAATGCATTATTTTCGTAATGATCGGTATTTTGCGATTTTTTCGCAAAATGTTGCGACTTTTTCGTAGCCTTCGCGCCGAGTACGAAAGTTTCGGATTCATTCAAGCTTCAGTATCGTGACTTTTCTTGGGCCAGGTTGGAGCTGCAGAGTGCCATTGAGCCCTATGGGAGACTTTTCTTGGGCCAGGTTGGAGCTGCAGAGTGCCATTGAGCCCTATGGGAGACTTTCCTTGGGCCAGGTTGGAGCTGCAGAGTGCCATTGAGCCCTATGGGAGACTTTCCTTGGGCCAGGTTGGAGCTGCAGAGTGCCATTGAGCCCTATGGGAGGCTTTCCTTGGGCCAGGTTGGAGCTGCAGAGTGCCATTGAGCCCTATGGGAGACTTTTCTTGGGCCAGGTTGGAGCTGCAGAGTGCCATTGAGCCCTATGGGAGACTTTCCTTGGGCCAGGTTGGAGCTGCAGAGTGCCATTGAGCCCTATGGGAGACTTTCCTTGGGCCAGGTTGGAGCTGCAGAGTGCCATTGAGTCCTATGGGAGACTTTTCTTGGGCCAGGTTGGAGCTGCAGAGTGCCATTGAGCCCTATGGGAGACTTTCCTTGGGCCGGGTTGGAGCTGCAGAGTGCCATTGAGCCCTATGGGAGGCTTTCCTTGGGCCAGGTTGGAGCTGCAGAGTGCCATTGAGCCCTATGGGAGACTTTCCTTGGGCCAGGTTGGAGCTGCAGAGTGCCATTGAGTCCTATGGGAGGCTTCCAAAATCATGCAAAGTCTGAAAGTTTTGCCCGCCGGTTACGAGCGATCAATACGAAAAAGTTGCGACAATGTACGAGCAAATCGTAACGGCTACGAAAAAGTCGCGACTTTTCACGCAAGTCGTAACAGCTACGAAAAAGTCACAACAATTTACGATAAAGTCGTAGCGGCGACGAAAAAATCGCAAAAAATACGAAAAAGTCGCAAAATGTTCGTTTCCAATCCGAATTTTTCCCATTCGGATTCGAATTCGTGGATTAGTAAATCAGCCCCCTGGTGTAGCAATAGTAATGGTTTTTTAAGCTCTTGTTTTCAAAACACTTTATTACTACTAGTGAACTAATTTAGAAAACATACATTGTTTTTAGTTTTTTAAATGTAGAATTTATGCATTGACATATACTAGTAAAGATTTTATGCTACGCAGTTCTAAATAAAAAAGTTCTTAATCTAAATGCAATAAATGTAAAGTATTTTTATAGTCCAAGAAGGGTACATGATGAAGTTAAAAATAGCAGGACAGCAGTGTTTAATGATATTGTATGTGGTCAGTGTAATCATTTCAAACTGCAGTGTATATTTTGTTGTATTTTATTGAATAATAGCCTGATTGAATTGCAATTTATTCTCTCCTGCCTATAGGGGTGCTACGTCGGTTGTATACAGATGCAGACAGAAAGGAACCCAGAGACCTTATGCTGTCAAAATGTTAAAGAAAACTGTAAGTTGGAATTATTTCACAGAAACATTTTCTATTGCAGTCCGTGACTCTTATAGAAGATAATGAAGCACACACAACAAAAGGCACTTTTAGACTCTAGTAACAGAGTGGGCAGGAATTTGGAATAGACCAGAAGCTAGACTGTAAGCTCTGTATGTGCTTGAATACTACTTATTTATTTTGCCAATGCTTTGTGGTTATGGAAATGAAACACTGAAGAGCACAGTGGCCATTATAAAAAGAATATGGCAACATTTGCTAGGGGTAAGTTTTTCTAATTCCCCGGAACTTTTCAGACTCTCCAGTTCATAGTTTAGTGGTGGGCGGATGTATTTTAGTTTCCCAAGTCTTGAATCACATCAAGCAGTCTTTTGTCATTTTACACGTGGGCTGCAAAAGAGCTGAGTGATTTTAAAAACACATTGTACTGCAAAGTTCTCTGTGGGCAGACTGAATGCAGACTGATCAAGCAATAATAAAGCTCAGTTTGTGTCTTGCCATTGCCGAATGCATATGCACAATGGGTGGTGAACAATGTGTAGTATAAGATTGTGTATCAGAGTTTGCAAAAGAAGCAGCTTATTACCTTGCTACAAATGTTAATTATGTATGCCATAAGAAACCCCCAAAAGATTTTATAATAATTGTTTTCTGTAATAAAGTTCTATGGGAATGCAATGCTGTGGCCCAGTCAGCAGCTGGATGAACGAGTGCTATGTTTTTTTTGCTATGGTTTTTTAACTTGTTTATTAATGACCTGGAGGTGGTCATACAAAGTACTCGAAACACAGATAAAGATCGCCAGCGCTCGATCTAACCCAGGCTGTAGTGTTGACCAGCTGCTAGAAACTCTTGTGCCAGCGCTCCGTCTAACCCACATTCTGGAGTTGACTAGCTGCTATAAACGATAAAAAGCCATTATTTGTATACAAAAAGAAAGAGAAAGATTGCCAGTAATCAGTTTGGCTTTAAAATTAATTTTTACAAAATTGTAAGAGTTGTTATTCCCACACTTTGGCCAAAATATGTCCTACACTGCCTATTAACATTATACGTCTGTGATGCAATTAATATTCCCCAGCAAACAGTGTGACTGAGTAGTAAGACCATGTTGCACTTAGCTCAGAAGCTCTAGTGAGAAAGAAGGGAGCTTTTAAGCCCCAGCTCATTAACATACACCTGGCAATAGTTTCTTATTTTAAGCAATATTTGGCTACAATTTGTACACAAAACACAGAAAAAGATCGCCAGATTGAGTTTGGTCTAACCCACATTCTGGAGTTGACCAGCACAATCCTCAGTGAGGGGAGGGGGATGGGGGTGGCCCATGGGCGCCTTAATTAAAAATGTGGTGTTGTCTGTACTTGGTCCTATGTTTTTAACTTGTTAATTAATGACGTGGCGTTGGGCATAGAAAGTACTATTTTAATTTTTGCTGATGTTTGATGCAGGATGTTGCCACTTTGCAGAGCAATTTAACAAAATTAGAAAACTGGGAAGCAAAATTAAAAATGTTGAAAAATGCAAAGTTATGCACTTTGGTAGTAATAATACAAATGCAAGTTATACACTAAATAGTAGTGTGTTGGAGGGATCCTTAATGGAGAAGGATCTGGGGGTTTTTGTTGATAAAACTTCAAGAATCCAACTCTCAGTGTTAGATAATAATAATTTTAATTCCACAAGTTGGTGGGTCCAACCAACCACTAATTAAACATGGACTTGTAAAATATAAATAGATTATGTGGAATTAAAATACTGTTTATTCAATATAACACTAATTTTGCTAACAATAGGTGACTGGCCAGTCTACCAATTTATACATATTATTTACTATTATAAATGGTATATATACATAAGTCACCAGATCTGGGAGTGTGTGGCTCATTATTCAGCCTTTCTGCATTGTGTTTATGCAGGTTAGTTTTTATTATTTATAGAGTAACAAGTCCACAAAGGATTAGGCAAGAGATTATATTTTCTCTGCATAAGGCAACTATAGCTGCAGTATAAATGCTCTTGGCAGTGCCAGTGCCATCCTCCTACTGTATAGTGTCTGCTGAAACTACATACTGCATACTGGATAGTAAACCAATATGCAAATAAATGGTAAGGCATTTAATTTGTAGCCTAATACTTTGCAAGGGTTTATCATGTTTGCCATACTAGTTATTATCAGGATCTGCCATTTATACCTCAATAATCAGTTTCTCTGGTGGGCTATAGGGGAGCCTGGTCTGACACTGACAGTGCTGCACAGCATTGATACCCTCACTTATAATTAATTTGTTGCTTTTGTTGATATAAAAACTGTATATGTACTTCAAAAAACTGTGTTTAAACATATACCAAAATATTATAAGAATAATACTATATACTAATACTATATACTAATACTATATACTTCCCCTTATAATGATTCCCATCTTAATTCACAAGGTATATGCTCGTTACAGGTGCAGTTAAACAATATATGTTAGAACACAAGTTAGGAATGCACTGACATTTGGCATGTATTGTATGATAATGTATGGATTAGAGATATCTATACTAGTGATCATTGTCAGGGTCTCCTTTCACTTAATATGCTTTGCTTGTGTGTGTGATTTTTTTCCAGGTAGACAAGAAAATTGTCCGAACAGAAATCGGCGTACTGCTCCGTCTTTCACACCCAAACATAGTAAGTTGATCTCTTGCCATACAATGCAAAGCATAATCTGTAACTTCAGCGGATACATTTATTTGTAATAAAAAGAGATTCAACACTGAAGACATGGTTTCTGAATAGTGAGTGACTGTAATTTAGGATATGTATAAATACTTTACATCTCAGTGAGTCCCTGGGGATTGTGACCACAGATTATCCAATGGAGCAGAAGTCTTCTTGAGTGAGCATTCCTTAATTCCAAATTCAAGTCATTTGTTTGGGGATAGTTTAATGATATTAAAATTAAAAATAAAAGAAAGCAAGGAATTTCACTTGCATTGTTAGTAAGACATTTCCAGTTGATCCTCAATGAAATACATTTGCTATGAAGTAGCACTCTGATTTATCTAGCTAGTGTTTATCTTCTACATCTGTCAGATTTGGATTATATAGTTCTATTACCAATATTGGCAGGAAGAATATCTATGGAATTTTACTTTATTATTTCATACCATACATTATTTCCAATTTCATTATTATACTTTCCAGTAGATTATTATTGATTCAGTGACAATCTTTACCACAAATTTTCTTTATAGATCAAATTAAAGGAGATATTTGAAACCCCTACAGAGATTAGCCTTGTTCTTGAGCTGGTGACAGGAGGAGAGTTATTTGACAGGTGAGTAATGTGGCTTTGGAGAACAAATGCAGAAAACTGCAAATCTTCCAGTTTTCATTTTATTCCCTTTATCGCTTTGGTTGACACAATGATGGCTTAACACACATTGCAATATCATTGGCAGATTTTCCCTGTAAAGCTCCACTGAATATAGTGCTGTATCTTACATGTTCCATCTTTTCTTATCAAACTAATATCAACACTTGGCAAAGTCTCTGCTGTCTAAAGTACCACAGTTGAGAACCCTGTGAATTCAGGAATATACTGCTATCATTTTAGACTTATCAGACTATGTATGTATGGTTATGATTATATAATATATTAATTATTCTATATAGATATGAGGGAACTCAGTGAGCAAAAAATCCCACATACAGGTATGGGATCCCTTATCCGGAAACCCATTATCCAGAAAGCTCAGAATAGTGGGGCACTATCACAAGTACTTTTGAATCCTGCTTCAAAAATAAGAGAAACAATTTACTATATGGTACCCGAGTCTGATCAAGATCCAGTGCCATGCAACATACAATTTCACTGCTTTAATACAAGCCTTACCTCCATATTGCCCAGGTTCAGTAAAGTATAGTTACCAATAAGACATTGGCTTTTAATCAGGTGACTTAAAATGCAACCTGCTGATAGGTTACTGTTGATGACTAGGTCTGCAAAAGAAATGTGACACTTTTTATTACATTTTCCCATTAGTTTTGATAGGCTTAAATTAAATCTCATCAAAGGCTTATCCTCTGCTTATCCTCAGCTCTGATAAACTATGGGATTCCCAGTTATCCCTTTAAAGCAGAGAAAATATAAAATCCCAGTCCTAAAGAGTTTATTATTTATCAGCGTGGATACATTATATCAATTAAAATAATAAAAAATAACAATTACAAAATTGGGAGAAGAGAAGAGTTGAACAAAAAACAGATGGGTGGGTAGACCTCAAGGAGAGAACCCAGGAGTTAGAGAGTTTAAGGGAATGGTGAATTGTGTGCATGTTACAAAAGTCAGGGTAAGTAGAATATTTTGGATGGTATTAAAACAGTACTGAGAAAATATCCCTGTTTATTGAGTTTATACTAAATATAGGCCCATAATGTTATTATTAGATCCACATTTAATCATCATTATTTTAACAATGTTCTTAATCTTAAATACTTTTAAAATGTATGTAAGAAAATGCCATATAAGCCACATATAAAGTCTGAGTGATTAGATGAAAAGCATTCTGTTCTTATTAGCTGGGAATTAATATTATCTTCCTTGAGTCTTTCTAATGAGACAGAGCTATAAGCAAGATTAGCGACAATGGCTGAGGTTATGGAAGCATGACTGTTGAAATGTAGTGTAATATAAAATAAGATGCTCAGTGTAATATAATGTAGTGTAGTAGATCTTTTACATGGATTTTGACATGGGAGTATATTTATCAAAGCGTGACGTTAGAGCTTGCTACAGTCTGCTAGAGTGAAATTCCGCCACTTTCCATTCATTTCTATAGCATTTTTAAAGGCATATTTATCAAAGGGAGAACTTTCACTTTTACTCATTGATAAACAGTCTTTTAAAAATCCCATAGAAATGAATAGAAAGTGGAGGGTTTTCACTCTAGCACTGTAGCGAGCTATAACTTCACTTGTTAATAAATATACCCCATTGTATCAAGACAACTATGAATTAAGAATTATGGTCAAAGAAGCAGGGCTAGAGAGGCAGCCAACCTCAGTAAGGCCAACAAATGGGCACTAAACCCAAGTGGGGCTGGCATTTATATACAGCTATGGGACCTGTTATCCAGAATCCTTGGGATGTGAGGTTTTCTAGATAAGGGGTCTGTCCATTATTTCGATCTCCATACTTTGTCTACTAAAAAATGATTTAAACATGAAATAAACCCAATAGGATTGTTTAGCCTCCAATAAGGATTAATTATATCTTAGTTGGGATCAAGTACAAGGCACTGTTTTATTATTACACAGAAAAAGGAAAACAATTTAAAAATTAGAATAATTAGATGAAAATGGAGTATTTGGGAGATGACCTTCCCATAATTCAGAGCTTTCTGAATAACAGGTTTCCAGATAATGAATCCCATACCTCTACTAAATTTAGTGCCAACATTGGCACGGTGAGGTCACATCTGCAAACCTGTTATAGTGACAAAACTTGGCATGATGACAAAATCACATGTTGTTGCTGCATGACAGCATCAGAGTGATGTCACAGTAATGTGATGATAAATCCATGGTACAGCACTCCAGGAAGTTGTAATTTGTTATACACCTATGGCACATGGCACGCCTAGGTTTTTTGGGTTATTGTAAAACTCTCTACAAAATGTCACATGTTTTAGAAGAAAATAAGAAACCAATTAGATTTTTTTTTATTTTATTGTCAGTTGCAAAAAAGCACTTAACATTTTAAATCAGACAATTTTACTGGAAGCAATATAAAGGCATATTTAAGGTTTATTTTTCTACTGAAGCCCCAGAAAAAAAAGCACTTTATTTACACCATTATTATGAGTCATTCTGAGAAAAGTGCCTTAATTACCTTACTTACAGCAAAATGATGTGTTTATTGTACAATTTCACTTTTAATTAAAACAATAATATAAAATAATAATGTATTGCCTATATCAGTCAGTACTGGGAAAACAACACGTTCCTCAGAAATAAAGATGAAAAATTTAAGACTATAGGCTGCCACTGACAAAACACATAAAAGAACTCGAATTCAAAGGATGAACTGGGGTTTTGTTTTCTATCCTCTGACCCTTTGATAAATATGCCCTATAGTCTGGACATTTTTAAAGGCAATGGTAACCCTCATAACAACATTTATGTAAACTGCTTAGGGCCATTGCAATTTAGATGATTTTTTTTTTAGTTTTCAAGACATTAGCAGTTATTAAACTGCTAATATAAACAATTTGAAATAATGCCACCAGTCAGTCTTTCCGGCCAACTGGCTACAATTGGCTTTAAATGAATTTCCTGAGAAAAGGAAAATCTTGACATGTTAATCTGCATAGAAATTGAAGTTAGTGACCAGAGAAGAGCTAGCAGACATTTGTCTGGTTACTTTTAAGCTGCAAACTGCAAATTAGACTTAACCTTTAGACTTTACCTTTTTGTTTAAACCCAGGAAAGCTTGACGTTGGTTTCATAGATATGTTCTCTATCCCCTGTTTGCATTATACCTTGCAGGGTACCTGTCAGTCTGTTCTGCGTATGACCCCCAACCCTTTCAGTACAACCTAATTAAACCAGTTGCTTGTTTACCTGCCACAACCTTAGCTTGACAAAGAATCTTTCCCTACCATGGAGGTCAAGGTCATGAAATCATCCCAGCTGGGCTGGAAATAGTGGTAATTACCCATGACAATGCACATACTATTTAAAAATAATATGCACTTTGGCACTTTTTATCCAGATGCTTCAAAATTAAGGCAATTGTACACCTACTACACCTGCCCAACTTGTAAGTTTTCTTCCCACACATATTGGGGTCAGAAGTTGTAGTTAGAAAGGCTGAGGGACAGTAGGAATAATCAGGCACACTGGTGATGGAAGGGGAAGATGTCAAAAGGAATATGCTAAGCATTTAGCCTTCAACGAAAACTGTCATGGGTGCATGGAATGCATGCTGTAGTGTAACTACGCCTGAAAGTTACACACTGGTGGCTAAAATAAAGGGGTACAGTCCTGGTCCCTACCATAGCTAAACAACAACAATACAATATTATTATTAAATGGCATTTAAAATAGATTTAGCCTAAATATCTATTGATTGTCATTTATGACACACATACAGTATGCTATACAAGATTTATAATTATGTGTGTATGTTCTGTATTTAGTTGTTTGAGCCAGTAAAGGGCAAGTTATCAGTAACTGACAAACTGGTATCCCATCTCATTTGTTTCAAGTTTCCAGTTGAATTTTTCAAAAAAAAAAGCAGATAGAAGAGCACACAAGTACACATTAATAGAAGTCTTAACACAAGCCCTATTTACAATATTTTTAGAAACTGAAAGGATTAAGAAGGAAATCAACATTCACAGTTTCTGGCATGCTTTTGTTCTACTGCAGTTTCTGGGGCTTTTATTAGAATTTCAATATTCATTGCTGCCCTCGGAATTATTTTGGTCTTCCTGCTTGTTAAACTCAAATAGCACCCAATGACATTATTGAGACCTGCAGGCATAAAATGATGTAATGTATTTGCCAGTTAATGGCTATTTTTTTTTGTTAGCACTGTTACTAAATGCATATTAAGTAATGAAAACGCTAGAAAAAAGGAAACTGATTTAAAAAATGTTTTCTAACATATAAATTCTCGGATTATATGGGCTTCCCCGCTGCAACTGAAGGAAATGACCCAGGATCCCTTAATTCAAATATTTTAGAATACAAAACAGAATATTTTATTTGCAGTATTTTATAGCACTGGAACATATTATTCATAGCTAAAATACTATGTATTATTTCCTATCTATTATTATTAAGTCCCTGCCCCAGTGGAGCTTACAGTCTAATGTCTTTATTGCATTATCCACAGTAGGGTCAGCTTTATTTGGAACAGTTAACCTGCCTGTATGAGAGTGTGGGAGGAAACCTGAGTGCCTAAAGGAAACCCACACAGACATAGGGAAGTGCAGTGCTAACCAATGATCCACCATGCCACCCTTTTGCAAAACCTCTGTGTAGCTGTGCCCCATTTAGTCTTTGTGGTCAATTTAACAAAAGCTGTGGTAGCTTACCTTTATCATGCCCAGAGAGATGCAGGGAGCTCTGCACCCTGCTTTCCATTCACAACAAAGTCCCATTAAAGGAGAAGGAAAGATAAAAACTAAGTAAACTTAATCAGAAAGGTCTATGTAAATACAGCCATAATCACTCACAGAAACGCTGCACTGATTCCTCTATCAAAAGAAACACAGGATTTCTTGTCTCCTTTTTTGTAAACATGTTGTTTGGTTGTCTGACTTCCTATCTCAGAAAAATCTTTCATTGCAGAGTCTGTAAAGTTCTCTCCCCTCTCCTGCTCCCCCCTCCCACCAGAATGCTAAGAACCCCCCCTTCTATAGGAATGTGTGATCTGAGCTATAACAGCTAACTGCAGCAGGAAGCTACTTAAAATGGCAGCTGCTGTCTGCTGTTAAGCAACCAGAGAAAGCTTCCAGAGCTGTTTACTCAGGTATAGTAAAGCTTTCTGCAGAATAAATATAGTGTTCTAGGTGGCACTAATGTGGCAAATCTATTGGCAGTAAAATGCCAAAATGCCTTTCCTTCTTTAACTTACATGCATGTTCTCTAAGTTTGCATACTAAATGTTGCTCTTCAGGCCTTGTTCAATCTTCTGAGCTCAAATGGTTCTTGGTTTCTCTGCAGGATTGTAGAAAAGGGGTACTATAGTGAGCGGGATGCTGCAGATGCTGTCAAGCAAATCCTAGAGGCAGTTGCTGTAAGTATTTTATTATGTCAGATACATTTTATTTTTACTATCAAAATTCTACCGTTGTTTACCTTTAAATGAAGGTGTTGTTGTTAAGGTGTGTTGTAGGGAGTGCTATTCTGAGACAATTTGCAATTGATGGCCATTTATTATTATTTGTGGTTTTTTAGTTATTTTGCTTCTTGTTCAGCAGCTCTCCAGTTTGAAATATAAGCAGTATGCCTGGTTACTGCAGTCCAAATTACCCTAGCAACTAGGCAGTGGTTTGAATGAGAAACTGAAATTTGAATAGGAGAGTATAAAGTATCAAAAACACTAGCAATTGAAAATTTGCTAAGAACTGGCCATTCTATAACATAATAAAAGATGAATTAGCCCTTTAAAGGAACAGTAACATCAAAAAATTAAAGTGTTTTAAAGTAATTAAAATATAATGTGCTGTTGCCCCACAAAAAACTGGTGTTTTTGCTACAGAAAAGCTACTATATAAATAAGCTGCTGTGCAGCCATGGGGGCAGCCATTCAAGCTGGAAAAAAGGAGAAAAGGCACAGGTTACATAGCAGATTACTAGTAGATAAGCCCCATATATGGGGGTTTATCTGTTATCTGCTAAGTAACCTGTGCCTTTTCTCCTTTGAATGGCTGCCCCCATGGCTACACAGCAGCTAACTTATATAAACTATAGTAGTCTTTCTGAGGCAAACACACCAGTTGTAGCAATGCAGGGCAACAGTACATTATATTGTAATTACTTTTATACACTTTCATTTTTTGGTGTTACTGTTCCTTTAAAATACACCCTAATGTATATGGCTTGGTCAGCGATGATGTATTATTCTGTGCATAAAAGTTTTCACATTTGAAGGCTTATTTATCAAAATTCATATCATTGTAATTTTCACATTTTTTTCTACTTCGATTAACCTTGACTATTTTTTAAAAAGTGAATGAAAAACTCAAATTGAAAAGAAAATAAAAAACTAGGACAGCTCCAGTTGACTAATATATGTCTTTACCAGCTTTTAGATGCCAACGTTTTACATTTTTCTTTCTTTTTTTTCCTTAATAAATTTTGAAAACTCAATTTTTTTAAACCATTATTATATTGACAAATATTGCTTTGAGGAAAAAGCATGTACAGGTATGGGACCCATTATCCAGAATGCTTGGGACCTGGGGTTTTACGGATAAGGGATTTTTCCGTAATTTGGATCTCCATACCTTAAGTCTACTAAAGGATTATTTAAACATGAAATGAACCCAATAGGATTGTTTTGCTTCTAATAAGGATTAATTATATCTTAGTTGGGATCAAGTACAAGGTACTGTTGTATTATTACAGAAAAAAGGAAATGATTTTTAAATTATTTGCTTATAATGGGGACTATGGGAGATGGCCTTCCCATAATTCGGAACTTTATAGATAGTGGGTCTCCGGATAACGGATCCCATACCTGTAATTGTGCTTTAAGCTCCCAACTCATGGTGGATTAGATGTACAGTAAATATGTTTTTGTTTTAAAAGGAAAATCTTTCTGTATTTGATGCACAATGGCTCTTTTCTTTAGTTCCACTGGAATTACATTGTTATTGAATTGCCGGCTGCTAAGAACATCTTTCCCCCACACACTGTAAACTGCTATCACTGTGGTTTTAGTTTGGCCCAATCTCAAGTCTGAGATTTTATGGCATCTGACCAAATACAAAGAAATGTAGCCTAAAAACAACAGTTTTTTGTAGAAGATATGTGATCACAATCAGTGTTACGTGTTGGAGAGTGATTAGCAAGATTTTGTGAGCGTTCAGTGTCAGCCTTCATTCTAAAGACTAGTTAGTATCCCTAAACCTTTACAGTATAGATTGATCTGTCAGTCCTGGGAGACCCTATTATGTACAAAGATACAGCATTGCCTGAAGGAATATGTACAGAGAGTAACTGAGATTGTTTAATCCTCTCAGTAGAATAATGACATATAAACTGTATGAAAGGAGTCAGTCTAGTTGTGTTATTGCTGTCTTGTTGATAAAAGGGGGCTATCACTTTACTATATTTATTTACTATATTCTTATTTATGATTTAAATGGGGTCATTGAAAGTAACTCTGTGTTTAATGGAGAATAATGGGTTCAGTGTAAAATGCATTATCTCTGCAGAGGTCAGGATAAATGATATTTTTGTGTGTGTAAGGGCCCAATGAGATTCAGGAGTAGATTTATAAAAGACAGAATAAGAAACCTACGTTATTCCATTTTATCTTTACTAACCTGATTTCCTTGTTTACACATTATTTTATATTTGTCTAGTTACTATAACCCCCTGCCTCCGTTGTTTTTCTTGTCCTGTTTGACCATTTCTGTACATTGCTTCTTCTTTACTTATCAAAAATTCTGTACTGCTCCAATTAAGGAGGATTTACAGCAGGGCCGATCCTGCTATGAGGCAAGGTGAGAACCAGCCTCAGGCAACAAGTAAGCACCTAGAATCACTGGGGGTTGCCTTTCCTTTTAAAGGGCTTAATAAAGTGTTTATATTTATATATTTATATATTTTAGCAAGTATTATAATTTGGCTTAGTGTTGTGGACAAGAAGTCTGAGTAGATAAAAGCTGAAAATACAGATATTTGTGTCACAGATGTATGTGAGCTGGCATGTTTGGGTCACGCAGGAGTGTCAGTGGCTGTAACCGTGTCATTATGGGCAGCAGTATAGGTTAGATGTCACTGTTCCATTATGGGCAGTGGGGATGCTAATCTCCAATTCAGTATGAGCTCACTGCCATTATCCCAGTACTGCCTGGGGCTATCTACACTAGCTAAACATTAGATATGTGAAACACAGCTCTGTATGAAATGGAGTAACTCAGTTTGTTACACACTGTGTCAGTAATTATACCAATGAGAACTCTACATTGTCAGTCTCATATGATATGGCAAAGAAATCCTTAAAAATACTTTTATATATTATAAAGTTTGTCCCCTTACCATCATTTTACCTTGACTATAAAGTCACAATTCACTTCAGTATAATATACCATTCCTTTGCCACCCTTCAGTCTAGCTCAACCTACTAGTTTCTACTTTTGATATTCTTCTTCCTATGCTGTGCACTCTCCCTTCCTCTCCATCTCTATGCTGCCTACTTACTTGTCCCTGGTTTTCTATCTGGGATGTCTCCCCTGCTGTTCCGAGATAGCTTTTATCCAGCTGAAAAGGCATTATCTTTCTCTGCATCTCTTCTCTGTTTCTTCCTACACTATATATTTTTAAACACTAATTACGCTCACTAACTGCCTCTACCTTCCTTATCTAGTTTATGGCAACTGTAATCTCAAAAAACACATTGGTGGGGGACTTCTTCAATATAGTCCCAATAACCTACATTGCCGAATATGTTTAAAATTCTAGCATTTTTTGCCACATTTTGACTTGGCCTGGGCAAATCACTCTGTATGGCTCAGTATATGTATAAATTACTCATTTTGGACAACCTATATTAGCAATATTAGAGAATTATGGAAATGTGTGACAAATGGTGCAGTAAACTGGTACTCCCGCACACAAAGTACCCTGCACCTGTGGGCCAAGTTTCACAGCAGAACTTTGGGGTTACATAGGGAGCTCCTCAACAGAGGAAAATACATAAATTTGGCAGCAGCACAGCAACCCTTTGCTATAACATAATTAAATAACCATAAAATCACCATCTCTGGGGGTGCCAAAAGTTATGCACCCCCAGTGATTGGATTCACTTACCTGATACCGCGGCCCAGCAAGCACCACACGGAGCAATCCTTTTCCTGCTTCTTCTTTCTTCATGTGTACATGTGCAGTAGAGTAAAAACCAGATTTTTGACAAAAAAGACAGCTTTTCCATTCTACTGTGCATGCATCAGCCTTACGGTAGCGAGGAAAGAAGAAGCAGGAAGAAGAGAATCACTCCGTGGTGCTCACTGGAAGAAACCCAGGCTTCTCTGCTAACAGGGCGCCACCTTGGGGTATCAGGTAAGGTAAGTGAATACAATCACTGGGGGTGCCTAAGTTTTCCAACCACCCAGAGATGGTGACTTTTCTTCTCCTTTAAAAAGAAAAACATAACCATTTGACAGACTTGGCTAAAGGATTTCTTTTCATTACCTGGAAAGCAGAGACATCTCTGGGATACAGTTAATGCTTTTAAAGATGTAACTTTCATTTGGCATTACTAGATATTTCAATATTTATTATCTGTCAAACTTTTGGAAACCAGCCTGCAATGTCACCACTGGAGAATACAAATCAGAATGAGCAACTGTGAACAGAAAAGAATAGATTTTTTAAAAAATATTTATCTTAGATTCACCCTGTAACTCAATTAACTGGAAGCACTGACATCTGCATCGTTATTTGTTCAGTACACAAAAACATCTTCATAAAATTTGTACTTTTAGGCATAATTATTTAGTCCTGTAATCAGCACGCTGCAAGCAATTACTATTGGAGCATAAGAGAGAACTTTCAGTAACACAGGAGACAAAGATAAATGGAGTGTCTAATTACTGTGTCTGTGTCTATAACTGTGTTTATTAGCATTAGGCTTGACAGCCAATACAGTGTCTTGCCAGCCCCATGGCAATCTTTTTTCTTAAATATTATCATTCCCACCATGGTGCTGCCTCTATAAGATCTGGGTAACACAGTGGGCTAAGAATGGCACTGCTTTGTCTTGTATACAGAAGACACAGAAAGTATATAATGTGTAATAGACACAGCACTGCTTCTGAATGTACATTGCTTTCCCTTTCATTCAGATCACGTGAGGAATACTGATTTGCTGTATGACTTTCTGTGTTAACAATGTGCACTGCCCCTGAAATGACTTAGAAATGTTCTTATCAGTGTGTAAATATTTGTGCTGGTGTGATGTTTACACTAACATACATCTAGGAATTTATATCATGGAAAATAAAACCCATTAGCCTGAGAAACTCTGCATCAGCCGGTGCAGTTACAGCTCTGAATTCTGAAACAAATCTTTCATCAAGAAAATGCGCAGTCTTACATGTAGTTATTCCGGCCAAATGAGCAGATCTTACAATGTATGACCAGCTTATAGAAACCTATTCTGGTAATGTCGCATGTTTGATCTTTTCCCTGGGCATTATAATAGATGCATTTTTAACTTGCTTTCCAAAATGTATTAAGATTGACACCCTTCAGCCATTGCTCAGCTTTTGAGGTCAAACGTACAGGTCTTTAATACCCAGACTGCGATCTCCCTTTGAATAATGTCTGCTTTCCTAACAAATTGGTTATTACTGAGCTAAGCTACCTATGCAACGTTGATGGCTTTGTAAATATTGTGTTTGTTTTATAGATGACCATTAAATTAGCTGGCAGACAGAATGTAGCCGTTTCCCTCTTTCAAAATGTACTTCTTTGAAGAATGTTTTTGCGTTTTAAATATTCTACACCATCAAAACACTGAAAGACCATGGTCCATAGGAAGACTAGTTGCCTGCGGTTATATCTCGCATGTAGGCATGTATTTCATTATGCATGGAATATAAAAAGTAAGGGCACACAGTGCAACCCAGATAGTGGCCTATTTCCTGTATGCTCTAATGCTATAATGTCAGCTTAAACTACTCAGAAGTCAATAGGACGCATTTTCCCCAGAATTCCAGCAAAATTGCAGAGACAAACAGGTGATTCTCTTGATGCAAATGCGCTGTGTCTGCTGCAGTTGTGTCCAATTTGGCATAATGGACATAACTGCAAGCGTTCTTCGACGAAGGCATCATTTTTAATGATCCACATAATGTGTGTGCAGTATTCTTTTGCCCCAAGTTTGCTGCACCTATTGGCGCCTGGTCAGGACATGGTGGCAGCTTCAGGGTTCCCCTGCGTCAATAAATGCAGCAGTGCCTGAATTAGAACTGAAGGCATGTAGGACTGAGCACACGTTGCACTTATGTATAGTTGCGCTCAGTACTGCTCAGTCCTTTCTGCCTTGCGTTCTGAATGGAGCACCACTGCCCCTATTGACTCAGGGGAACATTGACGTTACCGCCACCTCCTGACCAGGCATTAGCTCCAAGGTTCCCTTCACAATGTGTCAATAGGCGCCTGAAGAATTGGCACAGATGTTACTTGAACACTGAACACCAGAAATGACACCAGGCAGACTGCATCTGATTTGCAAGGAAATGCAGATGCAGTAGTTTTGCAGTGCATCACCCCCTTGTGACTGCAATGAGGCTGGAATTCTGGGGGGAAAAATTTTGCATTGTGGGGAAAATAATATGTCAACTGTACTTTAAACTGAACTGTTCTCACTGCACTTGCTGACCTACATGTTGGATGTGTTTTGCATATTGTTTTATTTTTCATTATATGTTGTACCAAACCATGCAGAATAGTAAAACTTGAAGTTTACACTTTTACTCCTTCCATGATTACTTTTAAGAAATAGAAGGTGTCCTTCATTCAACAGAGCAATTGAAAGGGGAAGAAAAGTGGTGGACTCCTTCCAGTTAAACTCCTTTAGTGGTGAATTCCTCCTACACTTACACTCCTCCTTCTTATTCAAGGGGTAGAAATGTGGAAGTGAGAATCAAAATGAAACCATTATCGTCAGCTCCTTTTAACAGACAAAAATAGACTATTTCTTTAAATATAATCGCATATTTTCTGCTTTTTAGTATTTACATGAAAATGGAATTGTACATAGAGACCTCAAGCCAGAGAATCTACTTTATGCCACTCCAGCACCAGATGCACCACTCAAAATAGGTAAGTGGGACTTCAATAATATTACCATGTTGCCATAGTTCTTTCCTAGAGATTATTATCTCCACTGCCAATGCATGGCTGCTGCACTACATGTACAGCCAAGAGGAATATTTGTGGTGCCATGTAAACTTTCGTACTCTGTCCTTAACTGGAAGGGCTGCTCTAGGAAGCATTGCTATTTGAGAGTCAAAGACTTGGGTCCCCCTGCTTTTCTACAAATTTTAGAAAATAAACTACATCATTGACTATAATGGTGGTATGGGGAAACCCAGGTTCATGTGGAGTCCTGTGTACATGGTCACTAAGAATAGTTTACATATGGGACAGTGGGTTATTCACATAACTAACAATAAGATAAGTAAAGATAAAACTAGAAACTCTATTATGGGAATAAAAAGCAGGGTAATAAATAATATATTATCCCTAAAGTGACATGAGAAATAATACCCAACCCCCATTTATCTACAACTAACTGTCACTTTCAATATCAATTAAAGGCTTTATAATTGCACCTTAGGGATTAACTTAATGCAGTTTAAAATACCCTGTGACACATAATTATGCCAGCTATTGTTCTCATTAACAAGGCCCTTAAATCCATGTTTCTTATTTGTTCAACACAGTATCAGCATTAATTGATACGTGCTGCAACCCACGAGGCAGATATTTATGTTTGCAAATTTACTATGTACCTATTCTGGCATTAACATATACTTCCATGGAGATGGAAACACTTCCATGATGGAGCGCATTGTTCTGTATTTAGAAACAGAGCTGAATAATTGCATCTCAGCACAATCAGAAATATGTGCTTAATTGTCCAATGCTCTTCCCGAAGCCTGGCTAATGCCACATGATGGACGAGGGACATAGAGAAGAATCAGTAAGTGGTGGAAGCAGAGAGAACTAGGAAGCCCATTTACAGGAACAATGACTTAAATTTAATTGGCTTTGGGATTCCTTTAAGTGCAAATATGGAGCATCATGTGAAGAATGAAATCTACAGGGATGGATTGTTAATTAGTATTTATTGCACTCTGTTAAACAGTGATTGTACTTTGCTACAGTAGATTCCTGGGCAGTAGCAAGGAGAACTACTTAAAGACAAATTACAGTTAAATATTAGGATTTATGAGAACCATCATTACTCTATTTCATGAGATATATTGGTATATTGAATGTATATATAATGTATATTTACCCCTTGCGCCCCTTTAAGTGGCCCCATGTGGCACAATGGAAATAAAAAAGAAAAGGTAAAACAGGCATATTATATTGGGTAACAATCGTTAGATAAATTCAACTGGAGGCTGTTGGCAGGAATTCAGAATTTTAAAACTGATTTCCTTTTTCTCTATAGTAATAAAACAGTACCTTGTAATTGATCCCAACTAAGATATAAATAATCCTTATTGGGGGCAGAACAATCCTATTGGGTTTAACTTTTTATTGATTTTTTAGAAGACTTAAGGTATGGAGATCCAAATGAAGGAAAAAGCCCTTATCCAGAATACCCTTGGTCCTGAGCATTCTAGATAATGGGTCCTATACCTGTACAGCCAGTCTCATTTTGAGGATTGGACCAATTAATATAGCCTGCATACCATATGACTTAAGGTGACCATAAACGGACAGATTTAAGCTGCTGATTCGAGTCCTCCAGACTGATTAGTTAGGTTTATCTGCCCGTTTATGGGGACCCTCAACAGGCCTACCTGACTGATTCCTGGCCAAAAATCATCCAAATGTCTATCGGGCGGGCACAATTTTCAGATCTGGGACTGCATTCGTTTATTGATCCCATCCTAGCATGTTTGGCCCTAGGGTCAAAATGATCGAATTAGCCCAATACTGGCCACCTTAAGTGGGCATATCGGGAGAAAGATCTGCTTGTTTGGCGAGGTATGGCCATGATTATAGTGGATGATTTAGCTGTATGTATACAAAGTGACTGATGCAATGTTTTAGAACATTTATTTTAAAATAGGAAAAAAAGTTTCACCTATTTGCTTTCTAATGAATATTCCCTTCTAATTTTTTGGATTTTTATAATTTTCAGCTGATTTTGGTTTGTCTAAAATTGTGGATGATCAAGTAACAATGAAGACAGTGTGCGGCACTCCAGGGTACTGCGGTAAGATCCTTTAGTGACCCATTATACCAAGGGTGCACATACGGGGGGAAGTCAACCATGTCACAGTAACAAATTAATTAGAATTATTTTGATAAAATATGTATAATCTGTATGATTGTATATCTGTATTATTGTTTTATCTCTTAAAACATTATAAGATATATTATTTTATCACCCATCCTTTAGTTAGTTATGATTAAAAAATCATGTAGTTTTTTAAGTAAGATTTTCTTAAGTAAGTGTTTGCTTACTAAAATACACTGAATAAACAGTAGAGCCACTTTAAATTTTAGCATATAAAAAAAAAGTCTATCTAAGGAACTGTTCAGACTCCATTTTTTACTGTGGTGAGCTCTAATTTTACAATTTGAAAATGTACCTCTTGGTGTACTCTAGTTATTTCTGTAGGGAACCAACAAGTAAGAGCACTTCCAGCCTCTAAAATGGCAGCTGTCAAACAGTGGTGTAACTATAGAGGTAGCAGACCAAACGGTCTAGGATCCTGGGGGGGGGGGGGGGGGGGCTGGACTGCAGGGTCTGCCTCCTCTATAAAAACCCCTTCTCCCAGCCTCTGGAGGGGAGCAGGGGACACGAGGGTCCAGTAGGCGAGCACACAGGTGGGTGCGGGTGGGTCCAGGTAGGGTGAATGTGCAAGATTCTTTGGAGATTCCGAAGTTTCTTTGCGTGGCATATAATTATGTCACTGGTCTCACAGCTAGTTATGTCACTGGTCTCACAGCTAGTTAATATCTATAAACTATATTCTATTACATAACCCTGTATTTTTTGCAGATCAAACAGCTTGACAGGATTGCTGTTTTTTTAAACTTAAATAAACCACTTTTTCTAATGATCAATAGAGATGTAGCGAACTGTTCGCCGGCGAACTAATTAGCGCGAACATCGGGTGTTCGGAAGTTCGCAAACTTTCCGCGTATGTTCGCAATTTGGGTTCGCCGCGTTTTTTTTCCGCTGCGTTTTTTCTCTGCGTTTTTTCTCGGCCTAAAAACGCCGCACAACCACACATGGCATTTTTCAGCTTAGTACTGGTGTAAGCAAATTCCGTTTCCATGGTGCTAATAGTGCGAAATAGCAAAAAACGCTGCGTATTTCCGCTAGGTCTGCCAGCTGCCTTTGCGGTTTTATGCAACGCTGTGTCAACAAAGTATTTTTCAGAGAAATTTTTGCCCTTGATCCACCTCCTGCATGCCACTGTCCAGGTTGTGGCACCCTTTAAACAACTTTAAAATCAGTTTTCTGGCCAGAAATGGCTTTTCTAGGTTTTAAAGTTCGCCTTCCCATTGAAGTCTATGGGGTTCACAAAGTTCGCAAATATTTGCGATTTTTGGCGTAAGTTCGCGAATGCTTTTTTTTTGAGGTTCGCTACATCCCTAATGATCAACAACAGAAAACAATGGTTCTGGCACACACAGAGCTAAAGCAATGGATCTGGTGTATATGACTGCATGGAAGCTTCTATCACACAACATTATCAGCCAGATGCATTTCACCCAAGAGGGGCTCACACATAGGCTTCACATTTCCAATATTAACTCCTGATCATCATTTTCAGCCGTACAAATCACATTACTTTGCCAGTGTTATCTCTTTACACAAGACAGGTTTTACTTGACGATGCTCCTTGGGGTATCTAAATAAGGATCAAGAACTACATAATATCTTAGAATGTATGTAGAAAATAATAAAAACAAACAAAGATAAATTGGCAAATTGCCTTCCTCTGTGTAATGTGAATGTACAATGTGTAGTCTTTTTTAATTGACACTTGTTTTGATAAGTAATGAGGCTTGATAATAAGATTTGCTTCGGGGTAGATCCTTATTGAAGGTCGTCATTTACAGAAACTCCCATAATTGAATCATGCAGTAATATCACATGTTTTGTACTGTGCAACCACAATTATTGCTCAGTTGGTTGATTAAATAAAACACTGCTTGGGCTCTGTTTATATAAATTGAGGTGCAGACTAATCAAGCATACATTATTTTATTACAGGGGAAAGACAGATTTAGAAATAAAGTTGCACTCCTTTAATAAATCTGTCAAGATAAATCTGAAGAGATGAAAAATGTTAACTCAAGGTTACAATGAGGAGCTATGGCTGGCTGTTATTTTAACCCCATGGAGTACAAGCACAATCTCCAAAGACAGAAAGACTACAGCGCTTGCAGTTGATGGATACTCTGAATGAGAAATAATTGAATCACTTGGGAAAAATAGCTCACTATGATGTAGGGAACATAAAATGAGATGCCTAGGACTTGTAAACAGTAAAACAACTGAAGGACAAAGCAATAGGGAAAAGTATACCACAGAGGTGGAGACTCTACACTATGAAAATAAAGGAGGTCCTTCAAACAAAGAGGACTCTCTCCTTTATTCTCAGTCTATAGGGAAGCGGATTCACAGATCTTACATCACAAGGAGAACTAGCCAGAGGCAGGGACGTTTATTTATCTTGCATTCGGCTGAAAAAAAGACTACTGAGAAGCCTTATAAATCAATATTCTTAGCAGACGAGTCTGTGACTGATACAGGAATTTTACTCATACAGCATATAATGTAAACACAAAGCACTTGGGAGACTAACCTTCAGGGGAACATGTACCTAGCATCTGCTATCTGCAATACCCCAAAATACAGATATACCAAGTGGTATGAAACAAGTACGAATGGAGGTTTTATTTGGGGGGGAGGTGACAATCCATATGTCATCTGCAAGTATTTGCAAATATGGAACCAGGACTTGCTGTTATCACAATTATAAGTAACAAATCTGGTAACTTAAAATGAACTTATTTATAATGAATTCCAATTTTCTCTGTGGGGATGAGAATTTAAGGATTTTCACAAAACAGAACAAGAAATTCATGATCTGGAAGTGCCATGTTGTATACAGATGATGGGATACCATTTCCCTGCCCTCTTTATATTTATTTCAAATTTTATTTTGTTAAATTTGCCCCTCTTTGGCTTTTTTTTAGTCTAAAGTCTAAAGTTAACCTCACAGTAAGATGCTCCCTGCCTCCCCTTACAATGTCCATATGGCCTTACAGCAGTTTTCCCCCCAGAATAGGTTATTTCAGGTACATTTTCCTGACATGCTAAAGTGTGTGAGCCGTGGGGAGTATATCCATGTGCCATCTTTCCTCTCTGCCAGATGTATTTGCTTTCTCAGCTGCCAGAAAATGTTCCCAGATCTTCAGATCTTTTGTACATGCATATTCTGCGCTATTCTTGGAGACAGTGTTATTCTCTGTCGCAGTGAGAAACTGCTGACAAACATTGCTACCCACACCGCAGCAAAGTCTGCTATTAAGCAACTGTCATATGATGTATTCCTTTAAATGTTTTATTTTCTTAGTTTCTCAATTTTTATGACAACATAGACTTATTTTGCCTCTTCATATGAGGCAGTGGCTGTACATTATACATCTGCTTCCTGGCTTGAATAATTTGTTCCTGTCAGACTAAATGCTTGTGTAATTTTGTTAAATTCATGCTAATTTAATATTTCAGCCTCCCTGTTGAATAAAACAGTGCAGTGTTGTATAGAGAGCTGGATCTGTTAATATAAAAATATCCATGATAAAATACTCAGAGCATATTTAATAAGCAGGAGGCTAATTAGAGTGTGCCTTTTGTCTTGCTGTAGCCATAGTAATAAAATGGCTATGATCAGAGATGTTAAACTGGTGGTTTCTTTACTGTTCTACATAACTCACAGCCTGGAGAGCTGAACCATTGAAGTCTGACAATCTGTAGGTTCTATGTAGGCAGCACAGTAGGGCCTAAAATATAATGGCAAAGAGTCAATGGAAAGATGCTTTAGGTGTAATATAATAACAGAAGTTAAGTTACTATTAATATACAGTTGTGCTGACATGTTTTACAGTGCTTTACAGTGATTATAGATAATACCCCATTCTCACATTCTATGGCCAATTTTATCAGGCGTTAGTTAACCTGGCTGTAGAGTTTTAGAGACCGGACAACCCAGAGAAAACTTACACAAGCACAGGGAGAAGGTACAAACTCCTTGCAGACAGTGCCCTTTCTGGAATCGAGCCAAGGACCCAAGTGCTGCTAACCACTGCACCACCATGCCAAACCATAGCAACCAATCCTCTCGTAGAGTTTACAGGTTGTACAAACAGGTTGCAATGCATGTTGATAAAAAGAATTTCAATAATATCCATCCTGAGGGCTGATTCACTAAAGTTCGATAAGTTTTATCGCATGCTTTTTTGCATAAAAATAGACATAAAAATTAACGCGCGATTCGCTACAGTATTACCGCATGCGTTAAGTCGCATATCGCATGCGTTAATTTACGCGCTACCGCATGCGCGCCGAAATAACACTAACGCATGATTCACAAACACTTAGATGCGCTAAATATCACATTAGTCTATGCGAAAATTAACACCTACTTGAGGCAGGCGGTAATTATAGAAAAGTCCAGTTCATGAGCTTTTGGCAATAAAATAAGGACTTTGCAGTGGGATTTATTCAAGTCTGTGTTGGCCCTAGAGTGATGCAGCCTCCAGTTTGCAGGGAAATGGGCATTTTCAGTACAGTAATTTTCCGAAAGTAATGGCATGTATGGCTAATATGGCATGCGTTTTTTCGCACGAGGCAAATATTTGTACGCGGGACGTTGATTAGCGCTCGTTTCGTCAAATACCGCACGAAAATAGTCTTCGCGACTAAAATAACGCAAGCAGCATTGCGCGCAAATTAACGCAAGTATGCTTTTAGTGAATCGTACGTTAAGAAGCGATAAAATTTTTAGTGCATGCTATAAATAACGCACGTTTTATCGACCTTTAGTGAATCAACCCTCTGTTTCCATTTACCTGTTTTTTAACTAGAACTTTCCAAGAATCTAATATAATGCACTCATTTTGCCCATGTGCAGTTGTCCATAGTAACGAATAAGATGTTTGTTTTTAAACAGGTGACTTATAAATGCGACCTGCTGAATGTTTGATATAGGTGACAAGTAGAAAACTTTAACACATTGCACATTTTATTAAATTTCTCGGTGCAATAATCCTTCCCCATTCAGCAGGGTTGGACAGGGCCGACGGGACACCAGGAAAAATCCCGGTGGGCCCCGGCAGCCCAGACCTGACCCTTCCACCGCTCCCCCGGCCTGACCGCTCCTGCCCTGATGCGTTAAATTTACGCGCTCGGGGGAGGACGTTGGGTGGGGGCCCTGCGAAGGGGGTAAGGGGTCCCTCTGGGTGCTATGGGCGCTGGCACCTGTAGGGCCCTTCACCCCCAAGTCCGACCCTGCCATTCAGTGTGGGAGAGGTGAATGTGCAGGAACCATGGCAGGATATAGGAAAATGCAACTTTTTTCAAGCACATCAGGCATACAGGGGCGATTCTGGACATAACCGGAAATTCGGCTCTTAAAATTACCAGGAACGGCTTTTTGCCGCCCCTGGTAACTCGCCTAATGGCAGAAGCGCCCCTGCAGGCATATTACACAACATGTTTTGATCATATTTAAAGATATAGTCCAATTAAATATGTGAAGAAGTAAGAACACATCTCTGTTTAATAAGCTGTAACAAAGTTCTGTGTATAAGAGAACTGCCCATATGCCTGGACAAAGTTTCACAAAAATTTTATTGTGCCAAATCTAAAATAGACAATAAAGTAAGGCCAAACTACATTTGATGTATAAGCACATACACTAAGCGGACACACCAATTTAATCTACACATATAAATACAACAGAAATATGGGTTTTAATATGCAGTGTAACTCTCACGGGGCCATTTACTAACTGTCAGATTCTCAGAGCTAAAATTCACAGAAAAAAAAGTCACAACTTTTCTGAGATTTACTACGCGTCAAAACAGCTAAAAATCCAAACCCAACAATTTTCCTTATAAAATCTGCCGAAGCCAATGGAATTGTTACCAAATACATGCCTAATTATTTTATTATAATGCATATTGCTAACATTCTGTGCTGCAATAATTGGTCAGAGTTTATTAGCTTTTATTGTCCTTCAAGCCCCCTAGCAAACCTATTTATATTGACTGTAAATTTGATATACAGTGGTGTGAAAAACTATTTGCCCCCTTCCTGATTTCTTATTCTTTTGCATGTTTGTCACACAAAATGTTTCTGATCATCAAACACATGTAACTATTAGTCAAAGATAACACAAGTAAACACAAAATGCAGTTTTTAAATGAGGGTTTTTATTATTTAGGGAGAAAAAAAATCCAAACCTACATGGCCCTGTGTGAAAAAGTAATTGCCCCCTGAACCTAATAACTGGTTGGGCCACCCTTAGCAGCAATAACTGCAATCAAGCGTTTGCGATAACTTGCAACGAGTCTTTTACAGCGCTCTGGAGGAATTTTGGCCCACTCATCTTTGCAGAATTGTTGTAATTCAGCTTTATTTGAGGGTTTTCTAGCATGAACCGCCTTTTTAAGGTCATGCAACAACATCTCAATAGGATTCAGGTCAGGACTTTGACTAGGCCACTCCAAAGTCTTCATTTTGTTTTTCTTCAGCCATTCAGAGGTGGATTTGCTGGTGTGTTTTGGGTCATTGTCCTCCTGCAGCACCCAAGATCGCTTCAGCTTGAGTTGACGAACAGATGGCAGGACATTCTCCTTCAGGATTTTTTGGTAGACAGTAGAATTCATGGTTCCATCTATCACAGCAAGCCTTCCAGGTCCTGAAGCAGCAAAACAACCCCAGACCATCACACTACCACCACCATATTTTACTGTTGGTATGATGTTCTTTTTCTGAAATGCTGTGTTACTTTTACACCAGATGTAACGGGACACGCACCTTCCAAAAAGTTCAACTTTTGTCTCGTCGGTCCACAAGATATTTTCCCAAAAGTCTTGGCAATCATTGAGATGTTTTTTAGCAAAATTGAGACGAGCCATAATGTTCTTTTTGCTTAAAAGTGGTTTGCGCCTTGGAAATCTGCCATGCAGGCCGTTTTTGCCCAGTCTCTTTCTTATGGTGGAGTCGTGAACACTGACCTTAATTGAGGCAAGTGAGGCCTGCAGTTCTTTAGATGTTGTCCTGGGGTCTTTTCTGGCCTCTCGGATGAGTTGTCTCTGCGCTCTTGGGGTAATTTTGGTCGGCCGGCCACTCCTGGGAAGGTTCACCACTGTTCCATGTTTTTGCCATTTGTGGATAATGGCTCTCACTGTGGTTCGCTGGAGTCCCAAAGCTTTAGAAATGGCTTTATAACCTTTACCAGACTGATAGATCTCAATTACTTTTGTTCTCATTTGTTCCTGAATTTCTTTAGATCTTGGCATGATGTCTAGCTTTTGAGGTGCTTTTGGGCTACTTCTCTGTGTCAGGTAGCTCCTATTTAAGGGATTTCTTGATTGAAACAGGTGTGGCAGTAATCAGGCCTGGGGGTGACTACAGAAATTGATATTGAAATTGAAAATTGAAATTGATAAACCACAGTTAAGTTATTTTTTAACAAGGGGGGCAATCACTTTTTCACACAGGGCCATGTAGATTTGGAGTTTTTTTTCTCCCTTAATAACGTAAACCTTCATTTAAAAACTGCATTTTGTGTTCAATTATGTTATCTTTGACTAATAGTTAACGGTTTTTGATGAGCAGAAACATTTAAGTGTGACAAACATGCAAAAGAATAAGAAATCAGGAAGGGGGCAAATAGTTTTTCACACCACTGTATGACTTGGTATTGGAAATACTGTATGCTAACAATATAATCTTAAAGCACTTTATACATAGAGATGATCATCAAAACAGAAACATTTAGTTAAGGGAAAAGGAATAAACAAGAAAGTTATAGCAAAACTGTTAAAAAGACAACGGCAAAATAAAGGGCAGAAGCCTGGCAGGAATAAATCCAGTGACCTAGAGGCTGATGAACTGATAAAGCTTTAAAGCAAAGTCACATGACATATATGAGGGAACATATTAGAGAGGAAGGCAGATTGTGTTTTCTGGAGGAGTAATTTTCAGGCTTTATAAATGAATGAAATAGAAAGAAAAAATTAAATGTTCTTTCTACTAATATATCCTGCAGTGCACTGCCATGTAATGAATGCTATGAAGGACTTCTATATTAGTAATAAGAATCAAAGTGCAGCAACACTGGCTTGGATTATTTACTTGAAATGGCTCAAATCAGTAGCTTGATAAGTAGAAGATTAATGATAAAATACAGCATCTTGTAAAAGTATCCAGACTTTGGGTTGTTTGGGATATATTTTTCTGTCATGTTGTCATTTCATTTATAATGCAATTTATTTTTTTTAACCTTTAGGCAACCCAAAAAAATGAAATATGCATTTCAGGTCAATGCCTGGCAGCAGTGGAGCAAACGTTTGTTGCGTTGCAGCAGTGGAGTCCTAGGTTCAATTACAACCAGGGCAATACCTGCAGCAAGTCTGTCCTGTATTTGGCTTAGTCCTGTGTTTGGGCCCTCACTCCAACAGTTTGTATACCTGTCCTTGTAATTTTATATAGGTCACCAGGGAACTAGGGGTAGGCAGAAGAGGTACCTGCCTAGGGCGCAACAGTAAAGAGGTGCTAGGCAGGTACCTCTGTTACCATCCCTAGTCCAGGATCTCTTACCCCCACCGCTGATTTCCAGGTTGCTCCCCCCTCTGTGCACCGTCTCTGCAGTTTAGTGCTGCACTTCGGTCTAGGGGGGGGTAAGCAATGGTGGGGGCAAGGTGCAGGGTGGCCGGCTGGGTCACCTGGGTCTCTATACAGGAGAAAGATCTGCCTGTATAGAGACCTCACCAAACGCACAGATCTTATAGTATATGGCCAGCTTTAGATTGTAAGCGAGAGGAGAGACTGATGTAAGTGATGAATAATCTCTATAAAGTATTGCAGAATATGGCGGCGACATATAAGTAAGAATAATAATGCTTTCATATTTCGAAAATTTGCAAAACAATACAAGCTTATTTTAAAATAGTGCAATGGATTCTCAACTAAATTAAGATCATGGCTCTGGCCGAATACATGCAAGTCACCATTTAATTCTCCAGTGTTTCAAAATCAGTCTGGAACAGTGCACAAAGCTGGTACATAGTTACCCAAAGACTTCAGTTTGTAATTACTGCAAAAGGTGGCTCTAAAATAATTACAGTGAACCAATTCCTACTCTCATTTAAATCCTTTGCTTCTCTAACTAACCTCATACCTACACATAGCTAAGCTATATAGCAATGGCAGATTAATATTCAATGGCAACTGCCATGTACTCTTTGACAGGATATCTGGAATATAACCTTTCCATGAAAATGGAGATGTGAATAATTTAAACAAATGACATAAGGGCTTCAGACAGATAACTACTGAGAATAAGATGAGAAAAAATAAGTAGAATAAACCAAAAAAGAAAAGAGAGAGAGTGAGTGAATTTCAAAGACTGAACTGGTGATGCTGATCTGTGAAGGCACCCATTCAGTCCAGCCTTGGATCCAGCTTTGGATCTGCAGAAAAAGCAGAAAAAGTAATAGGGATTGGTTTGGCTGCATCATATATCCTATCTCACTAGAACCAGAACCAGAAGGTGGGGAACAAAGACAAAATCAATGTTACTCCCACCAGCCCACCCTTCATGAATACAATGCTCTTAACTGTCAACAGTGCTGTATTCATGGGGGGGGGGGTAGGTCTTTGCACTTCACTTTGGAGCACAAAAACCTGTAGCACTGGTTCTAAGTGCAGGGTGCATAAAACAAGGCTGTGCCTGTTGTGTACTTTTTTGCACTTTGCCCTGTACTTTGTAAATGAGCCTAACAGTGCTTTTCTGAGAAGTCATGAAGAATAATTCACCATGTTTTTGCCCTGCATTTTGTTTCTCAGAATTCTTGCTCCAATTGGGCTGAAAATCATTTATCCAGTAAGTGTTTTATCTCAAAGGATGAGATACTGAGAAAAAGGGTACTACCTAAACATAGGTGGAAGGGCTATGCTGCATGGTCTATAATGATATATCTACATACAGATATTAATACCTTCATAAGTCTATAGTTGTAAAGAAAATTAATATTTTTGTTATTTTATTCTAGCACCTGAAATTCTAAGGGGATGTGCCTATGGGCCAGAAGTGGACATGTGGTCTGTAGGAATCATTACCTATATACTGTGAGTAAACAAAGATGTAGCTACAAATATAACACCTCTTTCTCTTGATTATTTATGGAGACTCTGTTTAGATCATTTATTAGAATTCTCCATTACACTAAAATTTAATTTAGTTAGGCATCCGATAACATGCTTGGTATGTGGGTTTAGAAGTTGAGTCTTGGTGATTTCTAAAAGAACTCATAATATTTTGTGCATATTTTAGTGTTCAGCCATGCATGCTGAGGTGCAAGTATCTTTGTAAAAGGTGTTTAATGATGAACAATATAGTTGCTGAATTTACATTTAATGAGCCCTACAGTGTTCCATTACAACCTGTTTTCTGTACCTCACTACAGCGCAAGGCAGTGTTATCCCAGTTTTATACCCTCTTGCCCTTGAGTAAAGCTCATATTGCAAGAATATAATTAGTGAGGCTAACCTCAACTGATAGTACAGTAGTGACCCAGATTGCATGACAGACTTTGCCCGGGTGCTGCCATTGCACTGGGCTCAGTTGTTGCAGCTGCTTTACAAATTATCTCCATTGTGTTCACCTGTTACTTTACTTTCACTCCGTTTCACCATATTCCTTGACCTTCTTACACTACACATTCCTTTCCTGCACTTGCCTTGTGGTTTGAGCAGTTGGAGATGGTAAGCCCAATGACCTATATTATTTGTGGTATAGCGTTCCTTCAATAGGACTGTGATACAACGATAGACTTTGTTTGACTTGATTCTTTAACCTATTAACATTTTCAAACTATTCAGCGTAATATTTTTGAGAAACATTGCTACAAAATAATGTATAAATTAGCCAAAGACATTTGCATTAAGAATTGAATATCAATACCCTCAATCTGATTAAATCATTTTCACGTTTCTTTAGGGCGTTATCATATCTAATGTATATATTGCACCAAATTGTTTAAAATATATTGCGTTGCTTTAGCTGCTGCTTTTATTTTAGCCCTTCACTAAGGATAGATGTTCTTTTACGTATCTCTTATAGTTTCACTGGGATCATTCAGTGTGATCTTTTACCTCGGAAAATAGCCAGTCTGTACTCCAAAGATGTACAGTATTCTGCCTTGATAAAAACAATGGCATATGGCAGATTAATCCTTTGTTTAGACTCCTGTCTGCTTTACTGTCACTGGAGGTTTGCATCTGATGAATGTATTTACAACAATCTGTTTCGGTAACTGTTCTTATTTACCATTTTAATAGATGGACATTATTTTAGATTTTATTTTGCAATGTTTCTATATATGACATAACTAACAGTACTTTGATATTAGATTGTAAACAATTTAGGGAATGTGGAAACCCCCTATAAAAATGTGACTATATAAAAAGTACCTGAACATTTTTATGGCAAAATTGCGTAATTATAAATCAAGTGCTTCTGTACAAGCCTCAGTTGCTTTTTGTATTATAAGGCATAAATGCTCTATTGCTACAGCTATGAGATCCCTCTTCTGGAAACCCATTATCCAGAAAGTTTTGAATTACAGGAGGGCCAACAATATAGAAATTAATTGTATTTGACCTATAGAGTCCCTTTTAAGCAAACAATTCTAATTTTCCAAAATTATTTCCTTTTTCTCTGTAATAATAAAACTGTACCTTGTACTTGATGGTAACTAAGCTGCATGGATCCATATTGCAAAAAATCCTATTGGAGATCCAAATTACAGAAAGAACCCTTATCCAGAAAACTCCAGGTCCCAAGCATTCTGAATAATAAATTCCATACCTGTACATGGAAACAGTTTATTATTGAGCAACTCCTCCCACAATAGCGTTTAAATTTTTTTTCCCTTTATTATGTCACCAGCAGATTCAAGCCTGTTCTTGGTCAGTAAAATGGCTACACGCTCTAGAGAGTCTTTAAAAAAATGTAAACCATAAAAACATTTTTTAGTGGAAATGTACCCATTGAAACTATTTAATATAAAGTTATATTATTTTTTTTACTTTTCAAAATGGTTTGATTTTTGGTGTTGTCTTATCTGGCAACTTAATGCTCAGTAGAAGGCCGTTATAATGAACAGGGACCCTTTTATTCATAGTACTGTAAAAAGCACTTTGCACCCCTCACTCACTATTAAAGGAACAGTAACACCAAAAAAATATATATATTTTAAAGAAATTAAACTATAATGTACTGCTGCCCTGCACTGGTAAAAGTTTTGTGTTTGCTTCAGAAACATTACTAGAGTTTATATAAACCCTGGTGTGTAGCCATGGGGGCAGCCATTTAAAAGAAGAAAAGGCACAGGTTATATAGCAGCTAACAGATACACCCTGTAGAATACAATGGTGTCTTATCTGTTATCTGCTATGTAACCTGTGCCTTTTCTCCTTTTTTCCAACTTGAATGGCTGCCCCCATGGCTACACAGCAGCTTATTTATATAAACTATAGTAATGTTCCTGAAGCAAACACCCCAGTTTTACCAGTGCAGGGCCACAGTACATTATATTTCAATTACTTTAGAACACTTTCAATTTTTGGTGTTACTGTTCCTTTAACCTAAGACACTAGATTATTGGTGTTAAACTATACAGGACCATGGCACAAATCATTTTACCAAAATAAATTGTTGCACTTTGCACTGAGTCAACAGTTAGCTAAATAAGGCCTCTTCTCTTTTTAGTTTCTCTTTTAATTTAGGTAATAGGCCAAAGTCAAATATATTTTCTTGCATTTTCTTAACACAGACTTTGTGGTTTCGAGCCTTTCTATGATGAGCGAGGAGACCAGTACATGTTCAAGAGAATTCTTAACTGTGATTATGACTTTGTCTCCCCCTGGTGGGATGATGTGTCTTTAAATGCCAAGGACTTGGTGAGTACAATAATGTCTATTTGTGTTCTGAGTTTATCGGATTACCTTGAAAACGCTCTCTCAGTTAAAGTGAACACTTATTGGTTCAATACTATGTCTTTATTTAAAACAAGCTTTTCCTTGCTTATCCTCGTGCTAATGCATTAAAGGAAAGGTCACCTTTCTGAGAACTACTCTTAATTATAAGATTATTTTAAGGACCGACTGAACAGTGATACAAATGTGAAATAAATTCACTTTATCTAGAGTTCCTTTGGTATTGTAAAAGAAAAGCCAATGAAGTGGTTCCAGCCATTCCTAATTCTAATAACCACACTTTCTATGTTAATATATCCTACTGTTGTTGGTAAATATTTAGGAGACCCTCATTCAAAGATGGACCATTTGTCTGTGGTGGGAAACTGTCTCAATGTTAGATCAATTGCCCCAATTTAAACATTGGCCTGAGGCAGGGTGAGGTAAGAGCAATATCTGGTATTGCAGTAAAAGATTGATAAAAGTGTCAAAATGTCATGTTACACACATAGCTGGAAGAGATAAGGCTGTGCGATGCCTAGCAGATCACCCCCTCCATGATTGCGTGTCAGATTAGCTACTGCTAATGTCTAGAAAAACACAAGACCACCGTTATTTTGAAGCCTCTCGTATCACAACCTGCTTTCACTAGACTTGTATTTTGTTTGCATAATAAATAACTCAGCAATTCTGAAAAATACTTGTGTTCGAGTCTCGTTTTATGGCAAGTTGCTTTGGGTTACAAAATTACCAACACTTTATCACGATTTTACCTGCTTTGAGTACATATCAACTATACTGTTTTTTTCTATATAGAGTCAACAAAAGATATTTTTGTTTTATAACGTTTCTTTAGTATAGTGAAATCAACCAAACTGCCCAACTACATGAGCTCTAAGTAGGGCCAGTTTGATTAAACCGTAAGGTCTATTAAACTCAATATCATGGGGCTGGCTCTGTTTTAAAGAAAACCTGAAATTTTACAGTGCAGTTTCTCTGTCCTAAGTGTACATAATGCTAACAGGTACCTTGAATTGCACTAGGCACTAAGTCTGTACAGGAAGAATGCTCAGGAATTAGGGGCCCATAGCCCTTTATGCAGGGGTGATTCTGTCCCCCATGCTGCCATGAGGTGGCAATGGGTTGATGAAACCAGCTCAACTACATTTAAAAGAAAAATACATATATTTATCTGGTTATGTTAGTGATTTGCATGTGATTACCCTGAGAGCCTATAGACAGGAATGAGATTGTTGTGCATGTTGTGGTTATTGGTGCACATGTTTGGATAGTACTATAGCTGTCAGTCAGAATTGCATTGCAACAACAGATGTTCATGGTATTCAATAGACCTAAAGCCAATATGGCATTAGTCTGAACTTGTTATGTGCTAGCCATATGGCATTTGTATTCCTTTTTTTTATATATTGTACTTGGTGTAGTGCCAGTGCTATACAGATGGCTGCTAATGAAATCATGTAATGTTATATTTACACTTTTCTCGCAATATTTCCAAAATATTTCAAAATATTCAAATATATTACATATATTCAAAATATTTCAGTATTTTTATCATTATTAGTGATGAGCAAAATTTTCAACATTGGTGAATTTTTTCATAAAAAAAAATTTTTTTTGCTGCAACCAAAATTCGCCAAGCATCAAAAAAGTATACTGGCTTTTAGCATCACAACATGTCTTTTCTTATTATATGTATAAATGTACAATTTTCAATGTTTTTCAATGCCTTTATGTATGATGTTATATAAGGTTAATTATTTTGCTATTTATAAGTCTATTTTGTCTTATTGCTAAAACTTACATTTTTGAAAATTTGTTAATAGGTTAAGAAATTAATTGTATTTGATCCAAAAAAGCGTCTTACCACACAGCAAGCGTTACAGCACCCCTGGGTGACAGGAAAAGCAGCTAACTTTGCCCACATGGACAATGCTCAAAAGAAGCTTCAAGAATTCAATGCCCGGCGCAAACTGAAAGTATGTACTAAATGAGTTACTATATCTTAATTAGGGTATGTCCTAGGAATAAGGCCAATTGTGTGTGTTGGACCTCAATTTGAACTGGCATTTATAGCCCAGCATTTTGCTCTATCCCCCATATGTAATGAAATGCACTAAGTTTGCCCATGAGCAGTAACCCATAGCAACCAATAAGATGTTTGCTTTTAAATAGGTGGCCAGTGAATGCTACCTGCTAATTAATTTCTATAGGTTACTGCTCATGGGCAAACTTAGGGGTCGATTCAATAAAGTCCGAATTATTTCCCAAGGAAAGTCTCCCATAGGGCTCAATGGCACTCTGCAGCTCCAACCTGGCCCAAGGAAAGTCTCCCATAGGGCTCAATGGCACTCTGCAGCTTCAACCTGGCCCAAGGAAAGTCTCCCATAGGGCTCAATGGCACTCTGCAGCTCCAACCTGGCCCAAGGAAAGTCTCCCATAGGGCTCAATGGCACTCTGCAGCTCCAACCTGGGCCAAGGAAAGTCTCCCATAGGGCTCAATGGCACTCTGCAGCTCCAACCTGGCCCAAGGAAAGTCTCCCATAGGGCTCAATGGCACTCTGCAGCTTCAACCTGGCCCAAGGAAAGTCTCCCATAGGGCTCAATGGCACTCTGCAGCTCCAACCTGGCCCAAGGAAAGTCTCCCATAGGGCTCAATGCCACTCTGCAGCTTCAACCTGGTCCAAGGAAAGTCTCCCATAGGGCTCAATGGCACTCTGCAGCTCCAACCTGGCCCAAGGAAAGTCTCCCATAGGGCTCAATGGCACTCTGCAGCTCCAACCTGGCCCAAGGAAAGTCTCCCATAGGACTCAATGGCACTCTGCAGCTCCAACCTGGCCCAAGGAAAGCCTCCTATAGGGCTCAATGGCACTCTGCAGCTTCAACCTGGCCCAAGGAAAGTCTCCCATAGGACTCAATGGCACTCTGCAGCTCCAACCTGGCCCAAGGAAAGTCTCCCATAGGGCTCAATGGCACTCTGCAGCTCCAACCCGGCCCAAGGAAAGTCTCCCATAGGGCTCAATGGCACTCTGCAGCTTCAACCTGGTCCAAGGAAAGTCTCCCATAGGGCTCAATGGCACTCTGCAGCTCCAACCTGGCCCAAGGAAAGTCTCCCATAGGGCTCAATGGCACTCTGCAGCTCCAACCTGGCCCAAGGAAAGTCTCCCATAGGACTCAATGGCACTCTGCAGCTCCAACCTGGCCCAAGGAAAGCCTCCTATAGGGCTCAATGGCACTCTGCAGCTTCAACCTGGCCCAAGGAAAGTCTCCCATAGGACTCAATGGCACTCTGCAGCTCCAACCTGGCCCAAGGAAAGTCTCCCATAGGGCTCAATGGCACTCTGCAGCTCCAACCCGGCCCAAGGAAAGTCTCCCATAGGGCTCAATGGCACTCTGCAGCTTCAACCCGGCCCAAGGAAAGCCTCCCATAGGGCTCAATGGCACTCTGCAGCTCCAACCTGGCCCGAGGAAAGTCTCCCATAGGGCTCAATGGCACTCTGCAGCTCCAACCTGGCCCAAGGAAAGTCTCCCATAGGGCTCAATGGCACTCTGCAGCTCCAACCTGGCCCAAGGAAAGTCTCCCATAGGGCTCAATGGCACTCTGCAGCTCCAACCTGGCCCAAGGAAAGTCTCCCATAGGGCTCAATGGCACTCTGCAGCTCCAACCTGGCCCAAGGAAAGTCTCCCATAGGGCTCAATGCCACTCTGCAGCTTCAACCTGGCCCAAGGAAAGTCTCCCATAGGGCTCAATGGCACTCTGCAGCTCCAACCTGGCCCAAGGAAAGTCTCCCATAGGGCTCAATGGCACTCTGCAGCTCCAACCTGGCCCAAGGAAAGTCTCCCATAGGGCTCAATGGCACTCTGCAGCTCCAACCTGGCCCAAGGAAAGTCTCCCATAGGGCTCAATGGCACTCTGCAGCTCCAACCCGGCCCAAGGAAAGTCTCCCATAGGGCTCAATGGCACTCTGCAGCTCCAACCCGGCCCAAGGAAAGTCACGATACCGAAGCTTGAATGAATCCGAAACTTTTGTACTCGTTGCGACAAATACGATTTTATCGCACAAATTGTCGCAAAGTACGAAAGCAAATTAACGAATTAATCGGACCTGTCGTACTTGAATGAATGTGCCCCTTAGTGTCTTGTATTACATAAGCCCAATTGTATCTTAATATAAATTCAGGAGTATGTGCTTGTTTAACTCAAGTTACCCAAATACAGTTCATATAAGACAGTCTCTAGGTTTAGACTATTAAAAGGTTTTGGGACATGAGGTTCCCCTCATGCATTAATTATGTAGGCCTCAAAAAAGAAGGGGCTACATTTCCTCTCAGTTCCAGACTGGAGCTATTAGCAAATCAGATTTTCTCTAGTCATAAGCTAATGGTATTGATAGTGATATATTAATGGCAGTACTAAAATGCCTTGCCCACAGTTCCAACTTTTTTAATTTTTAGTTGAGAAAAATTCATCTAACAAGTACATATGTGTATGCAATATGGCTTATTTGTTTTGCTTTGTTTCCCCTTTTCAGGCAGCTGTAAAAGCTGTGGTAGCTTCATCTCGCTTGGGGAGTGCTGGAAGTCACAGCAGCCATGACAGCAATAAGCCAAGTAGAAATCCATCTCCAGTGCAAGAGAGCGTTTGTGAAGAAACCCCAACTCAGGAAACTAAACAGGTGGAGGAAGGAGGGTCTTGAGTCAACAGTCTCCATGTTTTGGTCCTCGTATCTGCCATTTCATGCACAGTCAACATCATCCTTTCTATTAGCAAGAAAGATTCCTTAGCATGGCCTCCAGGCAGTTCTCTTTGAGAGATGCAATGAAATGTGCAAGTTGATAATCTTCTGTAAATGCATGTGACTGCTTATAAAATAGTGCAAGACTGACTTGAGATATGGAGGTGTTTATCTCATACTATACCGGCGCGTGAACTTTAACAAGCAACACAATTTCCTTAATATAACCTTGATATGCATAGGATCTACACAGTAGGAAATGTATGGTGTGTGTAGTGTTTCATTTTACATTTTTTATAAAGGTATTGGACTTTCTAGAGGTTACGCTACTAGTTTCATTTGACAATATTATCATGTCCTTGGAGTAAATATGAAATAGGAACAATAACCTTTTAGTTATATATAAAAAAAAAAACCTGTTTACAATAAAAAAAAGTATACTCATTTATGCAAAAAAATAAAATAAAAAACAGAAAAACATTCCACGGAAACACACAACTAGGCTTCAGTGGTTGTAAAGCTCAGTGTTACCATAGCTTGTATTAAGAATGCCTTACTATAATAACACTTTGTATACAGTATTTTATTAACCAAAAAAAGCACTTTTCATAGATTTTATGTTACTGCGATGTTTAGAATTGCAAATGTATAACAAGTTAAATGAAAGTACATCATAATTTGTTATTTCAGCCTTGTTTGCTATTTAAACTCCAGCACAGATTTGGTGTGTTTATCTACATGAAATCTGGAACAAATTAGTGCCAATATACTACTTTCCAGATTTATTTCTAGAGGCATTTTGTCTCCAGGCCTGAGGTCCAAGCAGGGTGCTATGGTCCTGCTGAGCAGCAGTTGTAGGTAGGAGGTGTTTGGGAAAGGTCTTCTGCACATCACAAATGTAGGTTTTGATTGCCAGCAGTGCAGAAGGCACCTTTGTTAGCACAGAAGAGGAATAGTTGCTGAGGGATAGCAGATATAGGACCAAATTCAATTTGATGAAAAAAAAAACATATCTCCTAATTGAATGATAGGTTTTTATCATAGACTTTAATTGCGTTTTCACATGATAAAACCTGGGATAAATGTTCCCCATCAACTTGAATCTGACCCAAATGGACCAAATTTAGTACTATGAGCAAATGTTATTTTATGGTTTCTCAGGTGAAAATTTTATGGGCATGATTCATTTTGAGGAGAAAAAAACTTCTTTGCCAATTCAGTTGCAGTTTTCCAGTGGACTTTAGTAGTGATAAATAGTGGGGTAAGTTTTTAAAATTGAATCTAAATTGCATCTATGGCAAAATTTGGACTTGAATTAGGAGATAAGCTTTTCTTATTAAATCTGGCCCAATACTGGTGTAATAAAGATTAAATGAGTAACGTTATAAATGCATTCACTTATATACAACTTGGTTTAGTATCTTATTTTAATTAGAAGAGTAGCACAATTCTGGTAAAGCTGATGTTAGTATGTTCATATACATTAACAGATGAGAACCCAGAAGCACAGGGCACCCTATGGTATGTGCATTATACCTTTGTTACCTACAGTCACATGATACTTGCCAAGATGAGTATATGTCATCGGGTGCTCCTCCAAACACCTATAAATACTCATACCTAGAGTATAGCTGCCCTACTGCCAAATAACTCTCTATGACTGCATCACATGCAAGGCACTGTCACATCACTTAAAGTAACCAAGTAAAGGTGTGGATGAAACAAATGAAATAATATATTTAATATAACCTTTTCCATGTTTAATACGTCTTTAGAATGTGCTGGATTGTATAGCAACAATGTCTGATGGGAAAAGTCTTGTTTCACTCTATGGCCATAAATATCTGACAAAAAAACTGAATGTATTAGATTTGATGTCAAAATTTGCTATGAGAATGTATGGCAATAATACAACATACAAGCACTCCAATGGCAAAAGCTTTCTTCCTCAAGTGAACATGGGTGTCTTATGGATATCTACCAAGGGTACATTACAGATCTCTTCTTCCATGCTTCTAATGAATATGGTGTTAGTTGTATAATCCCAGTTCAGTGGAGGGCTCATGTGGTTCCACTTTATCACTTTCACTTTCTGTACTCTGGAACAAGGGGCTAAATCATTTAATCATAGGGAACTTTAAGGGAGTGCTTACTTAATATCAGGGCACCCCTTCCTTCCACCTCCCAGGCTTTTAAATAGGGGCATTAAATACAGCTTTAGGGTACAAAACAATGGTGTCCGCTTCCCGTATAGCCACCTAATTGGACTGGGGTACTATTCTTTCCATAAACTTGAACCTATTGCCAGTTGTGCTAAGCCGAGTTACTTATGGCTACAGGCAACACAAACATTCAGATGTAAGGGTAATAGGGATTCACTGAGTAGTCGGCTGATGAGGAGATACATTAACTTTTTATAGTCTCAGACAAAGAGGAAAATACTATTATATAATTATTATACTGTAAGATCAGATTTCCACCGAGTGTCAGAGCCAATAATGTTTGCATTCTGAGTGCAAGTGCCATACATTTGTTCAATCAGTGCCATATGAAAGGATAAAACTGGTTTAGATTGTCAGGTGGCATTCCTTAAATACACCTTTGCCCATTAAAACCCACATATGCTGAATGGAAGGAGGAGGAATCTTTAGGCAATGTATAAACTAAACAACAATAATTGCATCCCCCTAAAATTGGCATTATTGGTATTTTCTAATTGTTGTATTGAAATTGTTTTGCCTATAAAAGATTAAAGCAGAAATCCAGACACCGCTTTAACTGTGTGTACCCTATTAAAGGAAACCACCTTTGCATCAAAAAGGGTCAGCTTGGGAGCCTAGTGGGCTGCAAATTATATTGGCTTTGCTGTCTGGATATTTCAAATAGCAGCAAAGATTGGAAAACCCCCATCTTGCAATTTTTGCTAATGTGTACCACATTTACACTGTGGCCTTATCCACATGCAAGAGACAAGAATAAGGGGCCGATTCACTAAAGGTCGATAAAACGAGTGCTATATATAGAATGCGTTAAAAATCTTATCACTTCTTATTTTTTGTGACTTAACGCTCGATTCACTAAAAGGACACTTGTCATAATTAAAAAAACGATGTTCTTTTGTTATTTAACTCGTGATGAGTGATTTTCTTGTGTTATTTTCCGCCGCGTGCGTTATTTCCCGCCGTGTGAGATTAGCGCACGATTTTACGCACATAACCATTACTTTCTGAAAACTACTTTTCTGAAAATTACCATTTCCCTGAAAACTGGAGGCTGCATCACACTAGGATGATCACAAACCGACTGCAAACTCCATGTTGTGTTGCCAAACACTCACAAACCGCAATGTTCTTTAAGTACCGCCTGCCCCAAGTAGGTGTTAATATTCGCACAGATTAATGCGATATTTAGCGAGTTTAACGCTTCTTATGTGTTTGTGAATCATGTGTTAGTATTATTTCTATTCGCTAATTAACTCAATGCGTTAGAAATAACGCTTTGCAAAGATGCGTTTTTTTGCGCATGCGATATGCAGATTAACGCATGCAAAATGACTTTGCTGAATCGTTACTTATTTATCGCATGCTTTTTAACGCAAAAAAAGCATGTGATATGCGTTATCGACCTTTAGTGAATTGGCCCCTAAAAGTGCTGTGTACCTCTTGCCATTTTATTGGCATTAAACATGGGCAGTAACTAAACCTTAAATGAAAAAAATAATTTTACAATGACCATTTTCCCTTTAACTTATTTTACATCTTTCCTGCAGCTCTGTTTGTTCATTTGTTACACTAGTTAAACTTTTAGGCACACTGACCCTGACTAGTTAGGTTATTAGGTTCTCTGATTCTGACTAGTTAGGTGGTCAAGCACACGTTAAGATCTTACAGGTGGTGATATGGGGCAAATGTAGGCTAATTCGATCATTTGGCCTTGGGGCCAAACAATCGAATTATAACGGCGGCAATGGGCGCAGTCGGTTCAGGGACCGCATCAACGAGCTGATGTAGTCCCCGATCCGACTAAATCTTTTAACCTGCCCGATCGATATCTGCCCAATTTCAGGCCAGATATCCCCTATGCCCCTTGTTGCTGCCCCTACACAGGCCGATAAGGGACCGATATTGGCAGCTACAATTGGCCTGTGTATGGCCACCTTAACAATGACAATCAAGCAATTGTTTGGCTGTCTATGTAGAAAAGCAATAAAAACACAAATATAACCTCACAACCAGTGTGGTTTGTGGCTGCAGGGGACACTGACCCTAGTGTGATTTTTTAAGGTTCATCTTGGAGACAGACAAAATTTTAAGGATAATAAGCTTTGCTGTTATATTACCCATTTATTCCCTGTTCATTGCTTGTTATATGGTGGGACTTTGTCTTCCAAAGTGCGGGAAATAGGCATCCAACCTGCTATGCTCCTGCTTATGCTGACATACAGCTTGTAGGATTTGGCCTCAACAGGGAGAGCCTCTAAGGTTCGACATCCCAGCATAAAACATATATCCTGAGAGACACCCTCCCTTTATTGTTTGGAACATGGGTACTGTAACACCAGAGTCCATTAGGAATGGAGAGTGTGTAGCTTAGTATATTGTAATACACTGTGTACAGGGTTTAATCACACCTAGATATTAAAGGCACAGTACAATAATGGCTGAAGGTCTGCAGGTTGGACACCTTGCTGTAGGCTGTATAATTGACTTTTAATAGATCACTGGCTCTAATGAACATTATACTCTGCATTAGAAAGGCCCCTAACACAGCTGAAATAAAGGGACACTCAGGAAACATGGGTGTCTCCTCAATAAAACTTCTAACAACTCCCAGCACTGCATGAAAGAAAATGGTGTAGGGATCGCATGATTTCTGCCATCATAAAAACAGGTTCATTATACATATGTACACAGTGCAGCCAGTTGTCAGTTACAGCAAATGGTAACTACTAAAATTGTACATACAAAATTAAGAATTCCAAGCATAAAGGCATCATATATTCACTTCTGGGAAATGTACAAATGTTGGTGTAACCCATAAAAGTAAAAGTAAATGTCTGGTTGCTACAGGTTACCACACAGTTGCAAAGCGTATATCTGAGATATCGTTATCTAAAAAGATTTCTGTTTTATTCATGCTCATAGGGTGAGAAGGAGAGAGGCATGGAGGTTGAGCAAACAACACGCACACTACTCTCAGTAAAGCCAGATACCAACTCCAAAGCATTTCCAAGTACAGTTTGCAAGTACAAAATAAACATTTTTTTGAGTTGCTTGTCCTTTAGTAAGTTGTGAGCTTGCACAATACGCACATTGAGTAGATATTGGGAGAGATCTGAAGAATTTGCATAGATAACACTTTAAGGGGCAGGGTAGATAAAAGGATACCTTGGCAAGGCTTTGGAACCCAATATAAGCCAAAACTATATGGATAGCAAAGAGGAAACCTGCAGGCCCCTGTAAACATTAAGGCAGTTCTAGTTCCACCAGTTAGAAGGATGGAGATCAGATTCCATAATATATTCAAGATGGTATCAGTGTGTATATAGCACATCTTCCCAATTACATTATCTAACCAAAGGGTTCCTTCTGCTCTGCCCCGAAACTGTCCCTCTACACTTCTGTAATGGATGGTTCTATAGTGCTTAGTTGTGCGCCAGTACTAGACACAAAGGATGAAATTATACACAAACAATGCTTATTTAATCAACATCTATTTTCCTTTATGTAGACTGAAGGGGATTTTAAAATTACCCACAAGCAAAAAGACCTATTTAATCTACTTTCATTCTTTGATACACATCAGGGGACAAAACAGACACAAGGTTTGTAAGGCACCCTCAGAAGGGCTTTATAAGTGCACCAAGGGGACCTTAGGAGAGTCATTTGAGCTCTTACCATGGCAGTTACCCAGCAAGCCTTGCGGTACACCCATGTGCCCCTGTGGGGCTCCAGCCTTGTACTAGATTTCCTGGTGTAAATGTGTTGGGAGGGAGAAAACATGGTGCTATTAGAATGTCTGTAGATTTCCTTCTTTACATTTATGCTCAAATCCCATGCCTTTTCTAGATATTTGTTTGCATTGACTATGTTTAATATAAGGACTATTCCGGGCTGGAACTATGTACTGAAAGATGCATGTAATGAATACTAAGAATAAAGCCAATCTAGATAAATAAACAAGCATGATATTGTATGGTTTCTAATATCACTCAACAAATCCAATAGCTTTAGACTTGCCACTACTAGATACTGTATATTGTGATCTGGATAAGCAAAAACCTTATTAGAAATATTACAGAATTTAATGCTCATATTATATTTGCTCATATTATATTTGCAAGCCCCAGACCTATGGGGGGGGTATGAATGTAGCTTACATGGAAAGAGCAGAACTAGAAAGGGAAGTTTGAGAACAAACTTCATGTTGGGTTGAAAAACGTGAAGTCACTGAATGAAATCTGATCTGTTGTTGGCTCCGCCCACTTTTTCTAACCTTGGATCACAGTTATATAGTAAAAACCACAGTGCAAAGTTTGGGGACCCTGGTTTTAATAGTGTCTGAATGGCAGCAACTTAAATTTCCCCACTGAAAGTCAACGACATCTGATTGGCGGTTGGTGGCTCCGCCCACTTTTTCTAACCTGGAACTGCAGTTACCCAGTGACTAACTCTGCGACGTTTAGGGACCCTAGGATTAATAGTTACAGAACGGCAGCAGTTTAAATATAAACCAAAAAAAGTCAATAGGCAAATTGTGATTGGTGGTTGGTGGCTACGCCCACTTTTTCTAACCTTGAGTCGAAGTTACCCAGTGACAAACAGTGGGCACCCTGGCATAAATAGTGTGAGAATGACAGCATTTTAAATTTAAACCAATAAAATTCAATGGATGAAATCCGATTGGCTGTAAGTGGCCCAACCTACTTTTCCTATTTTTGAACTGCAGTCCCCCAGTGACCAACTTTGCAAAGTTTGGGGGACTCAGGCATAAAAATTGTGAGACTGACAGCATTTTACACTTCACCATTGAAAGTAAATAGATGAAATGTGATTGGCTGTTGGTGGCTCCGCAGCTTTTTCTAACTTTGAATGACAAATACCCAGTTACAAACTCTGGAAAGTTTAAGTATCTGGAATTAATACTTAAATAATGGCATCAGTTCAATATAAACCAATGAAATTTAATGGGTAGAAATGGATTGGCTGTTGGTGGCTCCGCACACTTGTTCTAACCCTGAATATGTAGTCAGCCAGTGACTGACTGTGCAAAGTTTGGGAACCCTGACATAAATAGTGTGAGAAAAGCAGCATTTTAAATTTAAACCAAAAAAATTCAATAGGTGAAGTCTGATTGGCTGTTGGTGGCTCCACCCACTTTTTAAAACCAAAAAATGCAGTTCCCTAGTGACCCTGGTGTTAATACTGTGAGAATGGCAGCAGGTTGAATTTCCCCATTGAAAACCAATAGTAAAAATCTGATTGGCTACTGGTGGCCCCACCCACTTTTTCCGACTCTGGACCGCAGTTACCTGCAAAGTTTGGGGACCTTAGTATTAATATTTAAAGAATGGCCGCAGTTTAAATTTAAATATAAGTCTGTAGGTGAAATCTGATTGGCTGTTGTTGGCCCCACCCACTTTTCTAAACTTGGAACATAGTCACCCAGTGACAAACTGTGCAAAGTTTGGGGACCCTGACATTAAACATGTGAGAATGGCAGCAGTTAAAATTTCCCCACTGAAAACAATGAAAGAAATCTGATTGGCTGTTGGTGGCCCCGCCCACTTTTTCAAAACTAAAACTGCAGTCCCCTAGTGACCAACTGTGAAAAGTTTGGGGACCCTGGTGTTAATACTGTGAGACTGGCAGCAGATTGGATTTCTCCATTAAAAGTCAATTGGTAAAATCTGATTCGCTGTTGGTGGCCACACCCACTTAAAAAAATACAAAAAAACTTAAATGCGTAGTCACCCAGTGACTGACTGTGCAAAGTTTGGGAACTCTGGCAACAAACCAATAAAAATCAATAGGTGAAATCTGATTGGCTGTTGGTGGCTCCACCCACTTTTCAAAACTAAAACTGCAGTCCCCTAGTGACCAACTGTGAAAAGTTTGGGGACCCTATTGTTAATACTGTCAGAATGGCAGCAGGTTTAATTTCCCTATTGAAAGTCAATAGGTAAACTCTGATTGGCTGTTGGTGGCTTCACCCACTTTTTCTTACCTGGTGCCTAACTCTGCAAAGTTTGGGGACCCCGGCGTTATTGCTGTGAGAATGGCAGCAGGTAGAATTTCCACCAAGTCAATAGGTAAAATCTGATTGGCTGTTCACAGCTCCACCCACTTTTGGGCATCCAACAATCATCATATTTTCATTCAGGCTGATCTCATGTGATTCGAGTTTGGGGAGTGTAGCCTCAAAGCTGTAAGATTGGCAGCAGTTTCAATTTTCCCATTAAAGTCAATGGGTAAAATTTGATTGGCTGTTGGTGGCTCCACCCCCTTTTAAAACTAAAACTGCAGTCCCCTAGTGACCAACTGTGAAAGGTTTGGGGACCCTGGTGTAAATACTGTGAGAATGGCAGCAGGTTGTATTTCCCCAATTAAAGTCAATGGGTGAAATATGATTGGCTGCTGTTGGCCCCTCCCACTTTGGGGGTCATCCAACAAATGTTGCTGTTTCATTTGGGGTGACCCCATGATTATGTTATTCAAGTTTGGGGGGTGTAGCTTCAAAGCTGTAAGTGTGGCAGCAGTTTGAAAATCTTCCCTGTCAAAGTCAATGGGAAAATTGGGGTGTTGGGAGCGGCGCCACAAAAAGACGGGGGGCGGGATCCCTTAGAAAAGCACAAGCAACCTGCTCCGCTATAGGGCGAAGAAGTGTGGGGAGTTTGGGTATTGTACCCCTAAAACTGTAGGAGGAGTAGCGTTTAGAAAATGGGGGGCGCTAAGAATAAGAAGAAGAAGTGGAAGAACAGTCTGTGGGGTTTCAGCCCAACACAATAAGAAGCACATGACTGGCCGCACGGCCAACTGTCAGTTATAATAATGGTTTTCTCACTTCATTTCTGGGATCAGAGGTAAGTGGAGCGCTGGGGAGCACTGGGGGGCATTTATAGGAAAATAGTGGCATAAATGCATAAAATCGCTATGTAATCACGCCACTAGGGGGCGCCTGGGATACTGGCGTTGGTTTTGCACATATTCTGTCATTTTGATAAATATAAAATGTGATTATGGGAGAGTTGGGCTCGGGGAGCAGGGAGACTGCGAACGTCTCGGGATAAATACAAGTAAAACATAACATTTGGGGTTCAGATTCATCTTCTAATATTAATATTCACATTTCCCTGTATTTTTATATGTATTTTATAAAGTGTAAATTTAAAGCTTATTGGGGAAAAGTCTGAAATGTCCCATTTGTCCCATCAACTAACAGTCGCTCTGGGTGACAGTTGGGCACTTTGTGTTTAGGTTTCTCTTCTAATGCTCTAATTAATATTCCTATTTCTCTCTGTATCTCAATTTATTTATAAAATTGCCGTATCTTAAAGCTTTTTATGGAAAAAATTGCCACTTCCCAGCTGCTAATGGGCTGCTTGAGGCTGGTGACAGTTACTGACAGGCAGCCATTGCTTTCCTCAGTATCTCCTATCAGAGCTGCAACCTGTAGTCCTATAACTGTCACTGGCCTACATGTCCCAGCATCCCCTATCAGAGCTGCAGTCTGTAGTCCTATAACTGTCACTGGCCTACATGTCCCAGCATCCCCTATCAGAGCTGCAGTCTGTAGTCCTATAACTGTTACTGGCCTACGTGTCCCAGCATCCCCTATCTGAGCTGCAGCCTGTAGTCCTATAACTGTCACTGGCCTACATGTCCCAGCATCCCCTATCAGAGTTGCAGCCTGTAGTCCTATAACTGTCACTGGCCTACATGTCCCAGCATCCCCTATCAGAGTTGCAGCCTGTAGTCCTATAACTGTCACTGGCCTACGTGTCCCAGCATCCCCTATCAGAGCTGCAGTCTGTAGTCCTATAACTGTCACTGGCCTACGTGTCCCAGCATCCCCTATCAGAGCTGCAGCCTGTAGTCCTATAACTGTCACTGGCCTACGTGTCCCAGCATCCTCTATCAGAGCTCAGAGCTGCAGCCTGTAGTCCTATAACTGTCACTGGCCTACGTGTCCCAGCATCCTCTATCAGAGCTGCAGCCTGTAGTCCTATAACTGTCACTGGCCTACGTGTCCCAGCATCCCCTATCAGAGCTGCAGCCTGTAGTCCTATAACTGTCACTGGCCTACGTGTCCCAGCATCCCCTATCAGAGCTCAGAGCTGCAGCCTGTAGTCCTATAACTGTCACTGGCCTACGTGTCCCAGCATCCTCTATCAGAGCTGCAGCCTGTAGTCCTATAACTGTCACTGGCCTACGTGTCCCAGCATCTCTTATCAGAGCTGCAGTCTGTAGTTCTATAACTGTCACTGGCCTACATGTCCCAGCATCCCCTATCAGAGCTGCAGCCTGTAGTCCTATGTCACTGGCCTACATGTCCCAGCATCCCCTATCAGAGCTGCAGCCTGTAGTCCTATAACTGTCACTGGCCTACATGTCCCAGCATCCCCTATCAGAGCTGCAGTCTGTAGTCCTATAACTGTCACTGGCCTACGTGTCCCAGCATCCCCTATCAGAGTTGCAGCCTGTAGTCCTATGTCACTGGCCTACGTGTCCCAGCATCTCTTATCAGAGCTGCAGTCTGTAGTCCTATAACTGTCACTGGCCTACGTCTCCCAGCATCCCCTATCAGAGCTGCAGCCTGTAGTCCTATAACTGTCACTGGCCTACATGTCCCAGCATCCCCTATCAAAGCTGCAGTCTGTAGTCCTATACCTGTCACTGGCCTACGTGTCCCAGCATCCCCTATCAGAGCTGCAGTCTGTAGTCCTATAACTGTCACTGGCCTACGTGTCCCAGCATCCCCTATCAGAGCTGCAGTCTGTAGTCCTATAACTGTCACTGGCCTACGTGTCCCAGCATCCCCTATCAGAGCTGCAGCCTGTAGTCCTATTACTGTTACTGGCCTACGTGTCCCAGCATCCCCTATCAGAGCTGCAGCCTGTAGTCCTATGTCACTGGCCTACGTGTCCCAGCATCCCCTATCAGAGCTGCAGCCTGTAGTCCTATGTCACTGGCCTACGTGTCCCACCATCCAATATCAGAGCTGCAGCCCGTAGTCCTATAACTGTCACTGGCCTACGTGTCCCAGCATCCCCTATCAGATCTGCAGTCTGTAGCCCTATAACTGTCACTGGCCTACGTGTCCCAGCATCCCCTATCAGATCTGCAGTCTGTAGCCCTATAACTGTCACTGGCCTACATGTCCCAGCATCCCCTATCAGATCTGCAGTCTGTAGCCCTATAACTGTCGCTGGCCTACGTGTCCCAGCATCCCCTATCAGAGCTCCAGCCTGTAGCCCTATAACTGTCACTGGCCTACGTGTCCCAGCATCCCCTATCAGAGCTCCAGCCTGTAGCCCTATAACTGTCACTGGCCTACATGTCCCACCATCCAATATCAGAGCTGCAGCCTGTAGCCCTATAACTGTCGCTGGCCTACGTGTCCCAGCATCCCCTATCAGAGCTGCAGTCTGTAGCCCTATAACTGTCGCTGGCCTACGTGTCCCAGCATCCTCTATCAGAGCTGCAGCCTGTAGTCCTATAACTGTCACTGGCCTACGTGTCCCAGCATCCTCTATCAGAGCTGCAGTCTGTAGCCCTATAACTGTCACTGGCCTACGTGTCCCAGCATCCTCTATCAGAGCTGCAGCCTGTAGTCCTATAACTGTCACTGGCCTACGTGTCCCAGCATCCTCTATCAGATCTGCAGTCTGTGTCCCTTGTCATCTGGTTGTCAGTGTTCCATTTACCTTAGTACCATTTAGTGAGGTGATCCAGCAGCCAATTACAGTTGGGCTACTGTGATTGGCTGTAACCCATACAGCTAATCTGTACCATACAGACACTCACACAGGGGATACAGTTAAGCAGCCCCATCATTCCCAACCCATTGGCCTTTATATTTCATGAAATCCAAATAAGTTCCTGTAACCCTCCCCTTGCTTTCTATGGGATCCCCTCTATTTGGGAGCTGCCATTCTTGCTACTCCCCCTATGTGCAGATTGATACCCCCGGCCCATGTATTGGTACATTCTGTATAACAGTCAGGCTCTCAGTATCTCTTGCTAGTAATGATGGCATCACATGGACTGGAGCAAGGGATTGTGGGAGTTCTAGTAACAGCTGAGCGCTTCATGTTATGTAGCCATGATCTGTAACAGGAGGGCCCCCACCAATCACTATTGGTATATACCAGTACCCAAAGGCCCTGCTTTATCTGTGCCCATTCTCATGGGAAACCCTAACAGCTAGGGGGATTTAAAGGGGCAAATGATCAGATATTAATTTTACAGACAGGAGAGATTTAGATGAGAACAGATCAGCAGGTCCCCTCACTATCCGCCATCAGCTTATAGGCCCTGCCATTGGTTTCCTAGAAGTTCTGCCCTGCCCAGAGATTGCCTACAGTTATTTTGCGCCTATATATATATATATATCAAACTCAACAGTAGAAAGCACTCACAGCTACAGCATCAATCAGGTCAGTGATTTATTTCAGCTTACCATCTACGCGTTTCGATCACCACAGGATCGTCATCCTGATGACGATCCTGTGGTGATCGAAACGCGTAGATGGTATGCTGAAATAAATCACTGACCTGATTGATGCTGTAGCTGTGAGTGCTTTCTACTGTTGAGTTTGATGTATTATTTTTGTCAGCACCCAGCCTGTGCCCGATACTGGTGAGTGCCGATTCTTTGCAAGACTATATATATATATATATATATATATATATATTAGGAAACACAGGTAGGAGTCAGTACAATATGGCACATCTGCCCCCATTGGCCGCTCCTGGGGTGCCATGTATAATGCCAGGCATGACAGGAGCGCATTGGATTATAACAGTGTCAGTTCCCCAACCTGTGGCCCCCCAGCTGTTGCTGAACTACAGTTCCCAGCATCCCCATCAGATCTCCAACCTATGGTGCTCAGTTGTTTGTGACCAATAAAGTTTGGTGGGGATATCGTGCTGCTGTGAGGCTGCTCCTTATCAGCAGGGACTGGGCCTCATGTTATAATAGAAGGGAGGAGGGATGGGGCCAAATACAACCTGTTTCACTCTCATTTCAAGGGGAACTTCACCTTATATGCTGTTATTGCACAGATTTTGTTAGGATGCTAACCTGAGAGCTGCAGCTGCAGAACAGATTGTTCTTGAGCTCTGTGAGGGCGGCTCCCTCCATGACCTCATCAAGAGCAACAGCCAATCCCTGAAGGAGCCCTGGATTGGCTACATCTGCAGGGAAGTATTAAAGGTAAGGCCAGAATAACCCCTTATGGACTCATCTATGATTTTGCATTACATATATATATTTATTTATTATAGATCATCATTCTGCTAAAATGTGTTACACTCTTGGGAATATTTAGATTTATGTCTGTTATTCTTATAACCTACATCTCAATCCCCCCAGGGGCTCCACCACATCCATCAGCACCGGGCCGTACATAGGGACATCAAGAGCCCGAACATCATGCTAACAAAGGAGGGGAGAGTGAAGTTGAGTGAGTAAAACTTCATAATTCAGGTTTTTATTGTATTGCATTTAAAAAGTCATTTTTCATTGATAAATATAATCTGGCATTTCAGTCGACTTTGGACTCTGCTGGGACCTGGACCCACAGACTGAAATGTGCGAAGAGCCTGACGGGACTGCACACTGAATGGCACCCGAGGCCATAAGGAGGAAGGACATGGACCTGGCGTACGACACCAAAGTAAGTTGTACTTATAACAGGGTGCATTTACCTATCAATGTTAATGGGACATAAAAGCAGTGGGAGGAGCCGATGGCATGCAGGCAGGCACTGATGGAAGAACCACCCCAGTAACAACTGAATCACCCACTAACCCAGTTCTCTCCTTCTAATGTTCTTTGGTGTCTCTTTTCCAGTGTGACATCTGGTCGCTGGGGATAACTGCCATAGAAATGGCCGAGGGAAAGCCATGTAAGTAAATCTCAACAATTTGTGGATATTTATTCTATACTTTGAGCAGCAGATATTCTGTAGCAGAATGGGAAGAACTGGGACTTATTTGCTATTTTCAGCAAAAAAAAAAATACCCACTTTTTTCTTTAGTTGAAATAAATAGTACAGTATATAGACTTGGATGGATCTGATATATGTGTTTTTGTCTTTCAGCACACTACGACCAATACCCGGTGGAGGACATCATAATCGAGAGTCAACCACCGAAGCTTCAAGCCAACACCTGGTGAGTCCTTCCCAGCTCGTGTCACTAGATGCTCCCACAGCTCAGAGCTGAACTGAATGAAATGGGCTCTATTTTCACCAAATAATGCTAAAAGCTCTTTTTCCTTTTTTTCCAGGTCACAACAATTCCATTCCTTCTTGGAGTTGTGTCTGAGAAAGGATCCTGCGGAGCGATGGAGCGCCAAGGAACTCCTGCGGCACCCCTTCATTGCTGAACTGCCGCCCAAGAAGATCATCAGGGCTGAGATTCGGAAACACCTTCAGGCTCAGCAGAGGCGGCCGGCCAAGAGAGGTGAGGAGATCCATTCTATCTGGTACGACTGCGCCATCATGAACACTAAACTGAGAAGCTGTTGGTCTTATTAAAGTGGCGCTAGGGATAATGAACATATTTTGAAGGCTACACCACCTTAATGCTACATTTTAGTAAAATAGTGACAATGGGATTCTAAGACAATTTAGAATAGGAAAAAATAGGAATTTAATTTCAGCTCTGATTTTTTTTTATCTATACAGGAGTGAGGGAAGCAGCTCTCTGGGCCAGGAAACAGCTGCGTCGGGCTTGTGCCTTCTGCGCTTGTGCCTTCCACGCTTGTGCCTGTGCCTTCTGCGCTTGTGCCTGTGCCTTCCGCACTTGTGCCTGTGTCTTCTGCGCTTGTGCCTGTGCCTTCTGCGCTTGTGCCTGTGCCTTCCGCACTTGTGCCTGTGCCTTCCCAGGATGAGTCTCTGCAATAACATCCTAGGAGAAACACCCTCAGGGAAGGGTACGGTCTCCATTAAATATCCCTATACATTGGGCCTACAGAGCCTTAGGCCAACACTTTTTACAGTATATAGTTCTAATGGACACTCTATAATTAATTTAAATGCTAATTGTATACACATTTAAAATAAGACGCTTAGACTTAGACATACATGTGAATCTGTATTATAATTTTTTTCCTGCCTGCACCCCTTGTACTGTTGCCCAATGCAAAGGAGAATTCAGTTTGAGCATAAAATCCTTTGTAATGCCATTGTTCTTAATGAATATTCATAATGACACATTACTTATTGGTTTTCATTCTATTTTACAGCTCCACCAGCAGAGCCTGCGCCTCCATCTGAAGCTCCAGGAGAATCCGCTTTTCAGAAACCCATAACTCCACCAGTGGCGTCTCCTCTCCCAATTACAGCTACACCCCCAGCAGTGTATGTAACACTCTATACACAACCTCCACCCACCATTTCTATCTCCCCTTCAGCCATAGTTCCACCAGTGGCCCTTTTTCTCCAACATCTACACCAGCACAGACTTTACATTCCAATAGTGGGATCCAATTTTAATATGTGCAGCTCCACCAGTTGGATTCCTGCTTTTAGAGAGCACAATTCCAGCAGTGGCGCCTCACTTTGTAGGTCTCATTCTCTGTTTCTTTCTTTGGGTACACCACCAGCCCCTCTTTCTTTTCCTGCTGCTCCTCTACCAACAGACCACCATACTAATACATCATACAGTATTTGCAGTTTCACCAACCTTAGCTCAAACAGTGCATCCACCGCCGTCAGTCTTAGCCTCCAACATCTACATTTCAGACAAGCACAGCTCCAACACCACCTTACAGCACCCTACAGAGGCTCCTCCCTTTATAATCCATTAAAAATACTGCCAGTACATTAGATAGCTTTAACAAAGGGTTACATGCCTTTTAGCAAGGTAAAAATACAGGGACACTGACATAAACCCTTAGTAGAAGTTGATCCAGGGACTAGTCCGATTGCCCTTTGGGAGTCAGGAAGGAATTTTTTCCCCCTCTGAGGCAAATTGGCTCTGGCTTCAGATGGGGTTTTTTTGCCTTCCTCTGTATCAACTATTAAATAGGAACCTTCCATCCACACTAAAACTTAAACTTAATGTAAATGAGAACTTTCCAACCTAAACTAATATGCATAACTTAAATCATATCTAAATTATAAATAAATATTTTAATACATATTTGAATGGTGTTTTGCATTTTTATAGTATTGACAGGGAAGTTTACAGAGGGTGGAGACCTGTGGTGCAAGGGAGAAGGGTAACTAAAAAGAGAAGGTGGAATCAGGGGGCAGGGGTGGGAGAAATGGGTGAAGGGAGATCCTAAGGTGAAGAAATGTAAACAGGGAATAAGCCATGTTTGAACCCAGACCTAGTGACCGTCACTGAGCTCAGAGCTTTGGTCAGTGGCCAAAGCCTTGAAGGGCAATTTCAATTCAACACATATTTAAAATTCACATAAAATGATAGATAGTGCATATATATATATATATATATATATAGAAACAACAACAAGAGACCCTCTGCACTCACCCATTATCAATATATATATAGGACATTAAGACATTCGGTGCATTAAGCTACTAAGAAATGCCAACTTGACGTATATTACAATATATGGACAAACAATCCCTGTTTTGCTTAAAGGGAAGGGCATTTCTTAGTAGCTTAATGCACCGAATGTCTTAATGTCCTATATATATTGATAATGGGTGAGTGCAGAGGATCTCTTGTTGTTGTTTCTATGTATTTTGTGGTCACAGCCTCATTGCACCCCCGCCTAATGGTTTAAAATTTAGTGGTTGAGCACAACTTTCCCCTTTTTTTGCTATATATATATATATATCTGGGTTTAAGAGGAACAGAAGACTATTAAATTAATACACTTGTTACATTTTGGGCCATCCCATAAATATGTCTCTGCCATTAGTGATCTTTGGTCCTTGGAGAAACAGACCCATAAACATGTCTCTGCCAATAGAACCCTTTGGGCCTAGGAGAAAAAGACCCATAAATATGTCTCTGCCATTAGTGATCTTTGGTCCTTGGAGAAACAGACCCATAAACATGTCTCTGCCAATAGAACCCTTTGGGTCTAGGAGAAAAAGACCCATAAATATGTCTCTGCCAATAGAACCCTTTGGGCCTAGGAGAAACAGACCCATAAACATATCTCTGCCAATAGAACCCTTTGGGCCTAGGAGAAACAGACCCATAAATATGTCTCTGCCAATAGAACCCTTTGGGCCTAGGAGAAAAAGACCCATGAACATGTCACTGTTAGCAGAAGACTATTGCCCTGGATGAGGGCAGCTGATATACATGCCATTGCCATGAGTATTATTATTGGGGCAGAGGAATGGCAGGTCCCAACAGGCAGGACCAACAGTTAAAGTAGGCAGGCACTCCGGGATTCCAGAAAAAGTAGCTATCAAGCTCAGGTGTACAGTAAAATCAAAATAATTTTATTAACATATACACATAAATGATATAAAGCATAGAAAGAAAAATCTCACCCGAGAAATTGCTACAATATTAGTCAGAGTGGCAAAATCTACAGTTTGGTACATCCTGAGAAAGAAAGCAAACACTGGTGAACTCAGCAACGCAAAAAGACCTGGACGTCCACTGAAAACAACAGTGGTAGATGATCGTAGAATCATTTCCATGGTGAAGAGAAACCCCTTTACAACAGCCAACCAAGTGAACAACATTTGCATTTGATACCGTTCCCCACAAACGACTGCTTTCTAAGCTAAGGTCTATTGGTCTTAGTGAAGTCGTTTGCACATGGATAGAAAACTGGCTACAGGATCGGGTACAGAGGGTGGTTGTTAATGGTACATTCTCTACTTGGAATAAGGTTCTCAGTGGGGTCCCTCAGGGTTCTGTACTGGGTCCACTTTTGTTTAACTTGTTTATAAATGACTTAGGGGTCAATATTACAAGCAATGTATCAGTGTTTGCAGATGACACAAAACTCTGCAGACCAGTCAATTCTATCCAGGATGTGGCATCCTTGCAGCAGGATCTTGACCAACTGGCAATCTGGGCAGCTAAGTGGCAGATGAGATTTAATGTGGATAAATGTAAGGTCATGCACCTGGGATGTAAAAATATGCAAGCCACTTATACCCTTAATGGGACTGCACTGGGCAAATCCATAATGGAGAAGGACCTTGGAGTCCTTGTAGATAATAAACTTGGCTGTAGCAAGCAATGCCAGGCAGCAGCTGCAAGGGCAAACAAGGTTTTGAGCTGTATTAAAAGGGGTATAGATTCACGGGAGGAGGGTGTTATTCTTCCCCTTTACAGAGCGCTGGTAAGGCCCCATCTAGAATATGCTGTTCAGTTTTGGTCTCCAGTGCTCAAACGGGACATTATTGAGTTAGAGAGGGTTCAGAGAAGGGCAACTAAGCTGGTAAAGGGTATGGAATGTCTCAATTATGAAGAAAGACTGGCCAAGTTGGGTCTGTTTATACTGGAGAAGAGGCGCTTAAGAGGTGACATGAAAACTATGTATAAATATATAAGGGGATCATATAATAACCTTTCTAATGTTTTATTTACCAGTAGGTCCTTCCAACGGACACGAGGGCACCCACTCCGTTTAGAAGAAGGGAGGTTCTGTTTAAATATTCAGAAAGGTTTTTTTACTGTGAGAGCTGTGAAGTTCTGGAATTCCCTCCCCGAATCAGTCGTGCTGGCTGATACATTATATAACTTTAAGAAGGGGCTGGATGGATTCTTAGCAAATGAGGGAATACAGGGGTATGGGAGATAGCTCTCAGTACAAGTGAGGGAATACAGGGGTATGGGAGATAGCTCTCAGTACAAGTGAGGGAATACAGGGGTATGGGAGATAGCTCTCAGTACAAGTGAGGGAATACAGGGTTATGGGAGATAGCTCTCAGTACAAGTGAGGGAATACAGGGGTATGGGAGATAGCTCTTAGTACAAGTGAGGGAATACAGGGGTATGGTAGATAGCTCTTAGTACAAGTGAGGGAATACAGGGTTATGGGAGATAGCTCTCAGTACAAGTGAGGGAATACAGGGGTATGGGAGATAGCTCTCAGTACAAGTGAGGGAATACAGGGGTATGGGAGATAGCTCTTAGTACAAGTGAGGGAATACAGGGTTATGGGAGATAGCTCTCAGTACAAGTGAGGGAATACAGGGGTATGGGAGATAGCTCTCAGTACAAGTGAGGGAATACAGGGGTATGGGAGATAGCTCTTAGTACAAGTGAGGGAATACAGGGGTATGGGAGATAGCTCTCAGTACAAGTGAGGGAATACAGGGTTATGGGAGATAGCTCTCAGTACAAGTGAGGGAATACAGGGGTAGGGGAGATAGCTCTCAGTACAAGTGAGGGAATACAGGGGTAGGGGAGATAGCTCTTAGTACAAGTGAGGGAATACAGGGTTATGGGAGATAGCTCTCAGTACAAGTGAGGGAATACAGGGGTAGGGGAGATAGCTCTCAGTACAAGTGAGGGAATACAGGGGTAGGGGAGATAGCTCTCAGTACAAGTGAGGGAATACAGGGGTAGGGGAGATAGCTCTCAGTACAAGTGAGGGAATACAGGGGTAGGGGAGATAGCTCTCAGTACAAGCGAGGGAATACAGGGGTAGGGGAGATAGCTCTTAGTACAAGTGAGGAAATACAGGGTTATGGGAGATAGCTCTCAGTACAAGTGAGGGAATACAGGGGTATGGGAGATAGTTCTCAGTACAAGTGAGGGAATACAGGGGTAGGGGAGATAGCTCTCAGTACAAGTGAGGGAATACAGGGGTATGGGAGATAGCTCTCAGTACAAGTGAGGGAATACAGGGTTATGGGAGATAGCTCTCAGTACAAGTGAGGGAATACAGGGGTAGGGGAGATAGCTCTCAGTACAAGTGAGGGAATACAGGGTTATGGGAGATAGCTTTTAGTACAAGTTGACACAGGGACTGGTGAAAGCTGCTGCAGTAAAGGTCTGACAGAGCATTAAAAAGGAGGAAACCCAGCATCTGGTGATGTCCATGAGTTCAAGACTTCAGGCTGTCATTGTCAGCAAAGGGGTTTCAACCAAGTATTAGAAATGAACATTTTATTTCAAGTTATTTGCTTTCTCCAGTTACTTTTGAGAACCTGAAAGGAAGGGATTGTGTTAAAAAAATGCTTTAGTTGCCACACATTATTATACAATCATTTTGTTCGCCCAACTGAATTAAAGCTGAAAGTCTGCACTTCAACTGCATCTGAGTTGTTTCATTTGAAATTCATTGTGGTAATGTACAGAACCAAAAAGTTGTCTCTGTCCAAATGTTTATGGACCTAACTGTATATGTGTGTGTGTAAATGAATCAGATAAGGAAACATGAAAATATAGTTGCTTTTTTTAAGTATTCTGAAATGCCACACTTTCCTTTCCAATCATTTAATCATAGGCTTCTGGAAGGCCTCCTCACATATATTCAGATTACTTTTGTTAAAAATATTTTTTTTTTTACCATTTTCTAAAATTTACATGCGAAATTGGAATTAAATTTACTTCCCTCTTATTTTAAACATACAAATGAAAAAGAAGTATTCTCAGTATTCTTTTTAGGAGAAATTGCCTGCCATTGCGAGGTCCACAGTCTTTTTTAGCAGCATCCCTCTCAGATCAGTCTGAATGTAGCCAGTCAGAAGGCTGTGCTGAGGATTGTCCTGCAGGGGCACACAAAACCAGCCGCACAGATGATTAAACCCACGCACACAGTGTGGTCGAGCACCTTCATATTCAATGCCAACAGCTGCATAATATTTATATAAAGGCAATAAAACAAAATCATTATTTTTTTCAAGGATGTAAATGTTATTAAAATTATAAAAATTATTTTTTTCCCTTATGTTCCCTCAAATATACAGCTCAAATAAGAGCTCATCACAGAAAAATTCACCCCCTCTTTATTTATTTCTAGAGGATTTCAGAAGTGTATTTATCAGTGGGTAAAAGTTCACCATTTGATAAATATGCTTCTAAAAATCCTATAGGAACAAATAGAGACGGGGTTAATTTTCTGTAGTGAGCTCTAATTTCACACGTTGATAAATCTGCCCATACTCACAAGCGTCTGTTCCCGTGTTCCACCACAGAGGAAAGCAGGAAGGATAGAGCCCATTCTTCCCTGTCCCACTTTACTCATATAGGTGCACGTAAGTGCAAAATGCAGGTGGAATGTAACATACTGTGTTCCACCTGCGTCCGGTGCTTGCATGCACTGTGTGACTACAGCACGATAGGAAAGAAAGGGCTGATTTTGCCCTCGTTTCCCCTGCGGTGGAATACAAGGGAACGCCAACGCAGGGGATGCAGGGCAAAGCGCCATCTGTATGAGCCCTAAAGAATGAAGGCAGAGCTGGGGAAATGCAAAGCAATCGGTAATTATTTTTTTAAAAAGGATATTAAATCTGCCTCTATTTGTTTAAAAGATGTATTAAAGGGCACCTATTACCCTAAAATTACTTCTTCCACCAGAGGTGTGGGCTAATAGAGCCTGCACTCCAATTGGGGGAAACAATAGTTCTTTTTTAAAAAATATAGCCCCCTACAGTGATAGGCTGCCTGCACCAGGAAGGAGCTCCCGGCAAGCGGAAAAACGCTTGCCGAAAATATTGCCATACGCTCCTACCTGTGCCTGCATCCGAATGAACGGAATACGCTCGGGTGCAGGCACATGTAGCCGATATCTGCCAAAAAACGCAAGACGCGCTATGTGTGGCATCAGCCTAAGAACACATGTAAAGACGTACCACAAGTCAGAAGGCCATCTTCATACTGTGTTGTGTAGGAGAAGTCAACAAACTCTCTGGGGGATATAATATTCAGCAGCTGCCCAGCAGTTGTGTAGCACGTCACACAGCACTCCTAGGGGAATGCAGATAAAAAGAGATGTGTTCATCTATTCCTGTAATAAAGGTGAGATCAACGAGCATACCTTATTTAAGCACAACCCAACCCTTTTCTCAGCAAATTTGTTTGTGATGTTCTTTGTATGCCAAATGCATCCAAAACATTTGCTGCATCTGGACTAATGACCTATAAACACTTTAGAGAAATTACATTTTATTTCATTAACTTGATAAAATAGGTTGAAAAAATACACACGTCCAACAAGTTCAACCTTTTATGTCTGTAGAAAACCTGCCTGCTAGCTGATCCAAAAGAAGACAAAAAACTAGAGATGCACCGAATCCCGGATTCGGTTAAGGATTTGGGTCGAATCCAGCTTTTTTAATCGTTTTTTAATAGATTCGGTTTCGGCCGAATCCACGGTCCCGGCCAAACCGAATCCTAATTAGCATAAATGATCATATGCTAATTAGGATTCGGCTTGGGATTCGGCAGAATCCATCAGGGTGGGTTCGGCTGAACCCAAAAAAGTGGGTTCAGTGCATCCCTACAAAAAAACCCATCTCAGGCCTCTCTATCTTGCCACAGAAGGGGGAAAATTCCTTCCTGACTCCACAATGGCAATCAGCAAATAACCCTGTGTTTTCTCATTTGCTAAAAAGTCATGCAACCCGTTCTTGAAGCTATCTAATGCATCTGCCACAGAGAGAATTCCACAATTTCACAGCTTTCACTGTAAAAAAAACCTTTACAAATATTAAGATAGAACCTTATTTCTTTTCATTAGAATTGGTGCCCTCATGTCTGCTGGAAAGAGCTACTGGTAAATAAATCATTAGAGAGTTTATAATATGACATTCCATACCCTTTACCAGCTTAGTTGCACTTCCTTGGACCCTCTTTAATTCAATAATATCCCGTGTAACAACTGGAGACCAAAACTGCACGGTATACTCTACATGGTACTGCTCTGTAAAGTGGAAGAATGACCCCCTCCTCTCGTAAATCTAGGCCCCTTTAAATACAGCTCGAGACCTTGTTTATCCTAGCAGCTGCTGCCTGGCATTGCTTGCTACATGTCCTTTTCCATTATGGAGCTGACTAGTGCCGTCCCATTAAGAGTATATATTTTACATCCCAGGTGCATAACCTTATGTGTATCAACTACAGGAAGTGAAGAGAAGCTGCACTATGTACTTGCTAACAAGGTGCATGGGCACATTTTCAAATATGTCCGATCAGCTGTGGTGTGACAGGGATGCCCAATGCTCAATCAGAAAGGTACCCCTACCTGGAATACAAGTTCATAAAGCTGGGCAGTATAGTTGAAATCACCTGACTAAATCTGGGGATGTATGGGTAACAGTCATAGGCACACTAACCTGCATTTTTTCTTTATAAAGGTATTAAATACCAGTAGAAGTGAACAAAAGTTCTAAAAGAACTTTTTCTCAACAACTATACAACCATTTCCCACAAAGAGTGTCACAGAACCTGCATTCTGGCAACTCAGTTTAGTAATTATTGAAAACTTTTTTGCACCTTTTAAACACTTACAAGCAACCACCAAATTCTTCAAAAGGTTTTCGCCATGCTGTAACTCCACTCTAATAAAAGAAGAAATAATGTTTAGTGCCATAAAATTACACATACACTAATAATAGGCAAAGGCATGATAATTTATCACAGCAGCAAGAGGCTTGTAAAGTTTATAGTTAAATGCAGCTGAAATTGCTATATAAACACATATATATATACATAAATATTTCTTCATTAAATTGCCACCTTAGAAAAAAATAAAAGAAAACACTTAGGCTAAAATTAAGATTTATAAGGGTTCAGTTATCATGGGCATAGCATCAAGTGCTGGAGTGACAAGGGCCAATACACAAAACATTTGTGATCCCATGGAAAGTGCAAGCTGCACTTTTTAGACTTCTTAAGACAGGTTGACTGCACTTGTGTTCAAATGGTTTCAGTCACTAATGGAACCCCAAACAGAGGGTAGATTCATAACAGGAGAGTTACTATGACTACCAACAAACAATAGTGTGCTCTATGACAGAGATCTTTCATTACCCCTCCATTTTGTTTATCAACTGCAGCACTGATGTCTGTGCAAGATAATCCACATGCGTAATAAAGTATTACATATGGGGTTGAATCAGAGGATCTTCTAGCAGTGACTAAAGAACTTCTAGATGAACTGCAAGAAGCACATTGTAAACACCAAAACCACCAGTCAAATAAAACTGTAAAAAAACAAAGCCAAAGACATGCGTACTTGGTATAAACCTAACAATCTTTGAAAGTGTCCATCAAGCTGCACAACGCTAAGCGCTGAAGAACAGTGGAAAAGAACAATGGACTGTATGACTGGAACATGATATGGTCATAAAAATAAACCATTCCCTGGTAAGTAGTTCCCTACATTGTGGCCTGAAGAAGGTTGATGATGAATATGAGTAGGCTGGAAAACAACAAAGCCAAAGCAGCAGGAATTAAAAAAACAAGAAAACAAAGGGCCCTTGGTATAAATCAAACCAACGTCAAATATAAAAACGTCTGTCCAGCTGCCTGACATTGTGAGCTGAAGAATGTTGGTAATAAAGAAGAATGGACTGCTTATCGGACAGGTGCTTGCTTGATATTATGGCAATCTCCAGGTTCACTGCTCAATAAAAAAAAACACCTACATTTATAAGCCTAATAGTGGCTGCCAGGACCAGGGTAAATTTCTTTAAAAGAGCCTGAGGGATATGAAACATGGTAATAACATGATATGTTAGCAGTACATTATTCCTAAACCATTCCTCATTGATTGATTCAGATTTGTTCTGTGACTATATGTCCACATGATATTGTGGGAACCCCTGCCTATTTTTTCTATAAAGATGTCAGTCACAGACTCACAATCTCCACTGCATGTGTGTTCCATTGTATCAGATGCCCGTTGCATTTTTCTCTATCTAAAGTTTATTACAGTGGCAAATCTCTGTATATTTTTCATTTGTGATCCCCTATGGTGTATCCCTTAGCACCCACTAGGAAGAGGCACTGTACTGTTAAATTCCTATTTTCCTAGTTTCTCTTTTCATGCAAATTCTGGGTTTGCCTGGTCACCAGTAGGTAGTAGGTACCTCTGTGGGAGCATGCTGGAACTGAGAAACCAAAATCTTAAAGAAGGAAAGGTACAAACTAAGTAAACTTTATCATAAAGGTATATGTAAATACAGCCATAAACACTTGCATAACTGCTGCTCTTTTCTTTAATTCTATTCTGTATACATTATCTTTTGTGTCAGACCTCCTTTTCTCAGAAAAATCCTTCAGGGCATGGCACAAACCTGCTCAGTTTGCTCCTCTCTCCTCTTTCCCCCTCCCTTCTTCTCTCCCCCCCTCCCACTCCCCCCCTGTCTGTCGTAATCTGAGCTGTTCCCAGCCTGCACGCTGCTCCCTGAAGTAAGACCAACTTAAAATGGCAGCTGCTATCAAACAAACAAAAGGAGCTTCTAGGACTGTTTACTCAGGTATGGTAAAGCATTTTGCAGAATAAATAAAGTGTTTTAGCTTGCCCTATTGGGACTAATCTATTGGCAATAAAAAGCCTGAGTAGTTTTCCTTCTCCTTTAGCCATACTGTATAATATTTTCAGTACTCCTAAATCTCCGCTCACCCTACTTAAGTGCATAATTGTCTGTTCAACAAAAACTATGTCACAAAATATATTTTGCTTTATCTATAATATTGTAAAAAGTAGCATTTAGTAATTTAGACCTTGCTCTTTAAAGTGGAGAAAAAAATGGTTCTAGCCTTCACCCAAATAAATGAAAGCAGAATATGCAGACTTACTGATTTCTTGGCGAAACACCATTCCTCTTCGAGCATGCAGTGGTACTGAATTAAAGGAACAGTAACATCAAAAAATTAAAGTGTTTTAAAGTAATTAAAATATAAGGTGCTGTTGCTCTGCAAAAAACTGGTGTTTTTGCTACAGAAAAGCTACTATATAAATAAGCTGCTGTGCAGCCATGGGGGCAGCCATTCAAGCTGGAAAAAAGGAGAAAAGGCACAGGTTACATAGCAAATAACTAGTAGATAAGCCCCATATAATGGGGGTTTATCTGTTATCTGCTAAGTAACCTGTGCCTTTTCTCCTTTGAATGGCTGCCCCCATGGCTACACAGCAGCTTATTTATATAAATTATAGTAGTCTTTCTGAGGCAAACACACCAGTTGTAGCAATGCAGGGCAACAGTACATTATATTGTAATTACTTTTATACACTTTCATTTTTTGGTGTTACTGTTCCTTTAAGGTATTTTGCAATCTGGTGGTTTTTGAAGGGATATCAAGATCATCCATGATTCACTTCTAACAAATGAAACATAATATAAATGAATAATACTGTGAGCAATAAATATGAGTTTTGGCAGTTACAAATGAGACAGGTAATATACATGCCTTAACACTAATGCTTATGTAGTTATGTAATAAAAGACAGAGTCAGGCAATGATGTGCCTTTTATTACATATGGGGGTTTTACTAAGCATATACTGGATGTGCTACCTCTTTCCATTAGTGGGACCATTTCTTCTCCCACTACAGAATACAAGAAGAGCTGTTGTTAATAAAATAATAGCCGATATCTATTTTTTTCCAAACAATTGACAAGTTTACAAGGGTGGTTAATGTTTAAGTTTCACTCCTTTGGGAGTAAAACTGTTAAATGTTTGAGTTTGGTAACTTTTAGAGTTTATTTTAATTAGAAATAAATTTGAAAGATCTGCAAATGTAAATATTGATAAATCGCCCCCCCCACATGTATCCTGAAATGATCTGAGTAACTTGTTGCTTGATCTAGTGGTATGCATGCTGTAACTCAGAAGTGTATATTATGCACAACAATTTGCATTTGCTGGATATTTTAGATAAAATGTAGACATCATAGATTCATCCAGTTGCATTCTCAAATATGTGCCTCTGATAAAATGTGTTTATTTGCCTTACTGTAATGGGGAAGTGTCAAGTTACTGACTCCACAAGTCTATTTATATAGAGTCCTTATGAGCGACTCCAAAGGGGAAGTACTTTTTCAGTAAATAAGCATGTTCCTAAAGGTGGTACTGATGCCTCTCTAGAAGGAGATAAAGCTACTCATGCCTCAATTTTTACATTATTATAGTAACTGATGCCCTTATTTTTACATGGCTCTTTCACACACTGCATTTATTCCTGTAAATGTGTACAATATAGTACCTGTGGGAGTGGGATGATGATACAGTAGAGTACCAGTTGGAGTGGTATGATGATACAGTATAGTACCTGTGGGAGTGGGATGATGATACAGTATAGTACCTGTGGGAGTGGGGTGAGAATACAGTATAGTACCTGTGGGAGTGGGGTGAGGATACAGTATAGTACCTGTGGGAGTGGGATGATGATACAGTATAGTACCTGTGGGAGTGGGATGATGATACAGTATAGTACCTGTGGGAGTGGGGTGAGGATACAGTATAGTACCTGTGGGAGTGGGATGATGATACAGTATAGTACCTGTGGGAGTGGGATGATGATACAGAATAGTACCTGTGGGAGTGGGATGATACAGTATAGTACCTGTTGGAGTGGGATGATACAGTATAGTACCTGTGGGAGTGGGATGATGATACAGTATAGTACCTGTGGGAGTGGGATGATGATACAGTATAGTACCTGTGGGAGTGGGATGAGGATACAGTATAGTACCTGTGGGAGTGGGATGAGGATACAGTATAGTACCTGTGGGAGTGGGATGATGATACAGTATAGTACCTGTGGGAGTGGGATGATGATACAGTATAGTACCTGTGGGAGTGGGATGATGATACAGAATAGTACCTGTGGGAGTGGGATGATACAGTATAATACCTGTGGGAGTGGGATGATGATACAGTATAGTACCTGTGGGGTGGGATGATGATACAGAATAGTACCTGTGGGAGTGGGATGATGATACAGTATAGTACCTGTGGGAGTGGGATGATGATACAGTATAGTACCTGTGGGAGTGGGATGATGATACAGAATAGTACCTGTGGGAGTGGGATGATACAGTATAGTACCTGTGGGAGTGGGATGATGATACAGTATAGTACCTGTGGGAGTGGGATGAGGATACAGTATAGTACCTGTGGGAGTGGGATGATGATACAGTATAGTACCTGTGGGAGTGGGATGATGATACAGTATAGTACCTGTGGGAGTGGGATGAGGATTATTATTACAATAGAACTGGAGCTTGCAGGAATGCAAGAAGATTTCCCGATGTTAAAGGTTCCAGAGCAGTGCAAAAATTTTTTTTTTTTTTAAGGTGCAAAGCAGGTTTGGGGAGGTTAGCTTCTCCTAGCCTTATTGAAAATCCGCCTGTGTTAGGAGAGGGGTAGCTGTGGAGGCAGAATGTAGATTTTGATGGGATACATCTGAAGGGGAATTCTAACTGGCTAAATATATGGAATGAAACATGAGGTGGTGGAGAAGAGAAATAGCTTGGGGAGAGAGAATACCACGTGGGAGGATTTGGGCTTAGGGTGAAATGGAAAGGGACAGAAAAAAGCACATGGTGAGTAGAAAAAGATGGTACATACTGGAACATGGGGAACCAGGAGGGGAGAGAAAATAAGTTAGCATTGGGGAATGTTATAGGGCAGGGCTGTCAGACTGGAGGCCTGGGCGCCAGATGTGGCCCTCCAAAGAATTTTTATGGCTCCTCAGTCTGCCTGAAAGCTCCATAGACTTCTCTATATGACATCCTAGTGTTTGAGGAGTGAATGATCACTCCTGAACCCAGCGCTTCTTGATGACCAGATCCGTATATGCAAATTTTTTTCCAAATGGTGAAAGTCAATGTGAATAAAGTGCTGCTTCCTCCTGATGTCAGCTCCCCTTTAGATGAGCCTCAAAATATATGTGCCGTGGTATAGATGGAAGCGCATAAAATTGAAAACAAAATAAAAATATGGTGCAGATCAATGAGATAAAAAGAGTCAAAAGCAAATAAAGAAAACCAAATAAAGAACGTGTGTTAAATAAACCCCCAATGCTAGGTAGGTGGCCCCAAATTAGATGTTATAACTGTTATAACTAGATGACTTCAACATTTTAATTGAATTCTGCCCTCGATCATGCATTATGAGAAATAATCAGCCTACATGACATCACACAGATGCATCTAGATGCAGAAAAGGTGTCACATAATCCCCACTAAATATGCTTGTCATCGGTTACCAATTAACTGCATCAACTCAGGAGCGCAATCACACAAAAAAATCACACCAAAATATAACTACCAGAAAAAGCAGAGAATGGCACATTGGGAGATGAAAAAAAAACAATATAATGTACATGTTAACAAACAGAGTAACATTATAATGTATATGTGTATATTGGTTTGCTACAATGATGTGTACTTGGGGTTCACTGGCTCTCACTACATATAATGTGTGTAGGATGTGCATGAGATGCCAGTACTGACTACCCCTTATCCTGCCTCTCACTGTATATATCTTATGTGGAGTTTCAGTACTCGCTTCTTTTCACCTCATTTCCTGCCCTTTTGGCTAAGATCAAGGGGCTGATTTACTAACCCACGAATCCGACCCGAATTGGAAAAGTTCCGACTTGAAAACGAATATTTTGCGACTTTTTCGTATGTTTTGCGATTTTTTCGGATTCTGTACGAATTTTTCGTATCCAATACGATTTTTGCGTAAAAACGCGAGTTTTTCGTATCCATTACGAAAGTTGCGTAAAAAGTTGCGCATTTTGCGTAGCGTTAAAACTTACGCGAAAAGTTGCGCATTTTTCGTAGCGTTAAAACTTAACGCTACGAAAAATGCGCAACTTTTCGCGTAAGTTTTAACGCTACGCAAAATGCGCAACTTTTTACGCAACTTTCGTAATGGATAGGAAAACTCGCGTTTTTACGCAAAAATCGTATTGGATCCGAAAAATTCGTAAAGAATCCGAAAAAATCGCAAAGTACCGATCATTACGAAAAAAACGCAATCGGACTCCATTCGACCCGTTCGTGGGTAAGTAAATCAGCCCCCAAGTGTAGTATCTTTTCTCAAAAATGGACCTAACCACACCCCTCCTGATGGAGCAGATTATAAAATAAAGCCTGATCCTCGGGACAAAGGTCAGGCAGTTTGGAAGTTAGAGGTGTTCTGCCTGCAGGGTGAATCAGCAGAGGTGCCTAAACTCATTGTGGATACAGACGCAGCGTAACCTGGCACAAGCACAGAGCACCTTATGCTTCTAGGGTGAAGACACAGAGATACTGGTAGACAATGTTGATCATTTACTGATGTGTTTTAGTAGAGGCAATTCTCAGTACTGTCTATGGCAGGGTATTTTTTGGCATTTAGTAGCCATGAGAAGTAGCTGCTACTAAGTAGCTCCATGTGTCTTCACTCTCAACTGCCATTTGTTTTCTTTGCTCTGACCTTCTGGCTTTGCAAGAACATTTTTTATATTCAGCCACTTGCTGGAGCCCTACCATGGCACTTATATTTATTCACTTTTTCTGAATTTGTACCTCTTGTTTTTAAACTTTTTTGGATGTCTCCTTCACAAGGCATTTGAATTGCAATAAGCCCATAAGGGCTATGCCAAGACATAAGGGAGGACTGTGTGCTCATTAGGCTCTGGTCCTCCTTGACCTTGCTCTAAGTTCCAAGCTTCAACCAACCTTTAGTAAAAAGGTACCCTAGCTTTAAGGCAAAGCTTGGAAGACCCTTGCCCTTTATCAGGCCTGGACTGGAAATCTGTGGATTCCGGCAAATGACAGAGGGGCTGCTGTGAGATACCATAGACAGAGACTGTAGCGGGCTGGTAGGGAGCTGTTTGGGTCTTTGTGTAGTTGAAATGCCAGGGCCTACTTTGAATCCCTGTTCAGACATTAGTTTATTTTAGCCAGGGTGTCAGGAATAAAGGGGCATAGGGAGCAGTTTGTTAACTTCTGTAGTGTCCAGCACAATAGAGGGTTCTCTTTCTGCACCAAACATCTACAATAGTTCCAAAAAACTATTTTCTTGCCATTGGCCAGTTACACACTCTTTCATGTTAGAGGGCTGAATTATATAAAACAACAATGTTACACAAAGAGTTGCAAGTTGAGCAAGTGCTTTGATCCCCACAAGCCTTTGTGAAAGGTGTTCAATGATGCACAATATAGTTACTGAATTTACATTTAATGAGCCCTACAGTGTTCCATTACAACCTGTTTTGTGTACCTCGCTATGGCCCAAGGCAGTGTTATCCCAGTTTTATACCCTCTTGCCCTTGAGTAAAGCTCATTTTGCAAGAATATAATTAGTGAGGCTAACTTTGACTGATAGTACAGTAGTGACCCAGATTGCATGACGTACATTGCCCGGGTGCTGCCATTGCACTGAGCTCAGTTGTTGCAGCTGTTTTACAAATTATCTCCATTGTGTTGACTTGTTACTTTACTTTCACTCTGTTTCACGATATTCCTTGACCTTCTTACATAGTTACATAGGGTTGAAAAAAGACCAGAGTCCATCAAGTTCAACCCATCCAAGTAAACCCAGCACACACAACCCACACCTACCAATCTATACACTCACATACATAAACTATATACTGTATACAACCACTAGTACTAACTGTAGATATTAGTATCACAATAGCCTTGGATATTCTGATTGTTCAAGAACAGGCCCCTCTTAAAGGCATTAACAGAATCTGCCATTACAATAACATTACTAGGAAGGGCATTCCACAACCTCACTGCCCTCACCGTGAAAAACCACCTACGCTGCTTCAAATGGAAGCTCTGTTCCTCTAATCTAAAGGGGTGACCTCTGGTGCGTTGATTGTTTTTATGGGAAAAAAGAACATCCCCCAACTGCCTATAATCCCCTCTAATGTACTTGTACTTTATATACTCTACCCATTCCTTTCCTGCGCTTTCCTTGTGGTTTGAGCATTTGGAGATGGTAAGCCCAGGCATAGATAGGTCCTAGGGTGCAGTGCAGGTAGCGGTGTGCACAGCGTGTTTGTTTGTGACACAACTTTGCTTGTCCCTGTCCCTTTGTAGCTCCCTTAGTACACTCCATAGAAAATAGTATAGACATTAAAGGAAAACTATACCCCCAGAATGAATATGTAATCAACCTAATGTGACCTAATAAAGAATCTTGCCAAACTGGAACATATATATCAGTAAATATTGCCTTTTTACATACTTTCCCTTGATTCACCATTTAGTGATGGGCTGGGTGCTCCCTTAGAGATCACATGACCAGAAATAATGCAGCATTAACTGTAACTGGAAGAAGTGTGGAAGCAAAAGACTGAACTCTTTCCATTCATTGGCTGATGTAGCCTAGCATGTATGTGTGCCTTGGCTTGTTTGTGTGCACTGTGAATCCTATGATCCCAGAAGATGGCCCTTAATTCTTAAAATGGCTTCTTCTATTTCGGATTACCCAATAGCACATACTACTAAAGAAATATATTTTTATGAAAATAGTTTATTTAGATGAAGCAGGGTTTTACATATGAGCTTGCTTATGCAATATATTTTTATAGAGACCTATATTTTTTTCTGGTATAGTGTTCCTTCAATAGGACTGTGATACAATGATGGACTTTGATAGACTTTGTTTGACTTAATTCTTTAACCTATTAAGATTTTCAAACTATTCAGCAAAATATTTTTCAGAAACTTTGCTACAAAATAATGAATAAAATAGCCAAAGACATTTGCATTAAGAATTGAATATCAATACCCTCAATCTGATTAAATCATTTTCTTCAGTGTGTTATCATATCTAATGTATATATACTGCACCAAATTTATAAAATATGCATTGCTTTAGCTGCTGCTTTTATTTTAGCCCTTCACTAAGGATAGATGTTCTTTTATGTATCTCTTATAGTTTCACTGGGATCATTCAGTGTGATCTTTTACCTCGGAAAATAGCCAGTCTGTACTCCAAAGATGTACAGTATTCTGCCTTGATAAAAACAATGGCATATGGCAGATTAATCCTTTGTTTAGACTCCTGTCTGCTTTACTGTCACTGGAGGTTTGCATCTGATGAATGTATTTACAACAATCTGTTTCGGTAACTGTTCTTATTTACCATATTAATAGATGGACATTATTTTAGATTTTATTTTGTACTGTGTGTCTATATATGACATAACTAACAGTACTTTGATTGCAAACAATTTAGGGAATGTGGAAACCCCCTATAAAAATGTGAATATATTAAAAGTACCTAAACATTTTTATGGCAAAATTGCGTAATTATAAATCAAGTGCTTCTGTACAGGTCTCAGTTGCGTTTTTTATTATAAGGAATAAATGCTACAGGTATGAGATCCCTCTTCCGGAATCCCATTATCCATAAAGCTCTGAATTACAGGAAGGCCATCTCCCATAGAGTCCCTTTTATGCCAACAATTCTAATTTTCAAACATGATTTCCTTTTTCTCTGTAATAATAAAACTGTACCTTGTACTTGATGGTAACTGCTGATGCAGTTAATAATTATTTTATTTAAAGAGGATTTCATGCCTTAATCATAGGCTTTCAGATTGATCAGATGACATTTTTGGGGTAATAAATAAGCAGATTAAAACATTTTAACTGAAAACAACTGAAACAAATTCTTCACTGGTAAAATGAAATAAAACGTACTATTACATACAGAATACCCTGTACTGCTTGTACATCATGTTGAATGATAGGTCAAGGGATAGATGACCCTCACAAAACTTACTTTTGTTAAAAAGATTATTTTTTTTACCATTTTCTAAAATTTACATTTGAAATTTGAATTAAATTTACCAGTAGCTGCTCCGTATTTTATCATATTTAACATACAAATGAAAAAGAAGTATTCTCAGTATTCTTTTTAGGAGAAGTTGCAAAGGTTTGGAGTGCTTAAGTCAAGAATAAGAATATTTAAAATAAGAATAAAATAAGAATAGTAGGTTCCTATTCTTGGAAGAATATTCCAAGAATAGGAACCTTAAATGAAATGTAAACTCTTGAAACAAATGAATGCAAAACTGCTCAGAGTGCTCCTCTGGGCACAGTTTTCAATGTATAAGCAGTTTTTTTACACTGTGGATACAATTAAATTGAAACAATAGCACCATCTGCTGGTCAGTACTGCCGACTGGCCTGACGTATGGGAATAAAATTCAGAAGAAGAAAAAGCAAGTCTTCTGATGTTAGAAAAGTGCTTTCTCATGAACACAGGACAGAACACAGTCAATATATTCATGAGCTTGATGCAGACCTTTGCACTGTATTTTGCAGTGAAAAGACTTATGGCTATTTTTTAAATTCCAAGACAGAGTACAATTGAATTTTTGTACTTTGTAACCTGCCCTGCACTTTGTAAATAAGCCTTAAAGGGCACCTGTCACCCAAAAATTGTTTCCTCCACTAGAGGTGCGGTAATAGAATTCACCAGAAGCTCCCCCCTGATGCAGGCGGCCTAGCGTTTATGGGGGATTTAAAAAAAAAAAAGAAGAGAAAAGAAAAGAATCTACTAGTCTCTATTAGTCCCATCTCTGGTCGGGGAAACAGATTTGGGTGACAGGTGCCCTTTCATGTATTTTACTAAACATGTATAATGTAATATACACATAAATGGATTTACAAAGTAAGCAGCAAAAATGACTGAACTCCTGAGTATTTGTGCATTCAGAATATAAACATGGACATGCATATCCACCTATCCATATATTACATACTCATTATAAATATATATATATAATCAATAAAAATCATATTGACCACCCCAAGGAAAGGGTTATTTTCTGTTAAACTAGCAGCATTACCAGTGCTGTTACAAACATTTAGAGAAAACAATTAAATTAAATATTGTACAGTACAATAAAACACAGCAACCTGTGCTGAACCATAAAATAAACATGTTCTTTGCTACTGTGCAAATAAATTGCAGAGCTGGATGACAAAAACAGAATAATGCCATTTCAATTATGTTGTTAAATAACAATTAGCCAGTTCATTAAAGATCAGAGGCACTAGCATACCGGTCAAGCTGGTTACCAGGAACTGAAATTAGCCCAGATCTGCCAAACTTTTAAGGCTTCAGTGCCTTTTTGAGGTCAGAATAGAAGTTTACTAGTGAGCCTGCCATTGCGAGATCAACAGTCTTTTGTGGCAGCATCCCTCTCAGATCAGTCTGAATGTAGCCAGTCAGAAGGCTGTGCTGAGGATTGTCCTGCAGGGGCACACAAAACCAGCCGCACGGATGATTAAACCCACGCACACAGTGTGGTCGAGCATCTTCATATTCAATGCCAACACCTGCATAATATTTATATAAAGGCAATAAAACAAAATCATTATTTTTTTCAAGGATGTAGATGTCATTAAAATTTAAAAATAACTTTTTTCACTTATATTCCCTCAAATATACAGCTCAGATTAGAGCTCACCGCAGAAAAAATTACCCCCTTATTTATTTATTTCTAGAGGATTTTAGAAGCGTATTAATCAATGAGTTCACCATTTGATAAATATGCTTCTAAAAATCCCATAGAAACAAATAGAGACGGTGTTAATTTTTCTGTAGTGAGCTCTAATTTCACACTTCACTGATAAATCTGACCCTAAAGCTGGCCATACATGCACAGATAATATCGTACGAAACCTTGTTTCGTACAATATTTGGTGTGTGTATGGCAAGTCGGCGAGGCGACCGATATCGCAGGAGGCTGCTGATATCGGTCAACTCGCCGATCGGGTGAGTTAAAATATTTTGATCGGGCACCATAGAAGGTGCCTGAGCAAAATCTGCCTTCAGAGCTGAATCGGCAGAAGGAGGTAGAAATCCTATTGTTTTTACCTCCACATCTGCCGTTTCAGCCCTGAAGGTTAATGGCTGATCGGAACGATCTTTAGTGCGACCGATGGTCGCACAGAAGATCGAAAATCGCCACGTGTGTGGCCACCTTAAGGACCCCTACTCACAAGCGTCTGTTTTTGTGTTCCACCATAGAGGAAAGCAGGAAAAGACAGAGCCCATTCTTCCCTATTCCGCTTTACTCATATAGGTGCACATAAGCACAAAATGCAGGTGGAATGTAACATACTGTGTTCCACCTGCGTCCGGTGCTTGTATGCACTGTGTGAGTACAGCACGATAGGAAAGAAAGGGCTGTTTTCGCCCTCTGTTCCCCTGCGGTGGACAGAGGGAAATGCCAATGCAGGTGATGCAGGGCAAATCGCCATCTGTATGAGCCCTAAAGAATGAAGGCAGAGCTGGGGAAATGCAAAGCAATCGGTAATTATTTTTTAAAAAATACTGAAGGATATTAAATCTGCCCCTATTATTTAAAAAAAATTTATTAAAGGGCACCCATCACCCTAAAATTGCTTCTTTCACCAGACGTGTGGGCTAATAGAGCCTGCACTCCAACTGGGCCAAACAGTAGTCTTTTTTTTAGGTTAGGCTGCCTGCACCTGGAGGGAGCTCTCAGTTTTGGGCAGCCATGTTGAGGCGTGCGCATAACGAGCAAGTGTCACAACTCGCTCATTATGCAAATGCATCTGGTGTAGGTAGGTGAATTGCATCGACTTCTCCTACACAACCATTATGGTTTCATTAACTAGGGTCCAAATTTAAACCTGAACTTTTTCCCATATGTAACTGATATATAAACAGTTCTGTGTTTGCTGTTTGGGCAGGATATAAGAACACATGTGAATATGTACCACAAGTCAGAAGGCCATCTTCATACTGCGTTGTGTAGGAAAAGTCAACAAACTCTCTAGGAGATATAATATTCAGCAGCTGCCCAGCAGTTGTGTAGCGCATCACACAGCACTCCTAGGGGAATGCAGATAAAAAGAGACATTTTTAGACAAGTCCAACTCTAACAATATAAAATGTGTTGCAGATGATAATGCCAGGTGCTCATCAATTCCTGTAATAAAGGTGAGATCAACGAGCATACCTTATTTAAGCACAACCAAACCTTTTTCTCAGCAATGCTCTATGTATGCCAAAAGCATCCAAAACCTATGCAGCATCTGGATCAATGACCTGTTTAAACTCTATTAGAGAAATTACATTTTATTTAATTAGGCTAATGCCACACAAGGCGTAGGGCGGATATTTTCGGCAAGCGTAAAAGCGCTTGCTGAAAATTCCGCCCTACGCCTCCTACATGCGCCTGCACCCGAATGAATGAGATACTCTCGGGTGCAGGCACATGTAGCCACATGTAGCTCTCATTGTAAAAAAAACCCTTTACAAATATTAAGATAGAACCTTATTTCTTTTCATTAGAATTGGTGCCCTTATGTCTGCTTGAAAGAGCTACTGGTAAATAAATCATTAGAGAGTTTATAATATGACATTCCATAACCTTTACCAGCTTAGTTGCACTTCCTTGGACCCTCTTTAATTCAATAATATTCCGTTTAAGAACTGGGGACCAAAACTGCACAGAATATTCTACATGGGACCTTAGTACCGCTCTGTAAAGTGGAAGAATGACCCCCTCCTCTCGTGAATCTAGGCCCCTTTAAATACAGCTCGAAACCTTGTTTATCCTAGCAGCTGCTGACTGGCATTGCTTGCTACATGTACTTTTCCATTATGGAGCTGACTAGTGCAGTCCCATTAAGAGTATATATTTTACATCCCAGGTGCATAACCTTATGTGTATCAACGTTGAATCTCATCTGCTATTTAATGCCCCAGACTGCCATTTTTTCAAGATCCTGCTGCAAGGATTCCACATCCTGGATGGAATTAATTGGGCTGCATAGTTTAGGTTTCTCTGCAAACACCGACACACTACTTATAATACCATCCCCTAAGTCATTAATAAGCAAGTTATAAACATAATATAATGGGACGTGGTCACCAACTTGATGTGAGTAGACACGCTTGAGAGTAGCTCCACCAGTCAGTTCTACTCCTTCCCTAAAGGTGCCTCTATTCGTCCAGCTATGGACCATACAGGGTTCCCTTTCTGGTATCTAACATTTGGCACATACCAGTGATTTAACATTTATTTCCCCTTTAAGGCTATACCCAAGATATCATGCTAAAGCCTGTAGGGATGCCAGCACCTGGAGTTCAACAATAGATGGAGGACCTCAGTTTGAATATAACTGGTTTAGATTCTGTATAATTTAAGACATATTTTAATTTCCGATTTGGGCAATATTACGGAAAAGGAGAGAAAAAACTAAATATTTTCAACATGGCCTACCTTACTGAATTCTTTGATTATATCCATTGAGGTCATTAAGCTGTCCCACTGCAGTCTGTAAGGTCCTGGGCGAATGTAATCCACAATTCTGTTATAATCATCTTCCACTATTCCTTCAATTTTGTACCTAACAACAAATTAAATATTAATGTTATTTAGACAAAAAACATTACTGCAAAGCCTGGTATCTCATACAACAGGGCAGATTCTCTATCTATCGGTGAGGTAGAATAATGATGAGAGTTGGTTAAGACAAAACATGTGGTGGCTATATATTGGGCTAACCTCTTTAGTATCCAACAAAAAGACCAGATACTATAAGAGTTGTCAGACACACATATGGCCACCTTTCTACTGTTCCACATATTTGGGACAACAGCCCAAACAATCAGAACTACAGGAAGTGAAGAGAAGCTGCACTATGTACTTACTAACATTGTGCTTAGGCACATTTTAAAATATGTCCGATCATCTGTGGTTTGACACGGATGCACAATGCTCAGAAAGGCACCCTTACCTGGAATACAAGTTCATATAGCTGGGCAGTATAGTTAAAATCACCTGACTTAATCTGGGGATGTTTGGCCATCTTTAACAGTTATAGGCACACTAACCTGCATCTTTTCTTTATAAAGGTATTAAATACCAATAAAAGTGAACAAAAGTTCTAAAAGAACTTCTCCTCAACAACTATACAACCATTTCCCACAAAGAGTGTCACAGAACCTGCATTCTGGCAACTCAGTTTAGTAATTATTGATAACCTTTTTGCACCTTTTAAACACTTACAAGCAACCACCGAATTCCTCAGAAGGTTTTCGCCATGCTGTAACTCCACTCTAATGAAGGAAGAAGTAATGGTCAGTGCCATAAAATTACACATACACTAATAATAAATTACAAAGGCATGATAATTTATCACAGCACTCTTTAAGAGGCTTGTAAAGTTTATGGTTAAATGCAGCTGAAATTGTGTCACACTATATAAACACATACATATACATAAATATTTTCTTCATTAAATTTCCACCTTAGAAAAAAATAAAAGATAACACTTAGGCTGAAATTAAGATTTATAAGGGTTCATTTATCATGGGCATAGGATCAAGTGATGGAGTGACAAGGGGCACTAAATTGCACCCCTGAGGGCTAATACACAAAACATTTGTGATTCCATGGCAAGTGCAAGCTGCTTACTGTGCCTTGTGCCACCCACAGCCATTTTCAGACTTCTTTAGACAGGCTGACCGCACATGTGTTGAAATGGTTTCAGTCACTATGGGTACTTAACAAACTGTCACCTTCTGACTGATTTTACATTTTCTCCTCCTTTAAAGGGGTAGCAGTGCCATATAAAATACGGCACTGTGAAACTTCTCAAAATAAAAGAGCATGGGTACCCAAATCAGGCAAAGATCCGCTTATTTGGTTATAAGTCCAGCTTTATTTGCCTTTTAGTTCTGCCTCTTTATAGATATCAATTAAAATGTTAACTGGTTGTTGTGGAGCCACTGACGCAGGCAACAAGAAAACAGACTGACTGTAAGGTTTCAGTGTTATTGTTAGTGAAACCCATTTTTCAATTTGATTTCATGCATGAGAGATGTAGAATAAAACATGCAAATAATACAAAAACCCCACAAGAAATAAAATCAGTAGCAAATTGTATTGGAGTTCTGTTGTCTACAAAGTGAAAGGTTAATGGAACTTTTAACCTCTTTAAGACTAAAAAGTATGTAAGAGCAAGGATGAAGACACACAGGGCTACTAGTAGCAGCTACTTGCCACAGCTACAAAAATAAACAGTGCTGATCATTTACTGATAATTGTCTCTATGTGTTTTAGCAGAGGCAGTTCTCAGTACTGTCTATGGCAGGGTATTTCCTGGCATTTTGTAGCTGTGAAAAGTAGCTGCTATTAGTAGCTCCATGTGATCTTTAAAATACTGTAAATAAAGCAAAAAGTATATACAGAAATAGAATTTCTGTAGACTCAGGAAGCAGATATTCTAAAAAAAAAAAAAAAAGAGGCAGAGGGTAGATTCATAAAAGGTGACCTACTATGCCTACCAACAAACAATAGTGTGCTCTGTGACAGAGCTCTTTCATTACTCCTCTATCTTGTTTATCAACTGCAGCACTTATGTCTGTGCAAGGGAATCCCCAGCAGTGTAGCAGTGACTACAGACTACAGATGAACTGCAAGAAGCACATTGTAACAGCCAAGACTACCAGTCTAATAAAACTGTAAAAAACAAAGCCAAAGACATGGGTACTTAGTATAAACTAACAAACTTCTAATATGAAAGTGTCCATCAAGCTGCACAACACTATGGGCTGAAGAAGAGTGGAAAAGAACAATGGACTGTATCACTGGAACATGATATGGGCATAAAAATAAACCATTCCCTGGTATGAATTATATATGCAAGAAGGATATTCTGGCAAGAAATATTGAGAGACTAATAAAGCTATTTCCAAAGACCTGTGGCAATTTACCGACTGACTATGTTCATCTTTGCAAATAATCCCTAAAGGGTAGAATGTAGTTACCTACATTGTGGCCTGAAGAAGGTAGATGAATAAGAGTAGGCTGGAAAACAACAAAGCCAAAGCAGCAGGAATTAAAAAAAACAAGAAAACAAAGGGCCCTTGGTATAAATCAAACCAACATCAAATATAAAAACATCTGTCCAGCTGTCTGACATTGTGAGCTGAAGAATGTTGGAAATAAAGAAGAATGGACTGCTTATTGGTCAGACTGCTTTGTATTACTGGAACATGGTGCTTGCTTGATATTACAGTAATCTCTAGGTCCACTGCTCAATAAAAAAAACCTATATTTATAAGCCTAATAGTGGCTGCCAGGACCAGGGTAAATTTCTTTACAAGAGCCTGAGGGATATGAAACATGGTAATAACAGGATGTGTTAGCAGTACATTATTCCTAAACCATTCCTCATTGATTGATTCAAATTTGTTCTGTGAATATATGTCCGCATCATATTGTGGGAACCCCTGCCTATTTTTGTCTATAAAGACGTCAGTCAACCTGTATTTCGCTAGATGGTCAGACAGACTCACAAATGTCTCCACTGCAGCAGTGACCACTGTATTAGATGCCCGTTGCATTTTTCTCTATCTAGATAAAGTTTATTACCGTTGCAAGTCTCTGTATATTTTTCCTATGGTGATCCCCTATGGTGCATCGCTTAGCGCCCGCTAGGAAGAGGCACTGTGCTGTTAAATTCCTGTTTTCCTAGTTTCTCAGTTTTCATCCAAATTCCAGGTTTGCCTGCCCACCAGTAGGTAGTAGGTACCTCTGAGGGAGCATGCTGGAACTGAGAAAATAAGATCTTAAAGGAGAAGGAAAGGTAAACACTAAGTAATCTTTATCATAAAGGTCGATGTAAATACAGCCATAAACACTTACAAAACTGCTGCTCTGGGTTCTCAGTGAAAAGAAACACTACATTTCTTTAATTCTATTCTGTATACATTATCTTTTGTGTCAGACCTCCTTTTCTCAGAAAAATCTTTCAGGGCATGGCAGTTTTCTCCTCTCTCCTCATTTCCCTGACCTTGTGCTCCCTCCTCCTCCCCTCTCTGCCGTAATCTGAGCTGAGAGCTGTTCCCAGCCTGTACACTGCTGCCTGAAGTCAGATCAACATAAAATGGCAGCTGCTATCTTAAACAAACAAAGGGAGCTTCTAGGACTGTTTACTCAGGTATGGTAAAGTATTCTGCAGAATAAATATAGTGTTTTAGCTTGCCCTATTGGGACTAATCTATTGGCAATAAAAAGCCTGAGCAGCTTTACTTCTCCTTTAGGGCTCTGGCACACGGGGAGATTAGTCGCCAGCGGCAACTTCCGCGATTTCAGGGAAATCGCGGTGCTGCGTATGCCATCCCACCAGCGATTTACATTTTCGCCGGTGGGATGGCATTTGGGGGAGATTAGTCGCCCATGAACAGGGAGATTTGTGGCGGGCGTCTAATCTCCCTGTGTGCCAGAGCCCTTAGCCATACTGTATAATATTTTCAGTACTCCTAAATCTCCGCTCACCCTACGTAAGTGCATAATTGTCTGTTCTACAAAAATCATGTCTCTAAATATATTTTGCTTTATCTATAATATTGTAAAGAGTAGCATTTAATCCTTTAGGCCTTGCTCTTAAAGTAGAAGGAAAGGCAAAGTCACTTGGGTGTGCCAAAATGTTAGGCACCCCCAAGTGACTTGAATCGCATACCTTTTACTGGTGCCCCTGTAAAGAGAGAACAGCACCAGCCGGGGTACCTGCAGCACTTCCTCCTTCTGTCTTCGGTCGCGCACGCATGCGCAGTAGAGTGAAAAGCCAGACTTTAACAGAGAAGTCGGCTTTTCACTCTACTGCGCATGCACTATTGTGTTAGTCTTAGCGAAACGAAGGCAGAAGGAGGAAGCGCATTGCTCCAGGTACCCCGGGCTGGTCCTGTTTTCTCCTAACAGGGGCACCAGCCTGGGGTACAAGGTAAGCGATTAAAGTCACTTCGGGGTGCTTAACATTTTAGCACCCCCTAGTGACTTAGCCTTTCCTTCTCCTTTATAGGTGGAGAAGAAAATGGTTCTAGCCTTCACCCAAATAAATGAAAGCAGAATATGCAGACTTACTGATTTCTTGGCGAAACACCATTCCTCTTCAAGCATGCAGTGGTACTGAATTAAGGTATTTTGCAATCTGGTGGTTTTTGAAGGGATATCAAGATCATCCATGATTCACTTCTAACAAATGAAACATAATATAAATGAATAATACTGTGAGCAATAAATATGAGTTTTGGCAGTTACAAATGAGACAGGTAATATACATGCCTTAACACTAATGCTTATGTAGTTATGTAATAAAAGACAGAGTCAGGCAATGATGTGCCTTTTATTACATATGGGGGTTTTACTAAGCATATACTGGATGTGCTACCTCTTTCCATTAGTGGGACCATTTCTTCTCCCACTACAGAATACCAGAAGAGCTGTTGTTAATATAATAATAGCCAATATCTATTTTTTTCCAAACAATTGACAAGTTTACAAGGGTGGTTAATGTTTAAGTTTCACTCCTTTGGGAGTAAAACTGTTAAATATTTGAGTTGATTTGAAATAAATTTGAAAGATCTGCAAATGTAAATATTGATAAATCGCCCCCCCACATGTATCCTGAAATTATCTGAGTAATTTGTTGCTTGATCTAGTGGTATGCATGCTGTAACTCAGAAGTGTATATTATGCACAACAATTTGCAGTTGCTGGATATTTTAGATAAAATGTAGACATCATAGATTCATCCAGTTGCATTCTCAAATATGTGCCTCTGATAAAATGTGTTTATTTGCCTTACTGTAATGGGGAAGTGTCAAGTTACTGACTCCACAAGTCTATTTATATAGAGTCCTTATGAGCGACTCCAAAGGGGAAGTACTTTTTCAGTAAATAAGCATGTTCCTAAAGGTGGTACTGATGCCTCTCTAGAAGGAGATTAAGCTACTCATGCCTCAGTTTTTACATTATTATAGTAACTGATGCCCTTATTTTTAAATGGCTCTTTCACACACTGCATTTATTCCTGTAAATGTGTACAAAAGTCCTCTTTCCTTTGCTAACAAAATGTGGTAGTGGTGAGAACAGTTGACAGAAAAGAACTTCTCTCACCGTACTGTATACAGTACTGTTACTCCCTGCCATTCCAATACCCTGAAAAAAGCAAAAAGAGCCATAAAAAATGTCAGATATTGTCTTTTTATATTGTCTTTTTATATTAATTGTCATTATTTATTTATTTATTATTTTAAAGTTAGACAGTGCTTTACATTTAGAACAAACAGGCTCTTAAAATAATTTTACAATTAAGGGCTACAGAGTAAAAATAGGATCAGAGGACCCTACTTGCTAGAGCTTATAATTTGAAGGGTTATTTGTACTGCACTGTGTAATTGTACTGAATTGTCTGTAACTGGAAGTATGAACAAGGCAACAAGTATACGCCACATCTTCAAACGCTTTCCTCGAACACTTGCAATATGCTTGGCTGTAAGAGGATTCTGGGAGTTGTATTTCAGTCCTGCTTAACTGCTGGTTAAGTTACAAACACTAAGGGCTAGCTGAAGTTCATGGGAAAACAAAGAAGCAAGTAAAATCCACACAGATTTATTTTTTGTCGCTCACAGTTTAAGCCCCTAGGAATGCACAAAAGCCAAGCCCCCCATCTGGGGTACCTCTAGCTGTTATAAAATGGCGTCATCTCCCAGCATCTCCCTACAGGAAATTGCTGAATTGTGCATTCTAGAGACCACTGAAGTATACACTGGAAATATGAAGCAATTGCTGCAAACATTTATGTATGACTTTTAGCTATCTTTTGCAATTTGGCTAGCTTGTCCCTCTCAGGGGGCTCAGTGATGCTAACTCCGCCCCTTCCCTCTCTTGGTGTAATTCTTCCCATTCTATGATGTCACGAGTGGGGGGAGGGGGGCAAGCTGTTCGGTTGGTGCAAGAATGCTGGCCGCAGCGCCGGTACCAATGTTTCTATTGTCTCTATAAGTCCGTGTTTGTATTATCTGTTGTATAATGTATAATTATGGGTGTCCATGTCACATTATGTACATGACTAGGGGACAGAAAGGAATTCCACAGTGATTTCACACATCCGCTCGACGAGAAGCCAATGAGCCAATCACAGCCGTGTGCTAGTGCGCTAGTGTAAGCGAGTCACACTGACCCGGCATCGTCACTGAGGCGCCCAGGCAAATCAGCTGCGAGTCCCCCAAATGAACTTGCCAGTCCCCAAGCGGAGAGAGGAGTAAGCTAACCTCGCCAATAACAGCTCTACGGTAATATCTGAATGTAGTATATTCAGCTCTTATTAAACCACAACTGCCAGCAGCATCCTACAGTGGCCATTCCGCTACAGCAGCATTTCAGGCGCCCGTGAAGCTAAGCCCCTTACTGCCCTCTCATTTACCCAAACACGTAGCGACTAATTACCTCTCAATCAGGCTCGGACTTCGCTCGGAGTCAGCCGCACATCCTCCACTTTCGCATCCAGTTTCACATCTAGAGGTACCATGCCGGAGACCGCCTTACTGTGGCAAGTTGCACAGCAAGCCAATCGGCTTTGAGATCATCACAGATGGGCGGGGTTACAGCTGTCATGATAGTAGGCTCCTACTGACGAGCTCCATAGGCTCCCGCATATCTGCGAGTTATTCATAACATTGTAGTTAGTCTTCAAGTGCAGAGCAGGTGGCGCACTAGGAGAGGGCTGGGATTGGCTGGGTGGTTTTTAATTGAGCGGATGTGTGAAGTCTTTGTGGAATTCCAATCTCTCCTAGGCTTATGCGTAATGTGACATGGACACATATAATTATATATGATACCACAGGCAGGGAAACATGATCATGAGAACAATGAGCTATTCCATCAGAGAGGCGAGAAACTGGGATAAAAAACCCCAAATGTCATTGGTGGCAATGGCGGATTACCATATGGGCAGTCCGGGCGGCTGCATCGGGCCCCTGGCTCTAGGTGTGGCAAGCAGGGACGGTCCCATAACCGGAGGGGCCCAACTGCTCAGGAAACTTTAAAACCAGGGGAACCTACAAACTCCGGTTCTGTTGTACTCAGCGGTGCCCTATTGGCTCTTTCTTCTTGTGACTTTTTCTCCAATCAGAGCAGATAGTAAAATTGACCAATCAAGGCTTAGGTGTGGGCGGGGGAGATATTGCAAACTGAAGGCCCTGCAGAAATAAAGACTGATAAGAAGGATCTACAGGCTGTACACTTTATCTTAGAACCTCACCAACTCTGAACTTTTGCTGCTGATTTCATCCCACTCCCACAGGTACTATACTGTATCATCATCCCACTCACACAGGTACTATACTGTATCATCCCACTCCCACAGGTACTATACTGTATCATCCTCCCACTCCCACAGGTACTATACTGTATCATCCTCCCACTCTCACAGGTACTATACTGTATCAACCCACTCCCACAGGTATTATACTGTATCATCCCACTCCCACAGGTACTATACTGTATCATCCTCCCACTCCAACAGGTACTATACTGTATCATCCCACTCCCACAGGTACTATACTGTATCATCCTCCCACTCCTACAGGTACTATACTGTATCAATCCACTCCCACAGGTACTATACTGTATCATCCCACTCCCACAGGTACTATACTGTATCATCCTCCCACTCCTACAGGTACTATACTGTATCAACCCACTCCCACAGGTACTATACTGTATCATCTCACTCCCACAGGTACTATACTGTATCATCCCACTCCCACAGGTACTATACTGTATCATCCCACTCCCACAGGTACTATACTGTATCATCCCACTCCCACAGGTACTATACTGTATCATCATCCCACTCCCACAGGTACTATACTGTATCATCCCACTCCCACAGGTACTATACTGTATCATCCCACTCCCACAGGTATTATACTGTATCATCCTCCCACTCCTACAGGTACTATACTGTATCCTCATCCCACTCCCACAGGTACTATACTGTATCATCCTCCCACTCCCACAGGTACTATACTGTATCATCCTCCCACTCCCACAGGTACTATACTGTATCATCCTCCCACTCCCACAGGTACTATACTGTATCATCCTCCCACTCCCACAGGTACTATACTGTATCATCCTCCCACTCTCACAGGTACTATACTGTATCAACCCACTCCCACAGGTACTATACTGTATCATCCCACTCCCACAGGTACTATACTGTATCATCCTCCCACAGGTACTATACTGTATCCTCATCCCACTCCCACAGGTACTATACTGTATCATCCTCCCACTCCTACAGGTACTATACTGTATCAACCCACTCCCACAGGTACTATACTGTATCATCCCACTCCCACAGGTACTATACTGTATCATCCTCCCACTCCTACAGGTACTATACTGTATCAACCCACTCCCACAGGTACTATACTGTATCATCCCACTCCCACAGGTACTATACTGTATCATCCCACTCCCACAGGTACTATACTGTATCATCCCACTCCCACAGGTACTATACTGTATCATCCCACTCCCACAGGTACTATACTGTATCATCCCACTCCCACAGGTACTATACTGTATCATCCTCCCACTCCTACAGGTACTATACTGTATCATCCCACTGGTACTATACTGTATCATCCCACTGGTACTATACTGTATGATACAGTATAGTACCTGTTGGAGTGGGATGATACAGTATAGTACCTGTTGGAGTGGGATGATACAGTATAGTACCTGTGGGAGTGGGATGATACAGTATAGTACCTGTGGGAGTGGGATGATACAGTATAGTACCTGTTGGAGTGGGATGAGGATACAGTATAGTACCTGTGGGAGTGGGATGATGATACAGTATAGTACCTGTTGGAGTGGGACGAGGATACAGTATAGTACCTGTGGGAGTGGGATGATACAGTATAGTACCTGTTGGAGTGGGATGATGATACAGTATAGTACCTGTGGGAGTGGGATGATGATACAGTATAGTACCTGTGGGAGTGGGATGATGATACAGTATAGTACCTGTTGGAGTGGGATGATGATACAGTATAGTACCTGTGGGAGTGGGATGATACAGTATAGTACCTGTGGGAGTGGGATGATGATACAGTATAGTACCTGTTGTAGTGGGATGAGGATACAGTATAGTACCTGTTGGAGTGGGATGATGATACAGTATAGTACCAGTTGGAGTGGGATGATGATACAGTATAGTACCTGTGGGAGTGGGAGGATGATACAGTATAGTACCTGTGGGAGTGGGATGATGATACAGTATAGTACCTGTTGTAGTGGGATGAGGATACAGTATAGTACCTGTGGGAGTGGGATGAGGATACAGTATAGTACCTGTGGGAGTGGGATGATGATACAGTATAGTACCTGTTGTAGTGGGATGAGGATACAGTATAGTACCTGTTGTAGTGGGATGATGATACAGTATAGTACCTGTGGGAGTGGGATGATACAGTATAGTACCTGTTGGAGTGGGATGAGGATACAGTATAGTACCTGTGGGAGTGGGATGATACAGTATAGTACCTGTTGGAGTGGGATGAGGATACAGTATAGTACCTGTGGGAGTGGGATGATACAGTATAGTACCTGTTGGAGTGGGATGAGGATACAGTATAGTACCTGTGGGAGTGGGATGATGATACAGTATAGTACCTGTTGGAGTGGAATGATGATACAGTATAGTACCTGTGGGAGTGGGATGATACAGTATAGTACCTGTTGGAGTGGGATGATGATACAGTATAGTACCTGTGGGAGTGGGATGAGGATACAGTATAGTACCTTTTGGAGTGGGAGGATGATACAGTATAGTACCTGTGGGAGTGGGATGATGATACAGTATAGTACCTGTTGGAGTGGGATGATGATACAGTATAGTACCTGTTGGAGTGGGATGAGGATACAGTATAGTACCTGTGGGAGTGGGATGATACAGTATAGTACCTGTTGGAGTGGGATGATGATACAGTATAGTACCTGTGGGAGTGGGATGATGATACAGTATAGTACCTGTTGGAGTGGGATGATGATACAGTATAGTACCTGTTGGAGTGGGATGATGATACAGTATAGTACCTGTGGGAGTGGGATGATACAGTATAGTACCTGTTGGAGTGGGATGATACAGTATAGTACCTGTGGGAGTGGGATGATGATACAGTATAGTACCTGTTGGAGTGGGATGATGATACAGTATAGTACCTGTTGGAGTGGGATGATGATACAGTATAGTACCTGTTGGAGTGGGATGAGGATACAGTATAGTACCTGTGGGAGTGGGATGATACAGTATAGTACCTGTGGGAGTGGGATGATACAGTATAGTACCTGTGGGAGTGGGATGATACAGTATAGTACCTGTGGGAGTGGGATGATACAGTATAGTACCTGTGGGAGTGGGATGATACAGTATAGTACCTGTTGGAGTGGGATGAGGATACAGTATAGTACCTGTGGGAGTGGGATGATACAGTATAGTACCTGTGGGAGTGGGATCATGCAGTATAGTACCTGTGGGAGTGGGATGATACAGTATAGTACCTGTGGGAGTGGGATAATACAGTATAGTACCTGTGGGAGTGGGATGATACAGTATAGTACCTGTGGGAGTGGGATGATACAGTATAGTACCTGTTGGAGTGGGATGAGGATACAGTATAGTACCTGTTGGAGTGGGATGAGGATACATTATAGTACCTGTGGGAGTGGGATGAGGATACAGTATAGTACCTGTTGGAGTGGGATGAGGATACATTATAGTACCTGTGGGAGTGGGATGAGGATACAGTATAGTACCGGTACCTGTGGGAGTGGGATGAGGATACAGTATAGTACCTGTTGGAGTGGGATGATGATACAGTATAGTACCTGTGGGAGTGGCATGATGATACAGTATAGTACCTGTGGGAGTGGGGTGAGGATACAGTATAGTACCTGTGGGAGTGGGATGAGGATACAGTATAGTACCTGTGGGAGTGGGGTGAGGATATAGTATAGTACCTGTTGGAGTGGGAGGATGATACAGTATAGTACCTGTGGGAGTGGGATGATACAGTATAGTACCTATTGGAGTGGGATGAGGATACAGTATAGTACCTGTGGGAGTGGGAGGATGATACAGTATAGTACCTGTGGGAGTGGGATGATACAGTATAGTACCTGTTGGAGTGGGATGAGGATACAGTATAGTACCTGTGGGAGTGGGATGAGGATACAGTATAGTACCTGTGGGAGTGGGATGAAGATACAGTATAGTACCTGTGGGAGTGGGATGATACAGTATAGTACCTGTGGGAGTGGGATGAGGATACAGTATAGTACCTGTGGGAGTGGGATGATACAGTATAGTTCCTGTGGGAGTGGGATGAGGATACAGTATAGTACCTGTGGGAGTGGGATGATACAGTATAGTACCTGTGGGAGTGGGATGATACAGTATAGTACCTGTGGGAGTGGAATAATACAGTATAGTACCTGTGGGAGTGGGATGATACAGTATAGTACCTGTGGGAGTGGGATCATGCAGTATAGTACCTTTGGGAGTGGGATGATACAGTATAGTACCTGTGGGAGTGGGATAATACAGTATAGTACCTGTGGGAGTGGGATGATACAGTATAGTACCTGTGGGAGTGGGATGATACAGTTTAGTACCTGTGGGAGTGGGATGATACAGTATAATACCTGTGGGAGTGGGATGATACAGTATAGTACCTGTGGGAGTTGGATGAGGATACAGTATAATACCTGTGGGATGAGGATACAGTATAGTACCTGTGGGAGTGGGATGATGATACAGAATAGTACCTGTGAGAGTGGGATGAAATCAGCAGCAAGAGTTTAGAGTTGGTGAGGATCTTAGGTAAAGTGTACAGCCTGAAGATCCTTCTTATCAGTCTTTATTTCTGAAGTGCTTTCTGCTTGTGCCTTGATTGGTCCATTTACTGTTTGTCAAGAGAGCTATGCTCTTATTGGAGAAGAAAAGATACAATCAGAGCACAGGTGATTACAAAAAACTGGAGCTTGCAGGAATGCAAGAAGATATCCCGATGTTAAAAGTTCCAGAGCGGATTGAAAATCCGCCTGTGTTAGGAGAGGGGTAGCTGTGGAGGCAGAATGTAGATTATGATGGGACACATTTGAAGGGGAAATCTACCTGGCTAAATATATGGAATGAAACATGGGGTGGTGGAGAAGGGAAATTGGGGAGAGAGAATACCACGTGGGAGGATTTGGGCTTAGGGTAAAATGGAAAGGGGTAGAAAAAAGCACATGGTGAGTAGAAAAAGATGGTACATACTGGAACATGGGGAACCAGGAGGGGAGAGAAAATAAGTTAGAATTGGGGAATGTTATAGGGCAGGGCTGTCAAACTGGAGGGCTGGGCACCAGATGTGGCCCTCCAAAGAATTTTTATGACCCCCCCAGTCTTCTTAAAAGCTCCATTGACCTCTTTATGACATCATCATTTTAATTGAATTCTGCCCTCAATCATGCATTATGAGAAATAATCAGCCTACATGACATCACACAGATGCATCTAGATGCAGAAAAGGTGTCACATAATCCCCACTAAATATGCTTGTCATCGGTTACCAATTAACTGCATCAACTCAGGAGCGCAATCACACACAAAAATCACACCAAAATATCACACAAAAAATCACACCAAAATATAACTACCAGAAAATGCAGAGAATGGCACATTGGGAGATGAAAAAAAACCAATATAATGTACATGTTAACAAACAGAGTAACATTATAATGTATATGTGTATATTGGTTTGCTACAATGATGTGTACTTGGGGTTCCCACTGGCTCTCACTACATATAATGTGTGTAGGATGTGCATGAGATGCCAGTACTGACTACCCTTTATCCTGCCTCTCACTGTATATATCTTATGTGGGGTTTCTACCCCTTCTGATGGAGCAAATTATAATATAAAGCTTGATCCTCTGGACAAAGGTCAGGCAGTTTGGAAGTTAGAGGTTTTGTGCCTGCAGGGTGAATCAGCAGAGGTGCCTAAACTCATTATGGATATAGACGCAGCGTAACCTGGCACAAGCACAGAGCACTTTATGCTTTTAGGGTGAAGACACGGAGCTACTAGTAGACAATGTTGATCATTTACTGATACTTGTCTCTACATGTGTTTTAGTAGAGTAAATTCTCAGTACTGTCTATGGCAGGGTATTTTCTGGCATTTAGTAGCCATGACAAGTAGCTGCTACTAAGTAGCTCTGTGTGTCTTCACCCTCAACTGCCATTTGTTTTCTTTGCTCTGGTCTTCTGGCTTTGCAAGAACATTTGTTATATTCAGCTGCTGACTGGAGTCCTACCATAATACTTATATTTATTCACTTTTTCTTGTTTTGTCACTTCACACTTTTTTGGATGTCTCCTTCACAAGGCATGGTCCTTCACAAGGACCATATGCCCATTAGGCTTTGGTCCTCCTTGACCTTGCTCTAAGTTCCAAGCTTCAACCAACCTTTAGTAAAAAGGTACCCTAGCTTTAAGGCAAAGCTTGGAAGACCCTTGCCCTTTAGCAGGCCTGGACTGGAAATCTGTGGATTCTGGCATATGCTTTGTGTAGTTGAAATGCCAGGGCCTAATTTGAATCCCTGTTCAGACATTAGTTTATTTTGGCCAGGGTGTCGGGAATAAAGGGGATGGGGATAAGTGTGGGGAGCAGTTTGTTAACTTCTGTAGTGTCCAGCACAATAGAGGGTTCTCTTTCTGCACCAAACATCTACAGTAGTTCCAAAAGACAATTTTCTTGCCGTTGGCCAGTTACACACACTTTCATGTTAGAGGGCTGAATTATATAAAACAACAATGTCACACAAAGAGTTGCAAGTTCAGCAAGTGCTTTGACCCCCCCCCCCCCAAGGATAAAAAGGGGATATTGTACTTTGTGACCTCAGCTAGTCCACTGTTATCATAAGGCAACTCTAGCAAATACATATCATATCAGCTAGTTAGTCATTATATAGTATTCAAAGTTCAAGGGTTATGCAGCATATGAAGCTCAAGGCTTAAAAATGTTCACATGATGCAGTGTATCTGATAAGACCCAGACTACAGTGTTGCTGTTTTGCCCTCTTTGGAAGCTTATTTCCCTAAACTTTTCTTAACAGAATTGTAAAATAATATACTGAGTTTTAATAACCTGTATACCATGAAACATTAACAACTGCATAAGTAAATCAATTGTATTTTTTATTCTTCCTGTAGTTTGCTGAACAAAGCTGGTCACTGATTGGTTGCTTTTGGATATTTCTCAGGTACAACTATAACCATGTTTAGTAAATTAACTCATTTAAATTAAATTAGTTTTGAAACTGCCCTTACAAAATAAACTGAGAATTCATTGTCTTGCGAATGTGTAATAAATTTGTTAACTGCCAGAACACTGGAAAATAAAAGATAGTTATTGGATTTTAACCCTATGCCATAAAAGCAAATAAATGTATTTCTTTCATTGAAAGGGGTAATTTATGTAACAGAAGGCAGCATGCAAATTGCAAAAATAAAGCCCCTTACCCATCCCCTAGCATGTGCATCTTTCTGGTGTGTAAGTTAAGATGTCCATAAACTAAGGGGCACATTTACTAATCCACGAACGTCCGAAAAGCGTCCGAATGCGTTTTTTTCGTAATGATCGGTACTTTGCGACTTTTTCGCGAATTGTCGCGTCTTTTCGAGCTCTCAATACGAAAGTTATAATGGCAATGAAAAAGTTGCGACAATTCTCGAAAGTCATAATGGCAATGAAAAAGTTGCGACAATTCACGAAATTTGTAATGGCTATGAAAAAGTCGCGACAATTCGCGCAAGTCATACCGGTTACGAAAAAGTCACGACAATTTACGGGAAAGTCGTAACGGCGGCGAAAAAATCGCAAAAAATACGAAAAAGTCACAAAATGTTCGTTTTCCAATCCGAATTTTTCTCATTCGGATTCGGATTCGTGGATTAGTAAATCAGCCCCTAAGATTCAGTTGTGTGGCAAGGTCACCAAACCTAGGGCCAAACGATCAGATTACAATGATGGCAATATGACCTGTTGGAGCGAGGACCACATCGATGGACTGATGCAGTCCCAAATCTAATGGGATAATCAAACCTACCCGTTTGACATCTGGCTTGTTTCGGCCAGATATTGGTCAGGTAGGCCCATCGGAGGGCCCCATACACGGGCAGGTAATCTGCTAAATGAGTATGTACGGCCTGAATTGGCAGTTTAAATCGGCCGTGTATGGCCACCTTTAGGCAGTGGCAGAAGACATAGCCACAATGTGGCACTGTCCTTAGCACTTGCCTTATGGAAAGCAGCAAGAACAGGGCAGGCCTGCCCCTTCTGACACCGCGCTATACTCCAAAGAAAAGGGCCCTTACACACAGGCATTTCTTCTTGCTTTTCCCTGATTTGCCTTCCACCACCATTTGGCGCTTGTATGCCTTTCTGTAAGTACAGCATGATCAGGCTGAATGGCTGTGCCCCCCTGGAGTGGAATGCACAAAGGATCAACTGCATGAGACACAGGACTATGTGTGCCTGCACCCGGGTGGATTCAGTGCTTCTGGGCACTGGCACAATTAGAAGATTTTTGCAAGGGTATCGGCGGAATATCAGCCTGCACTTAGATGGATTCTAATCAGGGCAAGAATGAGTAGTGAATGCAGCTGCCCCAGTTTAAGCTGTATCTGTCTTTAAAGGAATGTATAGAAAAAGCAGAGCACATATGTATTGAATTAGGTGTAAATCAGGTATTTATTTTCACCAACAGTAAGCTCACTGTTTCAATAGTACAATTCTCCCTTTTACCATGTATAGTTAAAAAGGCAAACCTTATTTGTTGTAATAAATTTAGCCTGATTGCTGTTGAAAGTATGTTCATCTGTAAGAATTGAGAATGTCCTCTTGGTTGTGGATAGCCAGCAACTATGCAGTACTGAAAGGAAATTATACAATAGGGGCCATTTGCAACCTGGAAGGCAGGGTGCAATGGGTGCAATGCCTCATGTTTTTCCACAGGTCTCTGCGCTCCGTTTCAGAGTACAGAAACCTGTGGTCACCCCCATGAATACAATGCTGCCAGTGTTTGCCAGTGCTGTACTAATGAGGGGTGGGTAAGAGGCTAAAACATATGCATTTTCCCTCCCACCCCTGTTGATCGCTTGCTATGGGTTTTTGCGCCTGGTAAACTCAGTACCTTTTATTAAATAAGCCCATGTAAGTCACTTATCTGCAACACTAAGGGGTAGATTTATCAAAATGTGAGTTTAGAGCTTAATACATAAAAACTCACCCATGTTCTATTCATTCCTGTGAGATTTTTAAAAGTGTATTTATTAAATAGTGAGTTTTAATTTTCACCCATTGATAAATACACTTCTGAAAATCCCATAGAAATGAATAGAACGTGGGTAAGTTTTTATGTATTAAGCTCAAAACTCTCATTTTGATAAATCTGCCCCTAAGAGTTCTAAGTAACAAAAAGATGCATAAGCTCTAATCTGTTTTAGCTAAATATACTGCCCTCAAGAGTATGACAGAAATACTAATGTAAATATTAGTTTTTATTGACATCAAAATATTAGGGTGAAACTATGCCACTTCTAGCACTGAGTGTGCAGGTACGTACTAAAATTAATCAAACACTTCAGGAAATGAGGGACACAGTATACACTGAAAGCGAGTACAGATATATTTCCTCAGGAAACAGGACAGTTGACATATCACCATATGTATAAATGGTTGAAAATATCAAATTAATGAGAATTTGAAAGTATAAAGATATCCTCTTTCATTCAGAAGGTTCTTATGCTTATAATACAGTTTGTTTTTTGTATTATGCACTCTTGGGATAAGGTGGCTGACATTGTCCACATTTTGTGGTCCAGACAGACATTTTTGAATGTAATTTTTCCTTTAGCTGTGGTCTTGTTTGTTTTCCCAATCAACATACATAGTTCCAATGAGCAGGTACAAAGGCCTTCACACTAGTTATTTTGATATTCTTATAGATTCCTTTATCTGTGGCTGGTAAAGTTATGGCTGAGAGAGTATTTTACTTCATTAAAATAGTGAATGAATGCATTTAGTAATTAATTTTATGCTGGAATTTCTCCATCGTGCTTTATTTGTGCATTGCAGTGTTCTGCATGTTGACACCAGAAGGTGGCAGGAGCATATCAGAAGTTGTGAAATGTACAAAAACAAATATACTTGACTAATTGATAAAATGACTGTGTCCCCCATTTAGTAACATGCACACTTGTCTAGGGGCACAGTTTGTGAGTCCTGCTGGTATTATGCATGGAAAAGGCACATCACAAAATATGAAATATAATAAGGCAGTGTTAAAAAAGGCAGGAGTAAAAAGTAACAGTATCATATAAAAAGCTATTAACCTGTAAAATACTGGTATCAATAATGCCTAGTGTTATCATCAGTTATAATCATTAAACAGCTAAGAAAAACACAAGAAAACTTAAGCAAACCTAGATTTATAGGGAATTTACCTATTTTTGAAGCCAAGTGCCAATAATCAAATGTGCGGTAAACACTGCTTAAGACACAATACACTATAGTATTAAGAAAAGGCTTAAGGTTTATACAAACTTATATAGCATTTATTGTTCTCCCATCCCACCCCCTTTTGGCTCCACACTGCAGGATCCCCATTTGTGTCACAAAACACTTGGCAGAGGCTAAAATAGTTTCTGCAAACTGTCCAATTGTAGAACTGCTGTCACACTAAGTTACATATTACACCAAGTATTATTGGACAAGAACAGGGTCTGCAATTAAAGAAGATGCCAAAGTTAAATGTCAGCACAATATAATAGTATGAAATATAAAGAAAGAAAGGAGAGTAGGAGGGAGACAAATGCTATACTAGAGCTAAAATAGAAGTGTAAAGCAGAAGCGTGAAGGGCATAAAAGCAATTGACAGGTGGTATATTGAGAAGAAAAAACAGGGGAAAGAGGTAGAAAATCAAGAGCAAAATAAATAAGGGAAATGCATAACATAAAGGGATGAATAGCTGAGTGAGCAAGAGAGAACAAATGCTAAGTAGGAAGAAAAGAAGGAAAAGCGTTAATAGGATGAGGAACAGCATAAAATGAATGGGAGAAGGGGAGGGCAGACATGGAAAGGGCATAACAGAAATTAAAGAGAAACAAAAGAGGGTGGAAGAAGTAAGAAGAGGATGGGGAAGTTTAAACATAACATAAAGAAAAATCAGTAGACCAGAAGGGAAAGGAAGATGAAAAACTTAGTAAGATAAGGGAAAAAAGGAGAACATGATAAAAAGGGTTCTAGTTAATGAAGAAGAGAGCAGAAGACAAAGGAGAAAAGACAGGCTTGAGAGGGAGAGCAAAGGGAAAGCAAAAGAGAGAATAATAAAAAAGAAGAGGGAAGAGGGCAGGAAGAATCTGAAGAGAGAAAGACTTGAGAATAGCATATAAGTGGAGATAAATGTAGATCAGCAGAATAGAAAGAAAAGAGCTTAATAGGAAGGGAATGCCAGGGGGTATGGGGGTGGGGCCACCATCAGAGGGGGTACAGATGTGCCAGGCCTTGTGAAATCCTCAGCTGGTTGGGGGATTAGCTGTTCTCCACAAATTGTGTGTAACCTTGCTGTGGATTTGATTAAACGCATGAACTTCCACTGTTTTGGTCAGCCCTCCATCATCTAGGTTCCTGTTATTCTTCTATATCTTATTACATGTTATTACATACAGTACATGTAGCCTGGTGTAGGACAAGAAGATATGAGTTTAATACTACAGATGTGCATTGTAACTGTAGCCTCACAGTGTATATTATGGTGAACACTGTTATTTCTATTTACTGTCTAAAAAAATATGTGGAAAAAAATATGTGGAAAAAAATCTGATAAAATCCACAAGTATATTTTGTAGAACAAAACTTGCAGAAGACCATTTATTAATATTTCCACAGGAGCATCCAGCCTTTGTGCTGCTTTTAACAGACAACTGTTTATGTCTGTTCATGGTCTAAAGATAAGTGTGGAAAAGTCTGCTCATATCCTGTAACAATACTGTTTGAGGTGATTGCTATGAAACAAGAGGCTTTCAACTTTGAGTTGGGAAGTGCTGCACATGAAAGATGTGGTGTAATGAGGTACTTGCAATTTCTTGGCACTTTGAGATGTTCTGAAATCCAACTGACCCAAGTTGTAATACCTTTTGTAAAATAGCGACATGAATATGGTAAGGTTTTCTCAACTGAACTCAAGTTTTAATTTTTACACTGTGCATATTATCTGTACTGCAAGCTATCTTCCTTGTTGTCAGCCATTTTATGGCTCAGAGACACTCGGTCCAGTACTGGCTGACAAAGAGGAAATTTGTCAATCAAAGATTTATCATAGATATAAGGGACTAGCTCACTTTAAACTTTCAGCCTGGCAGTAGATCCCTTATATATGCTGACTTGGCACATCAGGAACTGTGACATTTCTTGCATTTACATTACAGGTGTGGTCACAGACAGCAGTTAGTATGATGTGTGCTCAAAGTGACAAATGGAATGCAGGAAGTTAATTAATACCCTGCTAACAACTGTATACATCAGCAGTTCCTGAAAGAGACATATCAAAATGAACATTTCTTGATACTTGGGATACATGTTAACCTCCAATCAGGAATTTAAAAAAGGTGCAGTAACAGCTGACTAGGGAACAAACACTAGACCCAGATGAAGATATGGATGGTTTGGGCAGCAGTCTGGGGCCTAGAATTCTAAAAGTTACTAGAGCTGTGGAACAGCTGTCAGTGAAAGACAAGTTTATAGTTACATAGGGTTGAAAAAAAGAGTCCATCAAGTTCAATCCTTCCAAGTAAACCCAGCTCCCACAAACCTATACTGACCTATCTATACACTCACATACATAAACTATATATACCAACATCAATACTAACTGTAGATATTAGTATCACAATAGCCTTGGATATTCTGCTTGTTCAAGAACTTATCCAGGCCCCTCTTAAAACCATTAACAGAATCTGCCATCACAACGACATTACTAGGAATGGCATTCCCCAACCCCACTGCCCTCACCGTGAAAAACCACCTACGTTGCTTCAAATGGAAGCTCTGTTTCTCTAATCTAAAGGGGTTACAATGTTCTTGATGCTATCTAGGACCATAACAGCCAACAATGAATTCTCTGCCCTGTCCTTATTCAATATTCTTCCCATATTTATGGTATGTAAGTTATTCCCACCTTAAATAAGGTTAATCATCTTTTTAAACTTAACACTGGCCATTTGGTAATGTGGGCCTGACAGAGCATGGTGGGCTATTTATTCATTGTCACAGACACTGCAGTTGCATTGCAGCATTAGGAAAACATTTTCTGGTCCACTGAGCACTATAGGGTTCTTTCATATTACTATTTTAAGGGGTTATTTACTAATATAAGTACTGAATTGCACAAGTGTTCAGTAATTGCTCAATGTTCAGTAATGATCTATGGGATGAGAGTTAGACTACTTATCTCTGGCATTTGATACCCATTATACTATAACTGTTATTTAGTGGGAGATTGACGACGCGTGCATGGAAAGAAACCTTATGCAGTTCTGCTTCCCAATATTTTTTATCAATAAATTGATATAAATTAAAATAAATGGTGATAGCACATTTATTACATAGAAGAATTTTAATTTAATAAAAAGCATATTGCATGTTACCAACTTTCTGCTGGATTTATTTTTTCTAATGATTTTTATGTTGAATTTCTTTTTGGGTAAACGGTTAGTCCGTCTAAGAAATACTACATTTAAAATAAATAACTTGATTATGCTATTCAAGCATTGCACTATTTATCATAGCAGTGTGGCCACTATGAGTTTAAAAATGAAAATGTAGGTGATTGCCCTAAGAATGAGTGCTTTGCCCTTTAAGGAATACTTCAAGACACTGCATAAAAGAACTGGCCAGTAGGTGTCAGCATTGAGGCAGAGCCTATATAATGCACAGTGAAATCCTGCCAAAAGTCGCCAGCTGGATGTTAGACTAAGAACATGGAAAGTTCATGGGTGTGTGTTGAACAGTGATACTTATTCAATACGCTGCTTTCTGTCATTTATTGCATATTTCAATGCTACAAGGAACTAAATAGAAGTGCTGTATTTATTTGTACCCTTCACTAGGTTGTTCAACACCGTTACAGGTCCTGTGGATTTGATTTATTATCACTTTACAATTTATTGAAGATTGTAACTTTCATTTAAAGCTTGTAATACAGGTACCATATTGCCTTACCTGTTCCTGCCTAATGCAGAACAACATTTAACCAATTTGTATCCTTATAAGTGAACTATTAAAGAATGCTACACATTGGCATATACATATCAGTAAATATTACCCTTTCACCTTAAAGGAACCTGAACAATGTAGATCTGTTAGTAGCAGTTAGTTGCCTGAAGTTGCCTTGAGAGGAAATTTCAGCGACTTTGGGAAATCGTAGCGATTTACATTCTTGCCGTTAGGATGGCATTGCCTTGTATTTATCTTTTGATAGCACAATGGCATGCGTAATTACTGTGCTCCACTTAGCACAGCTCAGGGCAGTGGTACAGGGGCAATTAATCTCCCTGCAATGCCATCCCACCGGCTAGAATGTAAATCGCCTGTGAGATGGCATGCGCATCGCTGCGATGTTGGCTGCAGTGTGCTGAAGTGATGAGCCCCAACAATAGAAAGACAGCTGGAATCTGATCAACACCTTATTGGTTGGAAATCAGCTTATAGGGTAATATATGGTGTTTTTATTAGCAGATGCATTTAAGGTCTTCAGAAAAGGTTTAGATATCTGTTTGGATAAACAAGATATGGAGGACCACAATCATAAATCCAAACAAAGTTAACTGTTGATCTAGGAAGAAATCCAGTCATTGTTTAGGAGTCAGGAAGGAAGTTTTTCTTTGTCTGTTTTGTTTTTTGCCTTCCTCTCCATCAGCAGTCACATAATGGGTTTCATGCAAACTGAATGCACTAATGCCTCGCCTTGTAACAATATAGGTATTCCTAATTACATCTGGGTTACACTGAACAGGATGAGACTTTCATGAAATTAAAATAGCTACTAGTGTAAAGCATGTAGTGCCTTAATTGTAGCCTAAAAACAAAAGTACCATGACACATTTCTACAGCTGTCTTTGTGGTCTTCTTTGTCCACCTGTGCTTTTTGTGTCCTATTGTCTCTCCCCTTGCATAAAATACTCTGCTGTTAAAAGGTTATTAAATCCTGACAAAGAGTTAGACTAGAAATGCTATACCTTATGTATTGTGCTCACTGTAGCAGCCTAGAGTTACAGCAGGATAGAAGAGTCATATCTCCTAATATGCTATCAGTAGCTCCCCATCTTTACTTTATGCTGTATCTTAGCATTTGTTCATTCTGCTGTGGGCTGCTGCCAATCAGCTGACCTCAGGGAGAGATGTATAATATACCAAACACAAAATAAAGTATTATTTTGTTATGTTATTATGACACCTTTTTGTTATAAATTATTGTAAAGCTCCCTGTAGCTTTTTTTGGCTGTATATTGATAAATCGTGATGATGATGACCCAGTGCATGGGACTGAGTGATCTAGCCTTAAAGCAATGTAAAGCACTCTGATTGTTTTGTTTTAAGGCATGTGGTATAAGAAACAGGGCAACGTGACCAGAGTTAGAAGAACATTTTGAATATGGCTGCTAAACTTTAACCAGTAAAAGCTGATTTCTAATTGTACTACATCATGTCTAAGAACTGTGATTTATTTCAAATACCTGGATCATACTAGTCTGCATATACCATATGCCTAGAAATTATAGCACATGATGGCTGAAATGGATGTTTGCAGAGGTGTGAAAAGTATTTCTCCATTGCTAATTTTACCTACTATTGCATATTTTTCACACTGAACGGTTTTTGATTTTTAAACAAAATTTAATATTAGACAAAGGGAGGATGAGCTTTATAATATTATGGGGTATATCTCCAACAGTGCTGATGGCAATCAAGCCTGGCTGTGTGTTCAATCAGCTGAATCTAATTATTAATTACGTTTGGTCATTTGGTTGATAGAGTAATTCAGGGAACAGTTATACATACTGTAAGTGCTATAAATGTTGGATAATTGTATCCCCTTAAGTAAATGCAGTAATATTTAAAAGTGTGTTACCCTCCCACAGCAGTATTCATTCTAGCCCTGTAGGGCAGGGTTTTCATCCAAGGGAAGTCTGCTGTCTGGCCAGAACTAGTTCTACTGGGATGGGTGGAGGAATATTACTGCCTGCTGCCAAATCACTGAAGGAAGCCCAATGTAAATCAGCTATATGCGCTGCCAATGCTTAATATGTATTTAGATTTAGATGTAAAAAATAATCACCAATCCCTATGACTTGTGAAAAGACTAGCAATCTGGTAATGGAATTTGCAAACATTTTAAATGAAGACAAATTCATTATATTACAACAAACTGCCCCCCTGTGCGTGCGTCTCTTTTTTTAAAAAAAAAAAAAAAAGGTAAAACAATGAAAACTTTGAGCCAAACTTCCAGCCTGTTACTCTGAACGATCTTTACCTAGAACTTCTGACAAGCAGCAGTTGAGAACACTTGTGATTGGTGGGAGATTCAGTGCTTTGGCTCACAGTAGCTGCTTATCAGATGGGGGTGAGTAAAATTATTGAAACTTAGCAGTAGCTGCTATATTTCCCACCCTAGGCTTATACTCGAGTCAGTACGTTTTTCCAGTTTTCTTAGGTAAAATTAGGTACCTCTGCTTATATTCAGATCGGCTTATACTCGAGTATATACGGTAAATAAGCTGCTGTGTCCCCATTGGGGGCAGCCCAATGTAAAAGGAGAAAAGGCACAGGTTACCCAGCAGATAACAGATAAGTTCTATAGAATACAGTGGTGCGTTACAGAGCTGATCTGTTATCTGCTTTGTAACCCGTGCCATTTAGTCCTATTTCAGTTGAAACTCTATGGCTACACAGCAGCTTTGTTTATATAAACTACAGTAGTGTTTGTGAGGCAAACACACAACTTTATTACTTTATTAACTTTATTACTATATTTTAATACATTTTTTTGGTGTTACTGTTCTGGTAAATTCTTTCTGTTCCTTACTACTGTATATTGCTTATTAAACTAAGTAGTCTCATTGCAACTGTTTAGATATGACAAAACCATTCTCTCCCTATCTGAGCTGACTATGTAAATTTACAGAAGTCACTCGGCTTCTCAACTATAGCAATGTCCTGTGTGCTGTGGGTTACCTACTCCAATCACTTGATCAAGAAGGTTTTAATACATAAAAATGAAGGGGGGGGGGGGGGGGGGCAAAACGTAAAAACATGTATTTTCTCTTTGAGTTTCCTGTTGGCTCAGTTACTGATTTTACACTTACCTTGGTTATAAGTTGGACAGAAATTGGGACATTTTAGATGTAAGTAACTATTGAACTTAGTAGAAATCACATTTCAGAAAAATTTTAAAACAAATGGGCTATGACTGTACATGTTTCCAGATGTTTATTTTCTGCCACACTAGAGATATCCATGAACTGCCTCTGTCAGCAATAATACAATTCAAGTGTCTTTCTATTTCTTAAGCAAAAACAAGAACTTGTCCTTGGAAAATAATCTGACATGTACTTATTAGCACATGATTATGTTTATGTAGTAACCCATTGCCTACTAGGAGCCAAATTTGTAGTATGATCTGCACGTGATCCAGGATCAGAGTCTTCCCAACTGGCAGCCCATGAATAAATTGCAACTATCTGCTTAGTAGTACAAGAACTTCTTTATGTTACTTTGTAGCACTCTAAAGGGTTTGCCAGAGTAGCAAAACTCCAACATAAACTTAAAAGGAGATTTGATTCATGGCAGTTCAAAGGATTCATTTTTTTGTAGGTGATATATACAGTTCTCTCTGACGGGAGCACTTACAGTTCAGATGCAGCTGGCATTATTAGTTATATAAATGCTGTTCATGTTTATCTGTTGTTCATTCTTTTTTCAATCACCACTAGCTTTACTATGTTATGTCCTACACATCTCACACAGTATACAGCAGCTCCTACATTGAACTGTATATTTAAGTGAGAGATAACATTCAAGCAGCAGTTGCGGGCTTCCATGCAACACAGTTTTTAAGGGCTTCTCCATCCTCTATGAAACATCATGGACCATCAGAAACCACAATAATTGCCCACGCTCTCAGGATCTCAAAAACTTCTGTGCTATTTACTTACATGGAACCTTTAAATGATAAAAAAGAAATGTTGCCAAGATTCACATATGTATAAGCCAATTATTTGCTAAATGAACTTTGTATATCTGACCTGTACCCAAATATATCTTTGTACTAATTATTATCTAGCAGTAATAGAGAGATTTAAAGGGGACCGGTCACCCACAATTAAAAATGTGTATAACAAAAGTCCTTTTCAAATCGACGTGAATTCAACAAATTCTTTTTTTAGTAAAACATCCATACCTGTTATTAAGGTATTTAAAAAACTAGACATGGAGGCAGGGCAGGCGATTACTTTCACTTTCCATTCAGCAATTCCTAGGTGTCACTGCACTCCTCACATTTCCCCCTTTCTCCTCATGATCTAAAATTGTGTATCCTCTGCATGGGCATCAGTATTGTGCCACAGTATTCTGGATGAAGCGAAGCTTGTCTTATTGACAGTGTCCACAAAATGGCGTTTATCAGTGTGCTGGGACTGAAATTCCAAAACTGAAGGAAACAAGATTTAAATAGTTTATAAAGTGTAAATAAAGTTTATTTTGCTTTACTAACATGATAGAAAAGGATTTTTTTATTTTTTTTTCTTAGGGTGACAGGTCCTCTTTAAAAAAGACCTTTGAGCATTGTTGAGTTCATATTGTTGAAGTTCATATTTCCATTTTAAATAGTTTGATTTTCACCATAAAGTTAAGTGATATATATTTCTATAATTATAGCAAGCCTAGTGATATCAAGGTTGAAGGGTATGCACTTAATATCCCTCATAGTGCTGCTATTGGTTTGCCTAATAAAATAACAGCAGACACTGTATCTGTTTTCATGCATTGTTTTTCGTCAGGGAGTCCTCAGTACCCACCAACTGTTCATGTTTTCTTGATACCCACACAGCAGCACAGGTGGACTTGCCAGGCTCTCCACCCACTGACAAAGCCACCTGTCCTCCCATGAGGATATGCTGAAATCGTGCTGTGTTGTTGGCGCTCAAGCAAAGGCTTCAGAGAGAGTGTTTAACCAAAAAAACAATGTGCCTTAGCTTTAAACCAGTACTTCATTCACAGGGGAATTTTTATAAAGCTTTTTTTCACAAGACCTGAAAATGCAATTTTTATGATGTGTTATATTCACAAGATTTGTATACAAGAATATATTCCAACATTTTACGTTTCAGTTTCACCAACGACTTTGTAGTAAAACTGTAGTTAGACTTTCTGGTCACAGTGCCATAACAATATGACATAAGGGCAGTGTAGATTATATGCTACATGTTTCGCTCACTTATGGAGCTTCATCAAGTAATAAACAGATTAAACTTTAATATACTGTATTTGTACTGTAATTATTTTTATACACTTTCGCCCTGTACTGGTACAACTGGTGTGTTTGCCTCTGAAAGACTACTATAGTTTATATAAACAAAGCTGTGGGGTAGCCATGGGGACACAGGTTACATAGCAGATAACAGATGAAACCCCATTATATTCTACAGAGCTCATCTGTTATCTGCTGTGTAACCTGTGCCTTTTCTCCTGTTTTCCAGTTTGAATGGCTGCCCCCATGGCTACACAGCAGCTTATTTCCTTATTTCTATGAACTACAGTAGTGTTTCTGTAGCAAACATACCAGTTTTACCAGTGCAAGGCAACAGTACATTATATTTTAATTACTTTGAAACATTTTCATTTTTTGGTGTTACTGTTACTTATTTAACTACAATCTGCTTCAATATGATTGGTCAGACAACACCCCCAGCATAACATACATCAGCCTGCTTAACCTTAACCCTTTCATTATCACTCTTAAGGGCATTATTATTTTAAGAAAGGAACACATTTGATTTGTTCAGACCAAAGCTACCAAGACCAAGCTAAAATGGCAGCTGCTTTCAGCTCTGCTAGGGCTCTTTACTCAGGTATGGTAAAGCTTTCTGCAGAATAAATATATTGTTCTAGGTGGCACTAATGTGGCGAATCTATTGGCAGTAAAATGCCAAAATGCCTTTCCTTCTGCTTTAATAACTTCATCTAAAATATATAACCTTTCTACTATATTCTATTGTAAATTTAAGATAAGGGGAACTCGTATTTATAAAAGGAAAAATTAATACAATTAATTAATATCCCCTTCCCACGCTATTAGGACATTGTCTATGTAGCATCCACAAAATTTAATATGGGGGCAGTACCTAGAGTCTGTCCAAATGGTGTTGTTCTCCCAGAAATAATGCTGCATGTCCTGGCTCAAAGGTAGTACCCATTGCCATACTGCAAATTTGTCTATAAAGTTTTTAAAACATTTTCAAGATTATTCAGCAGGACTTGCTAAATAATCTTGAAAATGTTTCACTGCTCATCTGAGCAGCTTCTTTACTTCAACTGTGGTAGAAAAGAGCATACAAAGGAGAAAACTTTCCAAATCAAATTCATCTAATGAATCAGATGAGAAGATCTTTAAAGAGATACCGACACCAGAAATAAAACCTTTTTGTTTACATCTATCATAATAATAATAATCATCATTGTCTTTGCATGAGCATTTAAATTTCTCAATAAAAGTATTTGCTGGATGCTTTTACATTACCTATCTGATCCCCCGTGTTCCTCTGAGGGGGCTGCCATATTTGTGCAGCAGTAGGCAGTTAGCATTAGAAGCTATAACTGACAGGCTGAGAAGGGACAGTCAGGTTGGCAAAACAGTCAGGTTTAGGAACTTCAAGTAACAATCACTTACAAAAGCAGCCCTATCAGCAAAAAATGATCAATGTGATCTATAGGGAACTTTTAATGTACCTTCATATTTTGAAGAGAAGTTTCTTAGTGTCAGTATCACTTTAAGTGTATGGTTGCAGTAAAGACCTCTGTAAAAAAATATACAAAAAACATCACTTTTAAGAGGTTATTTTTATTAGGTCCCATTAGATATCTTTGTTTTCCAAACAGTCCCTTTTTAAGTGGAGCAGCCTTGATTTGAGTGCTTACCCAGACTTGGCTGATGTTTTGGGAAGGAGGCATAACCTGAACAGTTTTTAGTCTAGTATTATTTTATGGAAATTAATTTGGCAATTATATGTATTCATTGTTCCATCTGGTAAATCATGGCATTCAAACAGAAGTTTGCTTTCAATATTCCACCTGACTAGACCAGGAAAAGGCAACTGCTTATTGGTTTCTTTGAAATAATAGAACTGGGTTAGAAACCCTCCTAATAATCTTTCAGAATCACCCAGCATCTCAATATTTATAAGCCAGATCAAAGTAATAATTTTCTCTGTTAAGTCATACTTGAATCAACTCATTCTGACCTACAGAGAGATACAAACATAGGTAAACACCAGATGGTGTTTTAATATTCTAGATGTAATAAATGTTTTATAAAAAGGCAGCTACAAATATGCTATACAATAGTGGGAGCTGTAAATTTTTGATTAATCACACATAACATATGTTCTGTTTACCATTTTTACCATTTTATCTGTTTTTACTTTCATTACCCCATGGCTAAATCTCTATTTGCAGGTGTACAGTATAATGGGATCCTCACCATCTTAGCTGTGACTCTATAAAACATAACAGTTGATTACACTTTTCACATCAGCAGAAAATACTGGCCAATTCCAACTAAGATGACCCCAAATATTCCTGAGTGAGGGCTGAAACTACATTTATAGCAATAAACCTCAACATACTTGGGTGTGCTAGCATATCACAGTTATCATAATAATCCCCACACATAGAAGATCTAGCACACTACATTCTAGCATATCACAATGAACTCCTGTGTTGGAGAACTAGCACACCTAATGTTGGATCACTTCCAAACCTACTGTATAGATCACTTCCAAACCTACTGTATACCTGCTATAATGCTCTTATAGAAAAGGAAATATAAGACATCCTCATTCCTGAAAGTTATTAATGCAGGCATACCCCCAGGGTCTAACCTCAGATAATGAAAGGGGAATCTTTGAATTAAATATGAACAAATCCCTTTTCTTAAGATGTTGGGTGCTCAGTTTAGTTAAAAAGTTCTCACCAACAGCCCAATTCCTTGTGAAAGAACCAAAGAAACATCAGTTTTACTTTAATGGAATATGCCAGTTGTTTATATTACATCACATCGAGCTCCATTCCTACTTATGAATTTCTTCCCTTTTTTTTATTCACGTTCCTGAAATTACCTGGTAAAAATTGCTTATCTCTACATCAACCACATATCATTTATGTACTTTATTTTAATTAATGGTCCTTAGTAGGAAAGAGTTATCAAAACCAATCCTTTTTATGACGCTTGAAAAAATAATCTATAGAAAACTCCATATAGTTTCACAGCTGCATGTGTTGATACCTTTAGGGTAAGAACCCAAGGAGCGAGTTACTCGGCCGTGATAGATCTATGCTACCGCTTTCTACTGGCAATAATAGAAGTCGCCGGTGGAAAGCCCTTCACAACGCTTCAGTAATTTGAAGTTTCCTCCTGCAGGCAACTTTGTGCAACTTTGAAAACATAGTACTGTACATAGTACATAGTAGCAGCTACTTGTCATGGCTACTTAACACCAGAAAATATCCTGCCATTGACAATACTGAGAATTGCCCTGCTAAAACGTATGCAAATACAATTATGATCAGCATTGCCTATTTTTGTAGTGGTGACAAATAGCTGCTACTATTATCTCAGTGTGTCTGGGTTGGCCTCTCGAGGGTGCCCATACATAGGCAGATAAACTGCCGAATCTGTCTGAAGGGAGCTGAAGTTTGTCCATGTATGGCCACCTTAACTCTTACTTTGAGCACATGATCACAGCTTAAAGCTGTATTCTCTGAGGTTACCTATGATATAGTGTGTCCAGTTTTCCTGCTGCCTGAAACAAAATCCCCCAGACTAGCATAATTAACTATAATGTGTCCATATTGTTTTGATATTATCATCAATCTTTGGATTAATGCTAGATTTTTGCATCTTCTAATCTGCTTGCCAAAGCATATTAAACTTCCAAACAGAGATTGTTTTTATATTTTGGAGGGTGGTGGACAGGATGTATTCAGTAAGCTGGGACCCATGGGAGGAATTCGGATATGTGCTGATTACTAAACTTGGAAGTACGGTGGAACAGTTCAGTCTTTGTGTGAGTCTTTATTTCTATTACTCCTGTTTCTAATATATGGATTAAATAGATAGATAGATAAGCAGGTAGGTAGATATATAGATAGAAAGATAGATTGATTCAACCACTGTTAGCTGCATTTGTTGTGGCGCATATTGTTGGTGAATCCAAACACTAATTACATAACACAATTATAGGGCTCTGCAGAATTACTGAACATCACTTCTGAAAAGGAGAGGGGTAGAAAGCAGAAAAGATGTGTAGATATACTATTAGTCCAGCAGGGTTTTTCCTTCCTGTCCAGTCTATATTAAATTGAAGAGGGTTGTGCTGCTATATACAGTCTCAATTATGTCAGTTCCTGCTAGCCTGTTGCAAGAGAAGCAGACTAGGACAATATCAGCCAAACAGACAATTCTGAAATCTATTTAAAGTGGTAGAGCTATATTTGTATTAATTTACCTTACAACTACTACAAAAGTTAGGTTGTATTAAGGCTTGTTTATCACTTTTCACGGAGTGATTTCTGGGCACCAAACATGCTAAGAAAGATATATTGGGTTTTAGGAGTTAGCCAGTGTTATGGTTAAGTCTATTTTCATTTTACCAACTGGAAAAGTAAATAGACTCAGATGAGGCATTGTGCCAACAATTGCAAAGAAAAAAAAACTTTGCTCAACTGCCAATTTGTTTTGCTTTTCTTTAACTACACACCAATGAGTAGGAGTAAACCAACTGTTTCCCAAATTATATTTATATTTTTCTTGGTGTTTATTTTTCAATATGATTGTCATTGTCAATTAGCTTTTCTAGGCTTTACAAAAAAAGTAGTAAATCAAAGATAGCTTAAGATATGTAGGTCCCACGTGTAAGGGCATGAAACAACTCACTGGCTGCTACATACAGTACTTAGAGCCTTGATGAAGCTCTAACACTTATGGACTTATGTATCAATTTTCTAATTTGTGAATTTGAGTTTATTTTTCAAATCGATTAAACTTGCTTATCGAATGCTTGCTTATTCATTAAAGTCGTAACTAACCTTTAGGTAAATGCATTTCTGCCTATGACCATGGCACCTTCCACATACAGTACCTTCCTTCATTGTGCCATTATTATTGAGCTCTACCTCTAGATGCACAGTAAGGAGCATATTTATAAAAGTGTGTATTTAGTTTTATACCAGTAAGTGCAACAACTGGTATAACATTATACACCTACTTCTAAAGCTACTGCTTGAGCTTACCCTTAGACATGCAGTCAGTATGTAAATTCACTTTAATGAACTAACTGAAGTTCATTGGATCACACTTTACAATTCTAATCTACACAGGTAGTAAAACTATGTAGAAACATATGTATCTTACACATTACTATATTTATGTAGCATTTTATGCAGTTTTTACTCACCACTGGTGCTGCTTCTCAGCTTTATAACTTTGCTGTTTGCACAGAGAAGAGCTGCAGAAAGTTGTATTTTTGTTCTTTTTTTTTTGTTTACACAGTTTAGCTTTACAATTTTGTGCAGTGAGATGCTTGGAACACACATAAAGCAGTGCCATGATTATATATATATATATATATATATATATATATATATTTTTTTTTTTTTTATAACTACTTTATTGTGACTGTGCCATGATATTTTAATGTATATGTTATGCACATATTTTCAAGATTGCATATCATCATGTCACCTTTGGGCACTGTTAAAAAATGAGAAATATGGGGAATTAAGGAAAAAAGAAAGATGAAGTGAGTGAATTGCTTATAGATACTAAGGGTAAAGCAGCTTGTTGAAAGCAGAGGACAGAGGTTAAAAGATGGAAGGTTAATTAGATGTTCACACTGTGGTCCAGAATCTAAAGGTCAGTGGTGCCTCTAAGTATTTGTACAGTAGAGCTTAGGAGTGCTAGGGCCCTGTACCTAATGAACTCCCACCCCATCCCTTGCCCCACTCTAACTAAATGAATGAACAGCACAAACCTAATGACCATTTAGACTGGATATAGACCAGAAGAGGGTCTATGTATTACCCCATGGTATAATCTCATGACCAGTTGCAAATAGAGATTTAAATTATCCTGTACCCCAAGCATTTGGAAAAATGTATGAATATAAAGGATATATAAGGACTTAAGACCTAAGACAATCCACTCTTAAGCTTCCTTCATGGTTACTTGGTTCAGCTAGAATTCTTCTGTTCAACACTTAACAAGGTTTTCTCCTTGCTCACTACGAAAGATGAATTAGTGGCGCCCAAGTGTTCCCAAGTACGATTAAAATGTAGACTTCACTGTAAATGTTCCTCTAGTGCAGGCTTGTACAGTTACCTGAATTATCGTCTTGTTGTCTTTGGTACTTTTCACATATCACAGCAGTGCAGAGTTAATTCATCATTATTTTGATATATCGGTATATATTTAAAAACTCTCCAGTGACTTATTTTCATTGGCTTGTTTGCTCAAAGCATGGGTGTTGTACAGTTTCTTTTTTGTGGTGTGAAAAGCTATAAATTACTGGCAACAAGAGAGTCTTTTACAAGCTGCAGGCAATTCCAGGAGCTTAGCCTTAGTGTTCTTGGCAGTTGAAAGGTTACATAATGGTTGGAATGGTGCTTATGTGTACATATGGTCTGACAGCAGCTGGGATATTATTTTGCTACCTACTGTGTGGATACACACACACACACACATACACAGGTATACTTCGACCTTTCACCTTGGTGATGACTAGTGATGAGTGAATCTGTCCCGTTTTGCTTTAGTGAAAAATTTGCAAAACTGCTAAATTTTCAAATCAGCAAAAAGTTTGTGAAATGCATTGAAGTCAATGGGTGACAATTTTTTTTATGTCTGACAATTTTTTCTTACATGCGACAAATTTTTCTTACGTGTGCAACTTTTTTCTCACTCCAAATGCATTTAAATTAATGGGTGTTTTTCTCACTCTTACAGCACAACTTTTTAGGCGTCAAATTTTTTTACGCATAACAAATTTCGACAAATTTTTCACCAATGGCAAAATGAAGAATTTCACTGCAAATCCATCCATTACCATCCATAATTGCTCATCACTAGTAATAGCAGCTGTATTTGGATGCAATAATTTTATACACTAGTACAAAGTGCTGTAACACGCAGGCAACTGCTAATTTTGTGGACAGTACATAGTACAAAGTACTTCATGCCAAGATGTAAGGGAACCCTTGAACTAACACCTGCCTTCCTTTGACTTTGGTTTTGGTTTGGTGCAGCAGAAATTACATACTTCACATACACATTGTCTTGGGAAAGCAGCACCATGCAGACAACATTCTTTTTAGTGTACTGTTTCTGGAATTCTGGGCAAAGAAACAGTGCAGTTAGCACATAGCACTTGCAAAAGCCCTTATGAGTGCTAGCAAATGTGTCTTTGTGCTAGTTTCTATTAATTTGTATGCTATTATTTGTAACATTTAAGAGCTTAAGTAAAATATGCAGGGGTACTGGTTTCTACAAATTTTCTTGGTAGCTCATAGAATAACCCTGTACTTAATGCCTGCCATTAGCTACCCAGCATATCCACACTGGGATTAAAAATAGGCCCTGGCATTTCAAGTACACAGATGCCCAAACAGCCCCCACCAGCCCAATGAATACTGTCTGTGGCATCTTACAGCAGCCCCTCTGGCATTTGCCAGAAGCCACGGATTGCCAGTCCGGGCCTACCAGTCCCCAGGCATTTCTGACATATACTTGCTAAATGATATACAAGCTGGGAATGTGCCAGGGGATACCAATATGCTGCCCACCACGTACTGCTCCCTCCCATATGCAATCCTGCCAAACTCAGCCGCACACTTTACAGAGGGGTACAAATATTCATGCTCTATTCTGGGAGTAAAAAGAATTGCTTTATGGGAACATGATGAAAATTTCTTGGAGGCAAGATGCAAAAAATATAGCGCTTGGTGCACATTGCCTTTTCTTTAATAACTGAGCCCTTATTTATGTTATCTGTGCTTGTATATGTGTATACTAGCAAATCTGTACAAGCTAATATGCCTTTAAACAGCAGGGTTAACAGTACAGGGGTCATTTCAAAACTCCCGGGCTATTTGCAAAGTGCAAATATCAGACACAATGCTTCACTTAACTACATTGGAGCGACATGAACAAATCAACAAAAGTACATTTTTCATTATAAAGACTGGACCTATTGTGGAAATTGATGCCAGAGTCATGGTCCCACCTCTTAGCCTCCTGGCAAGCAGTGGGTTAAGTGGTCAAAGATGGAACCATAACTAAATCATAGATTGCCCCACAGCATGTAAGAGGGTGAATAACCATAAGTTGGGCTGGGGCCATTTCATAGGGTGTGACCAGAGATGGAGTAGAAGAAGAAATATATTTCTGTTACCAACCACCCAAGCATTTTATTAGCTATCAGTGTTATGTAAAATGTTTCTTAGAAATGTCTTCATAAAACAAAAGCTGTCAATGCATGTGCAAACAAATCTTATGAGAAAGGGAATATTTTAGCTACAGTACAAAATTCTTTATATGAGAAAGTTTCTTACCAAGGTAACAGAAGCAAGTGTCTGTACGTTTCTAGCATTTCTAAAAAATATCAACAAATTACTAATAATATTAAACATCTCCATGTCAACCAAAATGATATTATGAGAATTCTCCTATTAAACTGATAAACACCTGTCTATTTTATTAAAAACACTGGTACTTTTCAATTTGTGTTGGCTCCAAACTGAACATATCCTTGTATCACGCACAGTTCTGTTGCTGGCAGGAGATCTATCTGGCATTGCTGAATTGTTAACAACACAACAGAGCATAAATAATAAGTACTCATTATTTCAGCCTGTTTAGAAAATGAATCAAATGCTTTCCAAGAAAGGTCACTTGCCAAAGATTATTCTAGGTTTTAAAATATGACATTGGTTTTTCTTCCAAACTATTTCAATGCATGGTTAATATGACAGATGAGGTGTAATGAATATATCCTTGGCACAAAGTAGCAATATTAGTGCAGGTAGAAACAAGAGACACACATTTATATATGTATTCACCCCCCTTAGGCAACCACACAATATATATCCAAGGAGAGTGTACCCTGACATATGTGTGTTGCTTCTGGATACCCTGCCTGTCTGCAATAAATAAGTTCTTCTGGTTCAACATCATACCAGTGTCCTGGTCTCTTCCTGAAAGAGAGGATCCTCAACTGCTCAGAAAGCAGCTACCCCAAGGGAAGGGGCAAGATACCGGGAGCTGCAGGGAGTCCCTAACCAAGGAGTACAGTATAACACCAAGTTTCCCATGGAGGGGAGTTGTAGTTTCACATATACCGACCCTTGGTAGAGGCACGCTATTCAGCAAGATATACCTGTCCCCCCCATAGTAAGCGGGGGCTCAGGGCTCCTGTAGCGCCAACAGCATCAGCAATAGCAGCACTGTCACAAAAGTGGGCTACATAAGCTTAAAAATGCTTCTTCATTCCTTGCGGGGACGTAGGAGCTCCCCAGATATCCTCATATAGAGACAAATGAAAGGGAAAAGAAAAAATCCCAGTGCCTTGAAGCGGCAAGAGAGCAATAAGAGAATATATTGCATAGTATTTCTGTATAAAGATATGCACCTTTATGTGTCAGAAAAAATGGGTATAGGTATAGTGTTAAACCACTCTCCAGACAGATAGTGCAGATGGGGACTTTTAGACCCCCTATTCCAATACAGAATTTCACAATCCACTTCTAAAATGAGAATGTATTCACTATCTTCTCTCAGCTTCCCAAGATATTCCATGTAAAATAGGCACTCATTTAAAAACCAGTCTCCTGAACCAGTCTGTGGAACATATAGATAATAAATGCCGGCATTCTTTCCACTGTGAGTGCTTCTTCCTGGTTGCTGGTGCCTTATGTGTTTCACCAAAAGGCTTCACCAGAGGCAAAATTCATTTTCTGCTTGATAAAATGTGACGAACCCTAAGCCCAGAGCACACTGAGCATGTACAGTGTCACAGACACTTCTAACAGAATAGAATATAGGGAGCACAACTTTAAAGGCCTGGATCATTGCTGCTATAGAGATGCTGAAACATTTGGCAGTAAGTTTGGTATATAAAATCTAGCATTTGTAGCTATATTCATTTTTAGGGTTTAGTTCTCCTTTAAGTTTGCTCTTATAAACTGTTCCAGGCACTCTCTCCCATTCCTACAATTAAATCATCATGAATCATCATGGTTACAGAAATTCTTCTCTTGCCAGATAAAAAGCAAAGTATAAAAAAAATCCAAATTAAACTTTTACCAAATTTAGAATAGAGGGAGGAAATGCTTGCCGACTTCAATACATCATTTTGTCCTGTTCCTGGCTCAGTGTTTCATGTTTTTTAATTATTTCTGCATATATTGCTTTTCCAAAATATATAAACAACACATTATTTAAAGCATGTCCCATATATTCACCCCTGGCCGAGAATTCCGTCATTTTACTGCTTTTGCTTCAAAGAGCCCTGAGCACTTCAGCGGTTTTAAAAAACCATCTAGCACTAAACAAGCAATATCTTCGCCGTGACCATAAAAATGATTTTATTGAGTAGGTTTACGTTAATTATACTGTATGGTATTCTTGCTTTTATTCTTGAGACCTGCACTATCCCACTGCAAGAATTTCACTGCAAATAAGGAATAAATACAGTTCTGAGAGCTTTCCTTATAAATAACATTTCCATTTGCCTTAATAATTTTGCTTCCTACCTTCACAAAATATTTGCTGAATTAACTCCACTGTTCACTTGCTTAGCACTCCCCAGTTTCTCAAATATTTAAACCACAAGCCATCTGAAATCCTACAAACCCGACAGGCATATCTGAGCCAGACTTACACAAAAGTTGAAGCATTAAAACCCTTGCTTAACACTAACAATTTGGGCCTCATGGGCCTTTTAAACAGGTTGGGTTCTGCTATATTACATTTCTGCACTCTTGGTCATTATATAATGTGACTTTTCTATGATTCAATAAATCACGTTTGCTGCTTTCTCAAACAATGTCTTGAGCTCTGACCACATGACAAAATTGTATGCCATCTAGAAAGGAAGCAACTAAATATAATTGAGCAATACTGTCTACTTCTTTAAACATATTCCACTACAGGTATGGGAACCCTTATCCGGAAACCCATTATCCAGAAAGTTCAGAATTACAGAAAGGCGATCTCCCATAAGCAAATAATTCAATTTTTTTAAAATAATTTCCTTTTCCCTTGTGATAATAAAACAGTACCTTGTACTTGATCCCACTAAGATATAATTAATCCTTATCGGAGGGAAAACAAGCCTATTGGGTTTATTCAATACTTAAATGATTTTTAGCAGACTGACGTTATGGAGATCCAAATTACGAAAAGTTCCCTTATCCAAAAAACCCCAGGTCCCAAGCATTCTGGATAACAGGTCCCATGCCTGTATTAGCCTCTATGGCTCAGCATCAGTCATATTGAATCTGCATCATCTTCTATTTGTGTCTGTAAGTTACCCTCCCATATAGATTGTAAGCTCTACGGGGCAGGGACCTCCTTCCTCTTGTGTCCTCGACTCTTAACTTATTGCAGCTGTATATATCTGTATTTATTGTTATACTTTGTATTTATCTATTATTATCAACACCCTGTTTGTATTAATGTATTCTACTGTACAGCGCTGCGTAGCGCTTTATAAATAAAGATATACATACATACATACATCTTCCCCTAAGAAGAATGCAAAATCCGCTGGTAGGATAAATGACGCCCCCTTGGATTTCAGTTCATCAAAGCTTAGAAAAACCATATACTAAAAGATTTGAAATAGTTTTCCACTAGAGCAGTACTGATATCTTATAATATCTCATTGAGTAAGATAATTCCTGTACATTGAAAAATGTAAGTTAAGTTATAGCCAAATAATGAAAATACTTGGGCATTTTTAAAAAGCTGAAAAAGCCTTTGCACCTTCTAAGGAAAAAACACAAATTAAAAAAGGACAGAATATGTCTATTATTAAGTGGCAAAACAGTCCTTACTTTGATATGTCCTTATTAAAGCTTTGTGGCTGAAAGGGAACATATACAGATGTGGGACCTGTTATTCAGAATGCTGAGGTTTGCCAGATAAGAGGTCTTTCTGTAACTTGAATCTCCATACTTTAAGGGCAGATTTATCAAAATGTGAGCTAAAAATTCACCACAAAAAAATTCTACCACGTTCTATTCATTCCTATGGGATTTTAGAGGTGTATTTATCAAAAAGTGGAAGTTAGAGTTCACCATTTGATAAATACACTTCTAGAAATCCCATAGGAATGAATAGAAAGTGGGTGATTTTTATGTGGTGGGTTCTAATCTCACATTTTGATAAATCTGCCCGTAAGTCTTCTAAAAAATCATTTAAACTTTGTGAAGGTCTGGGACCCCTGGATCCAATATCGCTACCCGAATGGTTTCAGTAACACAGCATTAACCTATTAAAATACACTTGACTAAATAAATACCATTAAGTGCACCAGATGGACAATGTAAAAGGCATAAATACAATGCAGCAACTGGGCGGCACATTTAAGAATGTTTTCCCCAAAACTTTTTCCCAGTTATAAATTCCCCTACCCCCAACCCCCCCCCCCCTTTTTCTCTCCTTCTCCTTTTTTTTTCTTTTTTCTACCTACTTATCCTAATATCCATAAACAAATGCATGGGAAAGATTCCATGAAACACGTGCAGAATGTATATAATGGATAAATGTGACATTACGAAATCCTGATGTTGATTCTGTATAAATGGAAATGTACAACTAACTAACCTTTCCCTTCTGTATTTGTCTATAAAATGAAAAACCTCCAATAAAAACTATTGAAACATAAAAAATCATTTAAACATTAAATACACCCAACAGGTTTGTTTTGCCACCAATAAGGGTTTATATTTCTTTATATCTTAAGATCAAGTACAAGGTATTGTTTTATTATCATTACAGAGAAAAGGGAAATCAATTTTAAAATCTGAATTACTTGATTAAAATGAAGTCTATGGGAGAGAACCTTTCTGTAATTAGGAGCTTCTTGGATAATGGGTTTCCGTTTAATGGATCCCTTACCTGTATATATATAAATTACGGGTCAAATTTAATTTTTTATTTTAATTTTTGTTCACTTTTTACAGATTTTTTTACTGTATCAGATATTGCATTTATGTTTTCAGTGAATCAGATTCTCTCTGGGGGCATTAGTATAGGCCAGCATGGTCAGCTCCACCCACTCAGTTTTGCATTGCCCCATGCCATCGCTATACCCCTGCTCTGACAGCGTTCTGGTGCTCTTCATAAGTTGTAAAAATTGACCTTTTTCTTTAATGCTTTTTTTATTCCCCTGGTTCTGTTGCCATGGAGGTACAATTACTATTCTGTCTCTTTTCTTTAAAGATACTGCTTTCACATTTTCCGTTTTTGTGTGAACATGGGTATTATCTCCTCGCACACAAAAATAATGGATTTGTTAAATCTCAATGAAAGTCATACTTATTGTTCTTAGTGCTGCACATCTTAACATAAAATCCTTTTTCTAAATATTTCTCTAAAATGGTTTGTTATAGAGTAACTGTGTGGAAAGAAATAAAGGAATAATGTGTGTCAGCCTTCAAAAATATATAAAAGATATTGTAATTACTAGTATGGTCCACACATTAGATATGAGAAACATATGAACACAAGGGCATATTTATAGAGGTTTTTTTTTCAACTAAAAAATAGTAACATATTGTGTAAAATATAAAGCTGCATTGAGCTAACAATATAAAAATGTGCATTTTTGTGTATTAACATTGCATGATTATCCTACACTACTCCAACTGCGTCAACTGCACAAATTTAGCAGAAAAAATTATTACTGGAATGAAAATCAGTGTAAAAAGTGGTTGACACTTAATGCTGGTTTTTATTCTGCTTTTTTCAACCTAATAACTTTATGACAGAATGTTACATTATATACACCCCTCCAGCATTTGGTCTCTTCTTCTTGGTTTGTTTTTTCATATTTGAATGATAAGAAACCCTTTTAGGTAAAACAGAAAAAAATAAACACTCTTTAAACCTTTTAAGGTGACAGAGAAGTTCAGACTACTGTGTGATTAGGTTATTAATCTGGTTCATCTGAAAAACTTTGATATGATATAGACAGATTGTAATTTGTCTTTTTATTCATCCATTTACATTTATTGTTCTGCAGCTCCCGGGTTTGGAACTGAAATTGTTATCTTTAAACTGCATGCTGCAAAGTGACAGAATAGAAAGGCCAGTTATTCAAAAGCCATACAAAATAAATAATTTAGACCAATTGTAAAGTTGCTTCGACTAGATCCTTCCATAACATATCAAATTCTAATGTAAAGGTAAGTTCAACTTTAAGGTCCTGATATATGTATATAAGTATCTATATATATCTATAGATATAAAAATACCAGTCCTTGAAGTGTCTGCCCTCTGATGCAAAAAAATCATATACAGCAGGGTGCACAGTCAAATAAAATATACAAAAAATTATTATAAGACTGCCACGCCCTATAAAAACATTCACAACTTTATTGCACAGAATTATCTGACGTTTTGGTCCTCAATAGGTCCTTTCTCAATGATAGTACAATACAATGTTTAAACACTTTTTGTACAGTCTTACAATAATTATATAAATATGTATGATATACAGTAGATCTCTTGCAGGTAATTAAAATGAAGGGTCTGAGGTTTCTGGGATATGTTTGATGAAATGCAGTGTATAAGATGAGCAGCCATACAGTGTAAGCTAACAAGTAGGTACCTCTCTTCCACTGAAGCAGTTTTTAATGTGCTATACATTTGCTTCCTAATTACCTCCGATTTTCAGATGATTGGCGCTTTATTCAAAAACAATAAAAACAATGAAATATTTGCCTTTTCCTTCCACAAGATCAGTCCCACATTTATAAATGCATACTTAATACTGGGGCCCTTATTTATGGTGTATTACACCAAAAAATGCTCCTTTGTTGTATAATGAATGATTTGATGATTAATGTAGTTCACAATAAAGGAGTCTTTAACAACTGAAGTGTGCTAAGTGCAATTTCGGGAGCAAGTCGACATTTTTTTTTCCCACACACAAAGCTGCATTTAAAGTGAATCAGACACAGCTGTTTGGATGTTATCATTTTCATCCCTTGGTGTCAAAGTCATGTCTGTGTCCCATTTTTTGACACTAGAGTCAAAAAATAGTCTAGAGTCCCCATTTGTGGGAGACAAGGAGCTATTGGCATCTTTCAGGGTTGCACTGTGCACAATTCACAAGAGAAGGCAGAGTGGAAAGGGCAACTAGGTGCAAGGACTGGGACCACAATGGCACTGAGCACTGGTAAACGAGCCCTGAAGCATAATTTACAAAAATAATATAGTGTGTATGTTTTGTATGCTAATTGCAATGTTTTTTACCCACAATGCAGTGTTTTTCCAAGAATTCCAGTGCAATTGCTGCTGAATTGGTGCTAGTTGTGGCAAAAATATTTTAGTGTGGCATCACTTCTGGTATGGGACATTAAAAATCTATTAGCACATGATTGCTTGGTGCAGCTATTGACACAACCATGGCCAAAGTTTTCAGCATCAATAGGCATGCTTGCACATGGTTCTTCATAGAAGACGGGATGAAGGAATAGATGCTCTGAACACAATGCTGAAGTGTTTGAATGCTTGTACCAAAATGTCAGCAGAGTCGCAGTCTTGCATCCGCATAAACTTGCCTGCACTTGCAGCTGCATTTGTAAATTACCCTCAGTTATTGTGCTTCAGGAAAGATGCAGAAAGGGTTCAGGCACTGTATGTAGGGAACAGCCCAAAACTTTCATCTACTAAATAGGGAGAATCATTTCATGTGCACAAAGCAAAGAATTTGTGTTGCTCCCTTCTGTCTGATATCCGCCCTGCTGGTAGCTTTGTTTGTGTAGCTAAAGGTATATATCACCTTTAGTAATATTAAGCTTATGAGTACGGTAAGAAAACCATCCAAGGCTAATGTGCCATGGAGAAATTTGTCGCCCATGACAAATCTTTGCTACTGCGGGCAACTGATCTTGCAGAGAAGCCTTTCCACTGCCGATTCACTGTTTGCGCTACTTATGTATGCAGTACTGTACATTAGAATAATAAATAAATACAAACAAGAGGTTATTAGAATAATAGATAAATACAAAGTATGATAATAAATACAAATAAATACAAGGTAAAGTTGCAATAAGTTAAGAATCAAAGAGACAAGAGGATGGAGGTCCCTGCCCCGTAGAGCTTACAAACTAAATGGGAGGGTAACTTACAGATACAGGAGAATATAAGTGCTGTAGGTCACAGTGGGTGACACTACAATATAAGTGCTTGTTCCCAGATCAGGTGCTGTGTGAGTGCTCCAAGAGGTAGTCTTTGAGTTTAGTTCTGACCTAGGGGTGGCTTTATCAATGCCTAAAAAAAATTAAAGGATAGAATTCGTGAGCATATCCGGAATATTGCAAATGAAAATTGCAAAACCACGGTTGCTAAACATTTTTCAGAATGTTGCAATAGATCATTGTCATTTTTATCAGTTATAGGCTAGCTGCTTATAGACTAGCTGCTTCTTTAGACTTTATTGATTAAGTGTGGATACCAGAAGTGCCTGCCAGCTGTTTGTTCCTGTGTACAAATTTTTTGGCCAAGCAAACCATGAGGTGTTTTACGGTATATCCAAGTGAAATTCCTTTAACTGTCAAGCTGTAGAGGTAAATGACATATGCAAGTAAGACTTGTCAATTAAAGCAATAAGCAACTGCCATCTCATAACTGAGAATGTAAACTCCAAAACAGAAGATACAGAGAATGTAAAAGGAAAGTTGCCCCATTACAAAATGGATGACTATAGTAAACCTCTAAATTATCTTTACTTGGCCAGCCGGATCCCTGGCCTAACGCAGGAAGGGCTTTTCAGTGGATAATAGGTAAACAGATAGTAAAAGCTTTCTTTAAGCCATATTTGTACAGTGAACCTCATACACCAAGCTTTACTGGCCAAAATCTTCTTTTTCTCCAGGATTAAATGAAACATGTTATTTCTAAAGTACACAAAAAGGTTGTGGGAGCACTCCAAGGCTAAATAAAGTATACAAATACAATGGAAGTGCAACTGATCTGGCCAAATTAATTACAAACATACAAAAGAAAAAGGGATTGATCAATGCACATTCCCTGGTCCCGTTTCATAGGTAAATTGTCTGTTAGTTTCATGCTAGTGCATACAGTATATTGACAAAAAACAGGGGTTTTTAGTTACAAAATTATGATCATAAGATTGGTAAGCCACCATACCACGTCAAGGTAAACCCCGTATGGTGGTCCTATCTATTTACCTCTGGTCATATTTTTCAAAGGCTGGCACTCCCGTGCACTATTGCCATTCTTGACCTGGGGGCTGGTTTGAGTCAGAGGGCTTAGTCACTCCCATGCCTTTTGCTTATATAGAGAGAGATTGCCTAGTTTCACAGGCCTAATCCTCCCCCGCTTGCGGCTTGTAGAGGAGAAGACTGCCCTTTAACCAACACCCATTCTTTTTAAAGGCATAAGACCACCATTAAAGGGACAGGTGTGGGGTTGCTGAACCCACATGGAAGTTTGGCCATTCTTCCTGCAGAATTAAATCTGCTAAAATACATAAATACACAAAAAGGTTGTGGGAGCACTCCAAGGCTAAATAAAGTATACAAATACAATGGAAGTGCAACTGATCTGGCCAAATTAATTACAAACATACAAAAGAAAAAGGGATTGATCAATGCACATTCCCTGGTCCCCTGTTTCATAGGTAAATTGTCTGTTAGTTTCATGCATGAAACTAACAGACAATTTACCTATGAAACAGGGGACCAGGGAATGTGCATTGATCAATCCCTTTTTCTTTTTCTTTTGTATTATTTCTAAAGTAAACTGGCTTGTTACAATCAAAGTTGTCTATTTTTTAATTTCCTCCTCAGTTGTCTGCAAGATCTGCTTAAATCCACTCCTATAGGTTTTAAGCTGAGCTAATTTTAGCCTTGATTTCATTAACAAATGTAGGGACTTTCCTGACATCTCTGGGAAAGCTTCGGAGAATGATATATCTCTCCAGTGGGACACAGCACTATGACTCGTTGCAGAAAATCAGGATTTTATCAGCCTCTGCTCTGAGCATTTTTAAAGATGTCTTAAGTGGAAGCGACATAGTTCTACCAATCGGAGAAAAATGACATTTGTTTTTAAAGCTATCAGTGTTATTATCCTCTGTTTACATAGTACTGATACATTACACAGGTGCTTGCAGAGATTCATTCACATCAGTCCCTGCCCAAGTGAAACTTACAGGCTAAGGTCTCTATCACATTTCCACACACTATGGCCAGTTTTTCCAGCATTAACTGCCTTCATGCTTTAGAGGAAACCAAAGTACCCAAAGAAAACTCAAACAGACATGGGGAGAATATAAAAAGAATGGAACTGAGGAACTATGTGATGTAAGGCAATCATTTTCTGAATCTAAATTTGATATTTTAAAAAATCAAGGGTCCCAAGTCCTTGCATGTTTCCCTTTCAATATAACTACATTAACATAGGTTTAGTTCTAAAGAAAACTTAGAGAGTTGCCCCTGCTTTATAGAGTTCCATTAATTAATTTATAATTAAAAGTGTCTTTGCTGTCCTTGATCATTCTGAAAGAACAGCCTGAATGCCAATGGCCTAGATTTCAGATTTCATTAAACCCTAAGCTTATTTTCTATACATTCTTTGAATAATGCCTTATACCACAATGTTGTCACATATATAACCCTGTAGGAAGACCCCTGGTTAGTTTTTAAACCATAAAAAAACCTAGAAATCTGAAATATACCACCTAGAAAGACTATTCCAAAGTTATGCAGAGAGATGTGCTGCATAACAGTGTTTGATGTACAGTGTGTTTATGCATGCTGTGTAGTACAAATTGACAAGCATTCCACATCAACACATGTCAAGCCAATAAAAAATAATTCAGCCCTTTGTGGGATAGATAACTACAGGTATTTAACAGGATCTGGGACAATGATTAGTCATTTATTAACAGATATTTCTAAAGCACTAACACATTCCTCTGTGCTTTACAATAGAAGGGTTTATTTGCCAAAAATACAAATATCATGCCATTCGATATGGTAGATAAGGAGGCCTGGCTCAGTCGACCATACATTCTAAAAGGTGAATTCTTTTTTAAATGGGACACTATTAAAAAAATGGCATTGCTGTATTTTGAACTTTTAGCAGGTTTCTCCATATCAGAGTCAAAACTTGTACAAGATTGAATGACATACGTCTGGATCTTTTACGTGGTTGGCAGACTTGTTTGGTTCCCCCCTTTTGGAGCACAAGCTTTTGTTCATGGTCCCTCTTAACTCATAACAAAATTACACTTGCACTGTATGCACCTAAATGGGTGAAAGATCTGAGATTTATTTCTATAATGTTGTCCAGTGGTGCTACCAGTAGCGTAACATAAAGCAAGCCCCAGACTATGGAGTCTGCTGTATGGCACTCCCCCCTCCCCAGCTCTTTCTGACTCCCACCAGAAATGAGCAAGCCAGCCACTGACCAGGTGTGGAAACTGCCTTAGACTCCTCCTATTTACGCCACTTAGTGCTACTCTGAAACACAAAACCCCACATTAACAACAAAAAGGTTCTAGTTTCAGGTACTACCCAAACTATTCCTTCACTGAAGAACCAAAAAGATCCAAAATGGTATTTAGTTAAACAACAGCACTTAAGGAATCATGGAATAAAACTAGGATTTCATAAATATGACTTTACACATTGTACAGTGATTAGATTTTCCAGTTTGCAGCTCATCTCATCTGCTGTCATTTACCCACAAATATGGAGCCACAAGTTGCAAATCCACATCCAAAAGGATTTAATGCACATTTGCTGGCTTACATTATGTATTATTTGATCATGCAAACTTTGCTTTCACTGAAACTCTCCAACGCAAGTCATCTTTTCCAGTGCCATAAGTGAGTCCAGTTGTTTTCCACTGTAGCTCACATTTCACACAGGATACAATTAAATTCTGCTGGCTCTGTCAAATTTTTTTTGTGACCCTTTAGTCTACAAAAAAGATATATAAAGGAAGAAACCAGTGCAATGGTATCCAAGAAAAAGATACACACACTACTGCTCTGTGTCATGGGTCGATAATTGCCTTAATAATAATCTGGTGGATCAAAATATATAATCTAAGCAAAATAATATTTACATGTTAAATAACAGGGTTGTATTAAACTGCTTTTTTCAATCATGCACGCTTTGCTTTAACTGCTGTACTCAGCAACTGATAGCCAAGAGCCACAGTAAAACACACAATTGTTAACTTACTATATTATTTATAAAATAAACAGATGTTTTATATTATTATATATTCTTTTAAAAAAAGAGAACTTTATGTGCCAGCACTACATTTAGATATCCCTTTTGGGCAATGTTTATTGTGCCCTACACACCTGCCAGCCCTCTTCTGCCTTCTGCCAGTGACTGCAACCATTAGTGTCCTGGCAGCAACATCTACATTGTAATGGTGAAATATCATCAGCTTTTTTATAGATGTCTATAAACCAAATTAAACCTTTTCACTGTAGTCATTTCCATGTTTGCCTTTTCACTGCTAAGTCTGCACACATGACCAGTTCATCTGGTTCTACTATTCAAGGCATCCTCTTTTTCCACCCTTTTCAGCCAAGCCTCCCTATGAAATTTGGTTATTTCCTTTTCATGAGAGACTGCCTTGTCTTTCAAAAGTTTGCTGGTTCCAGTTGGTTTAATTTTTTTTGTATCTATAAGTCTTTTAACTCTTTGAAAGATACTTTTTTGTTACAGGCCATAAATATGGAGATATGGAGCCAGCATAGACACACAACCGAATACCAAATGTCCATTCTCTGCTGCTCAGAACCAGACCACTGAATTGTTCCTCAGTCCATCAAACTGGATCTGTCTGCAATTTCAGGTCTTTCAATAGTACCCTCCTTAGTCCTTAGTATGTTTACCCTACTACATGCACTGGTGGTTTTAATGTCTAGTTCGACACCAAAGGTACCTTTGTGAATGTAGTTCCATTTTTGCTAGGGCTTTTAATACAGCGCAACACAAAATATATACTGTATAAATAACAATGTCTTGGGACTAATATATGGATATTAACTGAATGCAATCAGTGCAGCCCCTCTAGCTACCCCAAATTAACCACACAAATAATAACTATAATAATGCATGGAAGCACAGAATTGACAACAAATGAAGATTAGCTAAAACCTACATTTGACTGTTACTTTCTAGGGCAGTTGTACTTTTCTGTTTATTATTCATGCATAGGGCCGCCAAGCCTAGTGAAATTGCCTCAAAAGGGGGCCCAGCGACATTGCAAAGTTGTGCAAATTGTTTAAGTTATGTATAAAGTTACAAAATGTACACAATTTACATAACTTGCTTTCAAACTTGGGTATCAAACTAAAGACAATGCAGAGAAGCTTTGCAGGGAAACTCCACTGACCAATGAATTAAAAAAATTAAGGTAAATTTCACTTCCTCCAAAGAATTGACTTATTAGCACATTACCTATTTTATTAACTATTTATATGGACTGCTTAGTGCAGAGTAACATCAGCTGTTTATATTGGAAGCATCTCCTACATGATGTTTCCAACAGTGGGAATGACTTTTGATTGGGCACCCAGAAACATCATTAGGCCCCTATACTTACTCAATGTACATAACTTATGTTACTTTCAAAGAAACTTATGTAAGTTACGTATGAACGCCACTGACTCCCCAATTTTTATGAACTGCTACTGACTAGCTACTGGGCCCACAGCAAGATCATTGGGCCCCTAAACTTACATACTGAAGCAATTCATGCAAAACTCGCATAATTTCTATATTAAGTAACAACAGTGCAGAGGAAAGGCAGGAAGGAATGTATAAACTTCACCAACTCCACTGACCCCCAGTGAACTGATTGCTGATTAGCACATTAATCTATGGAACTCATTATATGAACTGCTTATTATAAAGTAACATCAATTGTTTATATTGCACATGGGTCAATTTTAGTAGTACACAATTGTGTTCGTGGAGGGCCCCATATAAATAACTTGTTTGGAGCCCCAAAGTTTTTGATGGCAGCCCTGTCCATGCACACCTGGAGGCTGCTATAGGTGGGAAACATAAAGATGCTATACACACAGCTGTACACACTAAGAACAAATGTTCTTAGCAGCAGAACAATCAAAAGGTAACAAGACAGTAGTTAGTTGACACATGAATTGCTAAGAATACTCCCTTGCCCCACCTAGTGGTAGTTATCAGAATAGCAATCAATAGCAGACTGACTCACTCAAATCATGACTCCTCCAGTTACACTGAGTAGGAGAAACAAAAGCTTATCTGAAAGCAGTTCTATTGTATAGTGCTGGCCCTTCTGAAAGCTTAGAATCAGGCACAATGCTCTACACACCAATATTACAACTAAAAAAAATATATTTATTGGTTGAAGAACAAAATTTCAAGTGGTAGAATGAATTATTTGCAATGTGAACAGTGTAATTTAGAAATAAAAAGTATACCATAAAAATCATGACAGACTCCCTTTAAGAGTTAACAAGCCTAAAAATAAAGGCAATTCTTTATTTTCCAGATGGCACTAGCAGAAACATGACCTAAGAGTGGTTTTAAAAATGATCACTGCAGCTGAAATGAACACAGCCATAGCAACCTTACTGCCAATTCATTTGTACATTGGGGATGTCTGCTGAAAAGCAGAGTATAACAAAATGTTCCTTGCAATTTATGTATCTTATTTGTTAGCAGGCTCTGTTTGATACATACCTAATGTAATTACATGGAAGAAACAAGCAAATTAGGAAGCAATAGAGGGAAATGACAGCATGGTTCAGGCCAAGTAATATTTACAAATAATAGCCATGACTGACTGACCTATTATAACTTTACAGTTATGCAGTATGCACACTATAGCCTCCATCCATGATTTGCTTCTAGATATTAAGTCACTGAAATACAGCATGTCTATAGCTTGCTGTCCTCTTTCTTTCTACGGACACCCTTTTCCCTTTAAAGGAGAAGGAAAGGTAAAAACTAAGTAAGCTTTATCAGAAAGGTCTATGTAAATACAGCCATAAGCACTTACAGTAATGCTGCACTGAGTTCTCTATCAAAAGAAACACAGGATTTCTTGTCTCTTTTTTGTAAACATGATTTTCCAGTGTCTGACTTCCTCTCTCAGAAACATCCTTAATTCCCCCTGCCTTAGGAATGAATGATCTGAGCTAGAACGGCTAGACTGCAGGAAGGAAGCTGCTTAAAATGGCAGCTGCTATCTTAAGCAAACGGAGAAAGCTTCTAAAACTGTTTACTCAAGTATGGTAATGGTTTCTGCAGAATAAATATAGTGTTCTAGGTGGCACTAATGTGGCAAATCTATCGGCAGTAAACTGCCAAAATGACTTTCCTTCTCCTTTAATGGCCCAAATCACTTTGTGCTATTGAACCCAGAGGGGGTTTAAGAATTTTTAAATAAAAGGTGAGCTACTGTGTATATAAAATAGCAAACTGGCAAAAATTCAGAACAGAACTAGTTATGGGTGAACCTGTCTCATTTCGCTTCATCAAAAAATTTGCAAGGCCTGTTGAATACCTCTAACCAGAGGGAGGCCCATGCAGAAAGACCTAACAGAACATGGCTGCATGCCCTTTTATATCCCAGTACCCCATCTAATGGTTGCTGGTGGGAAATGCAGGGGAAACTCCCTTTTAGCACAAAAACATCTAGGACCACCTTTAGGTGTCCAAATCCCATGAGTGCCTGTCTAAACAGGAACCCACCTAAGGGGCCCAAATCTGGGGATCCCTACACTAGAGTTTTAGTAAATCTGCCCCATAAACATATTAGTGTTTCTAAAGCAAACACACCGGTTAGTATATTTCATTACTAAAAAAACTCTAATTTTTGGTGTTACTGTTCCTTTAAGCCCATTACCTAATGGGGGTGGGGTTATGAAACGACTAGTTTCTCTTTGAAAATAGGCACTGTAGCACTGACTGGGATTACAATTTATTTTCCAAAATAACCAATAATGTTTTTGCTTTGTAAAGGAAATTGTAGAACAAAATTGATAAAACAAACTGCCTGAATCAATCTAGATATAAGCGGGCCAGGCTCCAGCAGGGTTTATTACATCCCACTGGCCCATTCCATTCCAACTCCTACACACAGAATATGCTAAAAGGGTTCAGCAATATGTTTTTGGTCTTTAGTAAGTCCGCTAAACCTAAATTAACTGCTGAAATAAATACTCAGATATTGGCAGAAGCAGGTATGAACACAAAGAGAGTGATGCAGCCATATAAATGCCATTGCACTGCATAATACTTCCTAAAACAGAAGCGATTACCATCTATCCTGGTATTCATCATATTTCTCAGAAATAAAATATATTCATATTGGACAAAAATGTTTAAATCATAGTGGATGTTCATTGCAAGATATGGAAGAATGGCTTTTGAGGTGTCAGACTTTTACTAAATCAACTAAAGCCTATACAGGTATAGGACCTGTTATCCAGAATGCTCGGGACCAAGGGTATTCCGGATAAGGAGTCTTTCTGTAATTTAGATCTCCATACCTTAAATCTAGTAAAAAATCAATAAAACATTAAATAAACCCAATAGGATTGTTTTGCCTCCAATAAGATTTAATTATATCTTAGCTGGGATCAATGATAAGGTACTGTTTTATTACTACTACAGAGAAAAAGGAAATCAGTTTTAAAATTCTGAATTATTTGATTAAAATGGGAGACGGGCTTTCCATACTTCGGAGCTTTCTGGATAACGGGTTTCCGGATAAGTCATCCCATACCTGTACAACATATTATTGCTTTGAAACTCATGTTCCTGTGAATGGCATCAGCTTTATTTCAGTTGCAGTTCTGTAGTTTCACCACGCCCCTTTATGTAGTAAAATGTAATTTCCAAATTTACCAAATTGGAATGTATATATATACAGTATATTTATTTATCATATCCTAAATCTAAATTTTTTAACAAAACTGTATTGTGCATAACTGAAAAATTGCTATAACCTATAGGAAGACCAACACAAGTCCTTGCAAATCCTTCTTTCTCTGCAGAACAGAGAATTTGTAGTGCCTGTGAGTACAGCAGGCCTTTTGGGTATCAGTAAAGTGTCTGTCCTCATCCCAAAAAACATACAGGCTCCTGATAAAACTGACCCAAGTTTGCATGACTGTGATAGGGGCGTTAGATTGTAAGCTTCATTGGGGCAGGAACTGATGCGAATGATGTATAATCTCTGGAAAGTGCTGTGAAATATGTTGGTGCCATATAAAACAAAGGATAATATCAAATAAAGGATTTATTTTACTATTAGATGCACAGTTGAGATAACAATTAAATCAATAACATTTTTAGCATGTGGATATACAGAATCTTTTCCCTGCTGTCAGGTGTGAAACTGATGTGTGCAATAATATGATATGGTACAACATGCACATTTTATTATTATTATTATTTTTTGTTTTCTTCTGCAACCATGGCAACTAGCATACCTAGCCCAATTTATTTAATAAATCATTTGAATGCTTTATCAGCTTTCCTGCTTTAAAATTGAAATGCAGATTATAACTACTGCTACTTCACTTCAGCTTCCACCAGGGCCGTCCTACCTTGTGACATATCTGTTGAATAATTCATAAAACCTTCTTTAACTATGTTTGAATTTAGTAATACAGTATTTTTATGGGCCAAACTAAGGGTTTGTGAGAGTAGATTAGATCTTTGCAGAGCCAGGAAATCAGATCGTTATAAGAAAAGCATCTCTTCCAAGTTGGCTGCTGTAGATGAGCTCCATCACTTAATACTGTCGTCTACTGTAGCAACCAACTAAGATGTGACCCCCACCCAGGGTCTGAGGGCTCCACATAGAGAGTGTCGATTATAACATTATTAGAAGTTTAAAATTGGCTGCATTGAATAGTCTGTGTGTGGCCAGCTTTAAAGAAGCAGAGACAAAGCTCAAGCAGGTTATGTACCTTATAGTCCGAGTGTTCTCTAACTGTAAGAAACCTACTGTTTCCTTTTAAACACCTCATTTCTAGCAGCCCAAAAACATATGAAAGAAAGATTGTTTTCAGAGTGAAATTCATTATTATTTAATTTAGAAGCTGAGTCGTATGAGTTAGAAGAGATACAGCTATATTAATACAACCATTGCTGTAATGATTTTTAAGCTGTGACAAACCAACAATTAATACTCTGTTGTGATTGTGCCGCTGCCCCCCATACTCAGAGGGTTTCTGTTGATCTCTGAGAATCATTTCTAGTTTAATTATTAAAGGCAGGAGGTTAAGTTGCATTTAATTGACAATAATCTGTCTCCCATGTCTAATAAGATTTAAATATTTCACACTTTATGTTTGCTTTATATGGTTTTAAGACTGGCCATTGGTTTACTTACAGTTGGTGTTGCATATATATATATATATATATATATATATATATATATATATCTTGAATTGCTTATTTTAAGTCTAGCACTCTACAGGTGTAGGTAAGAGTTCCTTCTATACAACTGAGCATTGTGCCTTTAAGGAGAAGGAAAGGCAAAGTCACTTGGGGGTGCCAAAATGTTAGGCACCCCCAAGTGACTTAAATCGCCTACCTTGTACCCTGGGCTGGTGCCCCTGTACAAAGAGAACAGTGCCAGCCCGGGGTACCTCTAGCGCTTCCTCCTTCCTGCTTTCGCGTGCGCAGTAGAGGGAAAAGCTGAACTTTAATAGAGAAGTCGGCTTTTCACTCGCATGCACCTGTCGTTTAGTCGCAGCAAAACGAAGCCGGAAGAAGGAAGCGCTGCGCTACAGGTACCCCGGGCTGGTGCTGTTCTCTCTGTACAGGGGCACCAGCCCGGGGTACGAGGTAAGCAATTAAAGTCACCTGGGGGTGCCTAACATTTTGGCACCCCCAAGTGACTTAGGCTTTTCTTTCTCCTTTAAAGGGGACCTGTCACCCAGACATAAAAAGCTGTATAATAAAAGCCCTTTTCAAATTAAACATGAAACCCAAAATCATTTTTTATTAACACATCCAAACCCATTATAAAAGCATTTAAATGTCCCAGCTGTCAATCATATATTGCCTGACCCGTCTTTATGCCTTAGGCGTAGGGGTGGGGCAGACAGTTACTTTCACTATATAATTCAGAACTTTTTAGATGTCACTGCCTTCCTCTCATCCCCCTCCCTCCTCACATCTAATTGTGTTACCAGTGCATGGATATTGGTATCAGGTCCCCCCATACTGGCACAGAAACAAGATATTGGCAGGGTGCAATGCCTGCTTTGATAAAAATAATTTATATAGTTTAAGTAAAGTTTATTTTGCTTGATAAACAGAAAATAGAAAACAATTGGGAATTATTTCTTAAGGAAACAGGTCCCCTTTAAGGTGCCTTAATGAAGAAGTAAACCTTTTTTTAAAAAAAATCTATAAAGTCACTCTGTAGAGCCCCCATAATAATATACCTTCACACTGCTTGTAGATTTATATTGTTCTCTATTGCACGCAGCTGAACAGCAGTTCTTCTACTTACTTGTCTACTGCGAAGCTCCACCCCATTTGCTTTCTAAGCAATCCTTCTCTCAACTATAAAGACCTCAAAGAGGTGCCTACTGCGCATGCCTGATTGATTTTAATTGGAGCAGGGAACATGCCCAGTAGGCACCTCTTTGAGGTCTTCATAGTCGAGAGGATTGCTTAGAAAGCAAAAGGGGTGGAGCTTCACGCTAGACAAGTAAGTCAGTAGAAGAACTGCTGTTCAGCTGCTTGTAATAGAGAACACCTTAGGTGGGCCTATAGGGGAAAGATCTGCTTGTTTGGCATCTTATAATGTATGGTTAGCTTTAGTTTAGTCTGGAACATGACCAGTATATCCTAAACTCTGAGGCTCAACTTCAGCTGGGGGTAAGGCCTATGTTAACCCATTATTCTTCAGAATTGACAGCAAAAAAGTGTCAAACATATCTTTTCGGTAAGTTTGGTGTCAAATAATATTATGTTGCACTTGCAAAAGACATGTTGCACTTGCAAAAGACATGTTGCACTTGTAAAAGACATGTGAATGTTATTCTACAGTAAGTGAGGCTTATGAGCTGGCTATTATGATTATCTGGGGCCTGGGTGGGAAAAAATCAAGCTTGAGAATCCCCAGTCTGAGCAAAAGTGGACAGTCTGTGAAAATGAGCACATACTTTAGTAACATGTGTTAGTTAAACCAAAATTACATTTATTTCCTTAGATCGAATTATGTGATAATGTCCAAGCTTAACTGTCCCTGGAAATGTTTAAGACATTTTGGCCAGAGTCAGGCCAGCTAAATATCCAACGTGTGCTGGGAAATTCCATTTCTTCATTTGTAATTTTTTTTTAAAAAAAGGTTATTCCAGCACATTCCATACAGCGTGGCAATGCAGTTACAGTACCAAGAGTGCAGCAGGGCAGATTTATTGCTCTCACTGTTAGTGACATTGAGACATTTAGCTGTGATATTTACTGATGCTGTTTTAGTTACTGTGTTATTTTTCTTCTTTATAATCTGTAAAATTCGAGAATTCTTACAGAATATTGGAGCATTAATTCACTCCAAAGGCTGTTGGGTGCATTTAAAAAGTCAGTTGAGCCCCAATGCTCCTGCCATGAGGCAAGTTGAAAAAGTGCCCCACCCCTCAGGTTACCAGAGGAGGCAAAACCAGCTCCTGGTAACTTTATGGCTAATGCCACATAGGGGCTGATCTCAGCTTGTGGAAAACTGCAGGACGATAATCATCCCCTTTCCTTACATCAGCTTTCTTCTTTGCCAGAACCACTGTCGGCCCGGGTGCTGGCACACATGGTGGATATCCATTCCAAAATGCAAGCTCTCCCATTTGAGTACCAATATCCTCCATATGTGACTGCACCTGGGCCAACACAATGGTTCTAGGGGCAGGCAGAGTAGAAAGCTGATGTCAGTGTTGGGGCTGATTCTCGGCCAACAGAAAAGCACATCAAGAATCAGCCCCCCGTGCAGCATTAGCTTTAAAGGAACAGTAACAGCAAAAAATGAAAGTGTATAAAAGTAACTAAAATATAATGTGCTGCTGCCCTGCACTGGTAAAAGTTGTGTGTTTACTTCAGAAAGTCTACTATAATTTATATAAATAAGCTGCTATGTAGCCATGGAGGCAGCCATTCAAAGGAGAAAAGGCACAGGCACATAGCAGATAACAGATAAAACACTATTGTATTCTACAGAACTTATCTGTTATCTGCTATGTAACCTGTGCCTGAACCAGCTTGAATGGCTGCCCCCATGGCTACACAGCAGCTTATTATATAAATTATAATAGTGTTACTGTAGCAAACACACCAGTTTTACCAGTGCAGGGCAACAGTGCATTATATTTTTATAACTTTAAATCTCTTTCATTTTTTGGTGTTACTGTTCCTTTAAGGAGAAGGAAAGTTATAATCACTTACCTTATACCCCGGACTGGTGCTACTGTTGTCAGAAACCTGTAACAGAGAGGGACGCCTAACATTTGGCATCTCCCACATCTACCAGCGCAATTGGACTCTCTGCACTAGTGAAGCCAATCCACCTTGCTGTGGAAGGACTGCAAAAAGGTAAGCATGGGAGGATGGGGGGGGGGGGTGTTATCTGGTAGGCTGCTTCAGGGAAGTAAATGTCCTAATGGAAGTTATCACCAGGAGATGGGGGCAGATGGAAATCATTTGCATGGAGCATAACGATATTGTTCAGCTGCTACCTACAATTAGGTTAAAATAATCAAGAAACATGTTGTGACTGATTAACTAGCACAGCTGCTAAACTGCACCAGTGTATTTAGTCCTAGCAATAAGTCTACCATTTATTAAAATCACACAGACCAAAGTTATCATTACAGCATTGCTCAGATTGGTTGCTATGGGTAACTGCACTGCTGAAATGATAACCCGTGCAATAAATCAGGCCTATGAAGCATGCTATGAACACATGCTGAGACAGATGATTTCCCATTATTCCATAGAGAGTCTGCCCACATAACTTCTAAGAATTGAAATCAATTTATTCTTTTTTATTTTTACAAGTTTCTCATCATTTGCAAAATTCTTAGAGAGTTCAATAAAAAAATACAGAGCTGCACATTTTCATTGAATTTAATGGAATCTCAGAAGGTCTATGCAGGGAGAACTTTTTAAAATAAAAATGCAAGCTTGAGATTTACAAATCAAAACTAACCAAGAAAACATGAATAAATCTGAGAATATTTTTGCTCATGATCTTAAGCTTAAATCAGCCATCTGATTGAGCCATTGAGCCTCAGACAGGATGTGACAAGTCCAAACATGGTGGCTGCCAATTGCATTTCAGAGCTATGCATTTGGCAAATGAAAGTGCTTTTGGAAGTTGGAGTGAGTTGGGAGTTGGACTAATGAGACCCCCTATTGGGGGGGTCCATTCCCCTTTAATGAACAAATCTGTATGACTTGAAGTTAAGTCAAGGAATTTTGCCTATTTGGAGAAAAAGTTCTTTCCTATACATAAGGCAACTGCTCTGCTTTTTCAGGAATCTTCTACCCTTATCTGCAAAAAGGACAAAGAAATTGGATAATCCTCATTGTATGCCAAAAGGTCCCCATACACAGTAAGATCCGCTCGCTTGGCGAGATCGCCAAGAGAGCGGATCTTCCCCCGATATCCCCACCTACGGGTGGGCGATATCAAGAAGCTTGAAGTTAAAAAAAAATAAAAAATTCGATCATGTAGGCGGCAATGGGGCAGTCGGTTCGGGGACCGCATCAACGAGCCGATGCGGTCCCCGATCCGACTGGATTTTCTAACCTGGCCGACCGATAGCTGGCCAATTTCAGGCCAGATATCGGTCGGCCAGCTCGCTCGTTTCTGCCCCTACACGGGCAGATAAGCTGCCGAGTCGGTCCAAGGGACCAATATCGGCAGCTTCTATCGGCCCGTGTATGGGGCCTAAGAAGGAAGGTGTTTCTCATAGTGCTCTGCTGTCGAACTGTAAGCCATACAATATTTTACTTAGATGTTGGAATTATGTCAGGTTTCTGATATAGAATCATGTCCATGGAAGGCCCTAAAGATAACTAAAGATAATGGTCATTGGGGAAGGCCTTCAGTTTACATGAAAATAATATGATTTATAAACACAGTCTTAATTTGAAGTTCCCTTCATCACAGCTTCAAAACCGTGAGCCAATTATTTCAGAAGACAGTTGGCCAACCTGTCTACAATGCTGTTTGCTTTTTCGATTCCCATAGTACAATAAGTATTTGTCCCCTTATTCCCACTCCAGAAATCATTGATAGCAAATTCAGATGCATTGTACAAAGTGTACTGTTTTCTGCAGAAGTAGTACACATCCAAACGAATTATTAGCTACCTGCTAATTGGTTGTTATGCGTGAGTAGACCAGTAGCAAACTTTGCACCTTTTATTACATTAACCCCATTTGGTACATTAACTAACCAAAATTTACTTGCCATCTGAACTAATTACAAATAAATTATTAAGCATAAATATTTTCTAGCTAGATTCCTTGCTCACCCCTTTAACTGAGGACCCATAAATACAGCTTTCAGAGTAGCAATGATCTGATTATAGCCTTACAGCAGTTTTTTTTTAATGCACTGGATCTCTAGTTATAATGGTGATGAGATTAGCGTAGTTTATAGTTGTACAGTTGTAAAGGATGCTCTGACAATCCAAAATTGGTTCAAAGTGCTCATCCTTAGTTAAGTTCCCCCTTATTTTTTTAAAAAAAAGCTGCTTACACAATAATGCTAATGGATGATGTACAGAGCAGCCTGTCATTTTCTCAATGGAAAGCAGAGCATATGAGTATTTTGGGGCACAAATATGCCTGTCACTAACAGCAGGGCACAGAAAGTAAATATGTCTAATAAAAGACCAAAGAAGTCACTGCCCTGTCTCTGTCCCCTGAATGACCAGATACAGCCCACCGTGGGCAAACACCTAATGCAATTCATGCCTGAATCAAAAGAATGTTTTCAGAACATGGCTGCAGAGCTCCTCACTGGCTACACCTCCCTGTTATCCCAGTTAAAAGCCTGTCAATAGGTGTACTGTCAATATTCACTAGGCACTCTACTATAAAAAAAAATCTCAAACCACAGTTCTTGGAGCCAAGTAACATACTTCTCCCACAATTAGGCAGATAAAGTTACAAAAACCCAGACGAACTGCCCCGCCAGGAGAGCTCAATCATATGCTTTAGGAGTCAGTACACACACACCATTCTTTGCATCCAGACATAACACATGGTCTTGGGACTTTTAGCCCTAAACTAGAGATAATAGTCATTTTGGAAGGACTACAGTTTAGATGAAAAGAATATGAATTTGAAAACAAAGTGTTAATTTGAAGTTCCCTTTGCTGCATTCTGCTGTTGGAAGCATTACAGCCACAAAACCTTCAGCCAATGATTTCAGAAGACAGTTGGCCAACATGTCTACAGCGCTGTTTGCTTTTTTGATAAACCTGTTTCCGCTAGCTTAAATGAAACTCCCTTTAAGTATTCTTTACTCTTCAGAAATGTTCATTCTGTCTCACTCTCTGGCAGTCTCTCATAGACTCTTTTTGCCCCAAATGGCCCCCAGTGCTAGTGTACATATAAAGGCATTAGGCCAAATGGGGTACATTTCATAGAACTCAGGTTTCAGTGAGTCATGAGAAATGACATCACTAAGCACTAACCTTGTATACTGACAATTAAACATCACAGAAAGAAAGGGAAATCTTCATTAGACATTCCCTTAATTAAAAGCATGGTGAACTAATCAATAAATTGTTATGCTTCTGCAATACTGTTGCATAGGATAGGTGGGATAATGTTAAAAAAAAAGAGTTATCCTCTTTGGAAAATGAGTCCATATCCAAAAAAAAAGACTAAGGGGTTGATTTATGATTGACCGAGTCCCCTGGGCTCTAGCAATCGCTTACTGAAAGCACACAGAAGTTCCTGATCTCCCACGTGGTTTCTGTATGCAATAAGCTCAGCTTTGTGCAAAACAGTTTATATTTTCCCCGAGTGAACTTTTGGGAAAAAACAAGAAGCTCGGCAGGTTTTAGGTGCTGGGCTTTCTATTTTTTTGAAAAACCTGCTTGGGGAAATATAAACTGTCCGGATAATCAAACAATCATAAATCAGCCCCAAAGCCTAATTCAAGTGGAATAAATGACGTGATAAATGCAAAATCCAAATACTGCCTTAGACAAAATGTAAGGCTGCAATTGCTTAATATTATTGTTATTTATACTTTATTTATGTGTAGGCAGCACTTTACAGAGATTGCTGATTAATTATATCAGTCCCTGCCCCTGTCTCATACACATAACATACATACTACGGACAATTTTATTAGAAGCCAATTCACCTGCCTGTTTTTGGAGTATGGGAAAAAGAGGAGAACCTGGAGGATGCCCACATAAGCATGGGGAGAACATACAAACTCCCTGTAAACAGTGCCCTGGTCAGAATTAAAGTCAGGACTCCAGCACTATAAGGCATCATTGCTAACCAATATGTTACCATATTTCCAAGAGATGGGTACCATGCATGCAACAATAAGTTACCATATATCCAAGAGAAAGTTACCATATATGCAATAATAAGTTACCATATATCCAAGAGAAAGTTACCATGTATGCAGCAATAAGTTACCATATATCCAAGAGAAAGTTACCATCTATGCAACAATAAGTTACCATATATCCAAGAGAAAGTTACCATGTATGCAACAATAAGTTACCATATATCCAAGAGAAAGTTACCATGTATGCAATAATAAGTTACCATATATCCAAGAGAAAGTTACCATGTATGCAGCAATAAGTTACCATATATCCAAGAGAAAGTTACCATGTATGCAACAATAAGTTACCATATATCCAACAAAGACCCCAGGACAATAATAATTGGTCTTGGAAATTCAAGGCAGAAGTGAGTTTAAAGGCAACATTTTCAGACATTTGAGGTTTATATCCCCTTTTGTGGTTCATAGATTGTTTATAGAACTTCTTGGGTTAACCATCTCACTATATGAACTGCAGGTGCTGGTTTTCTAATAGATACTGGTATAGTAATCACTCTTAATTTTATACAAACCTAATGAGTTGAGAAGGACAAGTAATATCCTTTAAGAAGGATATTAATGAGCTGGAGAGAGTGCAGAGACGTGCAACTAAACTGGTTAAGGGGATGGAAGATTTAAACTATGAGGTGAGACTGTCGAGGTTGGGGTTGTTTTCTCTGGAAAAGAGGCGCTTGCGAGGGGACATGATTACTCTGTACAAGTACATTAGAGGGGATTATAGGCAGTTGGGGGATGTTCTTTTTTCCCATAAAAACAATCAACGCACCAGAGGTCACCCCTATAGATTAGAGGAACAGAGCTTCCATTTGAAGCAACGTAGGTGGTTTTTCACGGTGAGGGCAGTGAGGTTGGGGAATGCCCTTCCTAGTGATGTGGTAATGGCAGATTCTGTTAATGCCTTTAAGAGGGGCCTGGATGAGTTTTTGAACAAGCAGAATATCCAAGGCTATTGTGATACTAATATCTACAGTTAGTATTACTGGTTGTATATATATAGTTTATGTATGTGAGTGTATAGATTGGTTAGTATAGGTTGTGTGCTGGGTTTACTCAGATGGGTTGAACTTGATGGACAATGGTCTTTTTTCAACCCTATGTAACTATGTAACTATGTAACAACAAAGATCAATATTCCTGAGGTCTCTAGTCTTTAGTTCTTTCTATTAAATGCAGACACCAAGGAGAGACTATTTTTTAACCGATCTTAATGCCACAAATATGTGATTGTACCTTTTGCCCCATGGCTTTGGTGGGGGCGCAGCCTGGAATTATAACAAAGTTGTTTCCTAAGGCATTTTTGGTTTTTCAATGTTTGTGAGTACTTACCATTACCCCCACATGGTGTATACACATCTAACATTGGCTGGAAGGGAATATGAACCCGCTCTTGGCCATATGAATGTTGGTTCTGTGAAAATTACCTGGATACAGCTATAAAATATTCCACTAATAAAGTGTGACAACACTAGAAGCTAAACCATTAAATATAAAAATAGTGCACTATAACAATTTTGTGAGTATTTGTTTGTCTCCTCCTGAGCTATTTGAGCGTTGGCTTTTCATTGGAAGCTGAGGGGGACAGTCTTAGAATTAAATGGGAACAGAGAACACATGCAGCCACATAGATACTGCTACATGCTGTGTGGATCATTAAAAAAAAGCAGTGTTTGTTTATGTACCAAAAGAGACTTGTTTGAAGATGGCAGCCTAATAAGCAAAGCTGGACTGTCTGCATTCAGGAAAATACAGTCCCTTCCATTCTGGCTATCATTTTGTAATTACTTTATACAGTGTACTACTTTCCCTGCTGCATTAGGAATATACAAAGATGTGCTTGTCTGTATACACTCTTGCTGCTAAACTGCTGTTAAGTCAGTCATCAACACTGAGTATCTTGTATAACAGCAGCTGAACTAGTGTCTACCGACCCCTATGACTATAAGACAAAGTTGGTACATCTGCTTGTACCATGCGGGTTCATGGGCATTAAACTACCCATTTAGTAATCTGTTATGATAGACAGAAGAGACAGACCATCTGCATGAGTACCAATTGCTGGGAGAAGGAGTCTGATGTCCAGTGCTTTGGGTGGCACCAAACCCAAATACAGCCCTCATATCAAAAGTTACCAATTCCAAAAGTTAAAGGAGAACTAAACCCCACGACAAAAGTCCCCATCAACTGCCCTCCATTGAGCGTCCTCCCTGCAGAATCTATTGTAATTAAAAGTGTCTCTGTTTTTAAAACTGACATATAGATGCAGAGTAGCGCAGCAGAGCTAGCAGGTGCCATCTTCTGTATCTTCAGGTTTTCTTGCGTTTAGTTCTCCTTTAGAAGGGTTAGTTCAGTTTATTTATATTTTTATATGGCTTTCTCTGCCCTGAAAGAAGCATTTTTGCAATATATATGCATAACTAAAAATAGAGGGTTTAAGAGATCCCTAGTTCCCAGTTGCCTTAAGAGGAAACTTCTGTGATTTCACAGAAATCGCGCCGCCGTGTATATGCCATCCCACCGGTGATTTACCTTTTCGCCGGTGGGATGGCAATCCGGGGAGATTAGTCGCCCGCGAACAGGGAGATTTGTCGCGGGGTGACTAATTTCCCCGTGTGCCAGAGCCCTTAACCACACTACGCATTTGTAAAGATTTTTCCCGATGCAGGGGAATCACCAACACCATTTGTCAGTCCTTGTAAGAGCATCTTATATCACACACCATTTGGGCACAGCCTGCCCAATCACACAGTGCTGATGTGCATGTCCCTGTGCCTAATTAGTTATATATGTTGCCATACATTTAAACTACATCAGTGCTTGAAACAGGTTGTGCCAAAACTACATAAGCCGCACAGAGGAGGGCTGAGAAATGGTGTTGGCATTCCCCAAACCAGAATAATCTTTAGAAATGCTTTTTGTGGTTAATTGGGAATTTGCAAGTTGGGTATCAACTAAACCCGTTATTTCAGTACTGCATGTATATTGCAAAAATGCTTTTTTAGTGCAGAGAAAGCTATATATAAATTTTTTATGAAGGTGCACTATCCTTTAATGTCAGTTTTGCTGCCTAGAAGCAAAAATTATACACATAAAACTGAATAAGACTGAATGCTGCAATCCCAGTATCCTGGGAAAAGCTCAGCACCAATAATAATCTGCATGTTTCCCAAAGTACTGGGCTAATACACAGGGTCAGATTTAGCAAATTTCAATTTGGGAACCCCACAGGTTTCCTGCAGAATTCCCAGCCATTTGATATGCCCTGCAATTTTTAGGAATAAATACACTTGCCCGATATTGATCATTGTCCATGCTTTTCAGTGTTTTAATTTTTTAACTCTTTATTATCTAAATATTGATATTGAACAATAAATATCAATTTACTGGTTTCAGGTAGGATCAATCCCTCTTAGACTAATTCAAATTCTAAATAATTTTAAAATGATCTATTTTCATTATTTGGGATGATAAAAATCCTGCTTTGAAACCTGTGTTTTAAAAGAGAAAACATATTTTTCTATATTCAATGTTGAAATCTGACATGAGGCTAGAAATGTTTTCCAGGGTGGCACAGCCATGTGACTTTAATGTGCTCTGATAAAATTCAGTCTTTCTTTACTGCTGTGCTGTAAGTTGGAGTGATGTCCCCCTCCCTCCTTCCTCCCCCCCGCCCCCAGCAGCCAATCAACAGAACATTGGTAAGGTAACAAGACTGAAGCTCCCGGACACCTGCATTGCTATAAATTTTCCAGTGCCCCATCTAGTGGTATGTATGCGATTAGCACTCTATCTGAAAACACCTTAGTCTGCTTCCAGTTACACTGAGTAGGAGAAACAACTTATTAACTTATCTGAAAGCCGTTGCATTGTGGAGTGCTGGCACAATGCACGGAGATGGCTAAAGAATAACATTTTAAATAGTAGAATGAATTATCTGCAATGTACATAGTGCAATTTAGTGAAAAAAAACAACCACAAAGTCTAAAATGAATAACGCTTGCATATTTATTGAACAGATTCTAAAATAGTTAAAATACAATGGGTACTTATAGTGCTTCATTAAAGATCACATTGTTACAAAAGCTTGCTCTTTTATCAATACACAAATGCAACCATACATAAATGCCACAACTGCTTAATACTGATTAACTGCTCTATTATATACAGCACAGCTCATAGGCTCTAATCATACAGTATAACACTTGGAAAGGAAAAATAAAAGCTAACATAGGCAAAGCATGCAGTCGCATTTAACAGTCAAAGCTACAACAGCCCACAGCGCTGTCTGCACTGCAAAGGAAGATCTAAAGACGAGATTCTATTAAAAAAATCAACCATAAAAAATAAGGTGGGCTTCCAGATTGTGTCTAACACAACAGCATTCTATGAGTAGTTTACTTAATAGTTTTTTCACTGAGAGCAAGAACAAAAGTGTAAAATGACCTAAATGAATTTTCATATTTTCAGGACTAAAAAAACAAATTTGCAAAATTATTAGCTGCCTCGCTCCATAAAACAAACAAAACTAAATCCTGACATGGGCCACAGGACATTCAGAAACCTGCCCCTTTGCTTTAAATGTACTTTCTATTAAAAAACACAAAACAGGATAGAAATTTCTACGAGTTATTGCTATTTCTCTCTAATAAAGGAATGGGAAGTAGATTAACTTTTACGTAAATTACAGTTTTGTGATTGCTCCCGCTACAACAGTTGCTTGTTGGTGAATCTACCCAGTACAGAAACAAAAAAGAGAGAGAGAGAGAGAGAGAGAGAGAGAGAGAGAGAGAGAGAAAGAGAGAGAGAAATGAAAAGAGAACTTTTCTCACTTGCTCGGTTAGCAGTTATTTACCCTAGAAAAGACTGAATTTAAAAAGCCACACTGAAACCAAAGTCAGTCCCGCCTAAAGAACAACAATCAGGAAAAAATACCAACACCTTCTTAGAACAAGAAAAAAAAATAAAATAAAATAAAAATAACTCCCATCAGAGCTACCTTGCCAAGGAGCATGTTTAAAAGTCCAAAATAGCACCATTCATCAGTGTCTCATATCCTGTGGCAGCTTCTCTGTCACTTACCACAAGGAAACAATGTGTTTCAAACAACTATTTCTATACATCAAAAGTGTACATGAATTAAAATATAGAGATATAACGACAATGGATGAAAAGAATCTAACAGGTATGCTACATCTAAATGAACAAAATACATAATAAGAGGGGACTCTCAGCCTCTGCAAGGTTACTGTCGTTTTGAAGAAGAAATTGTGGCTGTACTAATGAAGAGATATTTTGGAGTTGTTTGAGTAGAGGAAGACATTGCTGTGGTAGAAACAGGCCGCGAGGCCCACCTGTACTGTGTGTAAACATGGATTCACAGTGAGGATATTGTCTATACCTAGGCTGTAAAAAATGATTTATGGTACAATTTGACCGTTTGTATTTCTCTTAAGCAAGGCTCAGAGTCCCGTAGATTCTTACACTTTATGATATACACAAGAACAATCCCCAATATATGACATTATGACCTTATCAACAACCATAAACCAAATGCACTACACATGGAAGAAGTATGATTTAAAAAAAACAAAAAAAGAAAGGAAAAAAAAAAGCAAGAGGTAATTTAAGTGACATGACGTCCGCATCCATTTTCCGGAGTCAGGAATGCATTGGCCTCACTGTTCTCCTTGCGGATGACCTTGATAGACAGTTGAAGGGCTCCCTATGAACAGAAACAGATGAATATTGGTTTTGTTGATAGTATTTATTATTATTATTAACATTTATTTATAAAGCACCAACATATTCCGCAGCGCTGTACAATAAGTGGGTTTCATACACTGGACATACAGAGTAACATATAAAGCAATCAATAACCGATACAAGAGGTGAAGAGCCCTGCCCAAAAGAGCTTACAATCTACAAGTACATGTGATTTGGAAAGAACAATAGTGACAATAACCATGGAATTAGCTAAGAATCTATACATTTAGATGGATCAGATTAGCAGGGTTATTAACAAAGTGGAAGGCCGGATGCAAAGTAGGCACAATAAACCACTTGTTTGTACTTTGCATCCTGCCTTCCACCCTAGATGGATTGATACAGTCCTCTGGGCTCTGTTTTGGAGCACAAAGACCAGCTGGCAGCCCCACAAATACAGAGGTCACCCAGCAGGCTGCAATGGGGCCCTGTACTTAGCCCTCGCCCCATGGCTTGCAGCAAGGACAGGGCTGGCCTATGCCCACCGATGGTGCACCTTTCAGACCCCGGACAGAAGTACTCACTGCATAAAAACTAGAGGATGCGCACTTGTACCATTTAGTGCTTTAGGACTTCTGTCAGGGGTCTTCATAATCCTTAAGGTCTCCTACATATTTAAACTAAAATAGATAATGGAACAATGCTAAAAGTTCAGCTTGATTTCAGTGAGTCACATTTCAGTTTCAAAACATTTTTACTGTTTTACCTTCTACTTTACCAACATCACTGAATGGATGGGTGCAACTGACAAACGTTCAAATACAAGTTACAAGAAAGGAATGACAGATGCACCTAACTTCTGACTGCCTCACACAAAGCATATTTACAAATCCCACATTCCTTAAATATCTGAGGTGCCATATATTCCCATAAAATCAGTTGCAAATCCATCCTTAAAAATTGTGTTTAGTAATGTGACAAGCTTTAATTGCCGATAGCAATGTCAACTGGGTCACATGATATATACAAGACACAAAAGCACTGATAATTAGTCAGTTTAACCATGCCCATTAGTTATATCATGAGTTATTATAGCGCTAAGAGAAGTAAGTTGGGCTACATGAATGACTGAATCTTTCTCCCCTTTTTGACACTTTTCTTAAATGCATGTTAAACAGTAATAAAATATCCCAATATTAATTTATTTATTTTAATAAAATCCCAAAATTAGCCGACTGCCCATTGGACTGGCATGCAAGCTAACATTACAATCTTTCTCTTAATTTAGAGTCAACAATTTCTTTTCTGGTCCAATATGGAAAATTATCTGTAGCTGGATTTAGATGGGCGTTAGTGTTTAGTCCTGCTGCTGAGCTGCACTGAGTACTAATACCCTAATGTACTAATGTGCCAAGTGTTGCTTGGATTGACCTGTTGGGAATCATTCTGGGTCCCCAGTTTGATTACCAATAAATCTGCTCCTAAATTTCCAACCAGTCTCTAGATATTGCATATTAGTAGGTCTTTAATAGTAGAATGCAGGCCCATGTTTTCAAAACAGTGGCAGACAAACGTCTTTCAGCATTTTACATTTTGATAAAGAGTAACCAGGATCCAAATTAGCCATAAGGAAGCCAGTCATGTGTATTTCAATTAAGAAGCTGTAGATCAACAGAGCCGTCTTTTTGACAGAAAGTCGACCGTTTAAACAGAATTCTTTAAGCTGGGCATGTTTGCAGGATGTGGGAGGTAGCAGCAAGATATCCAACTTGCACACAGACTGCAATCTGGGAAACATTCCCAAAGCATTGTGGCGGCAGTTCCTTTCAGCTGTGAAAATATTTAGGCAGTTGAAATGCTGCCACATGTTTGAATGCAATTTCTTAATAAATTAAAAAACTATTTTTATGGACTCTTATTAATACAATAAGGAAAAGGTAAGTTGTTTTGATTGGTAAGTAATGTACATCACTTAAGGCCCACTTTACCAACTGCATTAGCTTCAAGTGTAAAAAAATACTTAGGAAGGAATTATCCTCCATTTATGTACTCCAGCTCTATATAGTGGGTTCAATAAATATAGCAGTTGTAAAGCAGTAGCCAGGGTGGTGGCCGTCTGCCCTGAAAGCCAGTTAGTTAGATTTATGGGGTGAATGCTTATTTCTTTTTCAAGATATTGATGCAATCTCAGCCTGAAGGAAAGTTAGGAGAGATCCGGATGATCATTTATTTTCTTCCTAAGGTAATCCTGAAGCTTGAGTAGGATGACTAAATCCATCTTCATATACCCTAAAGGACATGTAAACCTCCCACAAAGACATTTAATTAGAGAACAGCCTCTTTGAAACATTAAAATACCTGCCACTCTGGGAGTTAAAAGGTTAATAGTAAGGCTGCAGCATCCCCTTACCCACTTCTCCTTCTCTAACCCACTCGCCCCGCTCCCTCAGGAATTTACTTTGGCTGTTGGCTACTGAGCATGCTCAGTTCTTCTCAGCTTACTTAACACGCCCTCTAGTCTAGCAGCCAATGAAGAGCTGTCTGCTCCAGCAGTGCACTCTGCTTAAGAAACATGTGTCAGCAGGACAATGGCTGCGGAGAGAAAGTTGCTATTTGTCAGAGAAAATAATGATGGTGCCAGTGAACATTGGGGATATATGCAATACAAATGATGCCGTTTGGGTGGGGGAGATGTACTCAACCTTTATGCATAATAAGAAAATGTAGGGTTTATATGTCCTTTAAAGGAGAAGGAAAGGTAAAAACTAAGTAAGCTTTATCAGAAAGGTCTATGTAAATACAGCCATAAGCACTCACAGAAACGCTGCACTGACTTCTATGTGCAAAGATTTCTTGTGTCTGTAATTCATGTGCCAGAGACAGGAAGATCTCTGCTGACTCCTCTCTCCTGCTCCCCCCTCCCTCAAGAATGCTAAGAACTCACTCCCCTCCCCCCTTAGGAATGTGGATCTGAGCCAATCAGCAGGAAGCTGACCCATAGTCTTACAAACTGAGCATGTTCACCGGTCTTGGTCTCGGTGCAGGAGTGAGGCATTATGGGAACTTTCTTTACAGAGCTCAGCGTTTTTTCTTCCTATGAGGCTTCTGATCATCAGGTGAAATATGGGGAGACTTAAGGGCACTATTGAGAGAATTGAAGGTATGCCTGCAGCTTGAGATTAACTCTTTATTAGCCTTTCCTTCTCCTTTAATAAAAAACATAAATAGGGTGCCAGACCTCCATATCACACAAGGGCTTAAGCAGGGGGTGCAGAGGCAGCAGTTAGATATTGGATAATTTTACTACCCTGGCACCAAATGTCTGGGCCTAAAGTACTTCATGATGATCCATGGCTTCACTTAGAGGATCAGTAACATCAAAATTGTTTATTTGAACTGTTGTGCTATTTATGTCTATCCTGTACATGTAAAAGTTCAAGGAGTGCTGTTTCTGACTGTTTGCTATCAGAGATGCCATATTCATCCATGTTGCTCTAGGGATGCACAAAATCAATAACTTTTGGATTCATTTTCCACTTTTTTATTATCTCTTAACGAAACAAAGCCCTATCCAGTATATTTTGCTCAATGGAGTCTTAGATAATATATATTCATAAAAAAAGAATGTTCAATCCCAGTGAATTATTCTTTCCCAGCACCATTTTGCTTTCTGAAACCTTTATCTCACTCACAGGCTTGCATGGTGTCCCTTTTCCATGACTCAGTAAATATAGATTTCTGCACTGCCTTGCAAGCTCCCAGTCTATTAAACTAGAATCTGACTCTCTTTGGGCTGCAAAACACTTTTCACATTTTTTCTGATGAAAAATAATTAGAAAAATGCTTGATAAATAAGCCAATTCATGAAACACTTCCCAACGGTACAAGGTACCGTTTATTTATTATTATTACAAAATTTTCATTATATGCTTAAAATGGAGTCCATGGGTGATGTATAGAACAAAGCAGAAATAAAGACAGCACTCAAGCAAAATTTCAGCTGGGGAGCTTACCCCATTTAATATGCCAATGTACCACAAAAAAAATCAACGTTTTGGGGGGGGCACTCACTCCCTTCATCAGGAGGGACTTTGCGCCACAGAAAATTGCTTAAAGGAACAGTAACATCAAAAAATTAAAGTGTTTTAAAGTAATTAAAATATAATGTGCTGTTGCTCTGCAAAAACCTGGTGTTTTTGCTACAGAAAAGCTACTATATAAATAAGCTGCTGTGCAGCCATGGGGGCAGCCATTAAAGCTGGAAAAAAAGGAGAAAAGGCACAGGTTACATAGCAGATAACTAGTAGATAAGCCCCATATAATGGGGGTTTATCTGTTAGTAACCTGTGCCTTTTCTCCTTTGAATGGCTGCCCCAATGGCTACACAACAGCTAAACTTATATAAACTATAGTAGTCTTTCTAAGGCAAACACACCAGTTGTAGCAACGCAGGGCAACAGTACATTATATTGTTATTACTTTTATACACTTTCATTTTGTGGTGTTACTGTTCCTTTAAGGTGAGTGCAGCTGTGAATTTTTTTGTTTGCTACAATTGAACGTCCATAGGAGATGGCCTTTCTGTAATTCAGGATTTTCAGGATATGGGGTTACCAGATAATGGATCCATTATCTGTACATATTATTATTAGAATGTGTATCTGTGAAATGCAATTTATATCTTTTGCTCATCCCGAATGTATGCAAGTGTGCATGCAGGGACTTTTGGCTTCTCCCTATGAAGGCTGTAGCGCTATATGGTACTGTGGCTGCCTTGGAAGGAACTTTCTGTAACACACTGCACCAATCAATACTGGCATATTTGCCATATGTGTGACTTCCAAATGTGTTATGACCAATAATCTCAAAATGAATATCCATTAAAAAAAAATATTTGTAGTAAACTGTAACAAGTACTACTTACTAACTTTTATTTAAAGGACAAATAAAAGCACAGTATGCAACACACAAAGTCACATTTCAAGCTTGCCCCCCTTTAAGCCTTCTGTTATTGCTTCTAACTACATAAAACAACACATGCTGCTAATGGAAAAATCAAGCCTTCTAGTCTTAGTCACTCTTTGACTTGCTTATTTACCAGCTTATGTGCCAAAATCTCTGCCTGCCAAGATGAGTCACCCCACATCCAGACTCTGAGAACAAAAGTTATGTACAGTATACAAACTTCCCTTCTACACCCTACTATCTGTGAGCACACAGAACATAAGTATTGATCATTTGTTTAGGGCCAAAAGGAGATAAAGTCTAATTGAAGAGAAGAGGCAAATATATGTACAAGTCAGTTAAAAAGAGAGAATTTTCCTATTCTGCTTATTTGCAAGGCACTAAGGCATTATAGGTGGGAACAAAATGCCTGCATGGTATCTGGTTAAACCAGACTGAATGAACTAGCATGTTTATCAAGGCCTTTTGGCTTTTTTATATTTTGCAATTAATCAGAACTGCTTTAAAAAGTCAAATCCAATTGTTTCTGATGAGATGTTACAGTTCAGCAGCACCACTGAATTATAACACCCTACCACTGTAAGTTCCCAGAAAATAAAGTGGATTCAACTTAATCAAATTGTCTATGGGGGACTTACTGAATCGATACAAATCGGGGTCGGATTTGTGAAATACTGAACAGAAGAATCCTGAAAGATTCCCAGCCGTTGGATAATTTTCTCATTTCTGGAAACTTCTCTGTCAGTAAAAAAAATCTTAACAAAGTGACACATTTATTAGGTAGCTTTTAGAATGTTTTATACCCTATTCCTATAAACTTATTTGTCTTCTGCCTCTGTGCAGCTTCCAAATATGGTCAATTACCCTGGAAGCCAAAGACTGAGGCTAAAACTGTATTTTTAAAGGGGTTGTTTAAGTTAACTTTTAGTGTATTATAGAATGTACTATTTCTAGTAACTTTGCAGCTGGTCTTCATTATTTTTTTTTAATAGTTTTTGCATTATTTGCCTTCCTCTTCTACATTTTTCTTGCTTTCAAATGGGGATCACTGACCTGAACAGCCAAAAATCTACTGCTGTGTGAGCTTACAGTTTTATTATTGTTATTGCTCCTATTAATATTCCTAATTTTCATTCGCACCACTGCCTGGTTTCTAGGTACACATGGCCCCAGCAACCAGATAGCTGCTGAAATTCTAAACTTTAGAGCCAATGAACAAAAAGCTAAATAACTGAAAAACCACAAAAAGTTAAAAATGAAAACCAACTGTAAATTGTCTCAGCATGTCAGTGTTATACTAAAAGTTAATTTAAAGGTAAAGAACCCCTTTAACACCACGCATTAATGGACATTCAGTTACAAAGAGCTAACAAGTTTATAAAGGCATGTCTTTTTATGCTACACGAATACCAAAACTGATACCATTGTTTTACACCAATCTAGACCTGGCATAACCCATTGAAGTAAATCCAAAATATTATATGTGAAAAATGTTTGTATGAAATGCTGTGTAAAAATTGCAGCACTCAACACCAGGTTTTACACAGCTTTTTTGAGCTACAAATTTGTAAAATTCATTACACAGCTTTTTACACACTGTACTATATTAAGTTTGGAAAGTTTAAAATTCATAACTGACAAAATAAATTAAATTCATAAAATTCAATGCAGTCTGCAGCTCCATTCATAGTGAAGCCATTAAGTAACTTTTGGGTGTGCTGCCTGTGACTGGGAAAACAAGCTCTTATACACCTTGGTCAGTGTTTCAGGAATGTTTAAAGAGTGTTACTGATATTGCAACACGCTCTGTGGATCAAAAGCAAGTTGGATTGTTTTTAAACAAATGCTGTGCCAGGTGCCTGCTAAAAGGTACAATACACCCTGTTGTGCAAGACTGCTGGGGAACAATTGACTATTTCTTGCTGCTCATTTTGGGCCATGGCACATGGAGTCTTGCCCTAAGACAAGCATTTCCAGCTTAATATTGTGGAAGGTATATAAAGTTTGGGAAATATTTCCAATACAATCTGCTAGTGTGCTTTGAACTCTACATGTCCCTTTGACTTAATAACAATAATTTAAAGTGTGTTGTTGCTGAGACTGTGAAAAATATTTTTGACAAAATGTAATATTTTTGTGTCAGACATATGTATTATAAATGTATCAATGTATCTTAATACAGTGAGACATCAATGTTACATGTTTTTGTGTCCCCCACCAATACATAATGCAAAATGCATTTCCCTGATTTTACACCATTTTTTTAGCCCCCTTAAGAAACAAAAATGGGGGTTCTACTGTATGTATTTTGTAATAAAATTACCTTCGGGTACCTCCAATCTGTCAGTATGGCTCCAAGTGGGTCCCAAGTGCTGCTGCTTGTAGGACATGGCCAGTTAGCCTACAAATCAAACATGCAAAAGAAATGGTAGGTCAGTGCCATAATTTTTATTTTTTATTGGTACCGCATACATTTTAAACAAATATTAAGCCTGAGTGAAAAGGACTGATGCCTTTGCTCAGTTTGCAGGGCTAGCATAGTGCTTAAGGGGACAGCAGCTTTACTGTACCCAGTTATGCTTTATATGGACCAACAATCTCAAAAATAGTTTTTTTTGTAGCTGCAAACACAATGAATAAGCTACACATTTTGTACAGTACTATTTACCAGTTATGCACATAGACATGTGAGGTGTATACAATTGTGTATTACTAATATTTGCACATCTTAAAATCCAACTCACTCTGAATTTTCAGATAATTTTGGGCTGAGAACTAGGTTATTTATGAGATGGACATATTTTGAGGTCCACAGAAATACTAATAGCAGGGCTAATAACCTGCTCAAAATTAATAAAGTTAACTAATGTCTGCCCATGTTAGGTCAAATTCAGATTCAGCTATTAGTCTATGCAATCATTTATGGTACCATAAAGTATACTGCATTTGTCTTTTGTCAGCTCTGTCATTTTGTCAACCTGCATCCATATGTACTTACCTAGTGGCCACGTTTATTTAGCTGTGGAAGTAAGGGGTGCATTTAACTGCCCTGTACTCATGAACAAAAGAATCCACTACATCTGTGATTCTAAAAAATGTCTTTACTTTTCTATACGTTTTAAAATACATGTTCTTTTTGCCTGAACTGTCTAAGTTACACTTACGGCAGTGTCACATTATAAGTGTTTTGTTAACAAAACAATTTTCCGCTCAGCATAAATGCTCAGAATCTACCATTATTCATTCCTATAGAAATAACCTGCACCTACAAGTCCTCTGATCTGCAAGTTAAGTTGCAAGTGCAGACAATTGCCATAGGAATGAAGGGAAGGCTACTCAGAGGATTTTTTCACCTGCCCAGCTAGGCAGAAATACCCTTAGGCAGAATTGTATACCCTGGGATATTGTATATGTACAACTATATGGGTATACTGCTTTCCTTACATGAGAGATTTCATAGAAAGTGTGGCCTAGCCCCACCAAGGGGTCAGAAACTGGTATGCAACTCAAATTGTTTGCTATTAGGAAGTCAAACCTATAAAAAGTACTTTATGTGCATGTAGTAGTTCCTGTCTACAAATACCAGAAAGTTCAGGTGAGTACCCTTCTAGTAGCAAATCTGCAACATTGTGCTGTAGTTAAAAAGGTGTACCCTCTAGCAAATCAGCTACACAGTGCTGCAAATAAAGAAAATTCTGAGTGCCCCTCCAACCCCTTTATTAACATGCTATGAGGTCATAGCTTGGAACCCAACCCAAGCAAGGTGGATTGAGAGGTTTGAAAAATATTGAACATGAACAGAATTTTATTTTGCACTTCCCTTTTGTCAGGAAACTACAGTGGAACATGTAAGAGACCAAAAGTTAACAAGGTAAAGAAAACCTTCTCCTCTTGCATGCTCCGCTTCATTAAAGTAATGACAAACCCTTTTGCCTGCTCACATGAACACTGCCTATGTATAGCCGGCTATATACACTATATGCCCAAGTTATGCAAACATGCTTATAGATCTGACTATGAAGATTTTCATCCAGGTCATGGTATATCTAGTATAAGTAAATCCAAAGCAACTGGACTTGCTAAGTAATCCTTGAAGACGTTTCACTACTCATCCAAGCAGCTTCTTCAGTTAAACTGGCAGAAGCTGCTTGGATGCTTATAGATAAGTGCTTCTGCTCCTTTTTCAATATTTAAATTTTTTCATTGTTTTGCTTTGCTTTATTAAAAGTATTAAAGCACCAAACAAAAAGAAAGACACACCACTTTTGTTGTTTTTGCTTTTGCCCAATATCTATATATAAGCCCTGGAGAGCTTCAGAATTTCTGAATTCATATGCATGTATACATATGGCTGCTGCTGCTGTGCTGCTTCCAACAGACATGGGCCCAGTGCAGCTTGATTTTGAGTCTGTCAATGTCCCCTTCACTTACCTTTCAGGTTACTCCAGTGATGCCAGTTCTTTTTAACTTTGTTACTAGCTCTAGTGTCCTTACTAAATGTTAAAATCCCAAAACATGTGTTTGAACCTAAGAAGTCTGAAAACTTCAGATCTGAACATTTTACTCTTGCTGCACAGCTGCTATCACCCATTCACTTAGATCGTATAGGGGATCACTTGAGGACAAATAGATCTCATGAAGAGTCAAATCTGACTGGTGGCCTCCGGTTGTTGATGAGCGTTGTTTATTAATTAGTTACCTGCGATCAGTGACAGTTGGAAGGGTGCAGGAAGCAAGATGGACCCCAGATGTTAGCTTAAGTTACAGTGAATTTATATGGTCCCTTTTGTTGTAAATCAAAGAAGATTTTATATCACAAGGTGCTCAGTGTGGGTGGGACAGGTCTCAGCCAGTCAGGTGACTGTACAGACAAATGCACCTTCCTATATTACAACACCACATCCCACTGCCTTTAGAATTCTTCTCATCCATCTGCAATGTTGTAAACCACAATCGCCTCTGTACGCACCATGAAAGATAAACCATACAGGTTGGATAGAGATGCTGTGTGTAAAAGCTAAAAAATCATTGGCATGTACAAAATGTATTGTAATCTGTTGCTAAATTATTCTAATTTCTATTGATACTCCCTTAATTCTACAGCTATTAACCACTGATTTTTATTTTGTTTTCCTCTACTTATTTGCCTTGACCATGAATGTGACAGTGTTTTGAGTGCACTGAAAATTCAGCCATTGTCCCTGAGGGAACCTTGGACGCGTTCCAACCGGCTTCTGAGATGGGCGGAGCTAGACAGCGTTCAGTAGATACAAAGCTGGTTGCAAAGCTGCCATTCTGCCCACCATCGAACAGAATCGCCAAGCTGATAATAATAAAACAATGCATTATTATGTCTCTTACCATCTCCAGGCAGCCTTGGGACTGCATTTTGGTCATTTGCACAAGGAGAACAATCTGAAATGGAGAACAATATGAATTACATAATCATAAAATGAGGATCAGAAAAAGCAATAATTAGTGCACATTCTCAGTTTTTCAATGCAAAGTATGATACAAAATAGCAGTTTACCTTGGGATTATTTCCTTACAGTCTAATATATCCTCGGTATCTGCTATAAATGCCAATAGGTACATAACAGACATGGCACCTTTGCATTGCTCATGACACAGAACAGATACCTATACATGTAATTAGTGATCGAGAGCTACTGCTGGAATTAGAACTTTGAAATTAGCCACAAGTAATTCCCAATTAAACAAACTGCACAAAAACAGCCATCACTAGTCCATTTCATTACTGCCAGACATACCTGTCCTATGCAGCTCAGCAGAACAAAAGCCATATTTCCCGCAGAGTTCTGATAATGCAGACTCACTAAGCACCGTATTGTTAGAAATGCCAGCCTACCTTACTTAACCTTTCTAGAAACCAATAGTCATACCAACAAAGCAATGCCAGGCTTCCCCCTTGTTATTCATACTGTGACCCCTATCCTGGCCACATACATCCTTCTATTTATATTGCATGTCTTATTTTGTTGTTGGTATTCTGTTATATTCTGCAAAGTCTACATAAAAAAAATAACTTGGTAAGAGCAATACATTTCAATTAATATTGAAAATGCAGCAAATTATGTACAGAGCCAATCTACCTAGAAAATATCACTAAACAAGTCTAAATAATGATATATCTGCCTACTAAACAAAGCTGGCATCACCTAGGGAGTGAATGATGGGTGAGTGAACCACCCTTCTAATAATACCAAATACAATTCTATGAAGCGTTCCGGCTCCTGCTGTGCCCCAGGACAAAGGTACAAGTTATTTTAATGAGGGTTTCCCTTTTTTCTTCCAAAGCTGTCTGCAACTCCATTGATCATTAGGCTAAATACACAGACACAAATAGAAGACACCTATTGCACAGAACACAAACACCCTTTGTGCCATCACCTGCTTGTAATAAAGAGCCGGTGCCATCTGTTGCCCATCAGCTGTTGCCCGGCTACAACTCCCAACACTGTGGCTTCCCAGGAACTGTAATAAAATATTCTGGGAGCTGCAGGTAGGATTTCTCTCCAAATAGAAACATGTATACTTACCAGCAGGCAGCAGCCAACAAAAAAACTGACCTATAAAGTGCAGCAATTAGACTGCTAGCACGCCATCTGCTGGCTGAAAGTGGCATCTAATCACTCAGGTCCACTGGCAGAGGTGGGGGGGCTGTCAGTGCAGCAAGACTGTGGCCCCATACTGCTGCCGGTAGGATGCTAGGGCTTTGCAGTACAGTATCAGCTGGAGGGCTGCCGGTTGCATTACATCCCTGATGAATATGTCGATGATATCAAACGATCGTTCGGCATTATAAGGTGTCTACCTTCGCCCACATAGGGCCCCTATGATGTTAGGGGCCCCCAGCAAATGCCCTCTCTGCCCTAGCCTAGCAGCGGCCCTGCACACAATGAGCACAGGCAGCGCATGTGGAGCCGGCGGGATGATGTCATGCAGCTCTGTAAGTAGTAGCGCCGGCCGGGCGGCGCGGTGTCCCTCCGCTCTGTGCTGCACACAAAGTCCCAGCTGAGGGGCAAGAAAGTGGCACAAAGCGGGAAGTGTGCGAGAGGGTTTTGCTTAGATACTTACAGGCAGCCGCCCCTGCTCGCTGCTTCCTCCCTCTCTCCTCACTTCTACATAGTTAGCAAAGAGCTGCCTTTAAGGAGGGCATTTTGTGTGCAGGAGTCTCTCTGGGAGAGTGGTGCTTGGTACTTCTGCTGAGAAGCGCAGCCCCGAAAGAAAGTGAGAGAGCGCCTCTCCTGTAGCCAAGGCAGGGCTTTGCCTGTGATGTAGATGCTGAATTAATGAGCTAATTTGGATGGGCCCCCTGGCAGCTTTCCCAGGGCCTCCGCTTGTACAGCTGCACAGTCAGACTGCTTAGTCTGCAATAATCTGCAACTCAAAGTCCCCCCACTGTCTGCCATCCACCGCATTCCGCCCAATAGCAGCCACGACCACCGCCTGTAGCCCCGCCCTCTCAAGGGCACGGCCCCGCCTCTTCATTGCCTCCTCTTTGCTGCGGGTCGGGGGCTGGAATTCAATGTACCCCCCCACCCTAAATCGTGCATAGCTCAGTCCTCGCATGATCCCTGCTTCTCCCACTCTGCAGACAGGAGCCGGCCCCTCTCAGGCTGCGCTGGAAGCCATTGGCCCCTACAAGCATCAGTTACACGCTGCAGGCAGCTCGGCTCTGCCCCCCTTCCTCGCTGTCTCTTCTACAAATAAGGTGACAGGAGATTGGTTAGGATCCCAGTCATGAACCCTGGCCGGGCTGCTGCACACAAATGGCTGGCTGCCAGGGAGAGGGGGAGCCGCATACTGTAATCAGAAACCTGCAGCAGAGGTCGTTTAAGGCAACGGGGACAGAGACGTGTGGCTGGGCTGCCTTCTTCCCTTTTTTGTGCATGTCTGTGGCGGAGAGAGAAAATGGTGCACTGCTTCCTTTGTTACAACCGTCCCACTTACATCACCTGTGGTCCAACCTGCAGGGGATTCTTGCACTACTGCTCCCTAGTCCCTGTACAGTGGGGAATGCTGGGAGCTGTAGTACAACTTCAGGCTACAGGCTGAATATGATTGCTATAGTTGCTATTTTCGGTGTTAATTGAAGATCCCCTCTAATATAGATTATGGGGGATCATTTACTGTCTCAAAATAACTCTTTCTTCCCTACTATCACTTGTACATGTAAATGTCAGCTATGTTTATACTGATATGTCCTTATGGGAGGTATATAGATGCTGATAAAATGTAAATGGAGGGAGATATATAGATGATTATAGATACTAATATAAGGGATTGATGAATTATTATAGATATAAGGGAATGCAGGTCGGGATATATATCTATATCTATCTTAAATACCAATATGAGGCCATACAGGGACAATATAGATCATTTTTTTCGATACTGCTAGCATATTCTGCAGTGCTTTCTTACAGAGATCATACGCCATTCATTTTAGTCCCTCCCTTAGTGGAGTTACAGTCTAGACTGTATAAATAGTAATATGAGGTCATGCAGGGACATATATAAGTGATTATAGAAATTCATATGATGTAATGCAGGGAGATATGCTGCAGTGAAGGCAGAATTAGGTATGGCAGTAACAGGTATATATAAAAAGAGAGAGTAGTAGGCAGACTGATATAAAGCTTAAAAATATATAGCTATTGTTATGAGGTAATTCATGCTGAGAATATTGCTTGTTCTGACTATGATAATCTCTCCAAACTACCTTACACATTGTTACTGGGAAAAAAAATATATTGTATGTAAAAATAGAATCTGTGGGTACATTTTGAAATAAACCATGAAGTAAAACAAGGCTGGCACTGTTACCACTCCAACAGAGCTTGTTCTGTTCTTCCAAAAATATATGGTTCTGGGCAGTACAAATATTATTTATGAGTAAGTTTAAAGTCTATCGTCTGAAGCCTGGGCATTCAATTGCCATGTCAGCCCATGGTAACAGAGCAAGTCACTTTTTCATGTGGTGCCCCAGGCACCAAGAATAGGAATTTGAGCTGCTGAAACCTTCACTGGGTTAAAACCAGTAGCCAGACAGAGACAGGGCTCTGCCCTCTGTTGCTGAATCTGAGTTTCAGAGCTGTACAAAAGGGATATAAAATAGAAAGTGATTATAGCAAGTGTTACTCTAAATTAATGTCTGCAAAAATGCATGTACGTGTATGAATATTATCAGACTATAGGAAAATAAGTGTTCAGGGAATGTAGAAAGGATGGGTCAGGTTCAGTCAATAATTGCCAAGAGAATCAGGCAAGGTGCATCTTTTTATTCTGTTGCAGTGGGTGAGAGATGCTAAAGACCAAACAGGAGGCAATAGGGGTGGACAGCCCAAGACTTGGACTGAAGAGACAGTGAGGGGAATTTTTGGGATTTGTATATACTGTCTGGTTTTGAAAATAGCACATATGCAATGTGATATTCTGTTGGATGGACTATCATGCTGGAGTGTTTTAATTATAGTGCCACTGAAAAGGTACAGATGACTACAAACATAAGGGGGTTCACATTCCAAGGTCCATTAAATATTGTATCAACCCTTTATAAGATACTTTGGCTCTTTCTCCAGAGATCCAGACCAAATGGAAGAACAGTGAAGACAACATCATTCTAATTTGCCCCTGATTGATAGGGAGTCTTCGGAAGACTGGCTAGTAGTGTACTAGGTTCTGTTAAATCTATTACAGGAATGGGACCTGGTAACTAGAATGCTGGGGACCTGGAGTTTTATAGGTAAGGAGTTTTTACATAATTTGGATCTCCATACATAAAAAAACATACTTAAAAAACACTAAAATTTAAACACTAAATAAACCCAGTGGGATTGTTTTGCCTCCAATAAGGATTAATGATATTTTACTTAGGCTTAAAGGAGAATGCAAGTCAAAATTTAAAAAGCATACTGCCCAATAGTCCCCCTATTGTTTCGTAAAAACCCCATACTTTTGGCTCACCTAATCAAATATTTACTCAGTCACACTTACTTCACATTTTCTAGAACAGGCAGCCATCTCTAAAAAGATATTCTCCCTTCCTTTCCCTCCTTGCTTCATACTGCACATGTGTTTCATTCCCTCCCCCCTCCCCTCTGCCAGATCCGCTTCTGATTGGCTGGTGGGCATGTGTAGCTCAGAACAGGAGACAGGATCAAGTTACACACATGCTCAGAGAATAGGAAGGCTGCCGCTGGCACCTACAGGAAGGGGAGAGAGATTTCAGTGATGTCACAGTAGGCTTCACACTGCTGTAGGCTGCCAGCACCATATCTCAGAGAAGCAAGCAGGGATCTTGGAATTTAGATATGCAGTAAGTACTTAAAAAGAATGCCTTTAGACTTACTTTTATATATTTATATTAACCTTTCATTGCCCTTTAAGTACAAGGTACTAGGTATTACTAAAGAGAATAAGGAAATTATTTCTGGATAATGGGTTCCAGATAATGGATCCTATACCTGTATTGTGTTCTGTGTAAATTCTTTCCATATATTATTTTTGAGAAAGCTACATTGTAATTAACATAAAATGCAACGGCATTATGTAAGAACAGGGGAAATCTTGCAAATTATGTAGCAACAGGGGAAAAGTCTGTTCTGCAATGGTAACTTATTGCAGCCTAAAGCAACTTCAGTACTGAAAGGCAGGGCCGGAACTAGGGGTAGGCAGAAGAGGCAGCTGCCTAGGGCGCAACGATTGAGGGGCGCCAGGCAGGAGCCTCTCCTGCCTACCCCTAGTGCTACATTGTCATTGCCTCCGCCGCTTGTCATTAGCGCCGGAGGCAATGATTGATGTAATTGCACCGCCCCCCCCCTGCACCTCCTCCTGTACTTTGGCGCGCATGTGCCATTCGGGGGGGGGCGGGGAGATGGCCGATCGGGTTGCATAGGGCGCCCGGTCGGCTTGGCCCGCCCCTGCTGAAAGGTACTGTCTTGCTAAGTCCGGGACAGGTTTATTCTCTGGTACTATATAATGCCTGTTCTGTCTTTACAAGAACAGGCACGCAACCAGAAATATTTATGTTGTTCTACCTGAAGTAGACTGGTTTAATATAAGTGCTGAACTGGTCGAACTATAGCAAATAAGAAAAAGTTGTGCTGAACTGGTCGAACTATAGCAAATAAGAAAAAGTTGTGCTGAACAATAAATTTAAATTATTTGGCAAGGGTGCAATAAGGCTGAGCACAAAATCCTCTGCACTCACCTATTATCAATAAATATATAGGACATTAAGATACTTTGTGCATATAGGAAACATATATATATATATATATATATATATATAAAAGCTAAAAGGAACACTGTCCACTTTAAACAAAACAGGGATTGTTTGTCCATATAATGCAATATATTCAAGTTGGCCAACTATGCCAGTTATTCCTGGTCTGGCTAGTCCTACACTTTCATCCGATTCATTAAGAATTTTACTTCTTCAATATACATTTTTCAACTTGTAACACAATTTACAGGGATAAATCTTTGAAATGTTTGGCCCTTTTTTTGTTGCCCACCACTGGGATCACCTGAATGTAGCTGGGAATGATGGGAGCTACATGGAGCTGGCCACTGCTCCTGCATAAACTATAGCAAACATGGGAAAGTAGTGCTCATCACTACATTTTAAACGATTAGGGTGGGGTGCAATGGGACCACAAAATTCATTCACACAATGGAATCCAATGACAAAATACACTCAGCTTGCTCCAGTCCAGGATGTACTCCATCCCCAAAAACTGACAGGTTTGCTCTCTCTAGCTCTCCAAATATTTATTAAACTTATAAAAAAGAATTCAGCATTGAGAATAAACTTACTAAAGCTATGTCTGTCATCTAGTGCATTGGGAATTCCAATGCAACTGTTGCTGGCCTGGCTTTTGAAGAATGCTGGGAAAGGAAGACAGGCTTGTAAGTATTTAGGTCCTCTCATCCTCCTGCTCTTTAGATACTTACAGTATCAGTTTGAAGGCTATAGGTACTGGGGGGCAGTGATAATTTAAATTTTATTAAGTATATCTCAGTTATGCATATACACTGCACCTAAGTTACTCATCACTAATACTTTTTCAAAAGTTTAAGATAATAAGATTTATTCAGTTTGGCAAAGAATTAAAAAGAAGTATTTAGCAACTTGGCTAGAGCTCAAGAGCTTTTGCCACACATTGCTCCATTTAGCATCATTATGCTAATTCTATCCAAGCCCACATATCACTCCCCCTTAGCACATCAGCATGACTGAGAAAAAGATGATGTAAGGGAGCCATTTTTCCTATGAAGTAGGTGTTTGGCTTATTCATGCTGCATATAACCTGTTAGTAAGTGCTGGTAAACAAATTAGCATAGCTATAATCATTGCCTCTCCCTGTGCCTTGTGCTAGCAGCTTTGCTTATGCACCTTGGAACACTGCCATGTATTATGTCACACAGAATGGGGCAGAACGTTTTTCTCACTTTCTGTGGAAAACAATACACAATTTTTACAACTTAGATAAGAATTTGCCGAGACCCAAAATACTCCACCTCCGTAAGTCTCTTATAATATATATATATATATATAGATATATATTGTGATTTTACCATTTTGAAAACAATATCTAGTTCCCTTTGCCACAGTCTGGTTTCAAAATAGTCCCTGGCATTTCAGTACACAGAGGCTCAAACAGCCCCCACAATAAATAGTGCCTCTGGCATTTGCCAGAATCCATAGATTGCCAGTCTGGGCCTGCATTTTCCTAATTAGTGGTAGAAAGTGAAATAGGTTTTTATCCTTAATAAAGCTTTTTTGAATTTTTATCCGCTGTCCTGGAGTCCGACGAGTGCATGCTGTTTTGTGCTGGCTATTGAAGTAGACACTGAAAGCCTTGACAACAAAAATAAGCTTATTAATAATAGCTTCCTTGTTATTTTGATGCAGTAGCACTTTGCTTGATGCAGTTGCATGCAATTTGCCACAATTTTAACACAACTGCATGCCCATGTTGTCGTATATTGGACAGTTGCACAGAAGTATTATCTGGCATTAAATCTGAAGTTTGGTGTGCAAGTCACATTTGCACCTGATTCTTTAGGTGTGCAACAGCCTAAAAAATTCTCTTGACGCAATTGCACTACAGTGGCTTGCAAAAGTATTCGGCCCCCTTGAACTTTTCCACATTTTGTCACATTACAGCCACAAACATGAATCACTTTTATTGGAATTCCACGTGAAAGACCAATACAAATGGTGTACATGTGAGAAGTGGAACGAAAATCATACATGATTCCAAACATTTTTTACAAATAAATAACTGCAAAGTGGGGTGTGTGTAATTATTCAGCCCCCTGAGTCAATACTTTGTAGAACCACCTTTTGCTGCAATTACAGCTGCCAGGCTTTTAGGGTATGTCTCTACCAGCTTTGCACATCTACAGACTGAAATCCTTGCCCATTCTTCTTTGCAAAACAGCTCCAGCTCAGTCAGATTAGATGGACAGCGTTTGGGAACAGCAGTTTTCAGATCTTGCCACAGATTCTCCATTGGATTTAGATCTGGACTTTGACTGGGCCATTCTAACACATGGATATGTTTTGTTTTAAACCATTCCATTGTTGCCCTGGCTTTATGTTTAGGGTCATTGTCCTGCTGGAAGGTGAACCTCCGCCCCAGTCTCAAGTCTTTTGCAGACTCTAAGAGGTTTTCTTCCAAGATTGCCCTGTATTTGGCTCCACCCATCTTCCCATCAACTCTGACCAGCTTCCCTGTCCCTGCTGAAGAGAAGCCCCCCCAGAGCATGATGCTGCCACCACCATATTTGACAGTGGGGATGGTGTGTTCAGAGTGATGTGCAGTGTTAGTTTTCCGCCACACATGGCGTTTTGGATTTTGGCCAAAAAGTTCCATTTTGGTCTCGTCTGACCAGAGCACCTTCTTCCACATGTTTGCTGTGTCCCCAACATGGCTTGTGGCAAACTGCAAACGGACTTCTTATGGTTTTCTGTTAACAATGGCTTTCTTCTTGCCACTCTTCCATAAAGGCCAACTTTGTACAGTGCACGACTAATAGTTGTCCTATGGACAGATTCCCCCACCTGAGCTGTAGATCTGTGCAGCTCGTCCAGAGTCACCATGGGCCTCTTGGCTGCATTTCTGATCAGCGCTCTCCTTGTTCGGCCTGTGAGTTTAGGTGGACGGCCTTGTCTTGGTAGGTTTACAGTTGTGCCATACTCCTTCCATTTCTGAATGATCGCTTGAACAGTGCTCCGTGGGATGTTCAAGGCTTTGGAAATCTTTTTGTAGCCTAAGCCTGCTTTAAATTTCTCAATAACTTTATCCCTGATCTGTCTGGTGTGTTCTTTGGACTTCATGGTGTTGTTGCTCCCAATATTCCCTTAGACAACCTCTGAGGCCATCACAGAGCAGCTGTATTTGTACTGACATTAGATTACACACAGGTGCACTCTATTTAGCCATTAGCACTCATCAGGCAATGTCTATGGGCAACTGACTGCACTCAGACCAAAGGGGGCTGAATAATTACGCACACCCCACTTTGCAGTTATTTATTTGTAAAAAATGTTTGGAATCATGTATGATTTTCGTTCCACTTCTCACGTGTACACCACTTTGTATTGGTCTTTCACGTGGAATTCCAATAAAATTGATTCATGTTTGTGGCTGTAATGTGACAAAATGTGGAAAAGTTCATGGGGGCCGAATACTTTTGCAAGCCACTGTATATCTACTGCAGTTGTGTGCAGTTCTCCGAAATGGACAAAACTGCTCTTGCGTTTTGTCATTAATTGGGTACCAAGTATTGCAGTCTGCCTGCCTTCTTTATGGTGTTTCTTGTGCGAGTGACATGTGTGTCCTATGCTTTTGGCACAAGTGTGCTGCTCCTATTCCATTTCTAAATGGAAGGCAGGACGGAATGAGCAGCGCCAAACTAAACCGAAGTACAAAGAGTGCGTATTGACAAAATTTGATAAGTTGTTTTACACATAACTCACTTTGGGGAAATGCACAATAAGGGCTCTGGTACACGGGGAGATTAGTCGCCCGCGGCAAAACTCCCTGCTCGCGGGCGACTAATCTCCCCGAGTTGCCTTCCCCCTGCCATCCCACCGGCGAACATGTAAGTCGCCGGCGGGATGGCAGACGCGGCGGGGCGATTTCGGGAAATCGCCGAAAAAGCCTCGCGAGTCTTTTTCGGCGATTTGCGCGAAATCGCGCCGCCGCGTCTGCCATCCCGCAGATACATGTTTGTATCACCCCAAAATCTTGTGTATGTGCATAGAGCGGGGCAAGCAATATATGATTGACAGCTGGGATTTTTAAATGCCTTTATAATGGGTTTGGATGTGTTAATATAAAAATGAATTTGGGTTTCATGTTTAATTTGAAAAGGACTTTTATTATATAGCTTTTTATGTCTGGGTGACCGGTCCACTTTAAGTGTTCATCAACTGCCAAAGTGCTCAGCCAACACCATGTCCTGTAAAGTCTACTTTGCCCAGAGCCCACCAAAACAAAGATGGTCCTGTATACAGATATTATTCCTACTTAGACATGAATGTAATCTTTCCTTGTAATGTAAAATCACTTCAAGTCATATCAGTGCTACTTGACTTTTCCTGACACTGTCACAGTTTGTATATTTCAATGTACAGGGCTGATCTTCTTTCTTTTCTGGAAATATACCAATATATCTACAGTACATGTCGTCTGTGAGTGTGTGTATGCAAGCATAGTAATAGCTTTTCATTCCAGGAACAAGTATGCTAGCAATTTACAGATTAATATTCAAGGAGCTATAAACCAATTACATAGTTTACAGTAGGTCTAATCTAACAATTGTTTTTTTATAGCTACAAGCATGTGTGTGTTAATTACAAGTGTTTTGTTTGTGCCAGACAATGCTGATGAGAGAAAGTCTGAGCTGTGGGATTTTCAGCAGAGCTGAGGTCCCAACCCACCGCCAGTTTACTTCCAGGACAACAACCTCTGCACAATTGACATCAGCTCTAAGGCAGCAGTTGCTGGAGGCACTGGCAGTTTATAATTTATTGTAGAAATGTGCATATATCTCCCTTCACTTAATTAGGTTAAATAAGATCTTATAAAGTGTTTAAATACTTAAGTAATGCATCCCTTATGAGAATATTAGAAAGCATGACGTTCGCCATATTACCCATTTGTTGGCAAGACTTTAAATGAGACCTCACTGATCAAAATGTATACCTGGTTAGGGCTGTGGCATGTGACTCAAAAAATTCAAACCACATTATGATTTCTTATACTGATTCCTTCATCCAGTAAAAAGAGGTAAACCACTGATGCTCCATTAAGGGATAAGCATACATCACTTAGGTGATGGTTGATTTTGAAGGACCGAGGGGAGTTGTTTATATGGTAACAATGGGTTATTTTGTAATATAAATGTAACCAGGTCCTGTCCAATGCTAGGACCTATCCTACAGTGGAATACAGCTTGGTGGATACAGATCCTTACTGGACTTAAAAGCTTTATCACTTTCAGTAACTGTTTTTGAATTCCTGGAAGAACTCTACCAATAAGATACATTCTAGTTTCTGGAAGACCTTACAAAATTGATTCCTTAGCCTTTAGGTCTTTTATAGTCCGCAATCTTTGAATATAATTCTAAAATTAATTCAGATGATTTTCAATAAGGAGTTGGCATTTAATGCCACCAAAATTAATTATCGGACCTCAAAAATACTACTTATCCTCATCAAGATATTTATTGGATTAAGCTGCGTTTAAAGAATACAAATACTGTAACAAGGGTTGTAAAAAATCAGTTATGAAGGCAAAGATAGAAAACAGGAACAGATTGTGGCACAGGGTAAGACCAACCCCAAAAAGTTTTTTTAGAGAATATTATTAGTAAAAAGATGTAGGTTGACAGTGTGACTCTTTTCTTTTCAATAGAGGAGACATAGAGTTTCAAGTCACAATTGATAGGAGATCACCTCATTGTAGTCAGTGGCTGACACATGATATGGTACATAAATGCTACTTAAAATGAATGCAAACAATGCACCAGGGCCAGATGGCATACACCCTTGGGTACTTAGAAAGCTTAGTTCTGTTTTAGCTTAGCCTGTTTTAAAAGTTTTCTCATTCTTGCTTTCATTTGGTATAGTACCTACTGATTGGAGGAAAACTGATTTAATTTCAATATTTAAAAAAGGGATTATGATCTCAGTTATTTAAAGGTTTATTGTATCCACTTTTATTTAATGTGTTCATTAATAACTCTTGGCAAGATCTTGATAAAGTGAGTCTGGGTGGCTAATTGGCAGCCCCCCCCCCCCCCCCCCCCCCCCGTGACCAAACTTTATGATAAATGCTATTTTAAGGGACTGTTACCAAGAGAAGGTACACATTCGGCTAACAATAAAGCAATTTGATTACCAACTTCCAAAAGGTATTTTTTCAGAGAAATGACATTTTCAGCAGAAACCATAAAAAATGGAAGTAACTTTCACAGGGTTATGAATATTTCTGTATTTCCCAATAGAATATAGATAGGCAGTGTATGATTTAATAAGAAGATAAATATACAAGGATTTCAAACTTCCAAAGCCTGAACACTATATTAGTAAAAACCAAATGCTTCCAGGTAATAAATGGTCCAGTTATCCACATAGCATTTTCATTTTGTAGTTGTATGCACAGTATCACCCCCATGCACACACAACACCAGTTTGTAGTTCCGAAACTAATCCTTCTTTGTCCTCTGTGTATTGTTTGGGCTGTCCAATGCTAAGCACATGCTAAGCTCAGAAAGCCAAATAGTAGAACTATTTCTTCAGCTCTGCTGTCTCTTACCTACCACCAGTGGCTATTTTTATTGTGAATTTTCACCACATGTTTCTCAGTCTGCTTATTCAAATCCCAAATGACATATTGTAAGGTTTGGGAACTGAATAGGTTAAAGTCTGCAGTGTGGCCATGAAAGAAGCAAGTAGTCCTAGAAAGCCAAGATTCATGGAGGAATTCCCACAACAAGTAGCAGTTATGTCTCCCATTCCAAGTGCCTATGGTGGCTTCTATTCTATGTGTCCAGAATGGGACACTATTTGGGGGAAAAGCTTTCATGATGAGCAATACAGTTAGAAGTCAGTAGGGATGGCAGCAGAGGTGGTTATACATAGGAAGAGAGGGTACCCTCTTCTGATTTGCCCACAAGCCAAAGGGGTAGAGAACATATTACTGTAACATATGACTGCATTCCTTTTGTTTCAATCATTTGTGCAAAGAGCATGAATCAGTAGGAGATATAGATCCTCTTCACATTCTTCTGCTGGTAGACAGATTAAAATCTGCGTAGTTCTTGAACCGACCAATACCCATAATCGATACCCATAATACAGGGATAATGGTGGAGATCTATGGGACAACATACACTTACCAATAATCTAACAGCAAGTGTATTCAGCTCCTGCTGTCAATGCTCTGCTCCCCTAAGTACACTTATCTGCCTGTTGGTGGCCACTCATTGTTCTCATCTTAAAGGAACAGTAACACCAAAAAATGAAAGAGCTTTAACCCTTTCCCTGCCAACAGCGTACGGCGTACGTTGTTGCAGGGAAAGAGCTTATCTGCCAACAACGTGCGCCGTACGTTGTTTGGCAGATAAGCATTCTCTCTGCAGAAGCGGCATGTGCCGCTTCGGCAGAGAGCTTTTAAGCATGACAGCCCCCTGGGCAACGAGCCAGGGGGGCTGTCAGGCCAGCCCTGCAACGTGATCGTCGCAGGGCCCCCCCCCCCCCAAGCAGCAGACGCATCGCGTCTGCTGCTCTTACCTGCCGGCTCCCTTCTGCTTCCTGCTTCCTCTCACGCCCACGCGTGTTCACGCGAGATGGAGGACAGGACTGCAGCACCAGGACCAGGCAAGCTTCAGGACAGGTAAGGGTGATTTTTCTTTGCATTTATACACATTTATACACACTTACATACATTTACACACACATACAGCACACAATTTTGCATTTATTTATTTTTTTGTTTTTTTTTTTTGTTTTGCACACATATACACCTATATAGACTTTTATACACCTATACACACTTACACACTGTCACACAACTTTTACACATGTACACACATGTATACACAAATATTTTTTATTTAATTATTTATTTTTTTAAATTTTTTTTTACCACTTTGTTTTTAGTTTCTTTTTCTTAAAAACTGTTTATTATGACAGCGTGACTACTGGATCAGATATTCTGACCACTAATTACACTGTTGTGTGACTTATTTTGTTGTTTCACTAATTTGCACAATTTTTGTGGTTTTATTGCATTTTTATCCCTGTATTAGTATTCCTGATCTGTTTTTAGCGTAGCTTTGCCAGGTGTAACTTTGGTGTAGAAAAATAACTTTACCTATTTTGAATTCCTCAGAATGTGTACTTTCCAAAAATATATGGTTTCCTGGGGGTCTCTGTATAGTTTGGGGGTTTTACCACACATAATGCGTTGACAGGGGGCTCTGTATGCAAAAGCTGAGTTGGCAGGCGAGAAATGCATGTGCGCTATTTTCATTTTGGGGTCAGTGAATACCACAGACTTTGGTATATCTATGCATATTGGGCATCAAACTGTTCAGTAGACCATAGGTGTTCCTATTTGGGGTGACTTGCCTTTGTACGCAAGAAATTGTGTGAGATAAATGTGGCAAATTGCAACATTTTTAGGCGATTTTCTGAAATGTCATAAAAACCAATAACTGTAGGAAAGCTTTGCAGATTGGTACTTTGGTGTAGAAAGGACTCTTTACCCTTGTTGGATATATCAGAATGGGTACTTTCCAAAACTATATGGTTTCCTGGGGGTCTCTGTATAGTTTGGGGGTGTTACAGCAGATAATATGCTGAGAGGGGGCTCTTATGCAAAAGCTGAGTTGGCAGGCAAGAAATCCATATGCGCTATTTTCATTTTGGGGTCAGTACACACCACAGACTTTGGTATATCTATGCATATTGGGCATCAAACTGTTCAGTAGACCTCTGGTGTTCCTATTGGGGGTGATTTGCCATTGTACGCAAGATATTGTGTGAGATAAATGCGGCAAACTGCAACATTTTTAGGCGATTTTCTGAAATATCATAAAAACCACTAACTTTAGAAAAGCTTTGCGGCTTGGTACTTTGGTGTAGAAAGGACTCTTTACCCATGTTGGATTTGTCAGAATGTGTAATTTCCAAAAATATATGGTTTTCTGGGTTTTTCTGTATAGTTTGGGGGTGTTACTGCACATAATACACTGACAGGGGGCTCTGTGTGCAAAAGCTGAGCTGGCAGGCGAGAAATCCATATACTCTATTTTCATTTTGGGGTCAGTACTTACCACAGACTTTGGTATATCTATGCATATTGGGCATCAAACTGTTCAGTAGACCTCTGGTGTTCCTATTGGGGGTGATTTGCCATTGTACGCAAGATATTGTGTGAGATAAATGCGGAAAACTGCAACATTTTTAGGCGATTTTCTGAAATATCACAAAAATCAGCAAACTTAGGAAACCTTTGCGGCTTGGTACTTTGGAGTAGAAAGACATGGATACCCATTATAGATTCGAGGGAATGTGTACTTTACAAAAATATATGGCTTTCTGGGGTGAGTGTACTTTTTTGTAGCATTATCCCACATAAAGGATGTAAATGTGTTGATTTTCTGAAATGACGCATCATATGGGGGTATGTTCCCATTGGGGCCCCTACATGCCACATACTTAGGTAAACCTATACAAACTGGGCATCAAACTGTTCAGTGGACCACTGGCATTCAAAATCAGGGTGTTTTATCTTGGTACCTAATGCTATGTGGGAGATAAGATGCTGCAGAGTGGAAGCTTTGAGCGGATTTTTGGAAATGTCATCAAAATTGCTAACTTTAGAAATGCTTTGCGGCTTGGTACTTTGGTGTAGAAAGACATGGGTACCCATTTTAGATTCGGAGGAATGTGCACTTTCCAAAAATATATGGCTTTCTGGGGTGAGCGTACTTTTTTGTAGCATTATCCCACATAAAGGATGTAAATGTGTTGATTTTACAGGAGCAGAAATGATAGATCATTATGGGGTATGTTAACATTGGGGCCCCTACATGCCACATACTTAGGTAAACCTATACATATTGGTTATCAAACTGTTCAGTGGACCACTGGCATTCAAATTCAGGGTGTTTTATCTTGGTACCTAATGCTATGTGGGAAATAAGATGCTGCAAAGTGGAAGCTTTGAGCGGATTTTTGGAAATGTCATCAAAATTGCTAACTTTAGAAATGCTTTGCGTTTTGGTACTTTGGAGTGGAAAGACACGGGTACCCATTTTAGATTCGGGGGAATGTGTACTTTCCAAAAATATATGGCTTTCTGGGGTGAGCGTACTTTTTTGTAGCATTATCCCACATAAAGTATGTAAATGTGTTGATTTTGCAGGAGCTGAAATGACAGAAATGATAGATCATTATGGGGTATGTTCACATTGGGGCCCCTGCATGCCACATACTTAGGTAAACCTATACATATTGGTCATCAAACTGTTCAGTGGACCCCTGGCATTCAAATTCAGGGTGTTTTATCTTGGTACCTAATGCTATGTGGGAGATAAGATGCTGCAAAGTGGAAGCTTTGAGCGGATTTTTGGAAATGTCATCAAAATTGCTAACTTTAGAAATGCTTTGCGGTTTGGTACTTCGGAGTGGAAAGACATGGGTACCCATTTTAGATTCGGGGGAATGTGTACTTTCCAAAAACATATGGCTTTCTGGGGTGAGCGTACTTTTTTGTAGCATTATCCCACATAAAGTATGTAAATGTGTTGATTTTGCAGGAGCTGAAATGACAGAAATGATAGATCATTATGGGGTATGTTCACATTGGGGCCCCTACATGCCACATACTTAGGTAAACCTATACATATTGGGCATCAAACTGTTCAGTGGACCCCTGGAGTTCAAATTTAGGGTGTTTTATCTTGGTACCTAATGCTATGTGGGAGATAAGGTGCTGGAAACTGGAAGCTTTGAAGGGATTTTTGGAAATGTCATCAAAATTGCTAACTTTAGAAAAGCTGTGCAGCTTGGTACTTTGGAGTAGAAAGACACGGGTACTCATTTTAGATTCGGGGGAATGTGTACTTTCCAAAAATATATGACTTTCTGGGGTGAGCGTACTTTTTACTAGCTTCATCCCACATATAATGATGTAAATGTGTTGATTTTGCAGGAGCTGAAATGACAGAAATGATAGATCATATCTGGGTATGTTCCCATTGGGGCCCCTACATGCCACATACTTATGTCAACCTATACATATTGGGCATCAAACTGTTCAGTGGACCCCTGGCGTTCATATTTAGGGTGTTTTATTTGGTTACTTTATGACCTGTAGGAGATAAGATACTATAGACTCGAAGCTTTGAAGCGATTTTTTAAAAACTTCAAAAATTTTGATAAAAACCTATAACTTTAGGAAAGCATTGTGACTTGATAGTTTGGAGTAGACAGACAATTGTGCCTATTCTGGATTCCCCAGAATCTGTTCTTTCCAGAAATGTGTAATTTTCTGGGATAAACCTTCTGTGAGTGGAAGTTTTGGCCTTGAAATCTAAAGTATGCAGCTATGTGAAGCAGTGCTTTGGAAATTTGGTAGTGTACTGCTGGGAGTTTTTGACCTATACAAGTGAGAAATCTCCATAAAACTATATATATTTGGTATTGGCACGTTCAGGAGACATGGGACATTCCAAATCAGTTGTATTTTTGTGCATAAAATAATTTTTGTTTCTGGTATATGTGTTTATATTATGGAAAATATGATTTTTTTAAAAAATTTATACATTTAGAAGCCTATATCTTGTTACAGAATTGGAATTACACCAAAATTCTACCATATTTTGAAAGCTTAGTTTGTCCTGAAAAAAACAATATATTGTTTTCCTGGGTAAACTTAAAGTACCCCAGAGGAAAGGCCCCTAAAGTGAAACAGTGCAAAATGTTCAAAAACTGTCTGGCAATACAAGTTCCGCTTTGACCAAAACGGCTGGCAGTGAAAGGGTTAAAGTATTAAAAATATAATGCACTGTTGCCATGCACTGGTGAAACTGGTGTGTTTGCTACAGTAACACTACTATAATTTATATAATAAGCTGCTGTGTAGCCCCGGGGGCAGCCATTCAAGCTGGAAAAAAGGAGAAAAGGCACAGGTTACATAGCAGATAACAGACAAGTTCTGTAGAATACAATGGTGTTTTATCTGTTATCTGCTATGTGCCTGTGCCTTTTCTCCTTTGAATGGCTGCCTCCATGGCTACATAGCAGCTTATTCATATAAATTATAGTAGACTTTCTGAAGTAAACACACAACTTTTACCAGTGCAGGGCAGCAGCACATTATATTTTAGTTACTTTTATACACTTTCATTTTTTGGTGTTACTGTTCCTTTAACAATTTACATTTGGAACAATACTTTTTCTACTACCCCACCAGGTCCACTTTACTTAAAGTACATTTGGGAAACTAATCATGACATAACTATTATCGTATGTATCCCTCTCTGTGTAAGCTAAACATCTAAGCTCAGAGGAATGCCACACATGCACTGAACTAGAAGGGCAGAGCACCTCTGGTAGGAGTTGGGTATGCATGTATACATGGGGTACACAGATGCCATTAAAATAAATTACCAACTGAGTCAATTTGCAACCTTTTGCCATCTGCAAGCAACACAGCAGATCATGAGCTTTGTACACAATGATAATTATGCCACGATTAGTTCCTTAAATGTTAAAAGCTAGGTAGTCTGGGAGGGCTTAGGTGGAGTTGTGAGTTGGGAGGGAAAGTACTGGGCATCCTTATAAGAGGCTGCTATTACTTTGTATAAACATGTGACACAGGTACACAAGACATAAAATAGACTTACAGACACAGCAAATTTGTAGACTGGGCCTCTCACATCTTTATAAACTTAAATCATAGTCAGTGGAACCAACAGTCAGCGGAACAACACTTCCATAACAGAGATTTTATCTGCAGTCTCAGTGGAAAGGGCAGCATTGTCAGCATCATTTGAACCTATATTAAGCTTGTAACTTATTGTACTTGTGTTGACATTGTTTATTGCCTGGTGGCCCTGTGATAATATTTAATGGTGCACTGTAGGTGGTGGAGTTGATCTTGTTAGGATAACAAAAAGTAGATCCTGTAGGCTTCCCTGAATTAATGAAATAGACACTAGGGTCATCAATTAATTGCATTGTTGTTTTGAAATCTATGGTGAATACCTCAGATGAGGGCAATAAAGTAGTTCCCATTTATATTTATAAAAACAAATATATGTGTGTATTTATATTTTCATTTATATATTGCTACACAGAACTTTAAAGCAAAATGTAGATAGATCAAATGAATACAAATAAATACAAAGTACAGTTACAGATTAAGTGCTTACTGTTAAAAAGAAAAATAGGCAAAAAATAGGAATTCATTTCTTATTTTTGGGGGGTTTATTATTTTTTATTTTTAAGAAAAAAAATACGTATATAACCAGTTCTATCTAGATTTTCATTCAATTTAAGGTCTTCATTTTAAGGCCATGGTTAGCAAGACATTGCAAGGCATCTGACTTTTGCTGGTCCTTTTATAATTAATGAGTTCTGAAAGTACTGAAACCTCTGACTGACGTCATTAAGACAGAATGTATTTTCACGTATTCTGACATGGCAGAAGCAACAGAAATGCATGTATACCAGTACCTGCCAAAATCCTGGGGTGGCAATTTGGTTGGTTTATATCACTCAATTATGGGGGCTACAGTGATTCAGACACAGATGTTATGGTCCTATTATCTAAATAAAGGACTAGGGATAGGGTTACATAAAGAAAAATAATGCTTTATAAATGGTGTCAGTATCCCTTTAATGTCCACTCAAAGTTTTTTCAAGTTTGTACCATAATTCTTACAATATTTTCCTTCACGACCAATGGAAACTGCAGATGGCCATAGTTCTTGCACAAATTGCATCTGTCTGATATAGCACACCATTAGCATTCACTTATGAATAAATTCTTCGTAGTCGGTACAAAAGAAAATGCATTAGTGTAGTATGCAATGGGAACCGTAGTCCCTGGCAGGTATACAGTACAGGACCTAGCACCCATAGCACTGCATACTGTACTTTGCACAATTGATGTATGAAAAGGAATTGGTGTGAGAAGCTACAGTAACAAGGAACATGCAGTTTATAGATGGCAGACATGTTCCTGCTTAGAACTGTACCTGCTCAGTGGCCGACCTGACTGGTGTTTGCACAAGATAAGTACAGGGAAGGATCACAGATGTGTAGCAAGTTGTATTTGGGACTCATGGTGACACATTGTAATGGTAAATAATTAAATATAACATCAGGAAAACATAAATGGAGGAGGTTACTTGTCTATGGTCTGGACATCTGTATCCTGGAATGTGGAATGCAGGAAATACATTCCCTATATTATCTGACTACTCATTACTCCAGCTTTCAGAAAGATATCATTTCATTTGCGTAGTGTAGTTTGTGTAGTTCAATGGCACACAGGCTACATATCTGCTCCAAGAGGTGTGGACAGTTTAGATGCTGTTTAGGCAACAAAGATCACAAGTGTGTGGTTAATATGGTTACTTGTTAAAAAATGTATTCAGCACCTTTCATCTATCTTTTGAATTCATTCTAGAGGACTACTTCCCTTCTGCTAACATTGTCGTTGGTATCAATGTGTAAGACCACCAATGGGTCTTTCCCAAACCCTTCAAATAATCAGTTCACTCACCACCATGTCAGGCCCTACCACCAGCCACAAATACATAATTTACTAATCCATGAATCCGAATCCCGAATGGGAAAAATCGGATTGGAAACGAAAATTTTGTGACTTTTTCGTCGCCGTCGCGTTTTTGTTCGTATTTTGCGCAATTTTTTCGTCGCCGTCACAACTTTATCGTATTTTGCACGACTTTTTTGTCGTAGTCACGATTTTTTTGTATTGAGCAATTGTAAACGCCGGAAAAACCAATCCGATTTTTTCGTGACGGCGACGAAAAAGTTGCGGAAAATATACGATAAAGTCGTAACGGCGACGAAAAAATCGCGGGACATACGAAAAAGTCGCGACGCAGACGAAAAAGGCACAAAAATACTGATCATTACAAAAAATGTGTTCGGGCGCTTTCGGTCCGTTCGTGCATTAGTAAATCTGTCCCGTAGTGTCCTGGTCACAGATTACCCTATTCACCTTACTAATAACTGAATCCTTTTCCCTATTACCACAACCTCGTATATTTTTTCTTTTAATATCTGCCATTTTAACAATAGATGAACTGCTAGTATAATGTACAAAGTACTGTATCGCTAAGGATTAAGTCATATTTCCTTTAAATTTCTTGTTTTTAGGTGCAAAGAAGACATCTGAAGATTAAGGTAAGTTATAATGTTGTCAAAAAAAAATCTCTTGGGGTGAACTAGCTCCCCTTTCCTTACTTCAACCAAAAAAAAAAATTCCTAATAAAAGAAAAAATAATTCTAAGCAACTTTGCAATATACATTCATTACAAATTGTAATAGTTTTTAAGTATTTGTATATATAACTGCTATTGAAATCAGTGTTTGCCTGTCCTTTTGACATGCCCTTTAACTGTAACAAAGCTCTCCCTCTTTTATCTCAATTGCCCCACTTCACCAGACTCTGGCTGTGTCTGCTGTGTAAACAGCCTCTACTCCCTAGATCTAGTCCATTAGTGGTGCAAGCTGCCCCCTTAAGGTGGCCATACACGTGGCGATCTGACGATGTTTCGTACGACCATCGGTCGCACGAAACATCGTAAGATCCGCCACACACCATTCAGGGCTAAATCGGCAGGTAAGGAGGTAGAAACAATAGGATTTCTACCTCCTTCTGCCGATTCAGCTCTGAAGGGAGAATTTTGGTCAGGCGCCTTCTATGGCACCCGATCAAAATTTTCAAACTGGTCCGATCGGCGAGTCGTCCGACTCGCCGACATGCCATACACGCACCGATTATCGTACGAAACGAGGTTTCGTACGATAATATCGGTGCGTGTATGGCCACCTTTAGTCTCTGCAACTCAGATTAAAAAATGTAAGGACACCTGCAGCTCTAAGAAGTGAATTTCCCCTGGGGTGGCTGCTCCAAGATTGCATACATGTGTCAAGACACGCATTGGATGGCACCAAAAACTGATCCAAAGTGTATTGTTAATTTCCTTTTAAGGTAATTAAACACAAAACCTGATGAGAATTTAACCCTGAAGTTGGTAGGATTTTCCCCAATTTTGCCAAATATTTCAGCAAACAAGACAACTGAAATAAAACTTCTTGGGGCGGGCTGTATTTATATATATAGGTGGTGGTGCCTATATATATTCAGTAAAATGAAAAATAAAAAAACATCTCAGCTGCTGCCTGATCATACCTGTACAAATCCAGCATCTAAGCTGGGGGGATGTGGGTGCGGAGAGTGCTGTGGGGCAGAAGTGCCATCACTTTGAGTGGAAGTGACATCACATGTAGTGGAAATGATGTGCAGCCATGTGTGTGATGTCACTTCCGCAACCAGAGTGGGAGAGTTTAGGTCCGGTGCCTGGGGTGGCACCAGTCCTAAATACAGCCCTGATGGGGGAGATTTACAAATGTAGCTTTAAGACAAACTTTGCAGTTACCATAGAAAAGACCACCTGCATACCAGCACAAGCACTGAAGCATTAGGAAGGGAGGGTAGTGCGGACACGCTAAACTAAATCTATCCCATACATACACCAACAGTCCGGTGTCGTTCCTGTAAGTGTGCACACAAGAAGAGGCAAATGGCAACAGATGGGCTGTGTGTGTAGCCCACCAACTACTTTCACTGTAATCGGAATTACAAGCTGCCCTCTTTGATCTTGTGCTTAGTTCATTGCCATTTGAAAAAGAAGAACTTAATCTGCCCATGGGCAACCATGATTTGGCTTTTTATCCACAATAAATTTTATTTTAAATGAAGGATCTGCCAAAAATTGCAGGCCACTCATTTTAATCAAAAGAGCTCTACCTCATAATCATTTTAACTTGTGATATATACTTTCTGATCAGAAAATTACAAGATATTTGTTACAAAAGCTACAGATACCTACAAAAGTGAAGTGAAGAGGATGATAATACACACATCTTTATACTAATAGTTATTGGGGTGCAGGGTTACCTGGAAATCTAGTAGGGCCTGGCAGTAGGAACTGCACACAAAAAGAGTCCACGAGTCCAACCCCTTTCAGGACCCATAAATTGCACTTTTCCATCTCAGGTCCTTCCTCTGCTATGGGCCCTCTGACTGCAGTACTTCTGTACCCATGTCGATGGCCCAGCTTAAACTAAAAACACTAAACACTAAATAGTGGCCTTTGGTAAATGAAGTCAGTCACAGATTAGTGATAAGCATGCATATTAGTAATTTTCATTTTCTGTTCTTTTTTGGAACTGTGAAAATATTAGGACGTGTAATAAAGAACTGTTATTTCCAAAATGTTGCATGATCCTTTGGCTAAGTAATACAATCTTGAGAGTGCTTCCTTTTTGTCTATAAATAAATATTTACAGTAAATGATGTGTTTCTATATGTTTTGGGTATAGCATTGATAAGATAGAGCTTATAGGTTTTATAACATGTGCTCTTTATTAGCGCAGAAATGTCTGCAGAAAAATGAAGAAAGGCTGAATGTACTCAATCAGTTTTAAAATGACTGCCAAGTGTGTTCAAAGGGGAGAATATGAAGCCTCTTAATTCAGCAAGTTTACTGTGTGTTCTGAGCAATTATAAAGATAATGCAAACAAGTTGAAACTTTGGTTGCAGTGATATCTGAGCAAGCCCCTTACATTTCTCAATCATCTTTCCTGCAGACTAAACAGCTGTGATTTTATAGTCATGGGTGCTGGAGAATAATTATCCTCAGTGCCTAAAGGCCCAGGGAAAGTCTGGGCAGGATTAATGGCACCTTCATTAAACAGTGCTTTCTTTATCAGAAATAGCCATGTGCTCAAAGCTCTTACGCCAAAGAAAATTAAGAAACAAGAACCTCGTACGTTTTGCACTTTTTTGGTCCTTGGCAACCCACACAGACTTGTCTGTATTCTTAGAGAGGCCAAGTACTTTTTGCAGGATGTGATCATTAAAATCAAGTTTAGGTGTTGTATGAAATGCTCTGTTGATCAAATAATTATAAATTAATGGGAAACTAAAGCCAAAAAACAAATATGGCCAGAAATGCTGTATTTTATACAGTATACAGAACTTACTGCACCAGCCTAAAGGTTCAGTATCCCTATAACAGTATTGATCCAGTTGCGCACTGGAGCCTCAATGAGTGTCAATGACATGCACATGCTCAGTGTGCTCTGGGCAGCTGTTAAGGAGCTAACTTAGGAGTTGTGGCAAATTTTCAAGCAAAAAATTAGGCTCACCTGTTGTAAAAGTTGATGCTAAGGGGCTGAATATTACATTCAAATGGAGAATGCACTGATTCCTCAGCTGCCATGTAATGAGAATCTGTATTATATATACAGTATAGTGTATGTCGGTCCCTAAGCTCAGGTAGGTGACAACAGCACAGAGCTTGTCCAGGGAATCAGAAGAAAAAGAAGATGGGGGGCAGCTTGGGAGGCACAGATCCTCCCTGCTAAAGGGCTGTGGTTGCCTTTGATTGTACAAAAGCCCAAAACATAATGTGGAGCATTTCATACTTTCCCATTTTCACTTATAATTTGGCATGGATTTTTCTCACCTATATATGCAGCATTCTCCCCTGTAACCAATAAGCTATTAAAACTAATAAAAGAGTAGAAGCTGTTGTGAGCAAGGCCATGTGATTCCGTTTTTATTCAGTAACCCTTGTTTGTTAAATTTTTGTAAGGCGCGTATTTGTTTCTAAATTAATGTAAATTGCTTCACCGTTTTGTTCCTGCTTTTTGTTGTTATTTTTTCATTATTCTTTGTCAGCTTTTACCCTTTCAATTAACTTTTTCTATTGTTTAATAAAGTAGCAAGTATTAAATGTAAATCTGCTTCTTTGGTTCAATGATTTTCATGCAGTGAGTTATTTACCCTTAGTCTGAGGTTAATTATGAAGTGCCTTCACCCAGGGGGAGCCAGTGCAATGAATTGAAAATTACTGAATCTGAAATGAAAGGTGACCAACGTAATATTTGTGATTCATTTCTATTTCCTTGTCTGGATACACCTGGAACTATAAAATTACTTTACATTCTTTTATAAATATATATCTGTAGTCTTGAGGAGAGATGGTCAAGTAATCAATGAATAATAAGCTTCAAGCTAAACAAGTCTGACATTCAGGCCTTTCCATTTACCATAACGCAAAAGTCATAGCTGGATAGGTGCTGAACCATTGGTAGCAAGGAGCAAGACCACAAGTTATACTTCATATATATTCATCTGTTTTCTTCTTTCATTGCCCATGCCACCATCATGATTGTTGAGGCTCTTTTTGGATGTCTAGCTATTATTTATTATATTATTATTAGCTATTATATTGCAGCTTTACATTTTCCCATCTACAAGTCAGATATGTCACACTCTAAACAATTGAACAACCAACATAGTACTTGATGTGCACAGTATTTAGGCGAACATTCAGTGGCAATAGATTGCAGCTGAGCAATGGGAGTATGTTAATAATGGTGAGCAACCATAAGGTTTAGCACAGATATTTTCATCAGACACATAGGGTCATATATAGACCCTTGACAATCAATAGAAATCTGGTCAACACCGGTAAATGTGGCTCATATCAGAGCAGGTCTTTATGCCTGTTTGTACAAACCCTTGAATTCATACATACTCGCAAACCAACTCTTTGTCCCTTTTTTCATGCCCGAGTATAGTGTCCTTGCTTCCTTCGTTCATTAACTCTTTATATTGTTAGGTTTTGTGTTCAGAGTCAATACTGTGATTTGCAGTTCTCCGTATTTACTGTATTTGTCATTGTTTGCAATTATAAGTGTGGTTTCCCCTGAAATAAGAAGTCAAAATGAGTAAAGATAAAGTTAACTAATTTATTAGTAAAAGGGTAAACCCTAATGCGTCTCGTGCCTTTTGGGGCACTTATTCAGAGGATGTTGTTTGCATTTTCCTCTATAATAAAAATGCTTCATTAAAATAGCTCTTTATAAATATCTTTAATATAAAAATATCTTTTAATATACATTTAAAATAATCACGGTTAATAAATGTTGTTGAGTCATAAGGTAGATAATGCAGATTAATTTATTTAATGGAACTCAAACAATATGAAACTGTACTGATAATGAAAACATTCTCTGTGCCGGTTATTAATGAATGCCTCAGAATGTATAAAGAATTTCATTAGGACATTATATTGGAAAGAATGTGCATTTTGCTATACACATTTCTCAGATTCTTTTCAGTGCTGACAGCCTGTTTTTCAAGTCTGTACAAGACTGGTAAAGCATTTCATATTTGTCATTATTGAAAAAATAATTTGTATTAAAAGCTTGTCAGCAAACAAAAAAAATCTAATTTACTTGAATAATTTATGTAAAGTATTTAAAGGTTTAAAATGAGAATATACAACAATCATTATTATAAGAAGAAAGGATGTACAGTATGACAAGTTTTATAAAATCCAAATAATCTTATGCTAGCAAGAACAATATATTGTCACTGATTATTTTAGTGTTTATATGGGATGAAGAGGAATTTTTTCAGTTCATGATGATCAGATTTTCATCAGACCGAGAAGCCAGCCTAGATATAATTATTGCAAACTAGCATAAGAAAGTGTGGGAAGGTGAGTGTCCCCTTTAATAGATATCAGCAACCAATTCATTAAAGGTGCATCTATATTTAGGACTAATTCCTTTTCCTGTGCCTTATGGTACAACCTGGCTGAAATCAAGAAGACGTGTCAGGAAAAGCTAACCAAAAATATTACATAAATAAATGACAGACGCAACAGACATACAAGCACTGTGCAAAGAGATATCTGAAGATGTAAAATGTTCCCAAGTGTCAGATTTGCTTTAAGAGTAAACCTCTGTTAGTTATAGTTACACATTTTTCAGTGAAAGCTAAATAAAATTGTAATTAACAGAACTGTTTGTAGATACCTGTAATTCTACAGCTACAGCTCAATGCTGAATATTTAAACAGAGACATATTTCTACATAGATACATATATCAGGTGCCTTATACTGTCCCTTGGTGGACTGTGCTCAAATCCAAATTCCACAGTTGTGTGCCAGCCAACAGTATGCCCCTGGCAGCCAGAAGGAATGAATTGTGGGTAACTCATGATGTCTCAGTGCATCTGCATGCATTGGTTGCAAGCTTGTTCCTATATATGATCAAAGACTTTGACCACTAATATCTAATATCCTGATATTTATCAGGTTAGAAAAGATAATTGTGGGTTCAGAAGCCATGTAAAAGGAAATAGTGATGGTTGCTCCCCCACGTTACAGGAGAAGGTAGTGCAACAGGAATAGATTCTTGTCACCTTTGCAAAAGAAGCCTACATACTCTATTACACGTGTCTCTCTGAGACATTCCATACTACTTTATATGAGAAAATATCTTTGGTTTTTAAGACTTGAGATCATCATTCCTATACTTTAGTTTCACTCTCTTTTGCCTAATATCCTAATATTTAAAATGCAGATGTGCATAATTCCATACAGCCTTATATTTTATTTTATTTTTCTATTCTGTATCATTGCTGCATATACAGATGAAGTATTTAGAGGTTAAAGGGGGTGGTTCACCTTTACCTTGATTTTTAGTATGTGTATAGAATGTCCTATTAATAGCAACTTAGCAATTGGTCTTCATTATTAAGGGGCCATTAAGGCAAAGCATGATGGTATGAAGCACTCTTGGGCATACTGTAAGAAGAAGAAGGGTGAAACAGAACATTAAGGCATGTTGGCATTTGTAGTAAACATAAGACATGTGCTAAAACATAGTTTTCATTTTCTTGCCTTTACAGCTAAATAAGGTCAGTAGGATTATAGATAGGAAGCAATGTGAAATAATACACATATGAAAACTGTATTATAGGAAAAGAGCTCAGCAGCACAGTAGGGCCTACACACAGGGTGAGGGAAAAATGCCAGACCTGAAAGGAAATCATACCAGACTTTCATTGGGAAGAAAAGCCTTGAGGAGACGGAAACCCAGCAGCCTGGGAAAACCACAAGAAAGACTTTAACAAACAGAGGGTCGAGGATGACATGAAATCACATAGCACGGAGAAACCACATGAAAGGCAACAACAAAAAATAATTGTAGCTTGCCCACCTCTGTCTCTGGATAAATCCTATCTTTTCATACCATGCCTGTGCTCCAAGCTTATAGAAGAAGGTAGAACAACAGGAATGGCGCATTGTTGCCATTGCAGTCATGCACCTACGTGTTCACTGCTGTTATTCCTACACTTCATTCTCAAAGACATTCCATACTATTTTATAGGGAGAGAAAACTCTGGTTTGGTCATGATATGATCATACCTATGTAGTTGATAAAGGGCTTGTAAAGCTTGAAACATGTAGTGTAATAAATTGCACCTGTGCAGTTTAACCCTGCAGTGTCCTGTCTCCCTACTACTACCTCTACTGATATGATCATACCTGTACTATACTATTGCCCTTTGCAGTGTCAACTTATAAATACATCATGAATGTATGCAGCCTTAATACATAACATCAGCAAATATTATATAGGTGTTATTCACCATCATCTGCCAAAAATCTGCTCATTTGGCAACCTGACAAATCAAGCCAATCCTTTAGTGTGTGCAATACAGTTTCATCTCTCTCTTTCTCTCAATATCAATATATATATATATTCTTGAAGAAAATGCTTATCTCTATACTTGAATTTGAGTAAAGACAGAGGAGCAAAATGTTGAGAGATTTTTTAGGCCTCTTGGTCAGGCATGACGGTAATGTAGGGAAAGTAGATCAGTTCATGTATTCCTATAGTGGTCAAATGAGGCCATAACATGCTAAAATGAAAATGACTGCAGGGTAAATATTGGTTTTAAAAGTATTAGCATTACTAGTAGGAACTGAAAAAGCAAAGAGAAGCTAACTTAAATAAAACATATAAAAAACACTTAAAAACAAGATATATTTTGAAATCTTCCAGGTATGCAATTTTTTTTTTTTACTTATTCTTGTTTTCTTTTAAGCTGAAAAGGCTGTAGCTTTGCTGCTGTAAGAAACAAGTTCAGTCTGTACATGGGGGGGGGCGGGGGGAAAGGGTTGCAAGTGGCGTGCCAGGTAACGGTTTGGATCGGCTCAATTTGATAGGCTGCCAGCAAGCTGAAGCTCATCTGACAGTCTCCCTCTGCTGGCAGTGGGTTGTTATGCACAGAGAGTTTTACACTGGCAAAGTTACCCTTAGAAGTAATAAATCACAAATGATTATATGGAATTCTAAAGCATTGTATATAAACGTCTCCACACCAATCATAGTTCTTAGTGTTTCTAGTAGCTACAAAAGCTTGGGGCCCCAACAGGGGGAATGATTTGTACTGTTGTAGGTCCATTTGTTTTTTTATACAGTAATTTAGTGCCCAGCTCCCAGTGGGACAGCAGTTAGGTACCCACTGCATATCAGCAAGTGTGCTTCCGACAGTAAAAGCTATATCTGAACCCTGACCCCTGTATGGGATCCCAAAATTTCTAATAGGAGCCCAGGCTGTTTATGTTTGCCCATTGCTGTTTTACAATGATGGGAGGCAGGAGTGAAGGATACTGGAGCTAGTACACAGGGGAGACAGTAAAATAAACAAAATGTGGCCAAACTTTGCTCCAAAGTCAGCGACACCTGAATCCTTGCCCAATTTGAATAAGTCCCACCCCTCTCCACAGCCTGCTTACCAAGACTGTCCTACAAATTTGGTTTAGTTCGCAAGTGTGTAATTGTTTATGGTGTGACAGGATGGGAGTCTATTACCTTTATGTATCCATATATGGAATAAAAGGCACTAGGTTTTGCCCAGGTGCAGCAACCATAGCAACCAATAAGCTGTTTGCTTTTAAACAGGTGACCAGTAAATGCTTCCTGCTGATTGGTTGCTACAGGTCTCTAGTAGCAAACTTTGTAACTTTTATTACATAGACCATGAGCAATATGAGCCATGGACGTTCGGTGTCTAATTAAATTCTGTGTGCAGTGCTTCATAAAAATAAAAATAAATGTATGTGGGATACGTGGTGAGGAATGCCATATGTGCTGAGTGGTGATTAATCCCTAGGTGCACAGTTTAACACTGATTACCCACCCATTGTACACTTAATCAGCTATTACTGGGTGGAAATGCACAGGATGAGACAGCAACGTTACTCTGATGTGATGCCTAGGGGTGCCCACATTCTGCTAATATTATGTTGAGAAGCTGCCATTTCAGTTAGTCATTGTCTCTGTGCCTTCCTTGTGCTAAGTAATTTGTTGTTTGGAACCCAGTCTGACTCATCTAATAATTAGGGCAATCTTAATTTATATGCTGGAATGCCTCTTGTATCATAGTTCCTCTGCCCTATGCATTACACAGTGCTTTTAAGCAACAAGGGTTAGGGAATAAAAATCAGATCAGAGGCCCCAACTCACAAGAGCTTGCAGTCTAAATATAAATGCCTCTAGTCAAGATCCCTGTTTTTAGGTTATCTCATAATAAGGCAGTGTATGTGTTGTTTCAAATACCTTTTTAATACTGGAATTGATAAAAGATAAAGATACATTATCTGAAAAGTTATCTGTAAGCTCCAGTCTGGCAGGGACGGATATGTATAACTGAGCATTCTCTGCCCATTGCTGCATTTTCATGTGAGTTTGTACCAATGCTAATATGCTTGGGACAACAGAGCTTGCTTATGGAAGCCTATGGGCATTTTGCCATGCTCATTTCGCTGCAGTATAAAAAAATTAAATAAAAATATGAAATGTATTGTAGTCTATGAGAAAATAATTGGTATTGTATGTAAGATTTCCCATGGAATATACACAGTTGTATAATAGAACTGCATTTGATATTTAGGGGCACATTTGCTAAAACTCTAACATTTCTCATTTTTTTAAATTTTAGAATACAAGTAAACTCAATTCCACAAATGTTTTACATTTACTAAAAAGTCTGAACGAGGATCCCATATTTTTCAACTTGCCACATGAAAACCGCGACTTTTTTGACAGTGTCAAAAATTCGAAACCTCTAAAGTTTCGAAGCAAAAGAAGGATCTTGTTGGTAAGGGACATCTGCCTTTGACTTCTACACAATCTCAGCAAGTTTTAGCTGGCAAATTGTCAGATTCAGATTTTTACCCGTTTGGTCTCAATTGAGACTTCTTTTCCCACGACTTTTAACGCTAAAAACGCAACTCAAAAAAGAAAATCCAAGCGTTAGTAAATGGCCCCCGTGTTTGAGTTAAAACTTTTTGAAGGACCATTCAAGCGAATTCAATTCAGAGTTAATAGAGGGGCAAATTGTGGCATTATGCTCCTGCCCAAACAGCTGCAAAACTGTAGGGCAATAGGCTGGCAACCAAGGAAAAAAGCTCTTTCTCTGGCTTATACACATAGTAAATATTTAAAAGAATAGACATTTTGGCAATCTTTTGACAATTTCCTTTCCAAAGTAATAGCCTGTAACACTTATTTATAGGTGAAATGATCATAAACTAAACTATATATTCTGCACCTACAAACTTTTCACATACACACACACACCTCGTGCATAGTAACAAAAGCTGTATTACATAAAGGGGCAGCTGAATTCTGTCTAGACTTGATTGCTATTAGACAGGGATGGGGTAGCAGCTGCCATGGTGACTACCAAATAAGACCTCACAGTTATAAATCAGACATCAGAACACAAAATACACTGCAGCATTTTTAATTTTTTTTTTAAAGCTTTTATTTTTGCTTTTTTAACAACCAAAAGAAAACAATTATAATAATTTTTAAATCATAAAAGGAAAATGAGAGTGAAAGACATGAGGTATTGAGGAGAGAGAAAAAGGTTAGAGATAGATAAGGAGAGAGAAGGGGGAGGGGAGAAAGAGATGTACTGTATGATATCCATTAATCACTCAGCAGATCGCTAATACAGAACATGAGGGCTGTTAGTGTATGTATGTATGTATGTATATCTTTATTTATAAAGCGCTACTTATGTACGCAGTGCTGTACAATAGAATACATTAATACAAACAGGGTGTTAATAAGATAATAGATAAATACAAAGTATAATAATAAATACAGATAAATACAGCAGCAATAAGTTAAGAGTCGAGGACACAAGAGGAAGGAGGTCCCTGCCCCGTAGAGCTTACAATCTATATGGGAGGGTAACTAACAGACACAAATAGGTAAAGTGTCGGGGTTTAAGACCCATAGTAAACAAATGCCAATAAATGTGTCTGCATAAACTTAAGTTGCTTTGTAGACTTGCAATGTTTGTTTGATTTACTCCTTTCAGTCATCAAGGGTGGGTGAGGTGGATCTGTTTCATTTAAGTATAATAATAAGTATCCTGACATGGTACAACACCACTTGGAGAAAGGTCCTGCTCTCATTATAAGTAACAATGATGGTAGTTAGTCTAAGTAGCGCAGTGGCTCTATTAGGGTCTGTGTTAGGAATCATGACCTTTGAAATAAAGGCAAATATCTATGTCCAATATTCATAGATTTTACAACAGGAGCAGGTAACATGTAGTCAGGTCCCAGATTCCTTTCCACATATGGGGCAGATGTCCCCTTTACTTGAGTCAATCTGCTTAAGACGCTATAGAGTTATGTAAGAGAGGTGGATACATTTGATTTTTATAACTTGGTCTGTAGCTGCTATTAAAGATGGAAGCAGGTGTTGCAGTATTGTGGACCATTTTTGGGAAAAAGCTGGAAGATACCATTGCAGCCTAGAGACAGTTACATCTCTCAGCCTGGACAAAGGCTGGAAGATACCATTGCAGCCTAGAGACGGTTACATGTCTCAGCCTAAGAAAAGGCTGGAAGATAGCATTGCAGCCTAGAGACAGTTACATGTCTCAGCCGGGGCAATGCTGGAAGATACAATTGCAGCCTAGAGACAGTTACATCTCTCAGCCTGGCCAGAGGCTGGAAGATACCACTGCAGCCTAGACACCGTTACATGTCTCAGCCTGGACAAAGGCTGGTAGGTACCATTGCAGCCTAGAGATAGTTACATCTCTCAGCCTGGGCAGAGGCTGGAAGATTCCATTGCAGCCTAGAGACAGTTACATGTCTCAGCCTGGGCAGAGGCTGGAACATACCATTGCAGCCTAGAGACAGTTACATGTCTCAGCCTGGGAAGAGGCTGGAAGATACCATTGCAGCCTAGAGACAGTTACATATCTCAGCCTGTGAAAAGGCTGGAAGATACCATTGCAGCCTAGAGACAGTTACATCTCTCAGCCTGGACAGAGGCTGGAAGATACCATTGCAGCCTAGAGACAGTTACATGTCTCAACCTGGGAAAAGGCTGGAAGATACCATTGCAGCCTAGAGACAATTACATGTCTCAGCCTGGACAAAGGCTGGAAGATACCATTGCAGCCTAGAGACAGTTACATGTCTCAGCCTGGGCAGAGGCTGGAAGATTCCATTGCAGCCAAGAGACAGTTACATGTCTCAGCCGGGGCAGAGGCTGGAAGATACCATTGCAGCCTAGAGACAGTTACATGTCTTAGCCTCCCAAAGGCTGGAAGATACCATTGCAGCCTAGAGACAGTTACATGTCTCAGCCTGGGCAGAGGCCGGAAGATACCATTGCAGCCTAGAGACAGTTACATGTCTCAGCCTGGGCAGAGGCTGGAAGATACCATTGCAGCCTAGAGACAGTTACATGTCTCAGCCTGGGCAGAGGCTGGAAGATACCATTGCAGCCTAGAGACAGTTACATGTCTCAGCCTGGGCAAAGGCTGGAAGATACCATTGCAGCCTAGAGACAGTTACATGTCTCAGCCTGGGCAGAGGCTGGAAGATTCCATTGCAGCCAAGAGAAAGTTACATGTCTCAGCCTGGGCAGAGGCTGGAACATACCATTGCAGCCTAGAGACAGTTACATGTCTCAGCCTGGGAAGAGGCTGGAAGATACCATTGCAGCCTAGAGACAGTTACATGTCTCAGCCTGGGCAGAGGCTGGAACATACCATTGCAGCCTAGAGACAGTTAAATGTCTTAGCCTCGCAAAGGCTGGAAGATACTATTGCAGCCTAGAGACAGTTACATCTCTCTGCCTGGCCAAAGGCTGGAAGATACCATTGCAGCCTAGAGACAGTTACATGTCTCAGCCTGGGCACAGGCTGGAAGATACCATTGCAACATAGAGACAGTTACATGTCTCAGCCTGAGCAGAAGCTGGAAGATACCATTGCAGCCCAGAGACAGTTACATGTCTCAGCCTGGACAAAGGCTGGAAGATACCATTGCAGCCTAGAGACAGTTACATGTCTCAGCCTGGACAAAGGCTGGAAGATACCATTGCAGCCTAGAGACAGTTACATGTCTCAGCCTGGGCAGAGGTTGGTAGATACCATTGCAACCTAGAGACAGTTACATCTCTCAGCCTGGGCAGAGGCTGGAAGATACCATTGCAGCCTAGAGACAGTTACATCTCTCAGCCTGGAGAAAGGCTGGAAGATACCATTGCAGCCTAGAGACAGTTAGATCTCTCAGGCTGGCCAGAGGCTGGAAGATACCATTGCAGCCTAGAGACCGTTACATGTCTCAGCCTGGACAAAGGCTGGAAGATACCATTGCAGCCTAGAGACAGTTACATGTCTCAGCCTGAGCAGAGGCTGGAACATACCATTGCAGCCTAGAGACAGTTACATGTCTCAGCCTGGGAAAAGGCTGGAAGATACCATTGCAGCCTAGAGACAGTTACATGTCTCAGCCTGGGCAGAGGCTGGAAGATACCATTGCAGCCTAGAGAAAGTTACATGTCTTAGCCTCGCAAAGGCTGGAAGATACCATTGCAGCCTAGAGACAGTTACATCTCTCAGCCTGGGCAAAGGCTGGAAGATACCATTGCAGCCTAGAGACAGTTACATTTCTCAGCCTGGACAAAGGCTGGAAGATACCATTGCAGCCTAGAGACAGTTACATCTCTCAGCCTGGACAAAGGCTGGTAGATACCATTGCAGCCTAGAGACAGTTACATCTCTCAGCCTGGGCAAAGGCTGGAAGATACCATTGCAGCCTAGAGACAATTACATCTCTCAGCCTGGAGAAAGGCTGGAAGATACCATTGCAGCCTAGAGACTGTTACATGTCTCAGCCTTGACAAAGGCTGGAAGATACCATTGCAGCCTAGAGACAGTTACATGTCTCAGCCTGGGCAGAGGCTGGAACATACCATTGCAGCCTAGAGACAGTTACATGTCTCAGCCTGGGAAGAGGCTGGAAGATACCATTGCAGCCTAGAGACAGTTACATGTCTCAGCCTGGGCAGAGGCTGGAACATACCATTGCAGCCTAGAGACAGTTACATGTCTCAGCCTGGGAAGAGGCTGGAAGATACCATTGCAGCCTAGAGACAGTTACATGTCTCAGCCTGGGCAGAGGCTGGAACATACCATTGCAGCCTAGAGACAGTTAAATGTCTTAGCCTCGCAAAGGCTGGAAGATACCATTGCAGCCTAGAGACAGTTACATCTCTCTGCCTGGCCAAAGGCTGGAAGATACCATTGCAGCCTACAGACAGTTACATGTCTCAGCCTGGGCACAGGCTGGAAGATACCATTGCAACATAGAGACAGTTACATGTCTCAGCCTGGGCAGAAGCTGGAAGATACCATTGCAGCCCAGAGACAGTTACATGTCTCAGCCTGGACAAAGGCAGGAAGATACCATTGCAGCCTAGAGACAGTTACATGTCTCAGCCTGGACAAAGGCTGGAAGATACCATTGCTGCCTAGAGACAGTTACATGTCTCAGCCTGGGCAAAGTCTGGAAGATACCATTGCAGCCTAGAGACAATTACATGTCTCAGCCGGGGCAGAGGCTGGAAGATACCATTGCAGCCTAGAGACAGTTACATGTCTTAGCCTCCCAAAGGCTGGAAGATACCATTGCAGCCTAGAGACAGTTACATGTCTCAGCCTGGACAAAGGCAGGAAGATACCATTGCAGCCTAGAGACAGTTACATGTCTCAGCCTGGACAAAGGCTGGAAGATACCATTGCTGCCTAGAGACAGTTACATGTCTCAGCCTGGGCAAAGGCTGGAAGATACCATTGCAGCCTAGAGACAGTTACATGTCTCAGCCTGGGCAGAGGCTGGAAGATTCCATTGCAGCCTAGAGACAGTTACATGTCTCAGCCTGGGCAGAGGCTGGAACATACCATTGCAGCCTAGAGACAGTTACATGTCTCAGCCTGGGAAGAGGCTGGAAGATACCATTGCAGCCTAGAGACAGTTACATGTCTCAGCCTGGGCAGAGGCTGGAACATACCATTGCAGCCTAGAGACAGTTAAATGTCTTAGCCTCGCAAAGGCTGGAAGATACCATTGCAGCCTAGAGACAGTTACATCTCTCTGCCTGGCCAAAGGCTGGAAGATACCATTGCAGCCTAGAGACAGTTACATGTCTCAGCCTGGGCACAGGCTGGAAGATACCATTGCAACATAGAGACAGTTACATGTCTCAGCCTGGGCAGAAGCTGGAAGATACCATTGCAGCCCAGAGACAGTTACATGTCTCAGCCTGGACAAAGGCTGGAAGATACCATTGCAGCCTAGAGACAGTTACATGTCTCAGCCTGGACAAAGGCTGGAAGATACCATTGCTGCCTAGAGACAGTTACATGTCTCAGCCTGGGCAAAGGCTGGAAGATACCATTGCAGCCTAGAGACCGTTACATGTCTCAGCCTAGACAAAGGCTGGAAGATACCATTGCAGCCTAGAGACAGTTACATGTCTCAGCCTGGGCAGAGGCTGGAACATACCATTGCAGCCTAGGGACAGTTACATGTCACAGCCTGGGCAGAGGCTGGAAGATACCATTGCAGCCTAGAGACCGTTACATGTCTCAGCCTAAGAAAAGGCTGGAAGATAGCATTGCAGCCTAGAGACAGTTACATGTCTCAGCCAGGGCAATGCTGGAAGATACAATTGCAGCCTAGAGACAGTTACATCTCTCAGCCTGGCCAGAGGCTGGAAGATACCACTGCAGCCTAGACACCGTTACATGTCTCAGCCTGGACAAAGGCTGGTAGGTACCATTGCAGCCTAGAGATAGTTACATCTCTCAGCCTGGGCAGAGGCTGGAAGATTCCATTGCAGCCTAGAGACAGTTACATGTCTCAGCCTGGGCAGAGGCTGGAACATACCATTGCAGCCTAGAGACAGTTACATGTCTCAGCCTGGGAAGAGGCTGGAAGATACCATTGCTGCCTAGAGACAGTTACATATCTCAGCCTGTGAAAAGGCTGGAAGATACCATTGCAGCCTAGAGACAGTTACATCTCTCAGCCTGGACAGAGGCTGGAAGATACCATTGCAGCCTAGAGACAGTTACATGTCTCAGCCTGGGCAATGCTGGAAGATACCATTGCAGCCTAGAGACAGTTACATCTCTCAGGCTGGCAAGAGGCTGGAAGATACCATTGCAGCCTAGAGACAGTTACATGTCTCAACCTGGGAAAAGGCTGGAAGATACCATTGCAGCCTAGAGACAATTACATGTCTCAGCCTGGACAAAGGCTGGAAGATACCATTGCAGCCTAGAGACAGTTACATGTCTCAGCCTGGGCAGAGGCTGGAAGATTCCATTGCAGCCAAGAGACAGTTACATGTCTCAGCCGGGGCAGAGGCTGGAAGATACCATTGCAGCCTAGAGACAGTTACATGTCTCAGCCTGGGCAGAGGCCGGAAGATACCATTGCAGCCTAGAGACAGTTACATGTCTCAGCCTGGGCAGAGGCTGGAAGATACCATTGCAGCCTAGAGACAGTTACATGTCTCAGCCTGGGCAGAGGCCGGAAGATACCATTGCAGCCTAGAGACAGTTACATGTCTCAGCCTGGGCAGAGGCTGGAAGATACCATTGCAGCCTAGAGACAGTTACATGTCTCCGCCTGGGCAGAGGCTGGAAGATACCATTGCAGCCTAGAGACAGTTACATGTCTCAGCCTGGGCAAAGGCTGGAAGATACCATTGCAGCCTAGAGACAGTTACATGTCTCAGCCTGGGCAGAGGCTGGAAGATTCCATTGCAGCCAAGAGACAGTTACATGTCTCAGCCTGGGCAGAGGCTGGAACATACCATTGCAGCCTAGAGACAGTTACATGTCTCAGCCTGGGAAGAGGCTGGAAGATACCATTGCAGCCTAGAGACAGTTACATGTCTCAGCCTGGGCAGAGGCTGGAACATACCATTGCAGCCTAGAGACAGTTAAATGTCTTAGCCTCGCAAAGGCTGGAAGATACTATTGCAGCCTAGAGACAGTTACATCTCTCTGCCTGGCCAAAGGCTGGAAGATACCATTGCAGCCTAGAGACAGTTACATGTCTCAGCCTGGGCACAGGCTGGAAGATACCATTGCAACATAGAGACAGTTACATGTCTCAGCCTGAGCAGAAGCTGGAAGATACCATTGCAGCCCAGAGACAGTTACATGTCTCAGCCTGGACAAAGGCTGGAAGATACCATTGCAGCCTAGAGACAGTTACATGTCTCAGCCTGGACAAAGGCTGGAAGATACCATTGCAGCCTAGAGACAGTTACATGTCTCAGCCTGGGCAGAGGTTGGTAGATACCATTGCAACCTAGAGACAGTTACATCTCTCAGCCTTGGCAGAGGCTGGAAGATACCATTGCAGCCTAGAGACAGTTACATCTCTCAGCCTGGAGAAAGGCTGGAAGATACCATTGCAGCCTAGAGACAGTTAGATCTCTCAGGCTGGCCAGAGGCTGGAAGATACCATTGCAGCCTAGAGACCGTTACATGTCTCAGCCTGGACAAAGGCTGGAAGATACCATTGCAGCCTAGAGACAGTTACATGTCTCAGCCTGAGCAGAGGCTGGAACATACCATTGCAGCCTAGAGACAGTTACATGTCTCAGCCTGGGAAAAGGCTGGAAGATACCATTGCAGCCTAGAGACAGTTACATGTCTCAGCCTGGGCAGAGGCTGGAAGATACCATTGCAGCCTAGAGAAAGTTACATGTCTTAGCCTCGCAAAGGCTGGAAGATACCATTGCAGCCTAGAGACAGTTACATCTCTCAGCCTGGGCAAAGGCTGGAAGATACCATTGCAGCCTAGAGACAGTTACATTTCTCAGCCTGGACAAAGGCTGGAAGATACCATTGCAGCCTAGAGACAGTTACATCTCTCAGCCTGGACAAAGGCTGGTAGATACCATTGCAGCCTAGAGACAGTTACATCTCTCAGCCTGGGCAAAGGCTGGAAGATACCATTGCAGCCTAGAGACAATTACATCTCTCAGCCTGGAGAAAGGCTGGAAGATACCATTGCAGCCTAGAGACTGTTACATGTCTCAGCCTTGACAAAGGCTGGAAGATACCATTGCAGCCTAGAGACAGTTACATGTCTCAGCCTGGGCAGAGGCTGGAACATACCATTGCAGCCTAGAGACAGTTACATGTCTCAGCCTGGGAAGAGGCTGGAAGATACCATTGCAGCCTAGAGACAGTTACATGTCTCAGCCTGGGCAGAGGCTGGAACATACCATTGCAGCCTAGAGACAGTTAAATGTCTTAGCCTCGCAAAGGCTGGAAGATACCATTGCAGCCTAGAGACAGTTACATCTCTCTGCCTGGCCAAAGGCTGGAAGATACCATTGCAGCCTAGAGACAGTTACATGTCTCAGCCTGGGCACAGGCTGGAAGATACCATTGCAACATAGAGACAGTTACATGTCTCAGCCTGGGCAGAAGCTGGAAGATACCATTGCAGCCCAGAGACAGTTACATGTCTCAGCCTGGACAAAGGCTGGAAGATACCATTGCAGCCTAGAGACAGTTACATGTCTCAGCCTGGACAAAGGCTGGAAGATACCATTGCTGCCTACAGACAGTTACATGTCTCAGCCTGGGCAAAGGCTGGAAGATACCATTGCAGCCTAGAGACCGTTACATGTCTCAGCCTGGACAAAGGCTGGAAGATACCATTGCAGCCTAGAGACAGTTACATGTCTCAGCCTGGGCAGAGGTTGGTAGATACCATTGCAACCTAGAGACAGTTACATCTCTCAGCCTTGGCAGAGGCTGGAAGATACCATTGCAGCCTAGAGACAGTTACATCTCTCAGCCTGGAGAAAGGCTGGAAGATACCATTGCAGCCTAGAGACAGTTAGATCTCTCAGGCTGGCCAGAGGCTGGAAGATACCATTGCAGCCTAGAGACCGTTACATGTCTCAGCCTGGACAAAGGCTGGAAGATACCATTGCAGCCTAGAGACAGTTACATGTCTCAGCCTGAGCAGAGGCTGGAACATACCATTGCAGCCTAGAGACAGTTACATGTCTCAGCCTGGGAAAAGGCTGGAAGATACCATTGCAGCCTAGAGACAGTTACATGTCTCAGCCTGGGCAGAGGCTGGAAGATACCATTGCAGCCTAGAGAAAGTTACATGTCTTAGCCTCGCAAAGGCTGGAAGATACCATTGCAGCCTAGAGACAGTTACATCTCTCAGCCTGGGCAAAGGCTGGAAGATACCATTGCAGCCTAGAGACAGTTACATTTCTCAGCCTGGACAAAGGCTGGAAGATACCATTGCAGCCTAGAGACAGTTACATCTCTCAGCCTGGACAAAGGCTGGTAGATACCATTGCAGCCTAGAGACAGTTACATCTCTCAGCCTGGGCAAAGGCTGGAAGATACCATTGCAGCCTAGAGACAATTACATCTCTCAGCCTGGAGAAAGGCTGGAAGATACCATTGCAGCCTAGAGACTGTTACATGTCTCAGCCTTGACAAAGGCTGGAAGATACCATTGCAGCCTAGAGACAGTTACATGTCTCAGCCTGGGCAGAGGCTGGAACATACCATTGCAGCCTAGAGACAGTTACATGTCTCAGCCTGGGAAGAGGCTGGAAGATACCATTGCAGCCTAGAGACAGTTACATGTCTCAGCCTGGGCAGAGGCTGGAACATACCATTGCAGCCTAGAGACAGTTAAATGTCTTAGCCTCGCAAAGGCTGGAAGATACCATTGCAGCCTAGAGACAGTTACATCTCTCTGCCTGGCCAAAGGCTGGAAGATACCATTGCAGCCTAGAGACAGTTACATGTCTCAGCCTGGGCACAGGCTGGAAGATACCATTGCAACATAGAGACAGTTACATGTCTCAGCCTGGGCAGAAGCTGGAAGATACCATTGCAGCCCAGAGACAGTTACATGTCTCAGCCTGGACAAAGGCTGGAAGATACCATTGCAGCCTAGAGACAGTTACATGTCTCAGCCTGGACAAAGGCTGGAAGATACCATTGCTGCCTAGAGACAGTTACATGTCTCAGCCTGGGCAAAGGCTGGAAGATACCATTGCAGCCTAGAGACCGTTACATGTCTCAGCCTGGACAAAGGCTGGAAGATACCATTGCAGCCTAGAGACAGTTACATGTCTCAGCCTGGGCAGAGGCTAGAACATACCATTGCAGCCTAGAGACAGTTACATGTCTCAGCCTGGGCAGAGGCTGGAAGATACCATTGCAGCCTAGAGACAGTTACATGTCTTAGCCTCGCAATGGCTGGAAGATACCATTGCAGCCTAGAGACAGTTACATGTCTCAGCCTGGACAAAGGCTGGAAGATACCATTGCAGCCTAGAGACAGTTACATATCTCAGCCTGTGAAAAGGCTGGAAGATACCATTGCAGCCTAGAGACAGTTACATCTCTCAGCCTGGACAGAGGCTGGAAGATACCATTGCAGCCTAGAGACAGTTACATGTCTCAGCCTGGGCAATGCTGGAAGATACCATTGCAGCCTAGAGACAGTTACATCTCTCAGGCTGGCAAGAGACTGGAAGATACCATTGCAGCCTAGAGACCGTTACATGTCTCAGCCTGGACAAAGGCTGGAAGATACCATTGCAGCCTTGAGACAGTTATATGTCTCAGCCTGGGCAGAGGCTGGAACATACCATTGCAGCCTAGAGACAGTTACATGTCTCAGCCTGGGAAAAGGCTGGAAGATACCATTGCAGCCTAGAGACAATTACATGTCTCAGCCGGGGCAGAGGCTGGAAGATACCATTGCAGCCTAGAGACAGTTACATGTCTTAGCCTCCCAAAGGCTGGAAGATACCATTGCAGCCTAGAGACAGTTACATGTCTCAGTCTGGGCAGAGGCTGGAAGATTCCATTGCAGCCTAGAGACAGTTACATGTCTCAGCCTGGGCAGAGGCTGGAACATACCATTGCAGCCTAGAGACAGTTACATGTCTCAGCCTGGGAAGAGGCTGGAAGATACCATTGCAGCCTAGAGACAGTTACATGTCTCAGCCTGGGCAGAGGCTGGAACATACCATTGCAGCCTAGAGACAGTTACATGTCTCAGCCTGGGAAAAGGCTGGAAGATACCATTGCAGCCTAGAGACAATTACATGTCTCAGCCGGGGCAGAGGCTGGAAGATACCATTGCAGCCTAGAGACAGTTACATGTCTTAGCCTCCCAAAGGCTGGAAGATACCATTGCAGCCTAGAGACAGTTAAATGTCTTAGCCTCGCAAAGGCTGGATGACACCATTGCAGCCTAGAGACAGTTACATCTCTCTGCCTGGCCAAAGGCTGGAAGATACCATTGCAGCCTAGAGACAGTTACATGTCTCAGCCTGGGCACAGGCTGGAAGATACCATTGCAACATAGAGACAGTTACATGTCTCAGCCTGGGCAGAAGCTGGAAGATACCATTGCAGCCCAGAGACAGTTACATGTCTCAGCCTGGACAAAGGCTGGAAGATACCATTGCAGCCTAGAGACAGTTACATGTCTCAGCCTGGACAAAGGCTGGAAGATACCATTGCAGCCTAGAGACAGTTACATGTCTCAGCCTGGGCAGAGGTTGGAAGATACCATTGCAACCTAGAGACAGTTACATCTCTCAGCCTGGGCAGAGGCTGGAAGATACCATTGCAGCCTAGAGACAGTTACATCTCTCAGCCTGGAGAAAGGCTGGAAGATACCATTGCAGCCTAGAGACAGTTACATCTCTCAGGCTGGCCAGAGGCTGGAAGATACCATTGCAGCCTAGAGACCGTTACATGTCTCAGCCTGGACAAAGGCTGGAAGATACCATTGCAGCCTAGAGACAGTTACATGTCTCAGCCTGAGCAGAGGCTGGAACATACCATTGCAGCCTAGAGACAGTTACATGTCTCAGCCTGGGCAGAGGCTGGAAGATACCATTGCAGCCTAGAGAAAGTTACATGTCTTAGCCTCGCAAAGGCTGGAAGATACCATTGCAGCCTAGAGACAGTTACATCTCTCTGCCTGGCCAAAGGCTGGAAGATACCATTGCAGCCTAGAGACAGTTACATGTCTCAGCCTGGGCACAGGCTGGAAGATACCATTGCAACATAGAGACAGTTACATGTCTCAGCCTGGGCAGAAGCTGGAAGATACCATTGCAGCCCAGAGACAGTTACATGTCTCAGCCTGGACAAAGGCTGGAAGATACCATTGCAGCCTAGAGACAGTTACATGTCTCAGCCTGGACAAAGGCTGGAAGATACCATTGCTGCCTAGAGACAGTTACATGTCTCAGCCTGGGCAATGGCTGGAAGATACCATTGCAGCCTAGAGACCGTTACATGTCTCAGCCTGGACAAAGGCTGGAAGATACCATTGCAGCCTAGAGACAGTTACATGTCTCAGCCTGGGCAGAGGCTGGAACATACCATTGCAGCCTAGAGACAGTTACATGTCTCAGCCTGGGCAGAGGCTGGAAGATACCATTGCAGCCTAGAGACAGTTACATGTCTTAGCCTCGCAATGGCTGGAAGATACCATTGCAGCCTAGAGACAGTTACATGTCTCAGCCTGGACAATGGCTGGAAGATACCATTGCAGCCTAGAGACAGTTACATGTCTCAGCCTGGGAAAAGGCTGGAAGATACCATTGCAGCCTAGAGACAGTTACATCTCTCAGCCTGGACAGAGGCTGGAAGATACCATTGCAGCCTAGAGACAGTTACATGTCTCAGCCTGGGCAATGCTGGAAGATACCATTGCAGCCTAGAGACAGTTACATCTCTCAGGCTGGCAAGAGGCTGGAAGATACCATTGCAGCCTAGAGACCGTTACATGTCTCAGCCTGGACAAAGGCTGGAAGATACCATTGCAGCCTAGAGACAGTTACATGTCTCAGCCTGGGCAGAGGCTGGAACATACCATTGCAGCCTAGAGACAGTTACATGTCTCAGCCTGGGAAAAGGATGGAAGATACCATTGCAGCCTAGAGACAATTACATGTCTCAGCCGGGGCAGAGGCTGGAAGATACCATTGCAGCCTAGAGACAGTTACATGTCTTAGCCTCCCAAAGGCTGGAAGATACCATTGCAGCCTAGAGACAGTTACATGTCTCAGCCTGGGCAGAGGCTGGAAGATTCCATTGCAGCCTAGAGACAGTTACATGTCTCAGCCTGGGCAGAGGCTGGAACATACCATTGCAGCCTAGAGACAGTTACATGTCTCAGCCTGGGAAGAGGCTGGAACATACCATTGCAGCCTAGAGACAGTTAAATGTCTTAGCCTCGCAAAGGCTGGAAGATACCATTGCAGCCTAGAGACAGTTACATCTCTCTGCCTGGCCAAAGGCTGGAAGATACCATTGCAGCCTAGAGACAGTTACATGTCTCAGCCTGGACAACGGCTGGAAGATACCATTGCAGCCTAGAGACAGTTACATGTCTCAGCCTGGGAAAAGGCTGGAAGATACCATTGCAGCCTAGAGACAGTTACATCTCTCAGCCTGGACAGAGGCTGGAAGATACCATTGCAGCCTAGAGACAGTTACATGTCTCAGCCTGGGCAATGCTGGAAGATACCATTGCAGCCTAGAGACAGTTACATCTCTCAGGCTGGCAAGAGGCTGGAAGATACCATTGCAGCCTAGAGACCGTTACATGTCTCAGCCTGGACAAAGGCTGGAAAATACCATTGCAGCCTAGAGACAGTTACATGTCTCAGCCTGGGCAGAGGCTGGAACATACCATTGCAGCCTAGAGACAGTTACATGTCTCAACCTGGAAAAAAGGCTGGAAGATACCATTGCAGCCTAGAGACAATTACATGTCTCAGCCGGAGAAGAGGCTGGAAGATACCATTGCAGCCTAGAGACAGTTACATGTCTTAGCCTCCCAAAGGCTGGAAGATACCATTGCAGCCTAGAGACAGTTACATGTCTCAGCCTGGGCAGAGGCCGGAAGATACCATTGCAGCCTAGAGACAGTTACATGTCTCAGCCTGGGCAGAGGCTGGAAGATACCATTGCAGCCAATAGACAGTTACATGTCTCAGCCTGGGCAGAGGCTGGAAGATACCATTGCAGCCTAGAGACAGTTATATGTCTCAGCCTGGGCAAAGGCTGGAAGATACCATTGCAGCCTAGAGACAGTTACATGTCTCAGCCTGGGCAGAGGCTGGAAGATTCCATTGCAGCCAAGAGACAGTTACATGTGTCAGCCTGGGCAGAGGCTGGAACATACCATTGCAGCCTAGAGACAGTTACATGTCTCAGCCTGGGAAGAGGCTGGAAGATACCATTGCAGCCTAGAGACAGTTACATGTCTCAGCCTGGGCAGAGGCTGGAACATACCATTGCAGCCTAGAGACAGTTAAATGTCTTAGCCTCGCAAAGGCTGGAAGATACTACTGCAGCCTAGAGACAGTTACATCTCTCTGCCTGGCCAAAGGCTGGAAGATACCATTGCAGCCTAGAGACAGTTACATGTCTCAGCCTGGGCACAGGCTGGAAGATACCATTGCAACATAGAGACAGTTACATGTCTCAGCCTGAGCAGAAGCTGGAAGATACCATTGCAGCCCAGAGACAGTTACATGTCTCAGCCTGGACAAAGGCTGGCAGATACCATTGCAGCCTAGAGACCGTTACATGTCTCAGCCTGGACAAAGGCTGGAAGATACCATTGCAGCCTAGAGACAGTTACATGTCTCAGCCTGGGCAGAGGTTGGTAGATACCTTTGCAACCTAGAGACAGTTACATCTCTCAGCCTGGGCAGAGGCTGGAAGATACCATTGCAGCCTAGAGACAGTTACATCTCTCAGCCTGGAGAAAGGCTGGATGATACCATTGCAGCCTAGAGACAGTTACATCTCTCAGGCTGGCCAGAGGCTGGAAGATACCATTGCAGCCTAGAGACCGTTACATGTCTCAGCCTGGACAAAGGCTGGAAGATACCATTGCAGCCTAGAGACAGTTACATGTCTCAGCCTGAGCAGAGGCTGGAACATACCATTGCAGCCTAGAGACAGTTACATCTCTCAGCCTGGGCAAAGGCTGGAAGATACCATTGCAGCCTAGAGACAGTTACATTTCTCAGCCTGGACAAAGGCTGGAAGATACCATTGCAGCCTAGAGACAGTTACATCTCTCAGCCTGGACAAAGGCTGGTAGATACCATTGCAGCCTAGAGACAGTTACATCTCTCAGCCTGGGCAAAGGCTGGAAGATACCATTGCAGCCTAGAGACAATTACATCTCTCAGCCTGGAGAAAGGCTGGAAGATACCATTGCAGCCTAGAGACTGTTACATGTCTCAGCCTTGACAAAGGCTGGAAGATACCATTGCAGCCTAGAGACAGTTACATGTCTCAGCCTGGGCAGAGGCTGGAACATACCATTGCAGCCTAGAGACAGTTACATGTCTCAGCCTGGGAAGAGGCTGGAAGATACCATTGCAGCCAAGAGACAGTTACATGTCTCAGCCTGGGCAGAGGCTGGAACATACCATTGCAGCCTAGAGACAGTTAAATGTCTTAGCCTCGCAAAGGCTGGAAGATACCATTGCAGCCTAGAGACAGTTACATCTCTCTGCCTGGCCAAAGGCTGGAAGATACCATTGCAGCCTAGAGACAGTTACATGTCTCAGCCTGGGCACAGGCTGGAAGATACCATTGCAACATAGAGACAGTTACATGTCTCAGCCTGGGCAGAAGCTGGAAGATACCATTGCAGCCCAGAGACAGTTACATGTCTCAGCCTGGACAAAGGCTGGAAGATACCATTGCAGCCTAGAGACAGTTACATGTCTCAGCCTGGACAAAGGCTGGAAGATACCATTGCTGCCTAGAGACAGTTACATGTCTCAGCCTGGGCAAAGGCTGGAGATACCATTGCAGCCTAGAGACCGTTACATGTCTCAGCCTGGACAAAGGCTGGAAGATACCATTGCAGCCTAGAGACAGTTACATGTCTCAGCCTGGGCAGAGGCTAGAACATACCATTGCAGCCTAGAGACAGTTACATGTCTCAGCCTGGGCAGAGGCTGGAAGATACCATTGCAGCCTAGAGACAGTTACATGTCTTAGCCTCGCAATGGCTGGAAGATACCATTGCAGCCTAGAGACAGTTACATGTCTCAGCCTGGACAAAGGCTGGAAGATACCATTGCAGCCTAGAGACAGTTACATATCTCAGCCTGTGAAAAGGCTGGAAGATACCATTGCAGCCTAGAGACAGTTACATCTCTCAGCCTGGACAGAGGCTGGAAGATACCATTGCAGCCTAGAGACAGTTACATGTCTCAGCCTGGGCAATGCTGGAACATACCATTGCAGCCTAGAGACAGTTACATCTCTCAGGCTGGCAAGAGGCTGGAAGATACCATTGCAGCCTAGAGACCGTTACATGTCTCAGCCTGGACAAAGGCTGGAAGATACCATTGCAGCCTAGAGACAGTTACATGTCTCAGCCTGGGCAGAGGCTGGAACATACCATTGCAGCCTAGAGACAGTTACATGTCTCAGCCTGGGAAAAGGCTGGAAGATACCATTGCAGCCTAGAGACAATTACATGTCTCAGCCGGGGCAGAGGCTGGAAGATACCATTGCAGCCTAGAGACAGTTACATGTCTTAGCCTCCCAAAGGCTGGAAGATACCATTGCAGCCTAGAGACAGTTACATGTCTCAGTCTGGGCAGAGGCTGGAAGATTCCATTGCAGCCTAGAGACAGTTACATGTCTCAGCCTGGGCAGAGGCTGGAACATACCATTGCAGCCTAGAGACAGTTACATGTCTCAGCCTGGGAAGAGGCTGGAAGATACCATTGCAGCCTAGAGACAGTTACATGTCTCAGCCTGGGCAGAGGCTGGAACATACCATTGCAGCCTAGAGACAGTTAAATGTCTTAGCCTCGCAAAGGCTGGAAGATACCATTGCAGCCTAGAGACAGTTACATCTCTCTGCCTGGCCAAAGGCTGGAAGATACCATTGCAGCCTAGAGATAGGGATGTAGCGAACTGTTTGCCGGCGAACTAATTCGCGCAAATATCGGGTGTTCGCAAGTCCGCAAATTCGCGAACTTTTGGCGATGTTCGCCATTTGGGTTCGCCTTAGCTGGCGCCAAATTTTGACCTCTCACCCCAGACCAGCAGATACATGTCAGGCAATCAGGCAGCTCTCCCTCCTGGGCCACCCCCCCCCCCTTGGACCACTCCCTTCCATATATAAACCGAAGCCCAGCAGCCATTTTACATTCTGCCTGTGTGTGCTTGAAGAGATAGTGTAGGGAGAGAAGCTGTGATTGATTTCAGGGAGAGTTTAAGTAGGATTTCTGGCTAGTAATCTACTACTGCTCTGTATTTGTGTGGGGATAGGAGCTGTGCATTCATTTCAGGGAGAGTTTAAGTAGGATTTCTGGCAAGTAATCTACTTTCTACTGCTCTGTATTTGTGTGGGGATAGGAGCTGTGCATTCATTTCAGGGAGAGTTTAAGTAGGATTTCTGGCTAGTAATCTACTTTCTACTGCTCTGTATTTGTGTGGGGATAGGAGCTGTGCATTCATTTCAGGGAGAGTTTAAGTAGGATTTCTGGCTAGTAATCTACTTTCTACTGCTCTGTATTTGTGTGGGGATAGGAGCTGTGCATTCATTTCAGGGAGAGTTTAAGTAGGATTTCTGGCAAGTAATCTACTTTCTACTGCTCTGTATTTTTTGTCTAAATAACAATAATAATTCCGTGTCCAGAAACATCACTTGAGTGACGGTTTTCCACCAGCAATAATATATTCCGTATCCACTACTGTATACGTTGCCCTTGCAGGCCTTGTTGCCCGGTGTCTGCAACCAAGTGCCACCTAGCTGTGTGAGCTTTTTCACAATCTGTCTAAATTACAATAATAATTCCGTGTCCAGAAACATCACTTGAGTGACGGTTTTCCACCAGCAATAATATATTCCGTATCCACTACTGTATACGTTGCCCTTGCAGGCCTTGTTGCCCGGTGTCTGCAACCAAGTGCCACCTAGCTGTGTGAGCTTTTTCACAATCTGTCTAAATTACAATAATAATTCCGTGTCCAGAAACATCACTTGAGTGACGGTTTTCCACCAGCAATAAAATATTCCGTATCCACTACTGTATACGTTGCCCTTGCAGGCCTTGTTGCCCGGTGTCTGCAACCAAGTGCCACCTAGCTGTGTGATCTTTTTCACAATTTGTCTAAATAACAATAATAATTCCGTGTCCAGAAACATCACTTGAGTGACGGTTTTCCACCAGCAATAATATATTCCGTATCCACTACTGTATACGTTGCCCTTGCAGGCCTTGTTGCCCGGTGTCTGCAACCAAGTGCCACCTAGCTGTGTGAGCTTTTTCACAATCTGTCTAAATTACAATAATAATTCCGTGTCCAGAAACATCACTTGAGTGACGGTTTTCCACCAGCAATAAAATATTCCGTATCCACTACTGTATACGTTGCCCTTGCAGGCCTTGTTGCCCGGTGTCTGCAACCAAGTGCCACCTAGCTGTGTGATCTTTTTCACAATTTGTCTAAATAACAATAATAATTCCGTGTCCAGAAACATCACTTGAGTGACGGTTTTCCACCAGCAATAAAATATTCCGTATCCACTACTGTATACGTTGCCTTTGCAGGCCTTGTTGCCCGGTGTCTGCAACCAAGTGCCACCTAGCTGTGTGAGCTTTTTCACAATTTGTCTAAATAACAATAATAATTCTGTGTCCAGAAACATCACTTGAGTGACGGTTTTCCACCAGCAATAAAATATTCCGTATCCACTACTGTATACGTTGCCCTTGCAGGCCTTGTTGCCCGGTGTCTGCAACCAAGTGCCACCTAGCTGTGTGATCTTTTTCACAATTTGTCTAAATAACAATAATAATTCCGTGTCCAGAAACATCACTTGAGTGACGGTTTTCCACCAGCAATAAAATATTCCGTATCCACTACTGTATACGTTGCCCTTGCAGGCCTTGTTGCCCGGTGTCTGCAACCAAGTGCCACCTAGCTGTGTGATCTTTTTCACAATTTGTCTAAATAACAATAATAATTCCGTGTCCAGAAACATCACCCAAGTTGTTGTTGTTTTGTAAAAATAAAAAAAATGCCAGGCAAAGGCAGGCCGCCACGCAGAGGCACTAGGGGCCGTGCTGCTATGATATCCTGTGGCCCTAGGAAATTGCCCAGTTTTCCGAAGGCACTTACCCTGAACTCCCAAAATGCTGAAGAGGTAGTTGACTGGCTTACACAGCACACCCCATCCTCTACTGTTTCTAACTTTGCCACAACATCCTCATCCTCCTTTGCTATGGGCACCCCACGTACCACTTCCTCCACCACCGCCGCCCCTTCTTCACTGGAATCAGAGGAGTTATTTACTCATGAGTTTGTTGAACTGAGTGATGCGCAACCATTATTGCCAGAAGAAGATGAAGGAGATGCGGACGTTACACCAGATATCATAATTCAGGCAGGCAACACAACAGAGATGGACATAAGGTGTGATGATGATGAGGTCCCCGCTGCTGCTGTCTTCTGTGAGCTGTCAGAAGAAATTGATGCATCTGAGGAGAATGATGATGAGGAGAGTGATATTTTGTGGGTGCCCACAAGAAGAGAGCAAGAGGAGGATAGTTCAGATGGAGAGACGGAGAATCAGAGAGGCAGGAGGAGATTAAGACTTAGAAGAAGCAGGGACAGCTCCCAGGGAACAGTAGGGCAACAACATGAATCGGCACCTGTGGTCAGCCAGCCAACGCACCCGCCAACTTCTACTGTTACTGCTAGAAAGCCCACATCAAAAGGCTCAGCAGTGTGGCATTTTTTTAATGTGTGTGCCTCTGACAAAAGCGCTGTAATTTGCAATGAGTGCAGTCAGAAACTGAGTCTTGGGAAGCCCAACACCCACTTAGGTACAACTGCTATGCGAAGGCACATGAACGCCAAACACAAAGCACTATGGGAGCAACACCTCAAAGGCAGCAGCCAAACGCTAAGCCACCCTCCTTCTGCTCCAGCATCTTACTGCTCTACCTCTGCTGTCCTTGACCCGTCTCAACCACCCTCCACTCCGCCTTCCAGTTCCTGCTCATCTGCCCCCAGCCAAGTTTCTGTGAGGGCCATGTTTGAGCGTAAGAAACCAATGCCTCCGAGTCATCCCCTTGCCCGGCGTCTGACAGCTGGATTGTCTGCACTCTTAGCCCGCCAGCTTTTACCATACCAGCTGGTGGACTCTGAGGCTTTCCACCAATTTGTAGCAATTGGGACACCGCAGTGGAAGGTACCCAGCCGCAATTTTTTTTCACAGAAGGGAATACCACACCTGTACCAGCATGTGCAGAGCCAAATCACCGCATCTCTGTCATTTAGTGTTGGGGCAAAGGTCCATATGACTACTGACACATGGTCCTCCAAGCATGGTCAGGGCAGGTATGTCACCTACACTGCCCACTGGGTGAACCTGGTGATGGCTGGGAAGCAGGGAATGCGTGGTTCAACAACAGTGGAGTTGGTGTCACCGCCACGGGTTGCATGCGGGTCTGCCACCACCTCTACTCCTCCTTTGCTCTCTAACTCGTCTTCTAACTCGTCTTCTAAGTCGTCTTCTAAGTCGTCTTCTAAGTCATCTTCTAACTTGACTTCTTCCTCGGCTTCTTCCTCCTCTGCTGCTGTGTCCTCCTCCACACCTGTGCACCCCCAGCTCCACATAGGCTATTCGACGTGCCAGGTACGCCGTTGTCATGCTGTCTTGGGCATGACGTGCCTGGAAAGTAGAAACCATACCGGATCTGTACTCCTGTCATCTCTGCACTCACAGGCCGATCGGTGGCTGACCCCACACCAACTGAAAATTGGAAAAGTGGTGTGTGACAACGGAAGCAATCTGTTGGCAGCACTGAGACTGGGCAATTTAACACATGTGCCCTGCATGGCACATGTTTTAAATTTGATAGTCCAACGGTTTGTCTCGAAGTACCCAGGATTGCAGGACATTCTCAGGCAGTCCAGGAAGGTGTCTGGCCATTTCAGACATTCCTACACAGCCATGGCACGCCTTGCTGACATTCAGCGGCGGCACAACTTGCCAGTCAGGCGTTTAATTTGCGACAGCCAGACTCGCTGGAATTCAACGCTCCTCATGTTTGAACGTCTGCTGCAACAACAAAGAGCCATCAATGAATACCTATTTGAACTGGGTGGTAGGACTGGATCTGCAGAGCTGGGGATTTTTTTCCCCCGTTACTGGGTGCTTATGCGCGACGCCTGCAGGCTGATGCGCCCTTTTGACGAGGTCACAAATATGGTTAGTCGCACTGAAGGCACGATCAGCGACCTAATACCCTTTGCTTTTTTTCTTGAGCGGGCCCTGCGACGAGTGACAGATGACGCTATAGACCAGCGTGACCAAGAGCCTGATTTCTGGGCGGAATCACCAGAACGTTCCCAGGCACCTGCTGCAACGCAGGGAGAGGTGTCAGAAGCGGAGTCAGAGGAGGAAGGTGGCTTTGTGGAGGCAGAAGACCAACAGGAGCAGGCTTCCCAGGGGGCTTGTGGTCACCTTTTGTGGAGCCCTGGTCTTGTACGTGGCTGGGGGGAGGAGACGGTGGTGGATGAGGACGTAGTCCTTGATAACGAGGAAGGGGAGATGGATACCTCTGCATCCAACCTTGTGAGAATGGGGTCTTTCATGCTGTCATGCCTGTTGAAGGACCCCCGTATCAAGAGGCTTAAGGAGAAGGACCTGTACTGGGTGGCAACGCTACTAGACCCTCGTTACAAGCATAAAGTGGCAGAAATGTTACCAACGTACCACAAGTCCGAAAGGATGCTGCATTTCCAAACCAGCCTGCAAAACATGTTGTACAATTCTTTTAAGGGTGATGTCACTCCACATTCCAGGGGCAGAGGTGCCGGTAATCCTCCCACGAGCACACCTGCAAGGACAATGCACTTTGGCCACTCTGTAACGTCAGACATGCAAAGTTTTTTCAGTCCAAGGCAGCGCCAGGACCCTTCTGGATCCACCCTCAGAGAACGCCTCGACCGGCAGGTAGCGGACTACCTGGCATTAACTGCAGATATTGACACTCTGAGGAGCGATGAACCCCTGGACTACTGGGTGCGCAGGCTTGATCTGTGGCCAGAGCTGTCACAATTTGCCATAAATCTGTTGTCTTGCCCTGCCTCAAGTGTCCTCTCAGAAAGGACCTTTAGTGCAGCAGGAGGGATTGTAACTGAGAAGAGAACTCGCCTAGGTCACAAAAGTGTTGATTACCTGACCTTTATTAAAATGAATGAGGCATGGATCTCGGAGGGTTACTGCACGCCGGAAGACTTGTTCTGACTGCCCATGCAGCTGTCCTTCTCTGCACGCCGCTTGACACCACACACAGCTAGGTTAGCGTCCTCCTCCACCACCGTACAAACTAGGGTGCAAATCCTACTGGCTTAATTGTAAGCCAAACTTTTTGGACAGGTAAATCCTGAATTTTTCTCTCTTCTACTCTTCTGTGCTTGTCACCCTATCTGAGTTCTTTGAAAGGGTTTGGCTGGGGCATGGTTATGATACCATCTAGCTTTGATGTTTTTAATGTCTTCTGTGCTTGTCACCCTATATGAGTTCTTTGAAAGGGTTTGGCTGGGGCATAGTTATGATACCATCTAGCTTTGATGTTTTTAATGTCTTCTGTGCTTGTCACCCTATCTGAGTTCTTTGAAAGGGTTTGGCTGGGGCATGGTTATGATACCATCTAGCTTTGATGTTTTTAATGTCTTCTGTGCTTGTTGTCACCCTATCTGAGTTCTTTGAAAGGGTTTGGCTGGGGCATGGTTATTATACCATCTAGCTTTGATGTTTTTAATGTCTTCTGTGCTTGTTGTCACCCTATCTTAGTTCTTTGAAAGGGTTTGCCTGGGGCATGGTTATGATACCATCTATCTGAGATATTTTTTCTGTCCTCTGTGCTTCAGTGGCTGCAACAAAAAAACCATAATTTTTTAGGAATGTACACATTCCTGATTTTTCAGGGTTCTGCAACTGCGGCAAAATCGTATCTTTTATGGTCACCACAGGTGATCGAAAAGGTAGGACAAACCTGGGCCCACACTGCAGAATCAGTGTTTTTTGGTTCACGTTACTCTACATTGAATTACCTCTGCCTGACCATGCATGTGCGCACAAGCACGGTGACTGCTAAACACACCACTACAGAAATATTCCCACCGACGAGACGAACGTCCTGGAGGTGACAAGCAACTAGTAAAAACTAATATTCGCACACTTGACAGTATCATTAAAGCTTTTTGCGTTTTTTTTCGTTGCAGTAAATGCGGCGTTTTGTCTTTGCGTGTGAACCGGCCGTAACCTTTACACGACTTGATTGGAATGTAGATGCCGGACTTTTTAAAGCAGTTTATTACATAAGTTTAGGAATGTAGTGTGATTTCTGCCCTTTACAGCACAAAACGCAACGCTGTGTCAACAACGTATTTTTCAGAGAAATTTTTGCCATTGATGCCCCTCCTGCATGCCACTGTCCAGGTCATGGCACCCTTTAAACAACTTTAAAATCAGTTTTCTGGCCAGAGATGGCTTTTCTAGGTATTAAAGTTCGCCTTCCCATTGAAGTCTATGGGGTTCGCAAAGTTCGCGAACGTTCGCACTTTCTGACGAAAGTTCGCGAACGGGTTCGCGAACATTTTTTTTCAGGTTCGCTACATCCCTACCTAGAGACAGTTACATGTCTCAGCCTGGGCACAGGCTGGAAGATACCATTGCAACATAGAGACAGTTACATGTCTCAGCCTGGGCAGAAGCTGTAAGATACCATTGCAGCCCAGAGACAGTTACATGTCTCAGCCTGGACAAAGGCTGGAAGATACCATTGCAGCCTAGAGACAGTTACATGTCTCAGCCTGGACAAAGGCTGGAAGATACCATTGCTGCCTAGAGACAGTTACATGTCTCAGCCTGGGCAAAGGCTGGAAGATACCATTGCAGCCTAGAGACCGTTACATGTCTCAGCCTGGACAAAGGCTGGAAGATACCATTGCAGCCTAGAGACAGTTACATGTCTCAGCCTGGGCAGAGGCTAGAACATACCATTGCAGCCTAGAGACAGTTACATGTCTCAGCCTGGGCAGAGGCTGGAAGATACCATTGCAGCCTAGAGACAGTTACATGTCTTAGCCTCGCAATGGCTGGAAGATACCATTGCAGCCTAGAGACAGTTACATGTCTCAGCCTGGACAAAGGCTGGAAGATACCATTGCAGCCTAGAGACAGTTACATATCTCAGCCTGTGAAAAGGCTGGAAGATACCATTGCAGCCTAGAGACAGTTACATCTCTCAGCCTGGACAGAGGCTGGAAGATACCATTGCAGCCTAGAGACAGTTACATGTCTCAGCCTGGGCAATGCTGGAACATACCATTGCAGCCTAGAGACAGTTACATCTCTCAGGCTGGCAAGAGGCTGGAAGATACCATTGCAGCCTAGAGACCGTTACATGTCTCAGCCTGGACAAAGGCTGGAAGATACCATTGCAGCCTAGAGACAGTTACATGTCTCAGCCTGGGCAGAGGCTGGAACATACCATTGCAGCCTAGAGACAGTTACATGTCTCAGCCTGGGAAAAGGCTGGAAGATACCATTGCAGCCTAGAGACAATTACATGTCTCAGCCGGGGCAGAGGCTGGAAGATACCATTGCAGCCTAGAGACAGTTACATGTCTTAGCCTCCCAAAGGCTGGAAGATACCACTGCAGCCTAGAGACAGTTACATGTCTCAGTCTGGGCAGAGGCTGGAAGATTCCATTGCAGCCTAGAGACAGTTACATGTCTCAGCCTGGGCAGAGGCTGGAACATACCATTGCAGCCTAGAGACAGTTACATGTCTCAGCCTGGGAAGAGGCTGGAAGATACCATTGCAGCCTAGAGACAGTTACATGTCTCAGCCTGGGCAGAGGCTGGAACATACCATTGCAGCCTAGAGACAGTTAAATGTCTTAGCCTCGCAAAGGCTGGAAGATACCATTGCAGCCTAGAGACAGTTACATCTCTCTGCCTGGCCAAAGGCTGGAAGATACCATTGCAGCCTAGAGACAGTTACATGTCTCAGCCTGGGCACAGGCTGGAAGATACCATTGCAACATAGAGACAGTTACATGTCTCAGCCTGGGCAGAAGCTGGAAGATACCATTGCAGCCCAGAGACAGTTACATGTCTCAGCCTGGACAAAGGCTGGAAGATACCATTGCAGCCTAGAGACAGTTACATGTCTCAGCCTGGACAAAGGCTGGAAGATACCATTGCAGCCTAGAGACAGTTACATGTCTCAGCCTGGGCAGAGGTTGGAAGATACCATTGCAACCTAGAGACAGTTACATCTCTCAGCCTGGGCAGAGGCTGGAAGATACCATTGCAGCCTAGAGACAGTTACATCTCTCAGCCTGGAGAAAGGCTGGAAGATACCATTGCAGCCTAGAGACAGTTACATCTCTCAGGCTGGCCAGAGGCTGGAAGATACCATTGCAGCCTAGAGACCATTACATGTCTCAGCCTGGACAAAGGCTGGAAGATACCATTGCAGCCTAGAGACAGTTACATGTCTCAGCCTGAGCAGAGGCTGGAACATACCATTGCAGCCTAGAGACAGTTACATGTCTCAGCCTGGGCAGAGGCTGGAAGATACCATTGCAGCCTAGAGAAAGTTACATGTCTTAGCCTCGCAAAGGCTGGAAGATACCATTGCAGCCTAGAGACAGTTACATCTCTCTGCCTGGCCAAAGGCTGGAAGATACCATTGCAGCCTAGAGACAGTTACATGTCTCAGCCTGGGCACAGGCTGGAAGATACCATTGCAACATAGAGACAGTTACATGTCTCCGCCTGGGCAGAAGCTGGAAGATACCATTGCAGCCCAGAGACAGTTACATGTCTCAGCCTGGACAAAGGCTGGAAGATACCATTGCAGCCTAGAGACAGTTACATGTCTCAGCCTGGACAAAGGCTGGAAGATACCATTGCTGCCTAGAGACAGTTACATGTCTCAGCCTGGGCAAAGGCTGGAAGATACCATTGCAGCCTAGAGACCGTTACATGTCTCAGCCTGGACAAAGGCTGGAAGATACCATTGCAGCCTAGAGACAGTTACATGTCTCAGCCTGGGCAGAGGCTGGAACATACCATTGCAGCCTAGAGACAGTTACATGTCTCAGCCTGGGCGGAGGCTGGAAGATACCATTGCAGCCTAGACACAGTTACATGTCTTAGCCTCGCAATGGCTGGAAGATACCATTGCAGCCTAGAGACTGTTACATCTCTCTGCCTGGCCAAAGGCTGGAAGATACCATTGCAGCCTAGAGACAGTTACATGTCTCAGCCTGGGCAGAGGCTGGAACATACCATTGCAGCCTAGAGACAGTTACATGTCTCAGCCTGGGCAGAAGCTGGAAGATACCATTGCAGCCCAGAGACAGTTACATGTCTCAGCCTGGACAAAGGCTGGAAGATACCATTGCAGCCTAGAGACAGTTACATGTCTCAGCCTGGACAAAGGCTGGAAGATACCATTGCTGCCTAGAGACAGTTACATGTCTCAGCCTGGGCAAAGGCTGGAAGATACCATTGCAGCCTAGAGACCGTTACATGTCTCAGCCTGGACAAAGGCTGGAAGATACCATTGCAGCCTAGAGACAGTTACATGTCTCAGCCTGGGCAGAGGCTTGAACATACCATTGCAGCCTAGAGACAGTTACATGTCTCAGCCTGGGCAGAGGCTGGAAGATACCATTGCAGCCTAGAGACAGTTACATGTCTCAGCCTGGACAAAGGCTGGAAGATACCATTGCAGCCTAGAGACAGTTACATGTCTCAGCCTGGAAAAAGGCTGGAAGATACCATTGCAGCCTAGAGACAGTTACATCTCTCAGCCTGGACAGAGGCTGGAAGATACCATTGCAGCCTAGAGACAGTTACATCTCTCAGGGTGGCAAGAGGCTGGAAGATACCATTGCAGCCTAGAGACCGTTACATGTCTCAGCCTGGACAAAGGCTGGAAGATACCATTGCAGCCTAGAGACAGTTACATCTCTCAGGGTGGCAAGAGGCTGGAAGATACCATTGCAGCCTAGAGACCGTTACATGTCTCAGCCTGGACAAAGGCTGGAAGATACCATTGCAGCCTAGAGACAGTTACATGTCTCAGCCTGGGCAGAGGCTGGAACATACCATTGCAGCCTAGAGACAGTTACATGTCTCAGCCTGGGAAAAGGCTGGAAGATACCATTGCAGCCTAGAGACAATTACATTTCTCAGCCGGGGCAGAGGCTGGAAGATACCATTGCAGCCTAGAGACAGTTACATGTCTTAGCCTCCCAAAGGCTGGAAGATACCATTGCAGCCTAGAGACAGTTACATGTCTCAACCTGGGCAGAGGCTGGAAGATTCCATTGCAGCATAGAGACAGTTACATGTCTCAGCCTGGGCAGAGGCTGGAACATACCATTGCAGCCTAGAGACAGTTACATGTCTCAGCCTGGGAAGAGGCTGGAAGATACCATTGCAGCCTAGAGACAGTTACATGTCTCAGCCTGGGCAGAGGCTGGAACATACCATTGCAGCCTAGAGACAGTTAAATGTCTTAGCCTCGCAAAGGCTGGAAGATACCATTGCAGCCTAGAGACAGTTACATGTCTCAGCCTGGGCACAGGCTGGAAGATACCATTGCAACATAGAGACAGTTACATGTCTCAGCCTGGGCAGAAGCTGGAAGATACCATTGCAGCCCAGAGACAGTTACATGTCTCAGCCTGGACAAAGGCTGGAAGATACCATTGCAGCCTAGAGACAGTTACATGTCTCAGCCTGGACAAAGGCTGGAAGATACCATTGCTGCCTAGAGACAGTTACATGTCTCAGCCTGGGCAAAGGCTGCAAGATACCATTGCAGCCTAGAGACCGTTACATGTCTCAGCCTGGACAAAGGCTGGAAGATACCATTGCAGCCTAGAGACAGTTACATGTCTCAGCCTGGGCAGAGGCTGGAAGATACCATTGCAGCCTAGAGACAGTTAAATGTCTTAGCCTCGCAAAGGCTGGAAGATACCATTGCAGCCTAGAGACAGTTACATCTCTCTGCCTGGCCAAAGGCTGGAAGATACCATTGCAGCCTAGAGACAGTTACATGTCTCAGCCTGGGCACAGGCTCGAAGATACCATTGCAACATAGAGACAGTTACATGTCTCAGCCTGGGCAGAAGCTGGAAGATACCATTGCAGCCCAGAGACAGTTACATGTCTCAGCCTGGACAAAGGCTGGAAGATACCATTGCAGCCTAGAGACAGTTACATGTCTCAGCCTGGACAAAGGCTGGAAGATACCATTGCAGCCTAGAGACAGTTACATTTCTCAGCCTGGGCAGAGGTTGGAAGATACCATTGCAACCTAGAGACAGTTACATCTCTCAGCCTGGGCAGAGGCTGGAAGATACCATTGCAGCCTAGAGACAGTTACATCTCTCAGCCTGGAGAAAGGCTGGAAGATACCATTGCAGCCTAGAGACAGTTACATCTCTCAGGCTGGCCAGAGGCTGGAAGATACCATTGCAGCCTAGAGACCGTTACATGTCTCAGCCTGGACAAAGGCTGGAAGATACCATTGCAGCCTAGAGACAGTTACATGTCTCAGCCTGAGCAGAGGCTGGAACATACCATTGCAGCCTAGAGACAGTTACATGTCTCAGCCTGGGAAAAGGCTGGAAGATACCATTGCAGCCTAGAGACAGTTACATTTCTCAGCCTGGGCAGAGGCTGGAAGATACCATTGCAGCCTAGAGACAGTTACATCTCTCAGCCTGGGCAAAGGCTGGAAGATACCATTGCAGCCTAGAGGCAGTTACATTTCTCAGCCTGGACAAAGGCTGGAAGATACCATTGCAGCCTAGAGACTGTTACATCTCTCAGCCTTGACAAAGGCTGGAAGATACCATTGCAGCCTAGAGACAGTTACATGTCTCAGCCTGGACAAAGGCTGGAAGATGCCATTGCAGCCTAGAGACAGTTACATGTCTCAGCCTGGGCAGAGACTGGAAGATACCATTGCAGCCTAGAGACAGTTACATCTCTCAGCTAGGACAAAGGCTGGAAGATACCATTGCTGCCTAGAGACAGTTACATCTCTCAGCCTTTGCAATGGCTGGAAGATAGCATTGCAGCCTAGAGACAGTTACATGTCTCAGCCTGGTCAATGGCTGGAAGATATCATTGCAGCCTAGAGACAGTTACATCTCTCAGCCTGGGCAAAGGCTAGAAGATACCATTGCAGCCTAGAGACTGTTACATCTCTCAGTCTTGACAAAGGCTGGAAGATACCATTGCAGCCTAGAGACCGTTACATGTCTCAGCCTAAGAAAAGGCTGGAAGATACCATTGCAGCCTAGAGACAGTTACATGTCTCAGCCTGGGCAATGCTGGAAGATACCATTGCAGCCTAGAGACAGTTACATCTATCAGGCTGGCCAGAGGCTAGAAGATACCATTTCAGCCTAGAGACAGTTACATGTCTCAGCCTAAGAAAAGGCTGGAAGATACCATTGCAGCCTAGAGTCAGTTACATGTCTCAGCCGGGGCAGAGGCTTGAAGATACCATTGCAGCCTAGAGACAGTTACATGTCTCAGCCTGGGCAATGCTGGAAGATACCATTGCAGCCTAGAGACAGTTACATCTATCAGGCTGGCCAGAGGCTAGAAGATACCATTGCAGCCTAGAGATAGTTACATGTCTCAGCCTGGACAGAGTCTGGAAGATACCATTGCAGCCTAGAGATAGTTACATCTCTCAGCCTGGGCAATGCTGGAAGATACCATTGCAGCCTAGAGACAGTTTCATCTCTCAGCCTGGACAAAGGCTGGAAGATACCATTGCAGCCTAGAGACAGTTACATGTCTCAGCCCGGACAGAGGCTGGAAGATACCATTGCAGCCTAGAGACAGTTACATCTCTCTGCCTGGACAGAGGCTGGAAGATACCATTGCAGCCTAGAGACAGTTACATCTCTCAGCCTGGAGAAAGGCTGGAAGATACCATTGCAGCCTAGAGACAGTTACATGTCTCAGCCTGGGCAGAGGCCGGAAGATACCATTGCAGCCTAGAGACAGTTACATGTCTCAGCCTGGGCAGAGGCCGGAAGATACAATTGCAGCCTAGAGACAGTTACATGTCTCAGCCTGGGCAGAGGCTATAAGATACCATTGCAGCCTAGAGACAGTTACATGTCTCAGCCTGGGGAAAGGCTGGAAGATACCATTGCAGTCTAGAGACAGTTACATCTCTCAGCCTGGGCAGAGGCTAGAAGATACCATTGCAGCCTAGAGACTGTTTGGGAGGGATATGTAGGCTGGGAGGGATATGTAGCAGTATTAACGAAGTAGGTGAGACCACAGCCATTTCATTGCATAATAAAATACAATTTTGAAACATTGAAAAGCTGCACAATAATCAAAGCCGTGCAATATTACCTCATTTGAAATCAAAACTAAATGTAGCTAAATACATCAGATTTGGAACCTATAAGTCTATAAAACGGTAAAGCTTGGGAACAGTAATCCACTCCCAGGCCAACAAGACAGAATATATGAGCAGAGGGGCTGTTTCAATGCAGCGTGGCACTAGCTTAAACCAATCCTAGTGTATCAATAGCACTTCATAAAAGAGCTGCATTCCTTATTATCTGTGCTCTCCTTTTTATTTGTTTACATTTCACCAAGGAAATATACATTTGAGCCTAATTGAAGACATAAAGACCAAGCTTACCACCACTGCTGTGGGTATCCACATTTTTTAACTTGCAGTGACTGAACTGTTGGCCTGGGAGAACTACCAGTTTCATATAGGTTAGAATTCCAATATAAATGTTATATCTACCTTATCAGTGTCTATATTTAGTGAGTTTTCATATATTTTTTCAGGACAAGAAAAGTATCCATTCAATGGTATTTATAATATTTACAGTATGTGTATTGAAAAAGCAATGATTTATATAGCAGAGTATTTTTAGTAAAAACCAATTTATGGCATTTCTTTTACTGTAACACAACAACACTTGCACTTAAGTAGATTCTAACTGCTGGAGAAGGACTGTGTCAAAAGACCATGAGGTTGCTAGGAGACAATGAGAGCTGTGTGTTTCTCTAATTATTATTTCCAAGTAGCGCAAATCTAGTGGAAACGTAACCCTTTCTGTCATATCCATGCATATGGGCATACAGATGCTGCACCTAGTAAGTATTGCGTAAGTACTAATTGAATTGATTAATTTCCCCCTATATTTCTATAATAAAGGATATATTGGCTCCAGGGATGACCACTTTATGCCAGGATGTTTGCTATGGTTTTCATGCCATAAAGGCTTTAATATTTCTACCTGTAATTTTTATATAGCTGTATACAGGTATGGGACCTGTTATCCAGAATACTCTGGACCTGTGGTTTTCCAGATAAGGGGTCTTTCCGTAATTCAGATCTCCATACCTTAAGTCTACTAAACATTATTTAAACAGTAATTAAACCCAATAATATTGTTTTGGCTGCAATAAAGATTAATTATATCTTAGCTGGAATCAAGTACAAGGGACTGTTTTATTATTACAGAGAAAAAGGAAATACTTTTTAAAAAAGTGAATTATCTGATTTAAATGGAGTCTATGGGAGATTGCCTTTCCATAATTCGAAACTTTCTGGATAACGGGTTTCTGGATAACAGGTCCTATACCTGTACCAGACAATATTGAAATTCCAGTTATGCCATCCCCAGGACTCAATATCCCAAAGATGGCACTTTTTTTTCCTATAAATGCTCTGTTTTTGCTCCACAGCCCCCAAGAACTTGTAGGTCCAAGTTATTCTGGAGTACCCAAAGCTGGGTTGCTGCCAATTTTTCTCTATGAGATTATACAGCACCTGACTTTCTAAAGCACCCCATAGTGAGGCTAGAAAGTGCCATTAGCACAGTATTGGATACTAGGGATGACACAACAGAACTGTGTACTCACATCACTTTCCATACAGTCCAGGTGATCAGACTAAAGTAATCCTTTTTAAGGAAACAGCTCAGGAAAGGAATTACTATTAAACTTACTCCAATGCTAGCCATCCTCCTGGTCAGCATTAACTTACAGGTGTGCCCTTTTCTATGTACAGATGTCACTCTAGATAAAGCTTATTTTCTGTCTTTTTCCCCTGTCAATGTAAATTACCTACAGTATCAATGGCTGGTTAGTAAGCTGTTTGCCTAGGACTACTGAAAGTGGCACCAACTGACTATTTGGATCTCTGGCCCCCTGTGTCCTGTTAAAACTCCTTAACATCTTCTACTTTTCCTAAAAGCATTTTACCCACAAAGGATAAATTATAGGCACAACAAGCTGAAACTGTAAAGATCAACAGTCTTGCTTCTAGATTAGTCAGATTTCCCAGAGCTTCCTTCAAGAAATTAGAATTTTTCTGTAAAGAGACACCCAGTGAAGGGATACATAAAAATTGTAAGAAATACTCATGGCTATACTACAGGTGAAATAGTATAGCAGGAATGATGTGTAGAAATGAATGACATACAATGTGTGGAGAGAACATTTCCAGAGGATACATACTTGCTATGGCTTGTGTCTTCCCAAAGATTCCCCATAATTATTTCATCACACAAGGAAAAAATTGTCAAAATATCAAAGAGGAACTCCTGCTCCTTGGGTGATGAAATAATCATGGGAGTAGTAGGGGGCACTGGGATGTTTAGGCAGGGTGGAGGGGGGTATGGAATATATCATTTTAAAGATAAAATCCTTTATCACAAACCCTCTTTTGCTTTATGCAAATGCATAGTAAACAAAGGAAAGTCCTTACATATATGAACGGGAATTACTAAGATGCTTGATATTTTTATAGTTCTTTAAAGACAAAGAAAAATGAATTAAAATATATCACTCTGTACTAGAAGACCATTCAATTACTGTAACTGTTATGTACTGTGGGATTCCAAGTTAGAGCTCACGAAATTGGAATATATATATGTTTTTTTTTCTATGAAGTGCTATTCTGTAATAAGATTGAACTAGACTATCTGCAGAGAACTTCTTGCTAATTTGTCCCTGACGGAAGGTATGTCCTTGCACAGAAAATGGCAGGATTATGGCATCTGTTGCTACCCATTCTGTTTGCTTAGATCTGCCTGACAGTCTTCATGCCGCTGCCCTAATTAGTTGTGAATTCAGTTCTTGCGCTAGTGAAAGAAATCATATTTAACTCTCACCTGTGAATTTCCTACAGTTGTGTGTGACAAGGGAAAACCAAGACGCATGTACCCCATTGGCACAAAGAAATCCCCTGCAAAGTGTAAAAGCATCAAGGTGCTAATATCAAATTTATTTGGACTTTAACTGCCGCTGTGTACAATATTTTAATGATTATATAACATTTTGGGTATGATTACCTGTCCATTATAATGTCAGTTTTGTACATGGATAGGAACCCTGTCATACTACTTGTTTCCCTGGCAACCATTTTCCAGCTACATAAAGCATTTTTACCATGCAATTCAGTTCATACTTTATTTTACCAGAAATGCTATTTATATGATCTGGTTAAATAAGTAAGCAGGCAATAGAATGGATACAGTAAATGCTGTAATCGGATATTTTTCCATATAATAATACATTATCCTAGTTATAATATTATCACTTTCCCAGCTGATTTGTGCTCACAATAACTGCAGTATTTATTCTGTGTATTTTTTGTATAAAAATGTTCATTAGTTTTTTGAATCTCATTTGTGTTCTTTTTCTGCCCCTATGTGTTAAGTGCTAATAAAACTGAGTTACCAAACATCCATTATTAATTAGCATATATGCTTTCTTACACCTACAGTATAGATTAGGTTTAAGACAGTCTTGGTTCATTCCCACTTTGAAATCAAATATTGGCAATTTAGTCATAACCCAAAATTTGACAGGCAATGAGTGTTCGGCCCATATCTCACTATAACTTGGGCTTGGCTTATAGGTCTGTCTAATGGATAAAATAAGAATTCTCCACAAATCTCACTAATATAGGTCTTTAGGCTTCCCTAGCCCAGCTGCTGCTCTGCAACCCCCCCTGTCATATCGTCCCATAGTTTGTGACCCAATGTGATCAAACCTCACCACTCAGTGTGGCCCTGGTTAGGATCAAATAATGCTGATTAGCACTGAAAGTTGAAAAAGGTGCTTTTATTGAGCAGAATCACCCAAACAAATATTTTTCAGTTGATAACCACAATTTATATACTGTATATATATGCAACGACATTCATGCTGAAACTTTTATTACTTTTCTCATGTTTCAAAAAATACACGTGAGCAGGTTTAAGGTTGTAAATTGAAGCAAATCATAAAGATTAATAAATCTGCCCTTAAGAGTACAGCTGCATATGAAACACATTAGGGTTGAGTTAGGTGATTCTGCTCATTAAATGCACTTTTATTCACTTTGATCTAGAGTTCTAGCAATACCCTAGACATGCATGTTATTCTTTTTTATCAGTATTATAGTTTATTTACAAACCTTTCCTCTCTAGTATCAGTTTTCTATCTAAGTATTTCAGAGGCAGATCTGGTGTCTTATGGCGTCTGTTATTTTTGGTGGTTTCTTCGTATTACGCTGACTGTGCAGTTCCACTGTCTCACTGCCTTTGCCAAGTACACCATTGCCTAGATATTTTCTTACTATACCATGAATGATACAACATTGTTCCAAAAACGCCTAAGCACCCGTGCTATTTAGATCTTATACCCTTCCCTTACATTTAGCTCACAGTGAATGTTATACATTACATGTGGCTAGAAATGTCCATACCAAGTAATGTTTCGAGCTGCTTTATGTAACATTTCTCCAAAAACCCCACTAGTCCCGCCCATCTGTTCCACTTCCTGCTGATTCCGTTCCCACACTACACTGTAGGATAGGAACCAATCAGCTGCTAGGCTGACCTGATAGGGAACTGAAGCCTATCTTTGCTTGTGTGACTGCAGGGCTGTGATTGGGTTACTTTGTTACAAGTAAACCCAGTTTTTACATTTATGCAGTAGGGAGAGTTAGTGAAAGTCAAAGTATGTGCATTCATTGTGAGTTTTTTTTGTTTGCAGAAATTAAACATTCTAATTAAAATAATTTCTCAAAATGTTTTACAATTAACAGTCTGTTGTGTCTATAAAAGCATCAACACTGAGACAGAATTACCTCTAAGGAAAGACTGCCAAGTTCTCACTGCTGCACTTGGAACTCAGAACATTGAACCTCTGCTTTGAAACTGGACGCTCAGCACTGTCGGGAGCATTTCACTTTTAGTATTGCCATTTTTTCCTGGGATTTTGCCAAGCAAGGCAAAGCTGCCTTTCCTCATAGCAGAAACTCCCCGACTGCCAACTATTTGCCAACTATTTTTTTTAACCAAAATTGGAGTATGTTGCACCAACTATGCATTCCTCCATGGCAGTTTCACAATCTAATCTCCTTTGCCAAGTACACTATTCCCTAGAAATGTGCTGTCTATCTCACTGACTATACCAAGTGTGTTATTGTGAGAAGCTGCATCACTGTCTAATTGCCTTTGTCAAAGGTGTCATTGCCAAAAATAAGTGTGCGAAAGACATTGTCTGTGATAAATAATGCCTTGTCGCCAGGAAATGTGCTAAGTTATATCTTGTTTTCTGTGCCATGTATATGACTGCATAGAGCTGTGCTGTTTTCTTTTGTCTTTTATTGCACATTGCCCGATGTATAGTACAGTTCAGTGCCTATAGTCTCACTTCCAGTCCTAAGGTGTTTGTCAGGATCGGTCCTTAGTACCTTGCTGTTTGAACACTGTATTAGAGACTCTGTTGCTAAGCACTCTGCCTATTGCCTCACTGACAAATGCATACTTGGAGCTCTGCCAGATGCCCAGTTGCCAAGGGGTGTTGTATTGCTTTCTGTTTTCTATTCTGTTTATTTACTGTATAGAATTGCGGCTGGTGCCTTGCCTTGGCTCAGAGAAAGACTGATTAGGTATGGAGGGCAGCAAATCTGCCAGTGATGCCCAGCAACATCATGAGATGTTCAAATCAATTTCAGATAATGTTCAGTTTAGGCAGTATATAAACAGCAGTCAGAATTAAACAGAGAAGCAGGCAAGCAAAGGCTGGCAGAAATTAGAGGCTGGTCCAGGAGTCAAGGAAACCAATAGCTAGGTGTAAATAAGTTGCAGAATTGACTGTTACAAGTGACTGCAGATTAATAAAGAACCAAACAACAGATCACAGTGCTTAATCCTTTGCTTATTTAGGAAAAGTCAGATTGATTGGACAGATGTAATGCACTCACTGCATGGTCTCATGTCTGCTTAAAGGACCTAGTGCTGGGCAGAGAACACTGAGCAGTTCTTTATGGTACATATGGAGAATATGTGATTTATAGGTACCTATGTTATTATGATCTCTTTCATACATATACCTCTAGTGTATACCAATCACAGGTGGTAACTGCTACCAGGACCTACCCTATAACTATAGGTCTGAATGCCTCTATTACAGGCCACATCCTGAATGTGAGAAGTCAAAAGCTATATGCAACTTCATTTCCCTTAACCCAAACCAAAATAGGAAATAACACACAGAGGCCAGGACGTTATTCAAAGTGAGTGGCAAAAGGCAAAAATCAGTGGAACGTGCCATTTTTCCCAGACTGCAGTATATCTTACCACATTTTTTGCATCTTATACTACAAGTTAGAAATTGAAATCAGTTAAAAATAAAAATATTTAATTTGTTGCTGTAGGCAACTGCATTGGTGCAATTTAACAAGGTTTTTATGTTTTTACATTAGGATCTGGTTAGTGAATACCATATATCAACATGAATGAAGCCTGGTTTAACAAATTAAAGTTGCTGAAATATATATATATAGAAAGACAATAACATTGCCTGTGGTACTTTTTCACCCTGCTTACCGGATGATGAAACCTGTCCTTCATTCATGATGATTAACCCTGAGTGCTGTTATTAAAAAGACTAGGCCATTCTATTATTATCATCATCATTATTATTTATTTAAATATAACAAGTCAGTTACACAATGCTTTACAATAATTCACAAAATTTAAAGGGAACCTGTCACCCACATATAAAAAGTTGTGAAAAGAAATATTTCTTTTTAAATTAAACACAAAACCCAATTTGTTTTTATTAATACCATACCTGATATAAAAGTATTTAAAAAATCTCAGTTGTCAATCATATTTTGCCTATCCTGCCTCTATGATTTAGGCATAGAGGCAGGGCAGACAATTACTTTCATTTTTTATTCTGCACTTCCTCACACTTCTTAGGGTGACAAATCCCCCTTTAATAAATAAGGGTTACTTTATAGGAATATAAGAATACTCTACCCTCATAAATGTTCCTTTCTCATAGCCAATGGAAGGGGGCACACGTGGCTAATCTATTACATACCAGATAATAGAAATCTTCTCGTATACAGGCTTTCTTGCTAAGGCCTTGTTATTGATTTTATTTTTGTATTTGGGATAGATACATTCTTGCTTACTAGGCTGTCTCATCTCTTTTTATTCATAACTTTGTCCTGGCCTCGCACCATAGCCGTAACTTATGAATACATCTTTTGCGAAATGTCATTATAAATGTGACAGGCACTACCTGGGGTTTTGTAAAATTGTGATGATCTGTGTTGTTTGAAATGTACTGGGGAAAATGCTTTCTTCCAAGTTCTTCTGTTCTGTGATGTTGTTTGTTGGGACACATATTTAAACAAAGTAATTGTTACAGAAAATCTTGTTGTAATCATACACAATGATAGGTTTTTTTTTTTTGGTTTTTCATTCTTATGAGGAATGTAAAAGCCCAGATTGCCACTAGGAACATCATTTTGATAATATTACATACAGTACAGTTGGAAGTTCTGGTTGTTAATCATACACACATATATATATACACAGTCATATGAAAAAGTTTGGGAACCCTTACTCCACTTTAATTTCCCAGGAAAATCTGAGTACTGGGGTGTTTTCTGAACAAAGATTTTTAAAGAAGCAGTATTTAGTTGTATGAAGTTAAATCAAATGTGAAAAACTGGCTGTGCAAAAATTTGAGTACCCTTGTAATTTTGCTAATTTGAATGCATGTAACTGCTCAGTAGTAGCTTGTTAAGCCTTGAACTTCATAGGCAGGTGTATCCAACCATGAGAAACGGTATTTAAGATGGCCAACTGCAAGTTGTGCTTCTGTTTGACTCTCCTCTAAAGAGTGGCAGCATGGGATCCTCAAAGCAACTCCTAAAACATCTGAAAACAAAGATTGTTTAGTATCATGTGTAGGGGTTTACCAAAAATGGGCCCTTAGGACAGGAACCCCTAGGACAGGCCACAGGGTGGTGATAGTAAACAGGGACACTGGGATGACTGGGTGGTTAAACAGTTAACAGGGTGTATACCTGCAGTTCGGGATTTGGCCACAGGGTGGTGCATAGGCCCATATAAGGGGATGCAGCCATGTGCTGAGGGTCAGACATTTTAGCCCAGGGGCTGCTCAGGTAGTGTGCTCCCCTGGCACAGTTTAGATAGTAGTTCTATAATAGGTCGCTCTAGGAGTGATATGTAGGACACCAGGAGTTTAGAATGGGCGGACATTGCCCCTCCAGGAGTGGAAGCGAGGTTAAGACCTCCCGGCATTACATCAGCCGGAGTGCAGGGCCATAAGTGGTTAGGTAGGTGGACAAGGTCACCGCTAGCCCAGGAGGCTGTATCTGAGGGGGCTTAGGCGTGAGTACCGGGGTGGGCTGCCTGTGGTGATGCTGCCTAGCGCGAGTACCGGGAAGGGCCCCAAGAGGGGGTGCCTTCTGACGTGAGTACCGGGGAGATCACCTAGAAGGAGACACTTGGCGTGAGTACCGTGAGTTGCCCAACAGGAGAAAGCACTCAATGAGTAGTGAGGAGATAAAGCCCTGCATGCTGTGTGAATTAATATATGCCACTCCTGGAGAGGTCCTGCCCTAATAAACGATTCATCTTCTTCATCATACTCCGTGTGTATCTGACTATTTCCTGCACAAGGATCACCTACCTGCCGGTAAGCTACTACCCCAGGGAGGGGCAAGGTACTGGGGGCTGTGTGTGGATCCAAGGCAGAGGTACTAGAGACTGTTAAGTTCCCAGGGGGTGGATTATAGTTCCACAACATCATCCCTGGGTGGAGGCACGCCTTTAAGGGAGAAATCCTTATTAACCCCCATAGTAAGCGGGGGCTCAGGACTCCTGTAGCGCCAAGAACCAGTAATCAGCAGGTAGCAGCACAAGAATCATTCTAAAGTGGGCTACATTTGGAGGCACTGCTGAGATCCGTTTGGGAACCGTTTAGAAGAAAGGGCCCTAAAGGAATTGAGGCCTAGCGTAACTACAGTACCCTACTTCCGACCGGGCTAGATTTGGGCAACCCCTGATCCGCATCCCAAGAGGGGAGTTGGCGCGAAAGAGGAGCAGGGAAGGCTCCTGGCCAATAGGATTGCAGAGAGTTGGCGCCAAGAGAGCCTAGGAAGACTCGCAAGAAAGAGGCGGGCCAGGGGGTGGCGTGTAGTTGACGTGTCAAGTGACCGCCCCGTGAGGGACTGCGGCCAATAAGAGACAATTGAAAGTGCGCCAAGAGCTGAGCAGGGGCGTGACAATGAGCGTCGACGTCATGGCAGCCATCTTGGGAAATTCCCAGACCGCATCTAGTGAGAGACGCGTGTGGGACTGGCTGCTACACTACTTCCCAGCTATGTCTGCTAAGAGTGCAAGTGGTAGCGCGGGCCTAGAGTCCCTACCTGAACCGCAGTTTGCCTATGATGAGGGTTTCCGGTACGTGTGGCTGGGCCTGTTTGCTGAAAAGATCACTCCACAGGGTGACCCATCCATGGTACCGCTGTGTGGGGAATGCGGAGCAGAGGCAGTACCAATGTTGGGTACCCTTCTCAAGGAGAGACTCACTTTCTCAAGTACAGAGACTGTTGGTGGCTAAAGAGAGAGAGCCAAGACCGCAGCCAACCGGCTGGTTGGGAGTGAGGAGTCTGCAGTTTATCCCAGAGTGGGAAAGTTTTAAGTTAGCCCAGGAGGGCTCTTTGTGCTAAAAGTGCCACCGGCTGGTGGAGGAGAGCCCAAGGTGGGAGCACCTTGGGACCTGGACTCCCTCAAGGAGGAGGGGAGGGCCAGGAAAAAGAAAAAGTTGCCTTTATTGTCTTTGATGTAAAATAAAGAATATGTTTGATTTTTGGGCAAATAAATTGTCCGGTTCTTTTTGAGTGTGAAATGTCTAAGGGACAGAGACTCTTGTGGGGACTTTCACAAAGACTTGGAGGGTGGGGATTTTGTTTTCTCTCACTTTTCCTTTCCAGTTCATCCATTGTACCCTGGCAGTCTCCTGGAGGAGCTGTGAAGCGTGATGTTAACAACATGGTAAATGTAATGTATTTGGTAGAATGTGTGTCAGCCAGGAGGTGACAATTTTCTTGTAGGGGGAGAATGTAGGGGTTTACCAAAAATGGGCCCTTAGGACAGGAACCCCTAGGACAGGCCACAGGGTGGTGATAGTAAACAGGGACACTGGGATGACTGGGTGGTTAAACAGTTAACAGGGTGTATACCTGCAGTTCGGGATTTGGCCACAGGGTGGTGCATAGGCCCATATAAGGGGATGCAGCCATGTGCTGAGGGTCAGACATTTTAGCCCAGGGGCTGCTCAGGTAGTGTGCTCCCCTGGCACAGTTTAGATAGTAGTTCTATAATAGGTCGCTCTAGGAGTGATATGTAGGACACCAGGAGTTTAGAATGGGCGGACATTGCCCCTCCAGGAGTGGAAGCGAGGTTAAGACCTCCCGGCATTACATCAGCCGGAGTGCAGGGCCATAAGTGGTTAGGTAGGTGGACAAGGTCACCGCTAGCCCAGGAGGCTGTATCTGAGGGGGCTTAGGCGTGAGTACCGGGGTGGGCTGCCTGTGGTGATGCTGCCTAGCGCGAGTACCGGGAAGGGCCCCAAGAGGGGGTGCCTTCTGACGTGAGTACCGGGGAGATCACCTAGAAGGAGACACTTGGCGTGAGTACCGTGAGTTGCCCAACAGGAGAAAGCACTCAATGAGTAGTGAGGAGATAAAGCCCTGCATGCTGTGTGAATTAATATATGCCACTCCTGGAGAGGTCCTGCCCTAATAAACGATTCATCTTCTTCATCATACTCCGTGTGTATCTGACTATTTCCTGCACAAGGATCACCTACCTGCCGGTAAGCTACTACCCCAGGGAGGGGCAAGGTACTGGGGGCTGTGTGTGGATCCAAGGCAGAGGTACTAGAGACTGTTAAGTTCCCAGGGGGTGGATTATAGTTCCACAACATCATCCCTGGGTGGAGGCACGCCTTTAAGGGAGAAATCCTTATTAACCCCCATAGTAAGCGGGGGCTCAGGACTCCTGTAGCGCCAAGAACCAGTAATCAGCAGGTAGCAGCACAGAATAACCAAAAGTGGGCTACACATGGTTTAGGGGAAGGCTACAGAAAGCTATCTCAGAGGTTTAAACTTTTTTAACTGTAAAGAATGTAATCAGGAAATGGAAGGCCACAGGCACAGTTGCTGTAAAACCCAGGTCTGGCAGGCCAAGAAAAATACAGGAGCGGCATATGCAGAGGATTGTAAGAATGGTTATATACAACCCAAAGATCACCAAACACCTGCAAGAACATCTTGCTGCAGATGGTTATCTGTACATCGTTCTACAATTCAGTGCAATTTGCACAAAGAACATCTGTATGGCAGGGTGATGAGAAAGAAGCCCTTTCTGCACTAACGCAACACGTTGCTTGTTGTGTCCAAAAGCTAATTTAGACAAGCCACAGTCATTTTGGAACAAAGTGCTTTGGACTGATGAGACAAAAATTGAGTTATTTGGTCATAACAAAAGCACTTTGCATGGCGGAAGACGAACACTGCATTCCAAGAAAAACACCTGCTACCTAGTGTCAAATTTGGTGGAGGTTCCATCATGCTGTGGGGCTGTGAGGCTAGTTCAGGGACTGGGGCCATTGTTAAAGTCGACGGTCAACCCAATATCAACAAATTCTACAGGATAATGTTCAAGCATCAGTCACAAAGTTACACAGGGGTTGGATATTCATACAAGACAATGACCCTAAACACTGTTGGAAATCTACAAAGGCATTTATACAGGGGAAGAAGTACAATACTCTGGAATGGCCGTCACAGTCCCCCGACTTGAACATCATCAAAAATCTATGGGATGATTTGAAGCAGGCTGTCCATGCTCAGCAGCCATCAAATTTAGCGGAACTGTAGAGATTTTGTATGGACGAATGGTCAAAAATACCGCCATCCAGAATCCTGGACACTCATCATAGGCTATAGGAGGCATCTAGAGGTTGTTACATTTGCTAAAGGAGGCTCAACTAAGTACTGTAATATCTCAGTTGGGGTGCCCAAATGTATGCACCTGTCTAATTTTGTTATGATGCATACTGCATATTTTCTGTTAATCCAGTAAACTTTATGTCACTGCTGAAATACTACTGTTTCTACAAGGCATGTTATATATTCAAAGGAAGTTGCTACTTTGAAAGGTCAGCCAATGATAAACAAAATTCCAAAGAATTAGGAGGGGTTCCCAAACGTTTCATATGACTGTATCTAAACATATATTTATATGTAGGGATCCCCAAAATCTGGGTCCCCTAGGGTGGTTGTCCCCAGGCTAGGCCCCAGGGAGGGTAACACTTTAGTAGTGGGACACCTTGGGTGGTTGGCACTATAAGGGTTAACAGGGAGTTAACTTCCCTGCAGTTCAATAGTAGGCCACAGGGTGCACACAGTATATAAAGCTGTGCAGCCATGTGCCTGCAGGTCTTTCAGCCTGGGACCCCTCTTGGATAAGAGGTATACCACAGGTTAGCATTAGACAGTTAGAGAGTTGTTATAGACCACTCTAGGAGTGGGAGACAGGTTATCTAGTTGGGCAGCGTGGCCCCGACAGGAGGTGTAATGGATTAAGATCCACCAGCATTCATAGCTGGAGTCAGGGTATAAGTGCTAAGTGTAGGAGATTTGCCTAATCCAGGGGTATCTAAGTGGAAGTACCGGGGTGAGGTCTGCTGAGGGGGTGTCCGCTTGGCGGGAGTACCGGGAAGTGCCCTAGAGAGGGGCTTCTGGCGAGAAGTACCGGAGGGAACCCCTAAAGGGAATCATCTGGCGTGTAGTACTGCTAATATCCTGTGGAGAGAGGGTCTCTTAAGGAAGAGGGAGTATACCCTGACTGCCTCTTTGCTCCTGTATGCAACCTGCCTGTCTAATACATCTGTACAATAAATAAGTTCCACTGGTTAAACATCAATCCAGTGTCCTGTCTCTGCATATCCGGAGGATCCACCTGCCTGGTAAGCAACTACCCCAGGGAGGGGGCAAGGTGCCAGGAGTGTTGGGAGTCCTCACACTGCAGTACAGTATTAGGTCCCAGGAGGGGAGTTATAGTTCATTCTATCCCTATCCTGGGTGGAGGCACGCCAAAGTATAAAGGAATAGCTGTTCCCCAAAGTAAGCGGGGCTCAGGACTTCTGGAAAGCGCCAAGTATAGTGAAAGATTAGCAGGTAGTGCCACATCTATTTATAAAGTGGGCTACATATATATGGATCATGTCCCAACTTATAGTACTGATGCACATTCTGGGAATCCCAGGAAGGCTGTGGCCACAGATTATCAGAAATGTCCATCCCACTGTCGCCCTTGGCAGCTCTTCCAAGCACTACCTGGCTGCCATAAATGGTTAGTGGCACACTGGGTGGTATAGATCAATAGAGGTGGCAATGAGCTGCACAAAAAGAAAATCTTATTTCCTTCTAGGAAATAAGTAAATCCAGAAAGCTAAAAAGGCGAGTGAGCAGGAATTTGAATTTCATTTAATGTGATCCCTTCTGTCCACTCACAGTGCAGACATACTGTGAGGACCTTCATCAGCACCCCTCCTTCATCATTACCTTCATCAGGACCCCTTTTACTCTACTGCCCCCAGCAGTCAGAGTTTGCTTCTGCTATTGTTAAAGTAGTGAGTGACGAATTTTCTAACTACTGTAGCGTGGATTAAGAATATTTGCTAGATGGCCATCACTGATATAAATTGTTATGACTAACAACTCCCAAAAAAATCTAATAAGGTGCAATTTGTACTTTCACTAAGGGCAACAGGTGCATTGGCTGAGACAATAAACCAAGCAAAGCCAGACCTATATTGCTATCTCCCATTTACTGCTGTATTTCCTAGAAAACCTGTGTGCGTGTATTGATTAAAAGTAATCATTATATGTACCGAGCGGGATGCTGTCCTCAGCCTACAGTAATATCTTAAATATGCATATTCTTCAAAGGGCACAGTAACAAAATATACATCTGGCGTTGGTGCAATTTCAGAAAAGTGCTGTGCAATTAATGTATAATTCAAATACAAGAATGTTTTACTTACTAGCCCTCATATGGCTTTTTGTTCTTCTTGAGAACTTACTGGCAAGCTTTCAGTGTAAAAGCATTTCCAATAATATACCAACACCACATTTATTTCTATTCAAATGTAATATCCCCCCCTTCAAAAGAAATAAGGCTCTTAGAATGCTTATTGATTCTTTTACTCATAATCCATAATCCAAATATTTGGATGTTATTTTTCTTTAGATACACTTGATTTATCATATTTTTGTGCCTTTAAAAAAAGATGTGTTTTTCTGTATGGTTATATTACATAGACTATTTAGGGTTTGTGTAGACAGTAATAGTCTGTAACAATTTGCAATATGGTTTCTAGGGTCTTCTTTACCCTAGCAACCAAGCAGTGTTTTAAATGAGAGACTGGAATATGCAGGGGTGGGCCAAGCCGACCGGGCGCCCTAGGCAACCCGGTCGGCCAACTCCACCCACCTCCCCGCCCCCCCCCGAACGGCGCATGCGCGCCAAAGCACAGGAGGAGGTGCAGGGGGGGGCAGTGCGATTAGATCAGTCATTGCCTCCGCCGCTAATGACAAGTGGTGGAGGCAATGACAAAGTAGCACTAGGGGTAGGCAGGAGAGGCTCCTGCCTGGCGCCCCTCAATCGTTGCACCCTAGGCAGCTGCCTCTTCTGCCTACCCCTAGTTCCGGCCCTGGGAATATGAATAGGAGCAGAACTGAATAGAAAGATAAGTTATAAAAAGTAACATAGTAACATAATAACATAGTAAGTTGGGTTGAAAAAAGACATATGTCCATCACGTTCAACCATAATGCCTATATATAACCTGCCTAACTACTAGTTGATCCAGAGGAAGGCAAAAAAAACCCCATCTGAAGCCTCTCTAATTTGCCGCAGAGGGGAAAAAATTCCCTCCTGGCCCCAAGATGGCAATCGGATCAGTCCCTGGATCAACTTGTACTTGTAGAGAACCTGGAAAACAATCATGAGATGACGTCAACCATTCTCCCAGAAAAGGATCTCCTTGTTTGGTTATATCCGGCTTTACATTTCCATTTAAAACTATTAACTTTTTTTTATATTGTTGTAATTAATAGCAAATAGATGTCTGTGTAGAGAGCTGTAGGTGAAATGTACCTTTATTATAGTATTTGATGTACACAGCCAGTAAAAGGTTGTCTAAGAAATAGATTTAATGCCTGACAGAAAGATTATATTAAGTATATTAATTGTATTGAATTTCGGTACTGAATTAGCTTAATTATTAAGCATTTACAGCTCAACTGTAATTTAAAAGCTCTCTACAGTACAGCTAATGTACACTAAACATTACCTTAATATTCTGAACATTATCTTCCAGTCATAACAGTTTGTTAACTATAATCATGGCAACAACCAAATGGGCCTGGAGGGTAAAGAACTGAAACAAAAACAAAGCAAGAAGAAAATGTCAGGTATATCATCTATTTAACTGGGTGAGGGATCTTTTTAATTTTAGTGACTTGTTTTTGAAGGTGACAAATGATAAACAGACTTTTATTGGGGTCAATACAGGTCAACAAATATCTTTTTATTTAGATTGGGGCACATGGGGAGGATTATTTATGAATTTTTGAATTTGTGAGTTGGGAAGGCCCATTTGTCAACATTCAGATTTTAGTGGTTTTAGAGGTTTTTGCCATCACAACTAAAAAATGTCATAAATTTCAAAAGAATCAAATTGAAAAAGCGCATAAATCTTGCCTAGGACACTCCCACTGACGCCTACATAAGTTTTACATTGAGTTCTTCAACATTTTAGTTTTGGAAAGTATCAAGTGAGTTTGGGAGTATTGGGGTATCCCACCACAAATAAGGTGTCAAGCAGAGTTTCAAACCTAAGACCTTAAATGCTTCGCTAAAGGAGTTAATTATAAGCAGTTACTCTACCTTTCCCTTATTCGCCTCCAGGTATTGATTTGGCAAGTCCAAGGTATTTATGGCTGGGGGAATTTTCAGTGGCAGAGAAAAGCTGCTGTAAGAATCTAACTCCAGTGCTGGTAGTCAGGCTAAGGTCAAGGTCAGCTAGCACAAAGTAGCACAGCCCAAATAATAGCAGCAGGACATAAGTAATAGGAGCAGCAGCAGATACAGTCCAGACAGACAGTTCACCAGGAAAGGCATCTGGACAGACAAACAGTGGAGTTACTATTAATATCAGATATTGTAAGCACCCAAGGAGAAGAAGCCGATGACAATAAAACAGTTATACAGGTAAGACAAATATAGACAGAGTTTCACAAACTGTTATGTATAGAGGGTGAGCATACACAAAGTTATGTTATATAGATAATGTGTACTTACAGTATATGATGTGTATGGTATGTGCTCATTGAGCCTCTTTTTTCCAAAAATTGTTGGATGGTTGCAGGTACTTGTCAACATGAACAAGACTAAAGCTAGACATGGGACTGACCAAGTAGATGTAAAAGTGGGGCTTGATAGATTTGTTGTGGGAATGTGGCATGGGGCTTGAATTGACCATCATCACTAGTTATTTACTATATATAGTTCACCTGTTCACACCTCAGACAGACTGTAGGAGCAGTCAGGGCTGGAACTAGGTGTAGACAGAAGAGGCACATGCGACAATGGTGGGGATTGCTATGCACGTACCCCTTCTGCTTGCCTACCCTGTGTTCCGGCCCTTCTATGTCATGTAGCCTGAAGTGGGTGCGGTATGAAAAAGAGGAGTGGTGAAACCTATCTTTCATTATCAGCCCTCCACCATGTAGGCCAGAAAAATTCCAGCTCCCTCTTTCCCTCATATAGTTTCCATTGGGGTGAGGGGACATACATGCAAAATTGCTAACTATTTACAGCTCAGTAAGTATTGATTTGTTGATTGATTGCCACTGATTGTGAAAACTCCCAGCATTTTATTTAACACAACAAATTTGCAATTGATTGACAGGGTCCTTTATAGTAGGTAACACAATTAATACTTTGGGAGCCTGTACCTTTTACTACCAGACCCATTTTTTATTGCTGTTACCTAGCAACTGCAAATACCTGCTAGTTGGGAGCTGTCAAATGAGCTTTGTAATAAGCCAGATTCCATCTGTAGAGGCACAATATACAGTAGCAGTGTACCATCATAAGTACATCTTTAGCATCATTTCTCCCAGCTTCTATTAGCAAATATTGAAATTCTTATATAAAAATTAGCAGATCCTCATGCTGCCTTTAATGTGGCTTAGATACCTTTGTGCTTATTAGAGTGACCATAATATCCTGGATATCAATTATTTATTTTATTCATAAGGTCTAAAACCAATCAAGTGAAAAAGTTCTGTAAAGGTTAAAGGAATGGATTTTCATTATCTGACATAATTAGCAAATGGGCTTCACTGAGTCAATTTAATGAGTACTTTTCTATTTAATAACCCACTGGTTGGTATAAACAGAACTGTCCAATATTTCCATATAGTCATTGCCAATGGCAGGTTTGTACAGGTGTCTTTAGAATGGATATAAGCAAAGTTGGGTCTCATTTCTAAAAGCAAGAAGCACCAATTAGTATTCTTCCCAAAAGGCACATATTTATTATCGGCAGTAGAACTGGCCAACTTATAACCATTAGGCTGGTGTTAAACTAATTTTACCAGGGCCCACTCACATTTAAAAGTTTTAGACTGGACAATACCACCCCTTTATATCTAGATAGGAGGGGTGTTAAAACAAATGGCAAGTTCATCTGTTAAATTTACAGGTACTAGGCTAGGCTTGGGTAACTGTTCCAAACCATATTATTCCATTCAAATCATGAAAAGGCTGCATATTTGTTACTGCTGTATATTGCAAAGTTGCTTAAAATTATGTTTACTTTTCAAAAAGCTTAAGTTGTGTTTGGGCGGAGTAGTTCTTTAAGGTACAAGGCCAGCCTGAGTTTGCAATAAGGAGGAATCCATCAGTAACTAGTTATTTATTAACTACAAGGCTGCCTGTGGCTCTCTCTTAATTGCTGCCTTTTGTAAAAAAAAAAACACCAAGAAATGAAATCACAGAAGAAAAGAGTTGGAGTTCTATGCTGCCTGAGATCACAAAACAGGTTAACGTACCGCAAATGTCTCACCCATGGAAGGGGTGCAGCAGCAGCAGCCATGTTTCAATTATTTTATTTAATAATCCAACTTATGATAAACCTTTACAGTGTAGAAATGTACACACTACATACATCTATATACAGTACTTTGCTGCAGTGACACAAAAGGGCACCAAAGCACCAATATTTTCACACACCCCCCCCAAAGAAAAAAAAATCTCTTCAAGTTTCTATAGTCAATTATAAATCCTGCATGGTCACTTCCTTAAAGATGCTTTGGATCGATGTCCGGAGTTACAAGGCAGAATGAAACAAAATTGCTATGGTTTCGGGAGTATACATGGCTTGTAAAATGCCAAAGAGTATAGGATAAAGCCCTCGGAACCAAGGAGCAAACACAAAGTCCAAAAAGATTAATTTTAAATAAGAAATCCTGTAACTCCAACATACTTATTATAAAATGAAAAACATGTATTCAAATCCTTATATTAAAAGAAATGCATACATGCAGACCCCATAATGCTCTGCCTTGTATCACGGGGTCTGTATGCAGTATATCATTTAATATAATGTTTTAGATAATTTTTTTTCTCTTTTTTTTTTTTACATTTTTTATGAAGTACTGTATGTTGGAGTCCTAGGATATCATTAATTTTTTGGGACAAGGCAGAATGAGACTCATTTTCCCTAGCCCTGCATTAGAGGAAAAGAAACATTAGGGATAAAATACCAACATTGAGAGTGTTAAAAAAGCAAAATTCTCTGTCATATGAAAAATGCTCTTAATATTAGAATGTATATATGTATATAAATATATGTGGACTGATTCATACACTGACAGAGGTATAAATAGCACTTTCTGTTCCCTGGGTAAGATATGCAGATTGCTTTGTCTGAGGCTAACATCACCTGCTGAGCAGCTGTTCTTATGCAGTGAGTAGTATAGCATGAGGAGGAATGTGTGGCCATGAATAATAAGGTGTGCATTGGATTCATATGGCACCATAGCCTTCTAACCTCCACACAATCTCCATGCAACATTTGCAAATATATCTTCCCTTCCTCTGAATCATACTGCCCTAATTGCTCTTTCTTGACCATTTTAAACCACAATCCCATCTCAGTTCTGCGCTGCATACGGCTGCCTATAGAGGGAGCAGCTGGGTCATTTAGGTGTTCTAAATTAGAGGTCTCCCTTCCCATCAATGAATGTGGCCCTACTACTAACCAAACCTGCATCTGAATTATCTGGCTGCTCTCTTTACAGGCATATCAGGTAGCAGCAGCATGCATTGCATACAGATGGATTCCCCTGCAGGGTTCTCCGCCCAGTGTTCTGTGCATCAGTTACAGTAGAGCAAATGCTCTCTCCATTGAGTCTCCATCCTCTTTCTATAGTCCATAACTGTCTGTCAGATAGCAGAATGGCTGCAGCAATGTGTTGTTAAAGCATTTATTATTTGTTTTGCCAGCTACATCAATACCAATTATTATTAACGTGTTCTTTGCTATTGCACACCAGGGTAAGGAAAGAGTTATTCAAGATATTCCCATTTGAATCTTGATTTAATTACACTGCAGCCAGAGCTCTAGCTTACAGTACATCAATGAAAAGAAGACAGGCTGGTGGCTTAAATACTACATTATATTGTAATGAACTGCACTTGCTCAGTTTTATATAGCATCACATATACTGAAGATAATATAGATATTAAATTATGATATGGATAAATAGTTTACTGGGCATCCTGGACACTGTGTTCAGCATAACGTTTCTTTATATTTTATGATATGGTTGTATGATTGTGCATTGCAGACATATGTAACCATTTTTGTATGGCACCCAGATGGGAACAGATGCAAGATTCTGTTTTTCATTGTATTTTGTTGTATTGGAGGACACTAACCTTTTAATGTAGGTTTTAGCCCTGTTAGTCTGTTATGTCATTTTCTTTGCTAATACTATAACAATGAATCAAAGTAAGAAATATATATATACAGTATAATATATATATATATAGGTAGATATAGTATTGTCTTTGTACAGGAATAGCTGTGTCAGTAAAACTTCTTTTTCTTATGAAACTTCTGAGTGTGCAGATCTCTAGTTGTTATAAATTAATTATACATACAATGGAATACCTTGCCCTTTGGATTTGGTACATATATGAATCCACAGCCCAGTTTTTAAGGGGAGCAGCACTGCTACTGTTTGGATACTGTAAGTGCATTTAGCTATATATATACCTACTCTAGATCATTTTTGTACATAATATCAGGATCTGGTGCTGTATTATATAGTATTTAGCTAAAGAATAAACTCCAGTCACAGGGCAGGTTCACATACATTGTCATACCTCCCAACATTTGAAAAATGAAAAAAGGGACAAAAAAGCAATTTTTTTGACCACGCACACTTTTGTGGCCATGCCCCCAATTACCACACCCCATTTTTTTTTAAAAATACTCCTTTTATATAGATGAAATGGCGGGATCAGACGCAAATGTGCTATACCCTCATACTGAACGACCTAAGGAAAACAATATAGCAACTCCTACATTAAAATACAAATATAAAGAGAAGGCAGTCAGTTATAAGTACCTTAACTACTGTATGTACCAGTTTTGCCCCCCCATACACAGTAGCCCCCCATACACAGTAGCCCCCCCATACACAGTAGTCCCCCATACACAGTAGTCCCCCATACACAGTAGCCCCCATACACAGTAGCCCCCATACACAGTAGCCCCCATACACAGTGCACCCATACACAGTAGCCCCCATACACAGTACCCCCCATAGGAGCTCCGCCTTCGTCTGTGGCTTCTCTCTTTATGCGGCTCCTTGTGCGGCGGTGCCAGGCCCTTTTATAAGGTTGCGCCCCGTGCGTAATGACGTCACACGTATGCGCTGCACAAGGAGAGGCATAACAAGCAAATCCGCAGGAGAAGTCGGAACGTCCGGCTCCAGCCAGCGCATCCCGCTGTGCTGGATAGTTCAATGAATGTCCTGCAATGCGGGACATTCATGGAACTATCCGGGACAGCGGGATGCGCCATAAAAATCGGGACTGTCCCACGAAAAGTGGGACAGTTGGGGGGTATGCATTGTGTTTAAGCTCTTCTGTTTGTAAGGAGGTGCCCTCTTGACTTCCTTTCAGTTCAGGGCATTAAAGTGCAAAAGAATAGAAGCCTGGCATTTACTTTAGTCTTTCACTTTTTAGCACTGATGGCCACAGATTTTATGTTATTTAATAATATTGTGCTGAATTTTAATCTGACCACAGCTCAGTTTAGGGACATGGTGCCTCAGGTCATCTTAGGGTGCCAATTTCATTCCTATAAGAAAAGCAGGGATATCAAGGAATTTCAGAAGTAATTGGGATCTGCTGTTTTTTAGGTATCCTACACCCTAGAGTCAATAAAAATTACTGTGCATAGGTAAATACTGTTTAAATCCAGGTTGTCAAAGAACAGAACATATATATATATATTAGTTTTTGTATATATGAATTTTAAGGTAAATATCCTCGTTAGTATTATTTACATTTGCGATTTAAAGCTCAATATCAGGGACAGTAGAAGGGGCTGCCCAGCACCCTGTCCTTTACCCAGAGAAAAGCAGACAGCAGACATTATTCATTTAATCCCTATCTTATCTTATAAATAATTTTATGTGCAAACAATATCCCCAACATCCCTGTTTAATTTACTGAATTTGTTTTATCGCCATCAAATTTATATTCATTATCATCTAAGAAGTTTCTTGTCTGAGAGAGTACAAATGCTACTGCAGTAATTGTGCACCTGCATGTCTGAGTTCACAGAAATGTGAATTAAACATTATACTGTGCACATAATACATGTCTTGCTCTCCATACACTTGTCTGACCTCTTTTCTGTTGGTTGCTGTAGTCCCTCTGCTTTCCACAGTGGGTGATCAACAGATTCTCTGGAAAGCCCCAGAATCGACCACTTCACAAAGTAACAAGGTGAAGGAAGGGTTGGATCACTCTGTGAGGCTAAGGGGTGGGGAGTTGGTCCCTGCAGCACAGACATCTTTACAAACTGCTAAAAAAAAATAGATTTATTTTTGGCAGTTCAGATAGTGTTTATGTAACTTTTCTACATAAGCCCAACTGAATAAGTTCTTTAAAAAGCTAAGAAAATATTACTGTATATAGAGCCTAATAACTTCATGATCCTTCTCCCTCCCACCTTACTAAATGGGTGATGGAAAACAAATTGTTAGTTCCTAATTAACTCCTCCTATTTAGCATTAAGCTAAATAATACATGTTATTTACAACTTGTTAAATTCCCAGGATAACAGTTGATAGAGCTCTGCACCCAGTTTCAATAGAATGCTATCCTGCATGCAAAACCCTTTATCTATAAAACAAAATACGATTGAAAATGAGAGGTGTCAGAATTTCACTTGAGAATGATATTTATAATGGGTTAAAAGCTGCACAGGCTACATGGAATGCACAAATGTAACATCCACTCCCAAGAAGTTAAGTGACATTTTGAGAAATCGCAAATGTTATTCATTGAGGGGAAACACAAGCGATAAACCACATGGAGCAGATTCTGAGCAATATAACCTACCAACTTTGTGACTGTGGCATGTAAATTGTCTACCATAATGATCTTGAGATCTCACCGATTTGTAACAGCACCCAATGTACAGTTATGGTTAAAGATGTCTGCATAGGATCTGTTCCATAGTCATAGCCTGTGGAAAAGGTTGGAGCCTTGGCAGAACAGGTGAGAGAAATAGAATTGCAATGATGGCTTAGCCTTCCATACAGAACATATAGCTCCTCCCATTTTAAACCCCATATGGTTGCATAAATGCCTTTAGCTTTTTTACAGTTATTACAGTGGTAATAATTCCAGCAATGTCGCACAAAACATATTTGCCACTTTCCGTTTTAACTTCATTTTGTTTATGTCACATTTCATTGTTCATGTATGGAGGTGGGGTTTTTGCTATAGTAATGAAGAGCATTCTTGCAGAGAACTATAACCGTGAATGTTCTGCCAGGCCTAGACAATCCAGCCTTTTGTTCCTGTATAGCAAGTTCTTGGAAACCCAGAGATTCCTGGGTGGCTCTGTATCTTTATAATCATCTGCAAAGATGCCGGTAGCACAAAGGGTGACCTTTCTTTTGATTGTGCTGAATATTAGCATTCCCACCTAGGGTTGGGCCTACAGTTCAGGGAATCACTGATTGTTAAGTGTGCAGAGAATTATCACACCAGATCTTAAATGCAGATATGAAACAGGCATGTTAGCATGTCTTTAGCCCTCTCACTTTTTAAAACATGTTGTCGTACTGTACTCACCGTACCCCAGCAGTGGGGTTTTTTGGTTTAATTAATCAAATTACATTCTACTAAAATGAGCTTTTGTATAATCAAGCAATGACTGATTGCAATGTTATAGAAGTAATCACAATATTTTCCATGATCACTAATAAAACCCCTACCCATCTTAGGATTGTTTGCACCTTACATTCAATTTAGAGACATTTGAAATCAGGCGGCTGTGCTTCCACCACTCTCCATATGTACTCATACAAAAAGGAAGAGCGCTGTGAGAACACAATTGTTAAATCTTATAAAATTAAATCTTATAGAATTACACAAAATTATATAATTATATGTGTGTGCAACTTGTGTCCCCAGAAATCTATTCTGCCATTGTCAAGAGTTTGCTCTGCATAAGCCTGTTTGTCACAACACTGAGGCAAATAAAAGTTCTTATGATTCTGTTTAGGTTAATAGGAGACACAAGTGAGGGTTTTCATATTATCAGTCAGTGAACAAACCACATACTGATTGAAAGTAAAATAAAACATGTATTGTAAGTGTAGTGATATATTAGAGTTTCAAAATTCTACAGTGTCATATGGGAGGCATCACAATAGGAATTATTGTTTAATTTGGCCTTGCACAGTCATGCCGAAGGGACCACAGATTTTATATCCTCCTAAACATGTTACAAATGATATTCTAAAACAATTTGCAGAAAGAAATAGCAGAAAAATAAATGCTTAAAAAGTCTAGTGGTAGAATTAATCTGCATTCTGATTGGCTGACAGAGACACAGTGCATAAAAGTAAATTGTTCCTGTACAACAACAAAAAAATAAAGACCAATTTAAAGTGGCAGAATACACCCAAAACAGCTTTGCTAAAATATACACAATAAATAGGACTTTAAATTAAAAGTACTTTCTGCCTATTGGTTTAGTTTAAAAAAAAAACAAACATATTTCCTATATTTTGCCATTATACAGCACTAATTTGAAAGTTGGGCTATCTTACGCTTATTAACAGGGCAATTTATTCAGCACACCCTATTTACTGTTGAACAAACAGTAATTAAAATTATAGGCAAAAAGTATGTTCAGTGTAAGCCCTATTCATTGAGCTTATTGTTGAAAAGGGCTGTATACCCTCCTTTTGAACTGTATCATAATCCCTGTATAAAATTACATTAAGAGTAACCGCCTAAAACCTATCCTATTATAAAATAGTTCATGTTATAATTTGTAACTGAACAATGTAAGTGGCTTTAACTTTTAGATGATACTCAACTGAAGGTAAAATGTTGTCAGTTCAATCCCATTACTACATTACAGACAACTGACCAAAACCATTTCTATTCAGCAAGGCACATTGTTAATTGCATTAAATCATCTGAGCACTGGTAATAAGGAGGTGGTAGACCAGGCCTGTTCCTATAGACACCCTGGATTTAGACTTACTTCCTAAAAAAGAGATAAAAAATGTGCATATTGTATTTATTCTGAATCACTAGTAGCATGGACTTTGAGGCATTTCCATGGTATCTTCAGCAACATGTGTCAATAGCTGCAACAACTTGCACCAAGCTAAATGGAGTTATTTATTGACAGCATTAGCATTCAAATTACTCAAGTGAGGAAAACTAATATTTTTTTAAGGAAAATGTATAAATTACTATAGTTTCAGAAACAATATAGAAATTCAATATGATGTTTATCATTTAGGGGACCGGTTACAAATCTAAAATGCAGCTAAAAATCCAAATGCAACAATTCACCAACTAAAACCTGCTGAGATGTAGAAGTCAATAGCAGATGTCCCTGCCCTGGAGAATCCTTCTCTTGCTTCACAACTTTAGACATTTCAGATTTTTGACACAGTTTTTTCAGAGTTTTGCAACATTTCTTAGACTTTTTTTGTTCACTATGTCAGACATTTATGGAAATGAGTTTATTCAAATTTTTAAAAATAAAAACATGAGTAATTGTGCCCCCAAGTGTGTGCCTTTTACTTTAACCAAAGCAACCCTTCAAAATTAAAGGTCGTTTGAAGAAATTAAATCTGTGCACCTTGTACTGTATTAAATAAGGTCATTAATAAGATTGTATCTTTCCTTTTTTGAGTATTTTACATGGTGGCAGCTTTAGTGAGCCTTATCTTGGCAGGATTGGGTACCAAATGTTCATTGCGGTGTTTGTGACAGATGGCGCTCACTGTGTTCGGATCCTTCCACCACAGGTGCTTAATTCTACTGATATACTGAAAGGCAATGATCCATCAGGTACCCTTGTTGTGTCAGACAGAAGAACTTACACAAAAACTGTGATTTGTTTGGAGTGAATGATATGCTATACAATTGCCTGTGGTAGGAAACATTCTGCAGGTCAATACACAGGAAATCCTGTGTGTGGCACTTAATATTTAAAGCAAAACCTTGTATCGCCTAAAGAATCCTCGGTCACACATGGGGGGCAAGACTAAGGCCTCACCAAAGATGGTTAGAAAGAAATACATGTATGTTTGGGCCCAGGTGCAACAAAGGAGGCAGCCGTATGCCAAAAAATGCACAATGATCACAAACCCATGCATAGATGCAAGATCCCTCATTCATAAATGTATATATATATGTTTACAGATACATTTATATTACCAGAAGCAGGATAATTATCAGTATGTTTAGAAAAAAACTGCCATATGTTTTTTACGAATCCAAAGATCTCAGATTTTTATAATTTTATATACACATCCCTCTGACTCTAAAGCCTACACCTTCAGTGCTCTGGAACTGAATAAATGAAATGTTACCACCAGAACCTGCTTTGCTAGAGCTGAAGTTGTCCATAGAGATAACAGTCATCCTGCAGCTGGAGATTCCGTCCAATTGCAGAACTGCAAATAAACATTCACCCCCAAATATCATTCTAGTTGGCCTTCAGCTGGGTAACCAAAGGGCACTGACTGTAAAATCTGTAAACTTGAGCCAAGTACAACCCAAGACACCAACAAGCACATGATAAGAAATGTTAAATCATCTTCCTTTTTTTTGTTTTGGTGAAAATAGGATAAGTTGTAGAGTTGGGGAGAGGCACATTCTTATTGGCAAAACAGGGTCCTGTAATGCCTGCAAGATGGCTGTCATTATACTTGGTGCTTAGATAGGAGACCAACTGTGTGCACATGGCTGGTCCCCAGCAATAGGGCAGTAGCTGGGATGTGAATTACAACTATTCAATAACTTGTGTAAACATCTGCTCTGTAGCAGCCTTGTCCTCAGGGAAGATGGCGCGTTCAGCTGCCTCTATAAATAACTACTGGCTCTGACAGTCACTCCTGCAGACAAAGCCTTAGCTTCAGGGCTCATCCATTTACATGTTGGCACATCTGCCCCTTGAATGTTGCTCCAGCAAATTTAGTCATGTAGATTGCTCATTAAAACGGAACAGAGTTGTTAAGGAAGTGTAACACTCACAATCTTGCTGCTGTGAATATGCAGTGTATATGCAGTGTATACATTGCAACACTGATTATTTTAAAACCATTTCAATCATTTTTAATATTATCATGGTCTGTAAAATATGCATATTAATTGCCAAATTCTTTGCTAGGAACAGTGCAAAACAGGGCATTCTGTGACTTCTAATATTCTGTCAATGACAGAGGGCTTTGTGTCTGCTCTGAGGATGCTTTTTTTTGCAGATGGCTGATTGTAGATTCTCAATGTCACAGATAAACACTGCTTGCCTCTGCTTCTTTGTTCTTTTCACAGATGACGACACTGTCTAATAAAGCTAAATATACTTGAAGGGATGCCATGCTGCTATGGCACACTCAGATGCTGCATTCTTTAGGTGCCATGCATAATACTGCTGGGGCACTCCTTTCCATAAGTGTATTATCCAATACAATTGGGATGCCAGACGAAGGAGAATTTACTGAATGTGCTACAGAAAAAAGCCAGGAATAATCATTTTAGTGCAGAATGAGGTGTCCTCATATGACCTACTCAGTACTTCAGTCGTCTCCCTCCAAGGAATCTCTCTCTCTCTCTAATCTGCCACATTGATAGAACAATCGCTCTTGAAAATGGCTTGTCCTTACCTGACCTGCTCGAGGCTGCCGCAGTTTTATCTTGCTCAGTCTCTCTCTTTGTCTTTCCCTTTCTCTACTTTCCTTTATTTTATTTTCCACTACCTTCCCCAATATTCTTTTGTTTCCCCCTGCTGAATATTTACATTTAATCTCCGTGTTACTATATGTAAATCTGCCTGTTTTTCTCCATTTCAGCTGTTTTTCATTCGCCACATTGCTGTGCTGCGAGATTGTCCTTAAATGACCCAGTCTTCCAGGCAGCAATAGGAAGCAGAGATGTGCACTGTGCATGCTAATATCTGCCTTATTTTATTTATTATTTATTTATTTCCTATTTATATAGTGCAGACATATTTACACCATGCTTTACAGAGATTAATCATCAGTCCCTGCCCCAGAGGAGCTTACAATCTAGGGTCCCTATTGCATTCACACACACTATGGTCAGTTTGTCAGAAGCCAGTTAACCTGTATGTTTTGGGAGTGTGGGAGGAAACCGGAGTACCCAGAGGAAACCCACACAGACTCGGGGAGAATTATCAGCATATTTACAGCTTGTACAGCATTACCATGTGCTATATAGCTGCTCTGTTAGCATTATACACATGTTTGTGTCTGCAGCCTACAAGCAAATCACTAACATGTAGCTGTACAGATGAACTGCAGTTCTCAGCATTCCAATGACAGCTACAGTCGAATGGTGTGGGTTTCCTATTTAAATTCTTAATTTTTCTCAGGTTCTATAATCACAGAGACAACTTACATAGAAAGACTAAGTTGCTAAAGGAGTGGAAAGTGCAAAAATCAGCACAATGCTGTGTTATTTACCCACAGCTCAACATTCTTCCAGAATTCTACTGTCAATTAAGTCCGTTGAAGTCAGGTAAAAAAACTGTGTGCCAAATACCATAGCCACAGATGCCAAAACCAAAAATATCGCCACCAAGCATTACATTTCATGCAAATAGAAGCAACTTGAATTTGTATGCAAAGAGATTGGCTGAGGTGCAACATGGGTGTACATATTGCATGTTTAACTGCTGCAACATTGAGTGCCTATGAGAGCAACATGCAAGAGAAACCCTGTCCTGCTCCCTTGTACTGGTTGCTGTGGCTTTTGTCTAGTCTAGTGGCTAATGAACCAAATAAAGCCCAAATAGGAAATGAATGAACTTCAACAGGATCCATCAGCACAAAACTTTGCTGCCTGTGATTTTACCCTCCCTGCCATGACCTCTCCATTTTGTTACTCTCCAAAAGCTACCTCACTGAAGCCATGCCCCCATGGTTCAATCTCTTGCTCTCATGAGACAGCAACGTTAATAATAATAATAATAATAATAATAGTGCTGCTTAGACTGAATCTATGCTGTTAAACCAGCCGTCATAAAACCAAAGTTGTGCACATAGGAATAAAGGTGTTATTTGCATGTCCCCTTTCCAAGAATACTTAAAGGTGTCGTTCACCTTTACATTAACTTTAAGTATTTTGTATTTGTATTTGTTGTTTTTCAGTTATTTAACTTTTTGTTCTGCAGCTCTCCAGTTTGGAATTTCATCTGGTTACTAGGGTAGTTTACCTTAGCAATCAGCCAGTACACTGGAATTTAAATAGGAAAGGTTCTGAAAAAAATAGTTAAGTAATAAAAAGTAGCAATAATAAAAAAAATTGTAAGCTCACAGAGCAATAGTTTTCTTTAGCTACTATGGCCTGTGACCCCCATTTGAAAGCCGGAAAGATGAGAAAGGCAAATAATTTGAAAACTATGAAAAAATAAATCATGGACATGATTTGCAAAGTTGATAAGAATGTGCATTCTATATCATATTAAAAGTTAACTTTAAAGGTGAACCACCCCTTTAAGAGTGTATATAAACCTCATGTCTTTTGGTTTTAAGGCAAGGAGTGCCCTCCTTCCCCTGACCTGGGCACAATTTATCACCCATTTCTGCCCCTTACGGTGCACCAAGCAAATATTAAAAGTGTAATGCTTAGTAACTGCAGTAATAACAGCAATCAGAATCATGCGTTCATGGCAGTTATTAATCAACAGGAAACAGATGTATGTGCTGTAGGTATGAAAGGTTTCTGTGGCCAAGTGAAATGCTTCCAGAGACTAAAACAGTAACAGAAAACATGGGTTATGCCACTAATTGTGCCAGTTTATCACTTATTTATAACTTACAAAACATGCACTTATAACTATTCCCTGGACTCACTTTAGATGGAGTGTTCTACCCACTACAAACAATAGGCCTCATTTACTTGCTGCTGTGCAGTGTGCAAAGTACAATTTTGGGCACAAGTCACCATGTCTTTTTACCCACAATGTAGTGTTGTTTCCCGTAATTCCATCATAATTATGTTCCCCGTAATTCCATCATAATTATGTTCCCAAGGAGGCAAAATTGTGAGTTGATGCATTAAAATAATTGCACTTGTCTGTTTTTCAATGTGACTCATATGATGTTACACATATAGATAGCATCACTTCTGGCAATGATGTCTGTGTATGATTATTTAGGTACAAGGGTGCATGATACTGTGGGTTCTGCCTCAATAGGTGCACTTGTGTAGGAATTTTGAAGAAACAAATGGGGGTTTAGTGCAACTACGTGGAAGTGCCAACAGCAGCTTAAGAACCAAATACTTAAAAAAAAGGCATTTTTACATGCAAGAACTGTGGCTGTTTTGCATGACCAGAACTGTGGGTTGTAAAAAATCCCTAAAACCTTTTTATTGTACAGTGTCACACTGTAGAATCACAAAGCCACTAGAGAGCCTTAGACTATAGGCCCATTAACAACACTACTTCCTCCTCCCCTAACCTTTCTTCCCATGCTCCATGTTATAAAATGCAAAGTTTGCACAGGTGCAGTAACTGATAGCAACCAATAAGATGTTGGCTTTTAAATGGGTGACCAGTAAATGCTACCTTATGATTGATTGCTATAGGTTACCAGGCCCCAGTGCCCTTGCACCCCCCAATCACACACCTCCCCACAGGTCCCCCCACCCCACCCATCTGCTCCCCATCAACAAAACGTACCCGTAGCACGTCGGGGAGGGAGATTGGAGGATTGGTTGTGTGCCCTGCAGGGATTTATTCTGTAAATAAACAGAGCAAAATACATCAAGATTAAACTCATAATGTAGAGTTTTAGACAAATGATGCAACCAGAAAGGCATATGGGTGGTTGACTGCGTATCCATGATCCGGGGTGTTAAACCGATTGCCGTTTGGAGTCAGAAAGGATTTTATTTCTTCAGTGCAGCTTGTGAGCAATGGGGGTTTTTCACCTTCCTCTCGATCATTGGCTGTTTGGAATGGCCAATCCTCAATGACTATTAATACCAATAAATCCTGTGTCCACTAATAGGTTTCCGATAAACATGTCTCTGTATTTTTCTTAAATCCCTATGGTGAACACTGAGGGGAGGGGGGCTCCTGTGCCTCATTCTGGCCAATTGTTTGTGACAGGTAATAGTGTTTGGGGGCTGCTTAAAATGGGCAACGGCAGGGCAGTATGGGGTAAATTGGGTGGTGTTGCTGAGAGAGAGGTTTAGTTGAAGAACTGAATGGGTTAACATCTCTGCAGGGAGTTGTTAGTGTGGGTTCTGCTGTGGGACTTAAGGTGGCCATAAACGCTACAAGATCTATTGTACCCTCCATTGACATTCAGGGCTGAATCGTCAGATATGGAGGTAGAAACAATAGGAATTCTGACGATTCAGTCCTAAACGGAGCTTTTGCTGGGGCGCCTTCAACAGCCCCTGATATCCAAGGCTTTTCCCAATATTGGCCGTCTTGTCAATCCATGCACTGAATAAAGTATGAAACCTCATTTTGTACGATAATATCGGTGTGTGTGTATGGCCAGCTTTAATTGGTTAATATGTATGTGATAGGCCTGACAGACACTGGGAACCATAGACACAGATATGAGGACATCCTACCAATTATATTATTATACGTACTGGATTTTAATAATGTGAACTAAACTAAAATATTGCTTTACTCCATAGGCCACAATGCTACAACCAGACTGTGCCCCCTTACTTAATATTGGAATTCCAACCACTTCCCAGCAGCCCATTGATCCTATACCAGACATATGAATGATGAATGCCTATTCTGGATTAGTTTTTCGGTATCTCTCTGTATAGGGTATGAGACAATATTATGGGTTGGGGGGATCCTGATAATGCAATGGTGTAGTATTCCATTCCTTCTCACCCCTGATGACAATGACCATTGAGGTTTGGTTTTGTGTGGTCACTTACTACAATAACTTGGTTGCAGTCTGGATATGAAGGGACTGAAGACTTCACTTTCTGAAGGACATCAAGTTAGACTTGACTGGTCTACAGCATGAATAGTATATTCTGCTATGTGCAGTAGCACAGGGCTCAGGGAAAGCTGGGACCATGCCCTTACAGGCTGGCCCCTAATAAATCACGCACACACACACATATATACAGTATGTTAGCTTTCAGCAAGTGTGATATATATATCGAGACAACTTGTAGATTGTAAGATTTTTTGGGCAGGGCTCTCTTTACCTCTTGTATCGGTTATTGGTTGTTTTATATGTTTCTCTGTATGTCCAATGTATGAAACCCACTTATTGTACAGCGCTGCGGGATATGTTGGCGTTTTATAAATAAGTGTTAATAATAATAATAACAATAAAGGGTCAAAGGCACTAATTTTGCTTACAGGCGGCTGCTTCAGTCAGATTCAGTCAGAGAGGAGACAGACAGGGGATGATCAGGGAGTTCAATTTTAGCTTATGTAGGGACCCATAGGGTTAAGCTCCCTATGGCTTTACTTCCCTACTTTTCCTTATCTGTACTGTTATAGGGCAGACCCCCTATACTCAGGTTACAGTTTCTTAAGCTATCCCTTATAGGTTTAGCCCATTTGACCACTCCCCTTGGCTGACTATATAGTGTCTTGCACAAGGAAGTGTTTTCCTCTTTGGCTGCTGATCTGCTACCTGAAGCAGAGCTCCGTCGAGCCTGGGTACAGATCCGGCCCAGTAAGCCACTATCCATCCAAATTAAGTCGGGGACAGGGCCCCGTGAATGAGGAAAAGACAGTATAGCAGCATATTTCATAGCACCCTCTAGAAGTGGTGAGTTCAGACAGAATTATACAGAAAGAGCAGCCATTTGCTCCATCCAGGATAATAGCAAAGGAGTAGTCTTCCTAACAGGCATTACTGGCCTTAGATTAGGGACACAGAAGTGCTAGGGAATAGGTTAGCAAATATGCCTTGCCCTAACCTCCAAAAGAGCATGGGACTATGCCGGTGAGCTTTCCTACCTATCACTCTGTTGGTGTTCTACCTGCCCAACCTCTTGATGAGAAGGGATACACAGGGGAGCATCATATTTCTGCTATTTATCCGAATTACCTCAATTGTATAACTGCATACTGTGTACCATCTATTAAGTGAGTATTGATAACCCTGATTACCTTTGTCTTGGACAAATAAAGTATTACCCAGTTCATTCATAAGAATCCTCTGGCGTCCATTTCTAACCATTGCACCACACTACTTCAGCTAGTTGTAGTTCAACAACCCCTCAGCTCCATTATATACCTCCCACGTAGCGGAGGCCCACTCCTGTGCATTAAGGTCGCATGTAACACATGCTCTACAGCACGCTACTAGCCTGGGTTGGCCATATTATAGCCAAATAGGTGTTACATTTGGCGCCCAACGTGCTTTATATTCAATTTATTTAATCCGGAGCCATTGCCTTGAGGGGACTGAGTAGTTGTGTGTATCACTTTAAATTTTACTGACAGGCTCTGCCGGACGCAATAGAAAAAAGGCGCCGCAGGCCTGATCGTGATTGCAGTGTACTGATTGGCCGTGGGTTCGGGCTTGAGGATTCTTCCCGAGTATTCCCATTGGCCGGTGGAACTGTCCATCAAATGCTGCTGTACTTTGGCGCTCTTTTACCTGAAATCCCGCGTGAAGCAAAGCTGTTTACGAGATTTCACGGGGTGGGGTCCGGAGCTGGCGTCACGGCGGCCATTTTATGCCTCGCCTGTGAAGCTAACGGACGCGCCATATTAGAGCTCCTGCCTTGTTGAAGCGGTACGCGGCTGCGACCACTTAAAAAGCACTCAGGAAGCTATCTATTGCTCACCCAGTAGTCCTGCCTCTACCTGCGGACGCAGAGAGAGCTTGCGGAACTGGGACTTCAGCAGCACCAGGACCAGCGGCTGCGGCCTGGGTTGTCTGCACAAGGGGGATTCCCCAGCTACATTGCCTACCCTACCTGCGGCTGCAGTAGGGATTGAACAGCACTAAACCGGAAGACCGTATATTGCCAGGGACCCGGACGGGCCTTGGATAAGCATCACGGACACTTCCCTAACTGTGAGTACCCCACGGCTGCGGGATAAACCTCACCTTTAGCTGATTTAAACCCGGCAGCTAATAATTGATCCTCAGGGCTGCCTAAAGGCCGCCATAGCGTTCTGGGACCAGCTACAAAGGGAGTCCAACATTCACTGCTGCGGCTGCGGAGTGATTTATTCCATGGACATTTCCCCTTCTAGTTCTAAAATGGCCGGCGCTACCGACAAACCACAGGTTAAGCTAGAGACCACAGACAGTGCGATCTCTGTGCAGTGCCCAAACTCCCAGCATCGATACATGTGGCTGGGAACATTTGGCCAAAAGAGTGGGGAGGAAGGGGAGACATGGTTGGTACCCTATAGCGGCTGCTGCAATCAAGAATTTGAGCAAGCCTTGGGGGATGTGCAAGCCAGATGCCCAGGCTGCAACAATACTTGTTGGGGTGGGCCCATAGTGAGGTTAGAGTCCCCATCACCATGCAAGGAGGGCGCCTCACCAAGTGCCAGCCTACCACACCCTGCTATACCAGCCTCCAGAACAGACCCGGTTAGGTCTGAATCCCCATCGCTTACGGAGTCTTCCGGAAATTTTCTCTTGTCTCCTTACAACAGTTCTGAGGATCTGGATCTGTGTGCATCCTTGCCATCCACAGGGAGTGGCATATTTTTGAGTGCGCAAGTACCAAGAAGGCGGTTTAACCCTAATTGGGCCGCCATGGACTTTGGCTCACTCCCCAAAAGCTCCCTTCCAGAGGGGCACAGATGTTTTGAGCCACCTAGACCACAAGTGGAAACATCCAGTGATCCCCCAGGTTGGCCTACAACTCCACCACCTCCCCATGCGGTCAGCAAGGACACGTCCTGCTGGGTTGCCCAGGGAAGGGCAGACCCTGAGAAACACAGAACAGTATCTAGGGTGCAGCGGCTCATTAATGAAAAAGTGTACCAGCTGTGGGGCTTCTACATGCCTTATGCCCCAGAATGGGTGTATGATGAGGTGGAGAGACATTTAGATGAATGGCTCTACGGAGAGTTGATCCGTCGGGAAGGCCTGATTCCAGGAGGCCTCCTACACCAACACACCACTAGGAGGAACCAGGATGCTGAATACCTGGCTAACATCGCCTGTGAGTGGTGGGTTGGCTGAACCATACTCAAGCATCGTATCAGGTTCTGTGGCAAGGACCCTGAGAACCAGGATTCCTCAGTATTTATGGTTCTTCCTGGAAGAGGGAAGATCGAAAAGCCACACCCGGCTTATTATATTTCATATACAGCTACCAAGGCCAAATTTGACCGAGATCTGCATTGATTAAAAATTCCCATGCCGGTTCCAGGTTTCCCTTCACCAGATGGGATTTTCCCCCGGGTGGGAGGTGGGTTGTGGATCCCTAAAAGTTAAGGGCAACACCCACCATTTTGGGCACACTTCCTAAAAGGACTGCCGCTATGCTGCCATAGGGTGTGACCCCTTCTTCAGTTATATATCCACAGAGTGGATTTGTTTTCCTTTTCAAGTTTGGGACTCTCAACCCTGAGAGACTGTAAAGTTTGACATTTGTATATAGTTGGGTGTACAACAAAAGACTGCTGCGCCCCACCTCACTACAACTTCTACTTAGACCTGCTATAGGGGCATGGACTTAATAAAGTTGGTGGGTGGGAATGTGTCACAGTTTGAATGTTAACCCAATGAAACTTCCTTTACAGCCAAGAATGGGCCTGGGAACCTGGAACAACAGGAGTATTTCCCATGTGTGCACCGGAGTGATCCAACCGGACACTCAAGGTGTATGTAAGTCAGTAAAAGTTGCTGTATGTGCCTAACTTTTTCTTCACAGTTACCCAATGTACCCAGGTATACCTCTGGAGGATACCAGAAGCGGATGTTGGTACTGTTTATATTTTTGCACTAAATTCTTGCACTATGTTTATTGCTTGAAAGTGTACTTATGGTTATTTACCATTGCCGGGTCGGAATGGATTCTTCCCCCGGGTGAATGTAGGGACCCATAGGGTTAAGCTCCCTATGGCTTTACTTCCCTACTTTTCCTTATCTGTACTGTTATAGGGCAGACCCCCTATACTCAGGTTACAGTTTCTTAAGCTATCCCTTATAGGTTTAGCCCATTTGACCACTCCCCTTGGCTGACTATATAGTGTCTTGCACAAGGAAGTGTTTTCCTCTTTGGCTGCTGATCTGCTACCTGAAGCAGAGCTCCGTCGAGCCTGGGTACAGATCCGGCCCAGTAAGCCACTATCCATCCAAATTAAGTCGGGGACAGGGCCCCGTGAATGAGGAAAAGACAGTATAGCAGCATATTTCATAGCACCCTCTAGAAGTGGTGAGTTCAGACAGAATTATACAGAAAGAGCAGCCATTTGCTCCATCCAGGATAATAGCAAAGGAGTAGTCTTCCTAACAGGCATTACTGGCCTTAGATTAGGGACACAGAAGTGCTAGGGAATAGGTTAGCAAATATGCCTTGCCCTAACCTCCAAAAGAGCATGGGACTATGCCGGTGAGCTTTCCTACCTATCACTCTGTTGGTGTTCTACCTGCCCAACCTCTTGATGAGAAGGGATACACAGGGGAGCATCATATTTCTGCTATTTATCCGAATTACCTCAATTGTATAACTGCATACTGTGTACCATCTATTAAGTGAGTATTGATAACCCTGATTACCTTTGTCTTGGACAAATAAAGTATTACCCAGTTCATTCATAAGAATCCTCTGGCGTCCATTTCTAACCATTGCACCACACTACTTCAGCTAGTTGTAGTTCAACAACCCCTCAGCTCCATTATATACCTCCCACGTAGCGGAGGCCCACTCCTGTGCATTAAGGTCGCATGTAACACATGCTCTACAGCACGCTACTAGCCTGGGTTGGCCATATCATAGCCAAATAGGTGTTACACTTAGTTATGCCACCTTCTGGACTAAAAGAGCAAGCATGCACAAGGGCTGATATTTTATTCCATTTATTTAGCGTTTGAATGACACAATAGCACTACTGGACTAATGCTGGGGGGATAAGACCCAACAGGGAAGTACAGGGCCAAGAAATGGCAACTGCCATGAAAAGGCACAGAAAAAGTGCCCAAAAAGAAATACAAAGGGCTCATTTAGTGTGTATTTAGTTTGCAATTTTTTAGGTTTTATGTAATACTGATCTAGAAAACTACCAGCAAATCCCTTGCTGATAAAACTTGATTTTGACTTGAGGGAATTCCATCTAGGAATAGATATTGCTGGCTCCAACTTTGCATTGTGTTGAGAACTTGGCACATAAACATTCTGCATTCATATAGCTATATAAAGGTTGCCTTTAGGGGTCATTTATAAATGCAGTTGCTGCCCCACAATTTCCCTGCAGTCAGTTGCATGTCAAGCTACTCTTATTAAGCTACTCTTGGTACTTGCATCAAAATGCACTCCTTGCACTTGCTCAGCACCACTCACTCCTTCCTGTCTCCCATTGTTACGGTGAGCTACAGATAGGAATTCCCCAGGGAAGTTTCTAGAGTGGGGTATAGTTCCATCCAGGAAGTCATATAAGGGGGAATAAGATAGAGACAAATCTTGTAAGTAACATCAAGTTACAGGCCCAGGTAGAAAAAGGTTCATCTTCTATTAGTTCACTTCAGGAATGATAGACATCTGGTTTATATAGCAAGCCTAGCTATGGCCTTATCACTTGGGTTAATGTGTGGGGTTCCCAGGCAGTTGTGTTTCAGCCAATGACAGCATTGAGTAGGATCAGGTTAGCGCGTGTGAAAATGACACTGTCGCTGAGGGCAGTAGAGAAATCATGCATTGTGCTGATGTACACAAGTAACGCTAATAAGATGTTTGGTAACTGCAATGCTGCATGCAAATGCTCTGTTTGGAGTAAAGGCCTAAAACAACATTATTTTATAAAGGAAGACTTTGCTAACCGCTTCTTATATGCATCTGAGAGAAAGAAAATGATTTCCCTGTAAGATTGAGAGTTTGTAGCACTTTGGCAATTTGCAAACCCAGAGTGGAGGCCACTAGCAGTAATTCTGGCACTGAAACTAAATAGCCCAGGATGCTTTACACTAATGCCCTTTTGGGGCCCTTTTTGCTGCAGCAGATATCTAACCATATAACCATACCCATCACTGCAACGGCTGCCACCACCACACACAGATCACTGACAGATATTTAGAGCTGTCTAAACAAAATATGAGGCCAAAGGTAAAATTGAGGCTTGATGCCTATAATCATCAAGCTGTACTGGATCTAGTGATCTCTAATGAGCGTATAGTAGATGTGCAAATAGCAGATAGTAAATGTTTGTAGCAAACAGCAAAATAAAGACTCTGAATTTCAGAAAAGCTAATTTTAGTTCCTTGAGGGCAGTAATTCAGCACATACAGTAGCTTAGTAAGTTGGGATTTCCACTAATAATAATGCAGAATAGACTGTCATTTAAAATTATATTAAATAATTACTGTTCTACATTTAAGTAGTAAATATAAGCACGTTAAGGACCACCCTATGTGTCTTTATTGAGATGTAAAGAAGAGGAAAGCATTTAAAAACTACAAGTCAGTGGGGACAGAATAATAATAAACACAAATTCAATAAAAAATTTTGTAAAAATGCAGTCATGAAGGCAAAGATAGGAAATGAGTAACTGATTGCAGCAGAGGCTATTGTTTAAGTATATCAATAGTAAAAAGATGTAGTGTTGTTCCATTAAATAGACCCAACTGATAGGAGCACAGATGGCTCAGCTCAATCTAGTCATTGGCTAGCACAGGATACAGTGCATAAAGGGTTACTCAAAATTAATGTGAACAAGGCACCAGGGCCGGATGGAATACACCTTTGGGTATTGAAAGAGCTTAGTTCAGCTTTAGCCTGGCCTGTTTTTCTGATTTTCTCCATCTGGTATGGTACCTATGGATTGGAGAAAAGCTGATGCAATTCCAATATTTAAAAAGGGATCACATTTAAAATTATGTTCTGGAAAATGGCATTGAGCAGTAATGAGTGTGGCTTTATGAAGGATGGCAGACAAGTTTAATTGCTTTTTATGATAAAGTTAGTAAGAAGTTGGACAGTGGGGCTGAAGTAGATGTAGATTGAATTTTTCCAAATGTTTGATACATTGCCCCACAAACAACTGCTTTTAATAATTTTAATAATATTGTTGTGCATGGAGAGGAAACTGGCTGCACGATCCTATACAGGATCCTATACAGAGGGTGGTTGTCAATGGTACATTTTCTATTTGAAGTAAGGTTTTTATGTATGTATGTATATATGTATATCTTTATTTATAAAGCGCTACTTATGTACGCAGCGCTGTATTCTTATTCTTATTGACTACATAAGCTCTATCTGAAATTCCAAGTAGATTAGAATTTTATTTTTACACAGACATACCTGATTATACAGATTGATAGGAAACCTAAAAGCATGTCAGTGTGTTTGCAGTCTGTGTTTTCCAGTTCCCCACCCTCCAGAGCAGTGATCCCCAACCAGTGCATCGGGGGCACCATGTTGATCACGGTGGCCTTAAAGTAGGTGCCCATTTTTCCATTTCTGGCTTGGAGCAAAATTTTGGAAGCACAGAGAAACAGTTTTACTCCAAGCAGAGCCTCCTGCAGGCCAGCAGTCCACATGGGGCAACCAAGTAGCCAATCATAGGTCTTAGCAAGACCTGTTTAGCAAGAACCTTTTTTATGCTTGTGTGGCTCACCAACACTTATGAAGATCCCTGCTCTAGAGTCTTGCAGTGTAATGCAATCCCACTTTTATCTTGTTCCATTGCGAAGTAATGGATTCTGGAACTTGAAGTCCCTCTGCTTTCTAGAGAATCTGTGTTCCACCGGTTATGGAAAGCAGAGAATGTATCACTTTTCAGTGAAACAAAGTGTGAGAGAGGGTTCCGATACATTCTCAGCATAAGGGATTTTGGGAATCAGTTATCATGGAGTTCTTCAATCTGTGCAGGTATGTTTGTGTAAAAAAACACATTTATATTTATATCTGGAAGTTCAGATATATTTACCTTTGTAATGTCCCAGGCAGGCCGTAAGCTGAAATAAAATCACCCAAATCAATAAATAATTGATTACACAATGTTATGAGTATTAAAAATACTTGATCAACTAGTTGCAATGTGCAATTACAGTTTTAATTGCAAACACAAGTCATGAACAACAATACAGGAATAAAAACGCTATAAAATCATGCAAATTAAATAGCTTGATTAGTGGTCAAAATACCAGATCCACTGGGCAGGCTGCAAACTAAATATATAAGGCATCTAAAAAAATAGTAAAAAACTATAAAAAAAAGGGAAGAATTTGAATGTGTATTTCTGTATATGTGTGTGTGTGTGTGTACACTTGCCAGTGTTATGTGTGTGTATATGTGTATCAGTAGAAAAAAACGAACAACAGTAAAACACAACATTGTGTGGCTTACCTGGAGCTACAGGAAGTGTCCAAATATCAGAAATGTTTGTGCAGTGTGGGATCATTTCTGGAACAATCGATTGCCAGGATCAATCTCACCCCTCCTAGGCTTGTTTTCTCTGAGCTGTGGTGGCATACAAGGCTCTCCATTGGTGGCTAGAACCAGTGCTGAGCTGATGTGTATTACTTCAAGTGCCAGCAAACTTAATGGATCCTAAACCTTGGCCTATCAATGCATACGATTTATTTGGTTGGCAGGAAAATGAATTCAGTTTTTCAAAGGTTGCTGCTCCATTTTTTATAGGGTGAAGACACACGGAGCTACTAGTAGCAGCTACATGTCACGACTACTAAAATAGACAATGCTGATCATTTACTGATAACTTTCTCTAAGTGTGTTTTAGCTGTTACTAGTAGCTCAGTGTGTCTTCACCCATAGAGCTTTTCAGTATGAAGGCACTGAAGGCACCAGGTGTTCTCCTATGCAGGGGAACGTGAAGCTGGCGGTGGAAGCAATCTTTACCTGCTTGTACCCCAGAAGCATATACTTATGTTACCCTCCTCCATTTAATAATAAAAAGCCATACAAAAAGAACATTACATTTTGGCTGGTATTTTATTTTTAAATACTTCAAATTTTAATACTGCAAGATAAAATATCCCCCAACCCCAGAAAGTGGAAATGCTGAGAATGTTTTGCTTGTAATGAGTGAAAATTAAGGCAGTTCAGCCTTTTTGCACTTAAAGCGGAGAAACATCTTATCATTTACCAACATCTATTTCTCAAACACAGTAGTGACCAAGAACAACAGGCTTGTGGTACTGAATATAAAGTCCATGTGGCGAGAGAGAGCGCATCTGTCTGTGCATGTACACTAAAGATATCCATTGGATGACACAGCAGCATGTTTTTCCCATTGTTGAACCAAAGAGAAACCAGGGAGAACAGATTCCTTGCAGGTATGGCCCTGGTTGAAATTGAACTCGGGACCACAGTGCTGCAATGGCCAACCACTGGACCAGTGTGCTGATAATGGTGTGTCCCCTTTAGTCCTGTAACAACTTTCTTGTTTGTATGAGTGAGATGCAATCCATTCTGGCAGCAATAATTTAATGTTTAAAGCAGTCTCCAACCCAGTTTGAGTTGCTTGTCCAAATGTTCCATATGTTCATAGTTGTAGAGATGGACAGTCATTATGTCCCGCATTCAAGTTTCTGTTTTAAGACGTGAGGCCTGTGTGGTCTTCATGGTTTTCACACTGTGCTTTGTATCTCTACTGAGAGGAGAAACACTGGACTCAATGATGCTCTCCTTGGACCCAGCTCTTTTCTGTAAAACAGAATCAAAAACATTCATAGTGAGGTGTATTGGAGCCCCTTATACACACTTGTGTATGGTACAGCTGATGTGTTCAATAAATGTTGACATTGTATAGATTTCATTAGTGTATATCTCACCATAATGGCCAAACCCTCCCAATACCAGGTAACAGGAACCTATAATGACATAAGATGCTCCTATATGGAAGATTAGTTGGGTATTTTCTAAGAAGGCACTTTGTGTAGAGATTAATTCATTTATTTGCTGTGGTAGAGACCTACAGCGGTACACATGGAATTCCCACAAAGCGGTCTGGTTTAGGTAGGAAGTTTTCAATTAGCCAACTGGGCGAGCAGTCTGCAAGTACCTTGCTATGGTAACCAGGTAAACTGCAGCTGTTATCCTTCCCACCTGCCCCTAGCAAAGCAGTATTTTTTCCCTATACCTGGTTGATCCACCTCTGGAGTGACATCACTTCCGGTTTTGTGGGTGCCTGAGTTGGGTAGTTTGTAAACCCACTGTGGGTGGGTTCAGGTAGTGGGTCTGAGTAGGAGATATAGTTGGGTGGCAGGTGTGGGCCAGGTTGCAGGTCACTGGGTTTGGGTTCGGCACAGGTTTGCCTAAATGTAGCTGCGCAGGACTCTACACTGTGGCAAGTGCTTCTAGATTAACAAATAGTAATTAAAGTCATGGGTTGAACTAGATGAAAATATGACCTTTTCCAAGGGCCCTTAAAGAACAGAGAGGAATGAGATGCCATAAATACAAATGAATCAGTTCCATGGGCAAGCACATTGACTGCCTATTCAAGATATTTGAAAGCTAAACATGATAATGAAGCAGCTAGGAAATCCAGGGCAAGTGGCTCTGGGTTGTCTCCTATGCCAGATACTCAGTCTCAGAGAAGAATGGCATATATGTGCCACTGCCAGGCAAAGGAGAGATTTACTCACCTGCTGCACAGAACCATGAGTGTCTGAGGCACGTGTCACAGTCAGAGGAGGCACAAGGTCATTTTTTGAACTGAAAACAAGAAATGTGACATCACTGTTACTCAGTAGAAGGCAAATTAAGCAAAGAAATGAGCCACTGCATGGAAACAGATTTGGTCTTGCACATTAGGAACAAGGAACATGTCAGAATCACTAGACTTCTATCAAGTCAATTCCTGTTATTTGTAAACTGAGTAATGTCTGCTTTATTTTTCTTACTGCATTTTTATTTTACATGGTGTAACCTGTCTAATGCAGTGTACCCTGTAAGTACATAAAACACCTGTCTGGCAACATTTTTCAAATGTGACTTACTTGACTTCTGACAGTACTGATCTCTCCCCATCAGAACACTGAGATCGTCTATACTGGCGAAAGCTGCGGGGAGAATGGGAGTGGCGAATACGGATAGGGTCACCCTGCGTTCTGATAAGGGAATAAAGCATGTGAGAATATGCTGATAATAGTTATAAGTCAGTATCATACTACCTTTTACAGCAAAATAATCAGCCACCAAGGTAAGTGCTGCAGACAAATAAATACATTCTGTATATGTACTGTACAGCTGAGCTGGTGCATTTAAGGTGAGAGAACTTACTCTATTTTCATGTATGGAATTTCCTTTAATTGTTCTTCAGACAAACCCGAGGGATCAACCAGTTCCTTCCTGCAAAATAAATCAAGAAAATGATCTTCCAAGAAACAAATCAAAAGGATTTGCAGCCAAAATTTCCGATTATCAGTGTTAAAGGTTAATATGGTGAAACAATGTTGACAACATAAAGAAAGTTTTGATAGTGACATCAGTCAGTTCTATTACACTTGTCCTCCACAATATATCATTACAAGTGCCACCCCCCCATACATCGCTATAGGTGCCACCCCCACACATAAACTACAGGTGTCACCCCCATACATCGCTATAGGTGCCGCCACTCCATACTTTACTATAGGTGCCACCCCCTATACGTCACTATAGATGCCACCACTATACACCCCTATAGATGCCACCGCTATACACCACTATAGGTGCTAGCGCTACACATCACTATAGGTGATGCCACCCCTATACACCACTATAGGTGGCATTTTAAATAGAAATTTGCCAAGGCAAGCAATTTCCCACCCAAGCACAACCCAGGTAGGTAGTATAGGAATATGTGCAATAAGCCATACAAGCAATCAATACTTTTCTACTTAATGCCTACTAAAGGTATTAGAAACACTACTGTACAACACCGTTACAACTCCATGGATGTTATGTTCCACAAATATGTACTGGCCCCAAACCTCATACTTTTTACCCATAAGCCACATTCATATGTAAAAAGAATTGAGGAGCAACAAAAGCATGAAAAATGTTCCTGGGGTACCAAATATAGGCTGTGATTTGTTATTTGGTAGCCTCTATATGGACTGGCAGCCTACAGGAGACTCTGTTTGGCAATACATCTGGTTTTTATGCAACCAAAACTTGCCTCCAAACCAGGAATTCAAAAATAAGCATCTGAACAGTCCAATGTTTATATTGTTATCAGTCTAGGGTGCTAGTAGAGTGGTAACAAATCTGCAACTCCCAGCTTTCTCTGTTGTGGTTCTGTTTAGTTCTGCAGCAGCTAGAGTGACATGTATAATATAGTTCAAACAAGAAATAAAGTACAACCAAGAAATAAAACCTTGGCAAAGAAATAGGGTCAAATAACTATTGTATTTCCCATGTACTGTTAAGATATGTACCTATTTACATATTCATCAATTAAAGCCATAAGCTATTCTGTATTAAATGCACTTGCCTCAGTATGCAGACTAATAACACAAGCTTTCCTGTATTTTATTTTCCCCCAGATCAGCAAGATATGATGTGCATGCTAGCTGGGCTCTCCTAGGGTGGGGTACAAATATTTAACACAGAGCCAATATAAAGAAGACGGCTGCTAAAATGCTTTCCAAAACAGGCACTGCCCTATGCTTTCCCCAGGTACAAATATAATAACAAAACCTATTGCTGCCACCAAGTGGCAACCTTACCTAACTGTCAGAATCAGTGTGCCGTTCTGTAAACTGACATCAAGGGCAATAAGATATGCGACTATTTTTATTATTACACATGAGGGAATACATATGTCCACAAGTGGCTAAATTCTGACATCACTGCAGTTGCAACAGGGCAATGCTCTTGATGCTTCACTGCAATTCTGCAAAATGAATGTAACTGCAGATGCGCTTCACAGCAAACTAACTGCACTTGTAGATTGTAAGCTCTTTTGGGCAGGGCCCTCTTGTATTGGTTATTGATTGCTTTATATGTTACTCTGTATGTCCAATGTATAAAACCCACTTATTGTACAGCGCTGCGGAATATGTTGGCGCTTTATAAATAAATGTTAATAATAAAGTCACTCAATATTTTTGTCTGCCTATCGCCATTTTCAGTGTTCACTAGCATCGTTACCAGTGTTTCTCGTGCAAGTGACACAAGCAGTAGTGCAGTAGTGCTCGATTCAGAATGGAAGGTAAGAATAGCGCACAGAGTGGATTTAGATGCAAGTACATTTAATAAAAGGGGTTTTAGGCACAACTCACTATAAAGAAGTTGAGGGATGCACTTCCAGAAGTAAATGAGCCCTATGTGCAGTACATAAGGAAGTTTTATTTATGACATGGACCAATACATGAGGGTGGCCTTTTAACAGAACATGTTTATTATCTCAGAAACAGCAAAGTACCACAAACTGGTTTCCATGTATTCCCATTCCTAACAAAGGACAGGTATTACCCTGCTGAAGCATTGCCCCTCATCCCTCATGCTGCCCCAGCTACTGTGGTTTTCTATCACAGCTGGCCCCCGCCCAGCCCACGGCTTACCATAAGATAAAATAAATACACTAAGTACATCATTCTATCATACTATCCTCCTAGTACATATTGTAGTGTTATATACTATATTATAGTACCTACAGACACTGCTTCTTCCACACAGAAACTATATTCTGAAACTATATTCTATTATGCCAGCAGCTGCAAGACATTGCCAGGGAAACAACTGGTCTAATCGGTTAACAGCCATTATAGTCCATTTGTGTTGCATTTTATAAGCCATTAAATAACTTTCCTGCTATATTAAGATTTGAGAAAAAGCATTCGTCATTGAAAAATGGAATCTGTTCTTTGCAGTTGGATAATTTTAATAGCTAAATGAAAGGTATCCTTTAGTAGACAGTATATTACCCCTGTATTTTGCATTATGGCACCAAATTATAAATTCATATTACCACAAAACAAATAAAGTCTTTAATAAAGGCATCTAATACATTGGGTAGATAGTTGTGAAATTAAATGTGGTGCATAAAGTCAAGGTCGGACTGGGGGGTGAAGGGCCCACTGGGGCCTGCGCCCATAGCCTTCCCCCCCCCTCCCTCACAGGGCCCCCCACCCGACGTCCTTCCCTGAACGCGTAAATTTAACGTGTCGGGGGAGCGCCGCAAGGGTCGGGTCTGGGCCGACGGGGCCCATTAGAGCCAGGGCCCACCGGGATTTTTCCTGGTGTCCCGGCGGCCCAGTCCGACACTGCATAAAGTCGATCTGAGCACTATACTCACTACTCACTTGGCACAGGACTGAACACTACAATCTTCACAGGGAAAACCACAGCACAGACCTTCCTTTTGGGTTCAAACCCCTCTTTGTGGTGAAACAATTGTTCAGCCCCCCCTAGCTTGTAACAAGATTACATGAATACACTGTAATTCTGGGAAAACAATTCAAGAATTTCTAGGACTTCCCCTGCCTGGGTGTATGGATGTATGGGTGCCCCCCACAGTTTGGGAACCTATTTAAATTTGGTATTTGGGTCACTGCTATTTTTCCTAAGATAACAGTAGCATCCTTTGTGTTCCAATGGAGTTTGCCACACTGGCTCTTTTCTATTACAGTTACCCATATTGAGATCAATAGCCTACTAAACAAATCAGAAAGAGCTAACTTTATTAAATTATAAAATCAAAGGCTACTAACCTCCTGGCAATCAATTCTTTTTCAGCTTAGTAACACTTAAAGGACATGTAAACCCAACACACAAAAATTTAATTATTGAACAGCCTCTTTGAAAATACCTGCCACACTGGTTGTTCAGAGGTTAATAGTAAGGCTGCAACATCTTTATCACTTAGCTTTCCTTCTCCTCCTGTAACCCACTCAGCCCCCTCCCTCAGGAATTTGCTTTGGCTGTTGGCTTGTGGGCATGCTCAGTTGTTCTAAGCTCAGATTACTAAACATGCCCCCCAGTCTAGCAGCCAGTGAAGAGATGGCATTGCTGGTTCCCATAGAAACTCAGCTCTAGCTGTCTGCTTCCATTTTTTCCTCCTAACCTCCTCTCCTGAGCTCAGCTCAAACAAGGCAGAACTTTTATCAAAGACAGTTGTGCCTGTGTGAGCCTGTATTCTTGATGAAACCTATGCTGAATAAGGGTCTGTGTGTGTATGCTATTTGCAGATTTAAATGTATCCAATTATGTATCAGAGGAAAAATGGCCACATGGTGAAAGCTGCTATTTGCTTTAGGAAAATGTGATGGTGCCGGCAAGCAGAGGGGATATATGCAGTACAAATGATGCCATTTGGGTGGGGGAGACGTGCCCAACTGATATACACTGTAGGCAAATGTAGGCTTTACATGTCCTTTAATAAAGTACTGTAAATAATTCTGTAGCAGTTCAACTATGAACTTTATAACCTTTAAATCTATATAATTTCCCATGTGGCCAAAAGGAAATGCCCTACTTCCACTGCATCAGTAGCTGCAAACTATGTTAATCCTTTTTATGTGCTAATCACAAAGGATAAATAGATCAGTGTTTCAGTGAGATTTATCCATGCCTGGAAAAACTTTTCTTCATTAAAAGAAAGAAACTTACTGAATGTGCTTCCATAACTCTTCCTTTGCTTGTACATCTGGGCTCCTCCTGAAACAAAACACACAGAACTTGATTGGTAACTACACAGCTTCTCTGCTATGGTGCAGGATACTCACAATGCATGTAACACCCAAAGAGATAGGTAAAGAAGTGTAGCACCCAACTGCACTGTCCACTGTAAACTGGCATAGAGTTATGTGGGTTCTTGTAACCATGGTGATTCTGCTTATCTTAAAAGATATCAAAGATATTATGAAGAGATTGAGGCATCTGACAACTTTCTATTCTCTCAGTGAAAATAATATTTCGTTGCTATCAGTGCTAACATTCTTCTTCTATTCTAGAGGTGATCATTTGTTTCCATGGGTAAATATATCCCCAAGATTTTTATGCACTCACCCTGAACATATTTTAGTCACAAATAGCTTTAAACCAACTAAGGACCAAGCAAACAAGTATAGCACTGTTCTTGCATATGGCAGCTGTGCAAATTCTCTATATTCACCTGTAGTTCTACTAGTAATGTTCTATAGTGACATATGGAAATTGTTTTGAATTGCTCTCTCTTTGTCTTAACATGGACATTAGTGTTAAAAGGGGTTCATACATTGAGAACTGACACAGAAACACAAATAGGAGGTGTTTAGTTTCTCAAGCTCTGTATATGGAATCATGTACATCAGTGAGGTTAGGTCCCTGGGGCGTAACTACAGAGGAAGCAGACCCTGCATTTGCAGGTATAGCCCAGGGATGTAGAGGGCCCAGTAAGGCCCCATTTAATTAGCAACTCCTATATATCTTTGTAGAAAAAGTCAATTTACCAATGTTTTGAGGCCCTAAACTGAATTTGCTATGGGGCCCAGTAACATCTAGTTACACCACTGTTAGGTGCTGTACTAAATGCTGCTGCTCCTTGTAAGTGGTTAGGACTTTCTGACAGGTAGTCCCTTATGCCCTTCAATAAATCTGCTAGTTAATTAGTAGAGGACCAAGATCCCAGAGGAAGGATCAGCAATTAACTGTATACGTGTTAGGTTTATGTAAATGAGCCCTAATGAAACTGCAAGTGACTGCCCTACTATAACATTTGGCATTCCCATCAGGTTTGATGGTGCCCTACTGAACTTCTCAGTTAGAATATTTACAGCCTGTTCAAGCCTGCCAACTGCAGCCAGAATGAGATCTGTGCAATTCTATTTGCCTGCTGCCTTATGAGGGGACCTATTACCCTTTGATGTTCGTTATCACCCAGAATTGCTGGGATGAAGAGCCAAATATTCTCATTATCTTAACCCTACACAATATTTATGCAGAAGTTATACATTTGAAAGTCAAATATAACATTAGTCCCACAGGCTTTGCTAAAATGCTGTAAATTAAACTTATTCTTATTCCTTTTGCATATGATAAAAAAAATGTTTACATTATTGCTAAACCCTTTGGTCAGTAAAAATGTGGCTTTTGTGCAATAAATAATTATGCTAAAGGGGGCAAAATGTTACGCAATCGACAATATATAAAATGCTTAATAGTTATGGTCAGAGCAGTGTCACTGGGACCTTTTATAGTAAGAAGGTTAAGAGTGAGAGAAGACACAGAGTCATGCTCAATAATAACTAGGCAGTGCCTAATACTGGGGAATGATATGTTACAGGGCCACCTTTTCTAGAAAAAAATACCAACATTTCTAGGTTTTTATATTTCTTTCCTAGTCCTGTCAGTGCAGCTGTGAGCAAATTTAGTGGAGTTAAAATGGCTGAAATATTGTAATTAAAGCGGTGGTTCACCTTTACCTTGACTTTTAGTATGTTAAAGAATGGCCAATTCTAAGCAACATTTCAATGGTATTTATTATTTTTTAGTATAATGCAGAGAATATTATTCTGAGACAGTATGCAATTAGTCTTTATTTTTCATTTGTAGTTTTTAATTATGTGCCTTCTCCTTGCTTCCAAGTCTCATTCAACCACTCCCTGGTTGCTAAGGAAATTTTTTAGCTGCTGAAAATTTTTAGCTGCTGAACAAAAATTCAAATAATTAAAAAAAACTACAAATGAAAAAGAAAGACTAATTTCAAATTGTCTCAGAATATTCCTCTCTACATCAAACTAAAAGTAAACTCAAAGGTGAACAACCCCTTTATTGTATAATAGAAAGTTGCTAAGATTTATATTTTACTTTATTAGGCAAAATGTTATTTTTGGGTTAAACAATAGGTATGCAAATGGTTGCTCTCTGGGTACAAATGCTTGTTTGTAAGTGTGCCTGCGCCATGGTGCCCAGTGCTGCATCCTCTAGCAAGTGAGCAAGAGTAAATTACCATTACTTAGTTTCAAAATTTAACAAATGTATAAAAATAATGAAGTGATTGTTGATGAATTAAAAGTCCCCCCCCCCCAGCATATTACAGTATGTAAGATAAGGTGCAGGGTGCTTAGCGTACGATCGAGATCGATGTCTGGATCTCCTGTAGTTCGGGTCAGCCTGGTTCTTCTCCTTTTGTCTTCTTAACACTGCTTCCCATTGTGGGGCTGAATCGACCATATCGTTTTCCTGCCGTAACCTGCAATAAACAGATATTTTGTGTTTTGTATGGAAATACATCAAAATCATTGTCATGAGATGGCGCTGTTCTGTCGTCAATAGCAAATCCCTCAGCACTGGGCAAACCTTAAGATCCACTTCTTTCTCTCATGCTTTAATCTCTACCACTTGTGAAATACAATTTTTCTTATAAATGGAACATAGTTTCCCAAAGAATGTGAGGATTTTGCAACCACAAAATCATTTCTGTGCCTGCAGCTGGTGTAAGTACATAGGAGCTACTGTACTATTGTTAATGTGTATTATCCCTACAAAAGGAAAGTAACATGGTGCTTTCTTACTTAACTAGCCTTTTGCAAGCCCCAGGCAAAACACAAGCAGCAATGTGGTGCAGTAGTGAATTTTAAATACATGTGTGCGAAATAATGCCACTAAATAGAGATGAAAGCAAAAGGCTGGTGACATTAACTATTTAAAGTGATACTGACACTAAAAAACTTTTCAAAACATTAATGTACATTAAAATTTGCCTATAGGTATAAGGGTGGGCAGACAGTATGGAATGACACTGCATTGACCCCAGCTCATTACTCCACTAAATATTTGCCCTGAGGGCTCACAGCCTGCACAGAATCTAGGACAGGCTGAAATGTATGGCAAATAGTGCTAATTAGTGCTAATAAAAATTTTCAGGTCAGACAGGTAAGTGATTAAAAGTCTCTCAAAAACCACCTTTCCACAGTCTCCATATTAAGCCATTACCAGAGAGACCTGACAATCCTTAAACAGTTACTGTAAGCGAAGGGGTTATAACTAGTGACATTACTTTATTTTCTGCCCGTGCATGGTATATTCCTTTTGGTGCTTCAGCTCTAACATATGCGGGAGATGTAAGAAGAGTTTCCTGTGTATCAGTCTGCAGACAAATGCTATGTATGGAAGGAATGATAGGATAACAGCACTTGATGACAGTGATAAGAACAGACAGGAATAACAAACATGTCTGAGAGACAAGCAAACAGAAAAATTACACTGACATTAATATAAGCAACTTTTCAAGTGCATTCTCCGAGTGGCACCATGGGATGGCAGCCTCCTGCTGACACCAAGGAACACGTGGTTGGCACACTCATGCTTTATGTTTGAACCTATTTATAAGTGTATTTCTCTTTTATCAGCTGCATCCCCAGGGGTGATTGCTAAGAATAAACAGACTTCAAAGACCTTGTGATTTTGATAATAAATCAAATGCAATTACCTGGCTTTATGCAGTATGGTGAATGTTGCAGAGAATGTTCTGGTGTGTGGGGTTTGTTTAGCAGTGATACTCAGATTCCTTCCTGGCTCAGCAGGAATATACAAGCCTCTCCTAGGGATTTCTCATAAATATTTAGTTCATAAGGACAATGACATGGGGTGATATGGATTGTTTTGTTGCCCTGGTTCAGTGGTTGGGGGACAACATGTCTCAAACAGCCCTTTCACTATGATTGGAACTCCCCTGAGAGTGATTAGTAATTTCCATTGTGGATTGAAGAAATTACGAACAAAAACACTGGGGTAAAAAACAACAACAACTCCAAATCACCTTGTGTCATTGCCCTAAAATTAGATATTGTGATTACTTGTACAATTGACCACTCTAGCATTTTTTATTTGTTGCTTTAAATCTAGCAGTACATACTTTTTCAAGCATAAACCCTGATTATCTGAATACACCAGTATAAAAGGAACTAAGAAGTGCATGTGATAATTTCACCTGGCTTACATTCTGAGAAAGGAGCAAGAAAAGGCATTTAGCCGATGGGGTGCTCACTAGCTCTGACCAATCCAGGGAATCCTTTACAATGCTGGCATGAAGATCACAATAGTTACGTGCTTGTTGTAACAACCTTATATATCTGCCACAATAAGGGCTGGCATGCTTTCCTTCCTGCTTCTCATTCCTCCCCATTAATATGTTGTATATGCCACTGGTCAAATGGATTGGAAGCCTACGAGGGGCCACATATGATATGGCTGCCTTCCAATTGTACCAGTCATTTTTGCCATCATGGTACACCAGCAGATGACATTTTCAAATCTGCCTGATTCCCAAACCAACTGATATCCATATTAAATCAATACTGGTCATATTGGCAGGCCAGCATACGTGTACCAATAACTGTACGATTAGCTTTTCGTACAATATTAGTGGTACATGCGTGTCCAGCTTGAGTACAGACAGGGGTTAATCATTTCTCCCTCAACATTAAATTCATCCCTTCCAGAGCCTTATTCCGGTAGCATTATGCAAACAAACCACAAATAACATATTTGTATTACAAAGTATTATGGGTTTGGAGGGTCGTTCCTATTTAGCTATAACATTAATGAGATTGCTGGAGCAGGTCTGCTCCTTAATGACATGCTGTTTGTGGAAGTTCATTGTAATTCACTTTATGAGCATTTGCACTGCATTTTACTGGCAAGATTTGATTAATTTATCACAAAGCTGTCTTCTGTATTGATCGCGACAGGCACAGAGCTGGAAGAGTAATGTGCCATAGAGTGGTAATGTAAAAATAAGAGAGCAGATGAGATATTCCCTTGACAATGAGATAATTAGAATACAAGCAATCAATGAAGACTGTTTGACAAAGAAACAAATCCTTTTTTCTTCTTTTTTTAACCAGCAAAAATTTATAAGAGCAGCAGCAATCCCTTGTACCATGGGTGCCTTGAGTGATATCTATGTTCTTTTATGAATCTGTACACTGGCATTTATTTGCACATTAAAGTACAGCTTCTAGGCCAACAAAATAATCTGCTCCAGAGACACATTGATGGAAGGTCATAAAGTTCAGCAGCTTCAGTCTTTATTGGGTCACTGAATTCTTTGTCACAGCCCAGTGTCTTCACCCAAAGGGTCATTAAGTTGATGTAACTATAAAAAAAAACTCATAAAATGCAAAATTTCCCCACCCCCTGTCAGGGACTTGCAGTAAAACCCATTTTTGAAACAAAGCTGGGAAAAAGGCTGGTGGGCTATCATAATATATCAGTCACCTTCTACCAGTTACACACAGCAAGAGATACAGAATGCTTCTTGCCTATTGTTCATCTCTTGCCCATTGTTGGTCAGAATAAGCATAAGCTGTTGACAAAGGAAGACTGAGGCACAGGGATATACTGGGTGTGTTACTCTGTATATAGAACACAGCTTAGAGCAGGCAGAGGCCACTAATGTAATTAGTCCAGGGCTACAATGACCTCAGTGGCCACTTTCAGATCTCCAAATTAGCTGTTTGGGGATTGGTCAGGGACTAGAGCTGTAAAATGACATGATACACTGCATTTTTTATTTATTTATTCTTGTTCTAGAAATTGCAGATCCCGTATTAATTCAGTTATACCCAGGGTCTGAACTAGTGGTAGGCAGAAGAGGCATGTGCCTAGGGCACAAAGGTGGGGGAGGGCTAGGCACATACGTACCCTAATCCAGGCCCTTAGGCCCTTGTACCGCCCCCCCCCCCCCGACAGCTCCTGGATATCCACTTATCCCATCTCCGCCATGGGGTGGTGAGGTGGCTAACCAGGTTGCCTAGGGTGCCTGGCCAGCCTGGCCCGCCACTAGTTATACTATACCATACAGTTGGGAAAAAAGAACTTTCTGGCTTTACAAGGGAAGCTATAAAACGCCTATGCTTGTATTCAGTGTTCAGAACCAAACTTGATTATCCCACTCTGCAAAGAAATACTAAACTGCAAAAAGTCACACTTAGAATGGCATTATATAAATACTAAATGTGAATACATACAGATATATTAATTGCTTCTTAACACTTGGTACTACTGATTTCATTGTATTTTTGTATTTCATTTCGATGTTCCCCATCACACTGTTTATGTGATTTAAGAAATGGACAGCTCATATATATAAGTACTGCTACTACATACTGTGGCACATTACCCTTGTGGGGAAGGTATGTCTCTTCTAAAATGCTCTATAAGACTAGGCTGGAATCCTAGTTCAAGTATTGGGATTAATTAGTCATCCCCTGAGGAAAAGGGTGAGGCTGGGAGTGAGCTCTCTGTCTATTAAGTAAGAGGAAGTGATGTGCGTCACTGTCTCTTCATATAAACAAGGTATTGCCATTGAAATAAATCCCCACATAAAATACATACAAGTTAGTGAGGCACTGCCTGCCAGAACTACTTAATTCCACTAGATGGTGCTCAGTGTTCCTAGTTGTGTATGCAGTGGCCCTGTGTACAGTACAAATCTATGCCTGGTTTCGCCTGAGAAATACATGAAATTTAATAGATGAAGGATTCAGCTTCCAGCCCAAAACCTAGCACTTTTTGCAGAATCAATCAATCACGAGGCTTTAAACTCTTGCCAACTGCATCAGAGATGATGCAGCTTTGTCAGTTGTATTTACATTTGCATGAATGTAAATCGCCGGTGGGATAACATACGCGTCGCTATGATTTCCCAAAGTCGTTCCTCTCAAGGCAACTTTGGGTGACTTCCAGAAAACATAGTGACGCATATGCCATCCCACTGGCGATTTACATTTTTGCCGGTGGGATGGGATTGCGGGGAGATTAGTCGCCCGCGGCAATGAAGATTTGACACGGGGTGACTAATCTCCCCGTCTGCCACTGCCCTAAGGCTACAATTTTATTGTTGTTACTTTGTATTACTTATCATTCTATTCAAGTCCTTTGCTTTGTATATTTTAGTCTCTCATTCAAACCACAGCCTGGTTGCTAGGGTAAATTTGACCCTGGCAATGAGATAACAGCTGCCGAGCAAGAAGCTAAAAAACAAAATTTAAAAAAATTAAGACCAATTACAAATTGTATCAGAATTTCACTATCTGCTCCATACTAAAAAGGTGAACTACTCCTTTAAGATGAAAGTGTTGGATGGATCTGGATGTAAAAAGAAATGTCAAAGGTGAGAGGAAAATGTTGGCTTAGTCAATCACAGACTGGAAAAATCTACTGAGCAATGAATAAAAACAAAAAGCTGGCTTTATGTGCAATAATGCATGCTTTACTGATTGTGCAGCTATTTGCCTACTCTCACATCAGGTCACTTGGACCTTAACGCTGTTTGTTCTCTGTCATGAGATCCGTAGAAAAAGAACTGTAAGAACTTAAGCTACAATGGCTCTCTCCTTTCTCACCATCATAGAAAGCACATGGTTTTCTGTATCTCTTTATCTGTCTGTCTATCTGAAACTGTTCATTTTTATATTGCATATACGTGGCAGCATGGTTAAAGTCACATATATGGCAGTGCTCCTTTTCAAAGCAGTGCACTATATAAACTAAGTATTATGCTGTTACTAATTTCTTTTGCTCACTGCATTTCATAACATTGTTTCTGTGTGCTGTATCTGCAGTTATCCCCACTAAGAATTTTTCAGAATTTCCATGTCTTTTGGGACAAAACGTTGAAGACCCAAAAGACCCACCGGCTATATCGCTGCTGCTAATTCAAAGAGAAAATACATGCAGTACAGTTATCCCACATTCCATGCTTACCTGTTTCTCTTCTTCCTATGTTCTCTGTTGCAGTTTTCAGATTCACTGCCACTACTTGTATTGCAACGAGACCGTGATCTAGATGGGAACAATGAACGTATTACTTTTGCAAACCTGTACAGAAGCACTCTGCACCTTCAAAATGCAATCTTTGTCCTAAGCCCCTATTCAGGGCAGTGCAAGGTAAAACCTTTTATAAAACAGCCCTGGACAACAGAGCTGTCCAAACAATAGCCAAAGTGCACAAATGAAGCAATAAATACATTTCTCAGCAAACTGTTAAAAAAGAATAATTCCAAACATGTATAAAAATGTTAAAAACCACTATGACATAGTATATGACATAGCTAACGAAGCATTAAAGTGCACACAGAAAACAAAATGCCTAGAAGTACAACATGAGCAATAAGGCAGTATAATCAATGCAAATGATTTGCTGGACAGCCAATACCCAAATAACAAAGCCAATGTGAGGCTGGGGTACATTTCTATTATGTGGTTTGCAACTATGGTGCTGCTTTAGCTCCGAACCTTGGCCATCTGGTGGCACATCCAACATGAATAAACTGAACTGCTAGAGGAGAATATAGCTGATATTGTGCAAATCCACACCTCACAGTAAGAGCCCTGCAACTATATGCAACTACATCAGCAGTGAATTATGTGAAGCAATTCCAGTTTTTCTAGACCTGTGCCATGCCCAATGAATAGTTCATGACATGAAAAGCCCAATAGCTTGCAGTCTTCTGTGAGAAAGAGAACTCTTGCTGGTCAGTAATTAACATTGCATTGCTGGTCACTAATAAATCACTTGGATAGCTCAAGCTGCACCCTTATTTACACCCTGTAAAGATTCTTGGGAGGCAGGGATTACCTCTGACTTTGTATTTCAAATTATCACTAGTACTAAAGGTTATTATGCCTTTTCATGGACTAACACCAGGAATGTTTAGCCTGAGCTTTCTATGGAACATAAAGATTTTCTCAGCAAGAACAGATAAACAGACCTCAGCAAGTAAAGCTTGCAGAAATTAGCCTCACAATTCTATTACATTACCCCCCAGGAAACTGGGTTTCACAGCAGAACAAACAGATGGTTCTGAAATATTATTACAGAGCTTTCACATATATAAATAATGAAATATGCATTACATAAGATTTACTGAGTCTCAGCAGAAGCAGAGTTATTTTTTTAAAGGCAGCAAACTCATGCCAGGGAGATTGTAATATGGATCAATTCATTTATAAACTAAATGCCATATTCCAAAGTGCAGCACCTTTTCAGATGAGATTAGAATCATGATGCCCTCTGGGATGTAAAGAAATATAATGCAAAACATTGTTTTTTTAATTTTTTGTTGTGATAATAGGGGCATGCATAGGAAACAGAGGTAGCGGCTAACATAACTGGGTACACATATTCTTGAAGCAGCCAGCCACAGGTGCCTTATCTTCACAGCACTCACACATGTAGAGGATACAGTGAGTGGGCTGCATTACTTTAGGGGCACACAGGGCGGATTGTCAGCCTGCGGATAAGCCTTTATAGGGCTATTATTGGTTTTTAAATCTTTTTTTTACTGGTGTTTACTGTTCTTGTTAGCAGTTGAGTAAATTCTTCCCAAAGGTACTGCAGGGAGACTATACAATCTGTTTTACATACCTTCTTCTGTGCTTTAGATCAGCTTCATCACCACTGCACTGTCCTTTCCTGCAAATAGAAACATGTGGTTAGGAGGATTCCAGATTTTTATCTCTCAAAGGGAATAGAGGTGATTCTCCAAAAAGGATTAAAAAGTCAGTGTTTTCATTTTCATGCAGGTTTGCATTTCCTATGCATGCCGTCACAAGAGGCATGCCTTTCTTTAGTCTATAGCCAGATGCATGCATTTATGCTTACAGTCTTGCAATTCCTGAGCATATAACCACAAGAAGCACAAATTGTCTACATCTTATGCTTACATATGCTTACAGCCACCAGAGACATTTATTTCCTATATCTATTGTGTATTTTCCAATCTGTTTTACAATGTTACTATTTTACTATGAATTGATTAGAATCCAAAATCCAGATCCCACTCACAGTACTTGGAACTAAATATCATGCATCTTACGTGCAACAGAATCACACTGGAGCAACTATAGCATGACAGATTAAAATACAGAATTCATTTCACAAAGTTCATCTGTAAATTCTACCATAATACCGTCATAACTTCCATGGTAAAACAATTTAGTTAGGGACAGCACATAATAATACTGTATTGGCGAGATTGACTCAGGATAATTGATCAAGCCCAAATAAGAGTCTCCATTGAGTTAAGCCTTTGCCTTTCAGCACTTTAGAGAACTGTCCACCATTATGTGCACGGATTTGTGTGCACTTTCTATACCTACTGCCAACTGAGGAATGCTTTTTCTATGCCTTCTACAACCATTTGAGAGATGCATGCCCTAAACTTAGAGCTTTCTGAAGTATGCATTTCCTATGCCTAGGCCACCAGAATAGGCCATTTATTAGGCCTTCACATAGGGGGATACTGCCATATGAGGAATACATCTCTATGCCACATGAAGCAAGCATTTCCTACACCTCCATGCAATACCTCCAGGAGACATTTTCCTACCTCCTCACTGGCTGCCCTGTTTCATTATCACTGCCAGACTGATTACGATGCCGGGGAGTTGGGAACTTTGGTGATTTGTTGCGGTCATTAGGAGAATTATACAATCCACTGAAATGAAGAAGAAACTCCTTATATCATATTATCAACATAAAAATGATATGACAAATATAAAAGTGCATATTTAAATGTTTTTATTTTAGAGTATTCAATGACAATAACTGTGGTTTTAGGAATGTTCAGCTTACCTTTGAGGTCCCTTTAGCTAATAACACACTTAAAGCTATATAAAACATTGCTATATCAGCCATTTAGCATAGTTCCAAGGATATTTAAGACAGTAACAGCTTTAAAACCAGCAATGACTGCTTGCTTGCAAGCTCTTAGATCCCAGCAGGTGCCTGGCTGGTCCAGAAGTTACAGCTATCAATCTGCACAATTCTGTTTTTAACATAATTGTTAATCTGTTTGATATCGCACTACAGCAAAGTCTTTTGAGATTAAACTGGGTCAAGGAAGGCTTTTGTAGTCTCTAGAAGGTGATGCTGCTGTTTCTCTCCTAATTAGAGAACAAGTGCTGTGATGCTGAAATTATATTTGATGATACATTATACTTGTAAATCTTACTTTAACAAACAAACAGTTATACGTGGATTAAGAGAAAGCATAAGACAACGGAAGCAATATCCCACCAAGCAGAACAGGCCAGTGTCAAATGCCCATGATTTTCAGAAGTATTTTTCCTGCTGCACATTTTGTCTATACATATTTAAATTCTTAGTTCTCTATAGTATAACATACCCTTTTTTCCTCTTATCAGAACTTCTTCTATTTTGTCTATTACCCTTTGATTGTCTACATACCTACCTAAAGCTCTCTCTACTCTTGCCCAGCATCCCTTCCACTTACATACCTTTCAGTCTTTCTGCAGCTTATATCATATCTTCATTTAAACAGACAGACCTAAAAAGAGGACTAAGGACTCCTTTACTACTCAATAAATTAAAAAATGTATTTATTTCAATCCATTAAAAGCATTAACAATAACAATGGATAGCCTAACGTGGTTCTGGGTAAGCATGAAATGTGTTAGGTTATCCATATGGGGTTGTTAATGCTTTAAATGGACTGAAATAAATACAATTTTTAATTTATTGAGCAGTAGAGGAGTCTTTAATATTCATATGCATTACCCTCTCTTGATCACTAGGGGGAGTATCCTAATACTAATCTATTTAGTTTTTCCAAATTTAAACTTAGTTTTTTGTTCTTATATTTTTGTCTAATTCTCTAAAAAGCGGGTTGTCTATATATCTCTGTATTCCCCATCTCTATAATAAAATATCACTCAGAAAATGACTTGAATTCCTAGAGGCTTCTCACATTAGCCTAGTCCACCCCAGCCTCGCTCTGCAACCAAACTGCATGTATGCAACAAACATGCCCAGCTACAAGCATACAAGCACATACTGCACTACTTTGTGTCCCCAACCTCAACAATTAAGCAAATATGAAGAGAAGGGTCACAATCCAGTTTTTTTTTTTTATCATCATCATCATTCATAAATATGTCATTGCTTAGTGATAAGTTATTTATACTTTTTTGCCATTAAAAGAAAGTTTTCATGACCTACTATATCAAACATGTCTCTATCATACAACTCATTCTACATTAAATAACTGAATCCATAAATCTGTCTGATATTCTATAAATATAAATGTACAGTACCTGGGAGTGCCATTTTCTTCCCATGGCGCACTTATTTTGCTTTTTTGAGTGTCTGGGCTTGTATCACGTTTTGCTTTCTTGGAGCTGAAATGATTATTAAATAAATTCCATTAATAACTTTCTTTATATTTAATGTCCTCCTAATACACTGACATTTATTAATGTGCCACCCAAATGTTATTCATACAAAAGCCTATAACAGAGTGCAGTATGGGTCTCATTTTCACCTGATGTAAGAAATGGTACACAGTGTGTCATGCTAATACATACAAGCAGGCTTTGTGTGTATTATGGTGACATCACATCCCACCAAGCAAGCCTATCTAGTGTATATACTGCTAATTTTTGGGAGGAATAATTATACAGGTATGGGATCCGTTATCCAGAAACCCATTATCCAGAAAGTTCAGAATTACGGAAAGGCCATCTCCCATAGACTTTTAAACAAATGATTCTAATTTTTAGAAATGATTCCCTTTTCTCTGTAATAATAAAACAGTACCTTGTACTTGATCCAAACTAAGATATAATTAAGCCTTATTGGAGGCTAAACAACCCTATTGGGTTTATTTAATGTTTAAATAATTTTTTAGTAAACTTAAAGCATGGAGATCCAAACTACGGAAAGATTCCTTATCCGGAAGACCCCAGGTCCGTAACATTCTGGGTAACAGATCCTATACCTGTACTTAAATTAGTTGGGCATGAGGCACTGGACCAAGTGACTAGTGGTATGTGATCTAGAATTTCAGGCAAGCTTTAAAATAAAAAGTGATCGGTTTAAAGGAAAATGCTACTCAACACCACAAGTCAGTTATGCAAGACTGGTCTCTCACTACAGCTCCATGTATAGACCTCCCCCACAACAGCAGCTTTCCCAAATCCCACACATACTGACAACAGTGTATATCAGAGCAATGACCTGCACATCTAAAGCAAAATTAGTCAAAGCTACCCCTTTAATAATCAGTCCAATCCAGAAAGACAGTTTATTAGAATAGCCTTTACCCCAAATGCAACAGATATATAAAACAATAAAACACACATTATGTATATGTAACTGAGGATGTGCTTCAACCTTTATAAACATGAATGCGAATGCAATGTGGAAATGTTGTGCCTATTAATAAGTATGTGTAATGCATGAAACACATCAAACCATATTTTGAGTGAGAACCTAATATTAGTGATAGATAATTGAATAAAATGATGTGTGGGTTTGCTTTATATGTATGGGGTTTTTTTCTGACCCTGACAAGAAAGGCTTTGCCAGCTGTCAAGAACAATTGAAAGCCATGTATGGCAAATCTACCAGAATGTATTAGTGTTGAGATATATTCTATTACCACATCAGCTTAAAATGTGTTGGACCTAAATAGGCAACCTTATTTCTAAGGCCACACCATTTCCCACAGTAATGGAAACTAGCAGCCTGAAACACACATCTTGGTAACAGGCAAACCTCATCTCAGAAATGCTTATACCCACCAATACCTAATAAACTATTATTTTTATTTAGCATTATCACTGCAACTGTTTCCCTTCTGAAGGCAGCGAACATAACAGGCACTGGAATATATTTTACATAAGGTGCATCTACAAAACTATAATACAAAGACTATTGATGCACTGACCACCTTATCCTGTATCAAAGCTTTACCTGAATCAGAACCCTCAGTTTGCATACTAAAATCTGAGTAACATCTCCTCAAAATTGCATTTATGGGATCTGGGATTAACAGAATCATAAATTCCATGTATCCCATAAAAATTAAAGAGCAAAAATCAAAAATAATTTACTTATAACCTGATACAACATACAGCAAACATATATGGAGGAGGTTACACATACCACAAGGCTTTCTCTTCAAGCAGTCTCAAAGACAAGCAAATCAATGATAATTGATTTGGAATTTTATTCATTATATTTGCTGGGTACTTTCTTTTTTTTACATTTCATTACAGAGAAGCTATTTTTACAATTCTTTTCTGATGTACACATATCCCTACCTGCATTACAAGAATCACAGCCACTCAACCCTACAAATTTTAAATCATAAATAAAGTTGGTGAAGTTGGCTAGGTGAATTTTCAGGACACTCACAAATTTCACACCAGATATTATACTATTTGAACTATCAGAGGTGATTAGACAAAAGGCCATACACTGGTAGATTTAAGTTGCCGATTCAAGTCCTTAAGACCTATTTGATAGTTTATTTGACTGTGTATGGGTCCCCCCAACTGGCCTCCCTGATCGATTTCTGGGCAAAAATCGGACAGGTTTTCTTGTAAGATCGGGGACCACATTGGCTCGTTGATACAGTCCTTGATCCAACAGCCTCTATACTAGACATAGTTTGATTGTTTGGCCAGTAATTTAATCGAATCAGCCTGATATCGGCCACCTCAGATGGGCATATCAGAAGAAGATCCACTCTTCTGGCGACTTTGCCAAACAAGAAGATAATTTGTATAGCTGTGAAATGTAACTACACATAGTTGACAAATTTGCACTAATCTAATAAACTGTGTCACTAGTGGGTGCTGGGTGTATTCGGCACTGGCCAGTGACCCTTAAAAGGCACCCCAATACTAATTTTGTACTTGTAATGATGCCTTCCCAATGCCACAATAGCCCCACAGAACAATTCAGTTATTTGTGTTTGCTCTTTGTCTCAACATAATACATTGTTCATAATATGTTTCTTTTCAAAGCTCTGATTGATCTTATAGTATCAAACCTACACAAACCTGTAAAAAGCAAAAAAAAAAATAATTAAAGCCCAAAGACTGCCATTTACAAATGGATTATTTATAGAAATGCACCAAATGCATACTATTTCGATTTGACTGAAGTCCTATTAATTACTACCTTTAAAGTTCATTCAAAATCCAAAAAATGCTGGGATGTTGCCAAATCCCAGATCAAATAATAATTTCTTGTGCACTTCTAATTTTTAAAGAATATCCATTCTTTTTAATATCCTTCTCTCTGGTCAACTATATAAAGCTTACTGATTCTATGGCTGTCCCTTTACATTTAATAAACATGTCAAACACAGGAGCAAGTTAGGATGACAAAAAGCAGCTTATAAGGCTTCAATTCTAGTGTTAAATCACAAGGAATATACATTAATGTGAAATGGCTCATACACCCAGCTGTATGTCATCTCAGTTGCTCTGAGTCTAACTTGTACTGACTGTGCATATATTTGTATATTTTCCCCTTAGGGTGATGCCATAAAATCAACTAAGTTAGTGCAACTGGTTTGGAAGACAGACCTAATTGCACGCTGGAATGGTAATCAAAGAAAGTCAATCACTTGAGTATGTCAGGGAAATCAATGGTGTCCTGGGGTTGTGCTGCCAATTAAACTACAGCTCACCCATTCCAAGAAACTGCTGCACAATTTGCAGATTTATCAAAGTGTAAGATTAGAGCTTCCCAAAGAAAAATTCACTCACTCTCTTTTTTGTTCCTAAGGGATTTATTCCTATGGGAGGTATATTTGATAAATGTGCTTCTTCTAAAAATCCTATTGAAAACAATAGAGAGTGAGTGAATTTGTCTGTGGTGGGCTGTAATTTCACGTTTTGGTAAATGTGTCCCTAAACTGTGGTTATACAAGTGATCTGTAAACATCTAGCCTAAAGCCTTGGCAACAACTGACAAGTCTAAACAAACAATACCACAGAAAACTGTGGAGTAAAACCATATTTCTTCTATCAACTACCACTTTTCCTGACAGCATAAAACTGTACCCATATAGAAAATTATAGTATAATTGCTTTTTATTTCAGTGATTCTATTAGAAAGAATGCCTTGCAAATTCATTACCATTTTTAATAATACATTTTATCTGCCTAAATTCAATCTACTGCTCTATCCAACTCATCTTTAAAAAAAAAAAAACATTTTGGTAGTAAAGGCATGGGCTATATTATTTCCAATGCTTGGGACCAGGGACTTTCTAGAAATCCTATAGGATTGCTTTGCAACCAATATGGATTCATGCAGCTTGGTTACTATCAAGTACAAGGTACTGTATTATTATTACAGAGAAAAATTAAATAATTTTAAAAAATTGGAATTATTTGCTTATAATGGCCGCTATGGGAGCTTGCCTTCCCGTCATTTGGAGCTTTCTAGATTTTGGGTACTTTATTGCTTGATGTATTTCAATGTATACAGAGAGAAACAGCTGTTAATGCAACCATCTAGTCACAAAAGGGACACTATCATCAAAATATAAATGTTATATTTATGCCTTTATAATGTTTAATGTTGTAATACACTGATTTTAGTAAATTCTGTGCTTGCTTGGCATAGTGTATTCATAGGGCTGTCATTCTGTGCTTTCTCTCAACAAGCAGCGATGCTGTCAAGCTCTGTGACTGTAAGCTCTCTTTATAGGGTAGAAGGCCACATCAGTAGATCTGTCAGTACTTTGTAGTCATTGTTTTCTTTTCCAGAAGCTTCAGTAAAACATGCAGAATATAGTTTGTCCTCTTGCTATTATGGAATGGTATAGCACAACTGTTCCACTTACCTAAAATAATGGGGATGAAAACCAAAGGGAAAGTTTTGCATTTTTTCATGATTTCAAATCACTAAAATAGCATTTTTTAAGAAAGGGCAATTCATGGGGATAATAATATTTAAAAAAAAGATTTACAGACTCTTTCTAACATGTTTAGTATTCTTTATTGCAAAATCAAAACATACCTTTTAACAGGAGATGGTGCAATAAATTTTGTGGTTCCTTCCTTGTCGCCCTGTTCCATATTTGTAGTTGGCTGTTCTATATTGTTTGATCCTGTAAAAAAAAATCTAATTCAATTTGCAGGATCTGATGTTAAGGCAGTGCCACATTATTGCGTTATATTAGATTTATTTCAGCATCATACACTTATGTCTTCTCTAATCTGCTGCTCAATAATCAAAATAGAGCCGCAGGTTATATCCACATGAGTAAGATGAACAGGTTCCTTTGAAGTTGCTTGTGCGATGCTGATAGGACTGCATTGTTGAATGGTTCTGCTGAACTCAGCATTCACACAAGGTTATCCTTTACATTACATTTGTGATTCTTCAGTAATACAGCACAAAGCTGCCTAATGGCAGCCCCAAAAAATGTGTTTCTGGTTGTATTACAAGCAATATAATCACATGCACAGCACATCATACATTTTCCTTGTGTTACACAGTAATAAAGTAAAAGGTCATCTGTCCCACATTCTCATTAAAAATGACCTACTACAGGGGACAAATTAAGATGGGACAAACTGAGATTTTCAGAAAAATATTCTAGTACTGACACACATTCTACTCATTCAGCTATTGAATTTAATGGATTTATGATTAATAATCAGGTTTAAAAAATGACCCATGGCATTCAAATATCATAACCAATTTAGGCTTACCTATATTTCATTTCTCTTCAAAATGTTTTTTCATTAATACAAAAATATCAAGTTGCTTATAGGAGGTCCGCCACTTTGGGGGTGCTTTAGTTAACAGGCTTTTGTTTTCCTTTGTCAACATGTCTTAGTCTAACTTGCTATCACATATTTTTCTAGTAAAGCAACTCTGTTTATGTCATTTCTACAATGTGATCACTATTCATATACATTTCTACATGTATCTCCATTCTTGGGGGTCCCCCTTAGCTTGTAAAAAGAGCTACAAATATATAAGCACATGACTGTAACAGCCACCTACCATATTATTACTAAGGGCTTATTCAACACATTAAATTAACATCAAAGGAGGAATTTATTAACATTAAGATTTTTGTGGTTTTATATTTTTTTAATACCAAGACTAAAGTCATTTAGTCACAAATGAAAGTCATTTATAAAAAAAATCCAAAATGAAAAAGCATGAACAAAAAAAAATGAGAAAACTGATTTTTCGTATTGTCAAACAAAAACCAGTGTCAAAAAAACCTCTAAAACCACAAAGCAAAGAAAGGGACATATGCCATTGATTTTTACATGATCTCGACAGGTTTTAACTTATTAACTTATTAAATTTATATATTATGTATATTATATTTTGTGTATTTTATGACTAAGAATATTTGATGACTTTTAAACTTTTTCATAATATTGTTACAATCATCTCTCCATTAGAACCACATAAAACAGTACAGTAACATATAGAAAGAATATGAATCTATGAAAGAAACATACACACATGTACATCATTTTGTTTTAAACCCAAAAAATTAATTGATGTAAACTTACTCAGATTGATAATCTGAGCAATTTTCTCTTATTTTCTGTTTTTAGTGGTCTCTGAGATTCAGAGGTTTAACCTTTTTAGACAGTTTCAGAAATACCATTTTTTGGGTTTAGATTGCCAAAAAAATGCTTCTAATAGCTCACCTGGCTGCTGCGTGAGTGCTGCCCTTTTGGGGTAAGTTTTACTCCGACTCCTCTCCACTCTTTGGTCAGGCCGTGGCAGTTGAATAGAGAGATCTCTGCTCATTTGATAAGCAGTCCTGCCACTGAAAAGAAGTGAATAAAAACATATAGTGAATGGCCTGTATTTTCTAAGCTGCGTAATTATTAAGAAAAGCAAGGGTTTAAAAAACTTCAAATCAATATGGGTCATTTACTCAAACCAGGGGAAAAAGTGCAAGTGTAGCATTGGGCACAAGCACGCAACTGTTATTGCTCATTTGGTGAGTACATATTCACCTCATCTGGCTACGGTCTGCACATTGGGTCAGGTAAGCAGACTGCAGTGTCAGGGGGTGTAGGCTAGTCCTCTCCTTGCCTAGGGCCAAAGAGCTCATTTGTAGCCTACAGCCTCTTCCACACCCTAACTTGTGAGTCTAAATCAGGGATCCCCAAACTTAATTCGTCAGCCACAGTCAAATGTAAAAAGACTTTTAGGGCTAGGATTGGCTATTAGGCAGCCTCTATGCTCACTATCAGCTTACAGGAGGCTTTATTTGGTAGGAAATCTTGTTTATATTCAACCAAAACTTGCCACCAAGCCATGCATTCAAAAAGAGGAAAAGGCAGGGGCGGGAGGCGGGACACCATCATGACTCCCCCTGCCCAAATCTCATAAACATAATGCTGCCAGACACAAGCAGCACTGTATTCATTGAGGCAGCTGTTACAGAGCTATGGCAATTTGGCAACATAAAAAGGCATTTTGCAAACTGCCTTGGAGGGCAGAATAGTTTTTCTGTTTTAATTTAGCAATCTGCATACCCACCAGTTCAATGCTTTGTACTTCTATCATGAACTGTCACTTTTATCAAAACTTATACCAGTCTCATTTCTGTGATTACTTTTAGCAGAAATATCCCTTATCCTAGTTTTCAAGCATTCTGGGTAACAGATCTGATGCCAATAGTATCTGAGCACATATATATTACTGCCTATTATCGCATTCATGCTACGTACGTTGTCTCACAAGGTTTACTAAAGATTATCACCAAATATAGACAAAATTGTCTATCACCACCTTCAATTTTTTTCACCACCTGGGGAGTGGCGGTATGTGAAACAAAGCCAGAAACTGTATAGTGGGAGCGATATAAAGTTTCTTAAATATGAGCAGCGAAAAAAAGAGACTGCACTGGGGAATAATGATACTTATAAATGTATTAATAATTAATTAAGAATAATTAATATAATATGAAAATAATTGATTCCTGAAATTACTTTATTGGCCATAAGCACATTTAATAAGGCATTTATAACTTGCTAATAAATATTATTTTATATACACTATTCATTATTATGACCACTGGCAGTGGAGAAAAAAAATCTGCAAGATTTATAGCAGATTAGGCTGTTAAAATGAGCGCCAAAGAACTCCCAACTCGCAAGAAATAACACAGAAACTAACTGCTACACTTGTGTAAATATCGCCACTTATCGCAAGACAAATCTGTCTCAACGCACTTTAGCAAACATGGGAGCGGCGTTCATTTTTTTGCAGGAATATTCACAGCGATAATAGGCGATAGTTTATAGAAAATTTACAAACTTTAGCAAAAAAAACGCCTTAGGCCTTTTCTATCTGAATACCTAAGGACATTTATAACATATTCCTTCACTGAAAAAAATAACTTATAGCTGGATTTAAGCATTTTGGCACTTTAGATTTAGCAGCAGCTAATACGTGTGGGCAGCCTTAATCATGCCTTTGATTAGAGGTGGACACGCCTGAAACGCGTCAGATGATGATGCTACTGGATGTTTTTACATAGTAACATAGTAAGTTAGGTTGAAAAAAGACATACGTCCATCAAGTTTAACCATAATTCCTATATATAACCTGCCTAACTGCTAGTTGATTCAGAGGGAGGCAAAAAACCCAAAATTCTTTCCTGACTCCAAGATGGCAGTCGGACCAGTCCCTGTATAAACTTGTACTAAGAGCTATCTCCCATAACCCTGTATTCCCTCACTTGTACAGAGAGCTATCTCCCATACCCCTGTATTCCCTCACTTGTACAGAGAGCTATCTCCCATAACCCTGTATTCCCTCACTTGTACAGAGAGCTATCTCCCATAACCCTGTATTCCCTCACTTGTACTGAGAGCTATCTCCCATAACCCTGTATTCCCTCACTTGTACTGAGAGCTATCTCCCATAACCCTGTATTCCCTCACTTGTACAGAGAGCTATCTCCCATAACCCTGTATTCCCTCACTTGTACTGAGAGCTATCTCCCATAACCCTGTATTCCCTCACTTGTACTGAGAGCTATCTCCCATACCCCTGTATTCCCTCACTTGTACTGAGAGCTATCTCCCATAACCCTGTATTCCCTCACTTGTACAGAGAGCTATCTCCCATACCCCTGTATTCCCTCACTTGTACAGAGAGCTATCTCCCATAACCCTGTATTCCCTCACTTGTACAGAGAGCTATCTCCCATAACCCTGTATTCCCTCACTTGTACTGAGAGCTATCTCCCATAACCCTGTATTCCCTCACTTGTACAGAGAGCTATCTCCCATAACCCTGTATTCCCTCACTTGTACTGAGAGCTATCTCCCATAACCCTGTATTCCCTCACTTGTACTGAGAGCTATCTCCCATACCCCTGTATTCCCTCACTTGTACTGAGAGCTATCTCCCATACCCCTGTATTCCCTCACTTGTACTGAGAGCTATCTCCCCTACCCCTGTATTCCCTCACTTGTACTGAGAGCTATCTCCCATAACCCTGTATTCCCTCACTTGTACTGAGAGCTATCTCCCATACCCCTGTATTCCCTCACTTGTACTGAGAGCTATCTCCCCTACCCCTGTATTCCCTCACTTGTACTGAGAGCTATCTCCCATACCCCTGTATTCCCTCACTTGTACTAAGAGCTATCTCCCATACCCCTGTATTCCCTCACTTGTACTGAGAGCTATCTCCCCTACCCCTGTATTCCCTCACTTGTACTGAGAGCTATCTCCCATACCCCTGTATTCCCTCACTTGTACTAAGAGCTATCTCCCATACCCCTGTATTCCCTCACTTGTACTGAGAGCTATCTCCCCTACCCCTGTATTCCCTCACTTGTACTGAGAGCTATCTCCCATAACCCTGTATTCCCTCACTTGTACTGAGAGCTATCTCCCCTACCCCTGTATTCCCTCACTTGTACTGAGAGCTATCTCCCATAACCCTGTATTCCCTCACTTGTACTAAGAGCTATCTCCCCTACCCCTGTATTCCCTCACTTGTACTAAGAGCTATCTCCCATACCCCTGTATTCCCTCGCTTGCTAAGAATCCATCCAACCCATTCTTGAAGATATACAATGTATCAGCCAGTACAACTGATTCGGGGAGGGAATTCCACAACTTCACAGCTCTCACAGTAAAAAATCCTTTCCGAATATTTAAACGGAACCTCCCTTCTTCTGGGTGGGTGCCCTTGTGTCCGTTGGAAGGACCTTACTACAATAAAGATTTACATTTGTAACTGAAGATTGAAGTGCAAGGATTTCTGTTTTCTCTTCCTACAGTTGTACATCTTGGAATGCCTTAAGGATACCAAACCCAGTGGGATTATTGCAGCATCTTTAATGAATACCATGCAGAGCCATTAATATATTTTTCCTATTAGCAGCAGCTAAGACTTCTATGGGCAGCCTCATCAAACCTGCAAGCATGTGCCTTACCACTAGAGAAACAGTGACTTAATGAAATATACACTTCCCCTTTAATGGAAATGGAAGGTCATTATAGAGGACGTTTATGCTTGGCAACGAGTAAAGAGCTTTCATTTCAAAGTATTGGAAGGAAAACACAACACAGCACAGACATATGGGATATATGAGGATTATGCTAGTTAGGAGATTTCCTTGCTGGTTTAAGCTTACCTGTAGCGATGCCTGGACCCCAGAGAACCAAGCTTGCTCAGTTTCCTTGACAGTGTACTAGAATCATTCTCTGGAATCCTTTAATTCAGCACACAAAATAGGATAAGAAATTCATTAGCCAAATCACCAAGGACTACATTACACACAAAATGCAATGTTTTGCCCTCCTTTGATATATCAGTGTACTAGATTTTTTTGGTTCCATTTTTGATAAAGTGACGTGACATTTCAAAAAGAAGACATGAGGCCTCAGTAATAAACAAACTAAGTTTATCAGTTGGTCACCATAACCTTTCATTGTGAATAAACATTACGGCTGCTTTTTTGGTGTGTGTGTTGTTTAAACGCAACTCTGCCCTTCCTGAATTAATATTGCAGATTGGAAGTGTATGGCCAGAACATTATAGCATATTAACTCTAGATGTATTCATCCATGACTAGATTTCTCCCCACTTCATATTTTATATGATTTAACCCTGGTACAGGTATGGGTCTGAAATTCTTGGGACCTGAGAATCTTTCCAAAATTTGGATTATCATACCTTTAGTCTACTAAAAAATAATTTACAGCTAACAGGATAACCACGAATATGAATTAATGCAGCAAGGTACTGTTTTATCATTACAGAAAAAAAGGAAATGACCACACTTTTCCCCACAGTACGTAGTGTGCTAAATTACATTCATAAAAGATACTTGCATTAAAATGCGCTCTTTGGGCTTATATTTGTGCTTGGGACCTCTCAGTTCTTTCCCGGCTTTTCTTTCAAATCGAGTGCTGCTGTGCCTTTTGACACAGAGGAACCTTGGTGCTACCTTTACTTCCTGACCAGGTGGTAGCCCAAGGGTTCCCTTAGCCCAGGGACATATCTGGCCCCTGATTTGCCCTGAGGTGGCTCCTGCTGTGGCATTGCTAGTGGTTTCACTAACAGAGACGAATTTCTGGTTTAAAAAAATGGAAATTGGGCTTTTAAAGTTACCAGAAATGGCTTTTTGCCGCCCCTAGTAACTTTGGAGGCACTGCCACCTGAGGCGAGTCTCTCAACTCTCCTAGTGGCAGCAGCACCCCTGGCCAAGGGTTAACAGGTCCAGTATGCATACACAAGTGTTTCTTGCATTCTGAACACCAAAAATGAGACCAGACTGACTTCTGCCTGATACAATTGCCCCCTTTCAACCGCAATTACACTAGAATTCTGGTGGGAAATGCTGTATTGCAAGGAATAATCACGGCAATTTCCTTCAAAATTGCACTTTCTTCCAGCTTCGGACTGGCCCACAGGGATACCAGGAAAACTCCCGGTTTGGCCCAGGTGTCAGTGGGCCCTCCTGCTTCTAACCATTTGGCCTAATTCATGGTATGTTCCTGTTTCTCTATGGGCACAAATCAACCAAATTTAAAGAAGAACAGATTATAGGATGTAAAGAAAAAAGAACAAGGACAATTTAAAGGTTGAGTGAGAAGTGGCTAAAAAATAGTTTGAAGAGTGGGTCCACAGTCTAAGGTTTTCTGGTGGGCCCCTGGCATCCCAGTCAGACACTGCTTTCTTCACTGCACTTGGTGCCATAAATGACCCCTGAAGATGGGGCTTGGGTTCTACAATCATTTTCCAGTTGGATTCCATTCTTAAACCCTTTTTACATAAAAACCTAACATTTGTGATACAAAGCAAAATAAAAGCAGCATTTGCACATTTAGCTTTCAAAAAATATTATATTATAGAGAATGAGGGGTTACTACTGCCTAAGGATTAGTAAAACTGCCCCCCAGAAGAAGTATTTACCAACCTGAAAAAAGTGTGATGTTCCACACAGCACTTCCACAGACTTTTGCAGGAAACTTTGTTCCTCGTTTCAAAAAAGAATGATGTTTCAGTGCACTGAGAAACAAAGGAACAGAAGAATATAACTAGCAGGGCACATTACCAAGCAGAAACAAAGCACACACCACTGTTTCAATGGAATGACGGGCAGGCTGATTGGCACTTCTATGTAAAAACCCTCTGCCAAATTAAACACACAATTTCTTGGGGCAGGAAGCCAAGTAAAATCTCAACAATTAACCAGGTGTTTGCTAAACTAGCTAACAGTGTGTGGTTTGAACTCCACGCAACAAGGATTATTTAAAGGTTTTTATAAACTGCAGAATTAGGTTACGAATGTTTCTTTTACTGCAGTAGTTTACTGTGCTGTCATTAAAAAATCCACTAAATTGTACTGTATTACAATTATTATTAAGAAGTATTTATAAAGTGCCAACATATTCCACTGTGCTGTACAACAGAAAAGTTAATATACCAAATATAGAAATAGCTTTCATCTATCTGTGAGTACAAGGATTAAATCTTGAACCTACATACCTTGAGTAAAGCAAACATTTTTGTGGCCCACCTATGCTAATTCATTTATGTGCTTGACGCACATTGTCTATTTCACGGCTGCAGTTGAAACAAATGTCCCGTGAAAAATGAAATGTAGCTGCTCTCATATGTACATCAGGAACTATAGCCAGGAACTTCTGTTGCAGATCAGATATCTAAATGTGCAACTATATAGTCTTAATCATAGGATAATACATTTTATCAATTCCCTGTATTTAGGAAGCTTGTAGCCAAACACACAATTGTGACTCACCTGTATGACATGTGTGCTTGTGTGTATGTGCATGCAACCTATTGAGCAATTTAGATATTAAGGCCGGGTACGATTGCACCACCACTGGTGCTCAAAAAGTTAATAAAACAATGACTCGATTTACTTGGGGTAAAAAGTGGGCAAAAACTGCACTTTTATATAGTAAGCTGACTTGCCCATTTGTTAGCGGATCTGTTAGATATTCCAAAAACAGCTTGCGTGTGGCCAGCTTAGGCCAAATGACATGCAAAGTGTTTTCATTTCAAGGTTACTTTCTGTTGTATTGCACTTATGCTCCTTCATGGTATCTGCTCTTGTAGTCACATGATTTCAATGCACTTATGTTAGTTGGATTCTTGAAACATTTGCCACACATTAAGATGCACATTTACTAAAATTCGTTTTTTTCTGGCCTATAAAGTCATATAGACGGTATAAATTCAAATCAAACTCAATCATTGCTTTATTTATAAAATGTGATGATAATGCTTGAATCGTTTGTACGAAAATTTTGAGTTTACATTAAAAAATCCCGAATTTTTGAGTTGAAAGAATTGTTAAAGGCAAAAAATGTGCATTTTAATGGACATTCATTTCCATGAATCCTCTTTATTTTTCCCAAACAGGAATTGCTCCAGCAGCCATTTTAGAAGCATTGGCACTCTTAGAAAACAATAATGTGTGTCTCACTTTAAACTGGGTGAAACTGAAAACAATGATTGGATTAACTTCCCCTTGAACTGGGTGAAACAATGAGGGGAGTAACTTGTCCTTGAAGGACAGGCTGTCACTGACCATTCTATTCCCTTACTAGTCTAAGCCTCTATAGGTCTCAATGGTACTCGACAGATCAAACCTGCCAAATATTTTTTTTACAAGAAGAAGTTAACTAAACATTAATAAATCACAAATTATATTATATTTGAAAATTCTGGGAATAATAATGAAAAAATTGAGTTATTATTATCTAGAAGTAAGAAAAAAATCAGACTTTATCTAAAAATTGCCCCTAAGAGTTATTTTACTGAGCACAACAGAAATATCCAAACAATTTCCCAGTTCTCAGAGTTCCTTAAAGGGGTTGTTCACCTTGAAATTAACTAATAAAATTTGTATGCTGCTGTATACTGTAATCTGAGGGTGAACCACCCCTTTAAATAACTCCACAAATACATGAGATGCAATATTTGGACCTACTATTCATGACCCGTGCTGTATTTCCATCTAAACATTACAGTTAGAGAGTCTAGCATAGCAAATTCCAAAAAGAGATTACTCTTAAAAACATGTATTACATAATAAGTGCAATAAGGCCATACATTACCCCAACAAACTATTTAAACATCAAATTAGATCCAAGAAAATATACTTTACAAAATGCACATTTTGGATATGTGTGAATCCTGTGCCTTTTCCTTTAACATGGAGCAATTTGTGACCTAAAGCACAATCAGTATATGGAACCAACACTACAAGATCAAGTCAATAGCCTGCAAGTGCCATAAAGCATTTGTACTGTTTAATAAAGCTTTCCTAAAGGAATTCATACCTGTTGGGTAAAGCTAACATGTCAAGAAAATCAAAGTGATATTTTAAGAAAGATTTTGTTATGAGCAAGGTAAAGGTGGCCATACACGCACCGATATTATCGTACGAAACCTCGTTTCGTACGATAATCGGTGCGTGTATGGCATGTCAGCGAGCCGACCGATATCGCAGGAAGCTGCTGAAATCGGTCGGCTCGCCGATCGGCCAAGTTAGAAAATTTTGATCGGGCGCCATAGAAGGCGCCTGACCAAAATTCTCCCTTCAGAGCTGAATCGGCAGAAGGAGGTAGAAATCCTATTGTTTCTACCTCCTTACCTGCCGATTCAGCCCTGAATGGTGTGTGGCGGATCTGACGATGTTTCGTGCGACCGACGGTCGTACGAAACATCGTGAGATCGCCACGTGTATGGCCAGCTTAACATCAACAGACACTTCATTCTTTTTGGCTGTGCAGCAAGCTAATTATCTAAGAATACGGGCAATCTATCACTGGGATTACAGATGTTTATACAGTGGCATGTATAATAAAGCAGTCCTACAAAAATATTTCATACAAACCAACTGTTTTTTTAGTCTAAGCAGCTAAGTAGCTGTAAGATTTACTCATTTGGCGAGTAAGGTGGGCAATATTAAAGTAATGAGATATACAACAATGAGAATGGGATCCATATCAAAGAGCCGTTGCAGTCACTGATCTGAGAGGAAAATCAAACCTGCCCAATTTTGGGCAATTTTTGAACAGATATCAGTCAGGTAGGCCTGTTGGGGGTCCCCATACATGGCAGATAATTTGCTGAATTGGTCTAAAAGACTTGTATTGGCAGCTTATATCTGCCTGTGTATGGCCACCATTTCTCTTACTTTGAAAAGTAAAAACTAAGTAAGCTTTATCAGAAAGGTCTATGTAAATACAGCCATAAGCACTCACAGAAACGCAGCACTGACTTCTCTGAAAAAAGATTTGTTGTGTCTGTAATTCCTGTGCCAGAGAAACGCAGCTTTCGGTTCACTGCTCTTTCCTGCTCCCCTCTCCCTCAAGAATGCTAAGAACTCACTCCCCCCTTTACGAATGTGGATCTGAGCCAATCAGCAGGACGCTGACTCATAGGGGCCCATTTACTTACTCACGAACGGGCCGAATGCGTCCGATTGCGTTTTTTTCGTAATGATCGGTATTTTGTGATTTTTTCGGAAAATTATCGCGACTTTTTCGTTACCAATACGATTTTTGCGGAAAAACGCGAGTTTTTCGTAGCCATTCCGAAAGTTGCGATTTTTTCGTAGCGTTAAAACTTGCGCAAAAAGTTGCGATTTTTTCGTAGTGTTAAAACTTGCGCAAAACGTCGCGCCTTTTAAGTTTTAACGCTACGAAAAAAGCGCAACTTTTCGCGCAAGTTTTAACGCTACGAAAAAATCGCAACTTTCGGAATGGCTACGAAAAACTCGCGTTTTTTCGCGTAAATCGTATTGGTAACGAAAAAGTCACGATAATTTCCGAAAAGTCGTAAAGGCGCCGAAAAAATCGCAAAAAATACGAAAAAGTCGCAAAATGTTCGTTTTCCAATCGGAATTTTTCCAATTCGGTCGGAATTCGTGTCTTAGTAAATCAGCCCCATAGTCTTACTAACTGAGCATGTTCAGTTTGGTCTGCATGTCTGTGCAGGAGTGAGGCATTATGGGAACTTTCTTTACACAGCTCAGCATTTTTTCTTCCTGTTTGGCTTCAGATCTTCTGAACAAGTGAAACATGGGGAGACTTAAGGGCACTATTGAGACAACTGAAGGTATGCCTGCAGCTTGAGATTAACTCTTTATTAGCCTTTCCTTCTCCTTTAAATTAGTACAGGTATCGGACCCCTTATCCGGAAACCCGTTATCCAGAAAGCTCCGAATTACGGAAAGCCCATCTCCCATAGACTCCATTTTAATCAAATAATTCAGAATTTTTAAACTGATTTCCTTTTTCTCTGTAGTAATAAAACAGTACCTTGTAATTGATCCCAACTAAGATGTAATTAATCCTTATTGGATGCAAAACAATCCTATTGGGGTAAATTAATGTTTTATTGATTTCTTAGCAGACTTAAGGTATGGAGATCCAATTTACGGAAAGACCCCTTATCCGGAATACCCTTGGTCCCGAGCATTCTGGATAAGGGTCCTATACCTGTATTGTGTATACATATCTAAATGTAATATTGCCTTTGCATGGCCTGATATAGCACTGTGCTGTTTCTGAACAAGACAGAAGTGATTATACCTGTGTTCCTGTCTCCTTCGTTCCTGTCTATAATACAAAGCAGAATGTGTGGAATAAAACGTAAGGTTTACTGTGTGTAGCCTTTTACTGAACATGGCTTCACTGAATATTCCCATTTATATTTGTGAGTGGGTTATATCAAGTTGTTTGTAAGCTGAGATACTCTTCTTATACAAATCAATGAGATTATGATGGAAATGGTCAATACCAAATGGATGCATAGAGTGGAGCAGATGTCAACAGACCTTGCAATGTCACCAAACTGTAGTCAGAAATATTAGTGAATCAGGCAGAAAGCTGAAGAACTGCAATCAGCAGTTAGTTCCAGGGGCTCCTACACCTACACCCCATTCCATCAGTGTGAGAAGCTACTTCTGTGTCACGTTCTGTAAATAGTCCAGGTCCAGGTACAGACACAAACAAAGGCTGATGCCAGTGTAGGAGTGGATTTTCAGCCTGCCAATTTACCACATGTGGCATAAGTCCTACTTTTATTAAGATAGTACACAGAAGCCAATATTTTGGAGGTTATTTCCTGTCCTGGGTTGCCTTTCCAGCTTCAAACAGCAAAATCCTTCAGCCAACGGGTGGGGCTTGCTATTACACCCTGATACTCTGCTCTGAGAATGCTCATGGGGACAAGAAAGGATGTATTCTAAAATGTGTGAATACTACTTGCACTGTGTGCAGCCAAGCAGTCCAAAGTGCCGTTTCTGACCCTCACTTTTCATATCTAGAAAGGCCTAACAACTGGAACATCACATTGTGAAAGAAGGATTATTCGCCTAACTAATTTTTAAATAACAGTCAAACTGCTTTGCTGAGCCTGAGCCACTTGGTTGTATGTATGTATGTAAGTATAACTTTATAAAGCACCACAAGGGTACGCAGCGCTGTACAATCTTTCAAAATTACACACAGGGAGGACAAGTGTTATAATAAATAAATACAATATATATAAATGTACAGGGAATAAGTGCCATGTGGTATGAGACACAGTAGGAAGGAGGTCCCTGCCCCGTAGAGCTTACAATCTAGGTTGTCATGGGATATCTAGGTAAAGGCTTATTTATTTACTCTGTGCCATAGCAGGAATTTAAGATTTTGGGCAGAAATATTTGCATTTTGGCCAAGGCTGATGCTGACTAATCACACCCTGCCCCAATTCCAAGGCAGAAATCCATTACTGTCAGCAGCAGCCATTAAAGCATTATTACCCCAGGTGACTTAAACTAAAGCAGCCCTAAGTATCCCACAATTCTACCATACGATGAATGACTTAAAAAGGAAAGCTACCCCATTCCCCAAATCACCTGCCTCCTGTGCCCTTCCTTTGGGCTGATTTATGATCAGGTACATTGTGTGTACATTTGTAGCCCCTTTCATAGCTCTTTCTGCTATTTGCTGCACTATTCGGACCCAGACCTTCTGGATAAATTAATACTACCTCAAAATTAACTCAATGAAAAAGTAACTAGTTTTGCACCCAAACATGGCCCTGTTTACCCTTTTACAATTACTTCTGCGATGATATACTAATAAACCCTGTAAATTCAGCACACTGCATGGGCGTAAGCTTTAAGACTGTTCCTTTTAACCCGCTAGCGACCTGCTTCTAAAGTGTGGGTGTTGAGCCGAGCCTGCCGACCTGCAGGTTTTGGGCCGGCCTGCACAATACTACTGCATATAGATATGTGGTAGATATGAGAATTGTACTCAATAGTAAAACACCCAAAGTCTGACCATGGCTCCTCCATTTACATTGAGTAGGAAAAACTGTGGCTTATTTGAAAGAAGTTCCATTGTAAAGTGCTGGCCCTTTCTGAAGGCTCAGAGATGGCGGCCTACCTACCAAAAATACATTTATTGGTTTAAAAATTAAATGTTAACTGGTAGAATGAATTATTTGCAATGCACACAGTGTAATTTAGTCATAAAAACTATATCATGAAAATAGTAACAGAATCCCTTTAAGCAAAAATGAGTATTAAAGTATTATATTCCTCCTAGAAAGATGTGATTTTATAAAAAAATAAATAAAAATGAAACAGATGAGGTGACTGAATAAAACAGAATTTTAAATAAAGCTACAATTATTAATGTAACCATAAATGTTCTGATAGATTAGTGCCACATGTCTTGGCTCCTTCTATGTCTTCACAGCCAGAATAAACTATGTAAATCTGGTGCAGCCATTCTTTTCCATACAACACAGCCAGATTTAATACTAGAAGCCGTGGCTGCACGACAAACACAATTGCTTAATGATGCCCAAAACAAGGAGCAGGATTATTCTGTGTCTGGTAAACAACGAAGCAGATTAATCATTGCAGTCTCTCATTACTTCTGATGTTCTGTACAGTGTGCTCATTAAACACAGCATACACTTGTAGGAATCATATCAATTAATGTAACTGCCAATGCAATGGCACCCATTACTACTATAACCATGCAAAGCTGCAAAGCCTATTAAGAAAACAAAGCTCTTTTTACACTAAGACTATAAGCAATTAATCATAAGTGATCCAATAATGCGAGGGAGCATTCTGAGTTCTATCTGGCTATTATAATAACTACAGGAATTACAACTTAAACAATTTCTGAGTGTATGCTACAAATAACTGTAATAACAGACTTAGTTACTCAGTACAAGTATGGGACCTGTTATCCAGAATGCTTGGGACCTGGGGTTTTCTGGATAAGGGATCTCTCCGTAATTTGGATCTCCATACCTTAAGCCTGCTAAAAATCATTTAACTATTGAATAAAACCAATAGGATTGTTTTGCCTCCAATAAGGATTAATTATATCTTAGTCGATATAAGTACAATACAAGTCGATACAAGTACAAATTACTGTTTTATTATTACAGAGGAAAAAAGGAAATAATTTGTAAAAATTTGAATTTTTTGCTTATAATGGAGTCTATGGGAGATGGCCTTTCTGTAATTCGATGCTTTCTGGATATTGGGTTTTTCGGATAAGGGACGCATATCTGTACTCCCATGCTGGCCTTCTTCTACAATAAAAAAAAACAGCAACCGTATAGTGCTGGGAGAACTCTGCTCTAGTGAGGGATAGGTCTGTCTGTCTGTATGTCCATGACAAAGGCACCGCACCAATCTTTAATAAGAAAGTGTGGTTTGGTTTCTCTAGAAATCATGGTACAGTTTGCCCAACTTCTAGTCTTGGCCTCTACTATAGTGAACACAAAATGACTATATTAATGGTCAGCATAAGCATGATTATGTCTAGATAGTTCAACACAATCATGTTTTTATCCACCATCTTTTACAAACAGCCCAAGCCAACAATGCATAACACAACCATGTGGGGCAGATTAATCAACATTTGGATTTCGTGGTTTTAGAGTTTTTTTGAAACCATAGCTAAACTCATTTCCACTAAAACCATAACTATTTGGCCAATTATTGAAAGATCCAAATCATAAACAAAAAAAGATGTGAAAAAATGCAAAGACCGCTTCTTTTTCATATTGTCGCACAAATGCAAAAAACCCAACCTCTAAAACCACGATGCAAAGAAAGATCTTCCAGTTGTAAAAAGGACACGTGCATTGACTTCTACATGATCTTGGCAGCTTTAAATTGCATATTTTTTTATTTGACAAAAAATTTTGGGTTATAGTTCAGCACAAATAATCAGTAGTATACGGCTGCAGATTCCAGGTGTCTGTGAGCCACCCCAACAGTATATCATAAGATCAAAAAGCAAAAACGAATCAAACAGCTCCAGGCAGCATTTGAAAACTGCAGTGAATTTAATGGCAGTGTCAGCACACTCAAGTGTCACTTGAGAAAGGGCTCTGCCCGAAACATGTAGTGTGCTGACACTGCCATTAAATTCACTGCAGTTTTCAAATGCTGCCTGGAGCTGTTTGATTCCTTTTTGCTTTTTGATCTTATCATATTTTTTATTTGGGCTTTGTCCAAATAAAAAAAAAAAATCAGATTTTTTTTTTTTAGTGACAAAGTCATATTTTTGCGCAAAAAATGTGAATTGTGAGACAACGTTCGTGTGCATCATTTCTGTTCTAGTGAGTCACTAAGGCTATAGTTAACGATACACACTCACTCTTCTAATGCGCAGTCTGTTCCTTTCTACCTGCACATTAAAAGCAAGTTATATATCATTCAGAGCTGTTGGCTGTAGATTAAATAAATGCAAAAAACCTTCCAGGATTTCATTTTAATTTCCCTTGGAAGACAATATGTAATAACTGTAATAGCACTGTATTAAAGAAAAAGAAAGTTAGGCTGTGATTCTTTTCATAAGGAGAAAAAATACATATGAAAATGAAGAAATTACAAGTTTCTTTTGGCCACATATATTGCAAAGGAAAATGCTAGCAGGCATGCAATAAATCTCTCCAAAAAGTTAGTAAGATAAATAAAAAAAATGTCTTTTACATAATGGTCAAATGAGACAACATATTATGGGTTTTGTGCCCTCGTTGAGCACTAAGTCAGCCTGTGAAGCTCAGATGATGTAGAGGTAAAAAAGGGTGCATTAAGTGTGCAATAAAAATTGAATAAGAATAACAATAAAATAAAAGCCTGAAGGTCAGTCTGTTTTTGGCAGATGGAAAGAAGTAGAATAGAAAAAATACAAAAATGTTGCAAAATGAAGGTTCAATAATATACTAAAAGCCAATTAAAATATAACTTCCTTTTAAATTTCAAGTTCACTTAGAAAAAGCATATTTTAATTTAAAATCATTCTATTGTAACTTTGGGCTCTCCAGATGAAGTCATAGATATTGATATCAATACAAAGAGGGGCATCTTTGGGTTGTGCAGCCTCACAGCACTGTATACAAGGTTGCACCAGACTCTTTATAATTGCCTAAATACTATCATTAATATTATTAATCATATTATTATTGTTGTTATTATTATTACTATTATAAAAAATAAAATAAAAACATGAATAAATAAATAGTCCCTAAGAAATGCATGGTGCCTTTGTTTGAAGCAGCTGCTGGATCCAGGGTGCACTGTAACACTGAGGTTCCCACTGCACTGCCGTGCAAAAGCTACTATTTACCCTAAGGCCATACCTGAATGCAAACATAGTGGAAAATAACCAATATGTCAAAAAAAATAAATCATTTTCACTTTTGGAGGTTAGTGATTGTTCATGTGTAACACAGCCCTCACTGATACACCACCAAAGTCAGAATTTGTCTGACTCATGTTCAGCCCACAACACAGGCTCATTCAGTAGGTTGTTGGATTGGTATGCTACATTTGATCGAGGCATTGAATATCAGCCCAGAGCAGTGAGACACATTTTTCTTATTTACTGACAACAAAGAATGAACACCCTGCAGGTTACTGAAATTCAACCAAGAGGAATAACAAAGGTGATCACACAGAATGAGAACATGAGCTGCTGTGGGTCAGCACATTATTGTAGCTTGTGTTTACCTCTCAATACTGCTCAGAGCTTTTGTTCTGCACTGGCCCCTAACATTTTTGTGGGAGCAGGTCATACTCCTGCACTTTATATCTGAAATATTTCTCACAGTTTCTGACCAGAGTTCAATTCTGTTTATCTGGGGATTAGCTTGTACTTTTCCTTACACTATTAAAAGAATTCAGCGGGCTGGCTGGAATGAAGAGTAAATAGCAGTCAGATTGAGGTATGTAACAAAGAATTAGGGAGGGATACGTGCTTGGCACATGTATGTATTTTGTAGTTAATGGAAAACTGAGATTTTTAAAAGTCTCTATAAAAATTTTTGTGTCTTAAACCATTTAGGGAGAGAGGGGATTGATAATTGCACATTCCCTGGTCCCCTGTTTCATAAGTAATTTAGTATCTATGCTAGTGCATGCAGTCTCAATAAAACAAGGGTTTTTAGTTATGATAATAAAATTGGTAAGCCACCATACCACGCCAAGGTAAACCCCATATGGTGGTCCTAAATATTTACCTCCAGCCATATTTCTCAAAGGCTGAACCTTCCCTGCATGGTAGCATTTCTTGGGTTAAAAGTCTCCTGTCCTGGGCATTGGCTCCAGCATAAGCCCTGGTAGTCTCCCATATTTTATCAAAAGTAGACTTCCACAGATTTAGGGTCACCACATGTTTGGCTTTGACTTGTTTTTCTTAGGGCTGTTCGTGGCAGCAACTGTCTGCATTTCAGGTTTAGGAAACCTGTTTTTTCTTGGGTCACAACTGTCTCTTTGGGCTTTGGGCTACAGCCTTGTAAAGCCTGACAACAATCTGGCCAAAAACCACCTCTGATGTAATGCCTTCGCCCCCACAAAGCACAGCCATGCCCCTAAAAGTCATGACTCCACTCCCATATAGTATTGCTCTGCCCCCAATGTCATCATCCCGAACTCTAGTCCAGTTTTTTTGCTAAGGTCTAAGCTGGCAACCCTACACAGATTAGAAATTCATTATTTTTTTGTTGTTTATTTTGCCAAATACCTAAATTAAATCATTTACTGAATTTTTTAATAAAAAAAAAATAATTTTACCAGGACTCCTATATTGACCAAGTGACCAACAATTGACATGTCATTTGTCTATACCTGCTGCTAATAATTCCATCAGCCAATGCCTCTGTACCTACATATATGTACATACCTGGCATGTGGAAGGGAAAAGCATTAATGCAACTTAAACATTTCAGACATCTAAATCTGCCCGTAATCCTCTAGTTGCTTGTTGTTCCCCGTATCCATTGTTTTAGTGTGTCATCATGCCTTAAATATACCCGAGCTCCCTCAACTGCTTTACATCAAATGCTCTGAAGCTGAAGGGGCCCCAGTATGAATTTGCCTGCCATTGGGTAAATGTTTGCCCCTGGCACCCAAAGAGGGGAGTATATTTAAACACTCTGACACTGTGAAACATATTGTGTTTGTAAAATGGATACTCTACTGGTCAAAATGTTGATCTTGATAAATGTCATTTTTGGTCTCCTTTCCTTGTACTCTGTTCTCTTCATTTAAATAGCTTGCTTTATTCCAAGTAACACTCATTTTTTAAAATCATTTTAAATGTTCATACATTCTTAATTTTTCACAGTGAAGAATCTTGCTGGATAATATGTTCCTGTGTGATATGGCATATGAATTGAGCATGTTCTACATGTTCTGCAGTACCTATGAATAAGTTTAAATTCCCTTGCAGTATAAATTCATAAAAGCATATTATTTTAATCATCTTTATGGATTTACTTGGGATCCACACAATGGCATAGCTAAATGCAACAGCTCCACATACAATCATGCGCTGGTACAACCAGTTGGTGCAACACATGAGCTGTGTGAGTACAACATCACTACAGACTCACAAACAACAAAAAGACACAGACAACAGGTATTGTAGTTCTACCGTACTGCGAAAAGTAACGGAATAATCCATCTAGATTTCATAGCCATAGCACACACCATAGCTCAACAATTAAACTGTTACTGATACTTATTCATGGGAATTTTAGCAATACAATCATATAGAACTTACATCTTTTCCGAGGACTCGTACTTCAAACTGTGTCTCTTTGAAATGTAACTTTGTAATTCTAGGCCTGTAAATAGAATAACAAAGTATATATATATATTTATATTACATAAAGGAGTAAACATGAAAAGTCTGATAAACTACAATGGCTGTTGTATCTCAAAAATTGATAGAGAAGCGGAGCACAGAAAAACTTGGGAATAAAAACATAAATTTATTTCATCATTTAAAAACAGGTCAGAGCATATTCACCCCTTTAGCTTAACGCGTTTCGTGGTAACACCACTTCCTCAGAAGCCCAAATTGTGGCACCCTCTATTAGAGTTTAAATAGATAGAACACACACCCATTCTTAATTGGCATACAGATACATTGTTGTATCTCAACAATGTAATTTTTAAATTCAAATGCTATAATGCAAAAAAGGAATGTAATATAATGTACCATCATACTATACTGTACAACCGGGGCATATTTCTACATAGGCCCATAGATATAGTATATATATATACATGCAAAAATATGAGCCGCACTCACAGGTCTTAGTATGAAGCAAAATAAAGCAAATTTATTGTAGCATACAGCTAACGTTTCGGCTGCTTCCAGCCTTTTACTGTCCCAAGTACAATAAAGAATAGCAGGTATGCACTACATATAAAGCTCCAACGTACAGTACCTGGGATTGGCAACCCATTTGAAATTTTTAACCAACTCTATAATTATGATTTTTTTTTAGCTAAAAAAGCAGCTAAAAGTCTGGCCAGATCCCAGAGTAGTTTATTTACATAAGTTCTTAATGGTGAAAAGATCCTATGTTGTTGGCCAACTATTCTCATTCCATTCCCTTATCATATTTAAGATAAGAGGTGAAAAACAAAATGTATTTTTAAGCCAGTCAGCACATTTCATAATATCTGCTACTTGCACTCACTGGTTATACCCCCGTTCCTCTGGTCATGGTCATTTGCTTTATTCCTTTGTGTTCTAGCATATTGATGCCATGTGAAACACCACATATTAGAATTGCCAGAACTTAAGAAAATGGCAGTGATCCAATAGTCCCGGTTCCATTAGCCTTCTGTGTGTAAGAAAACTGGGAAAAGGGTAGACTGTGTAGCATAGATTTAAGGTGGGCAACAAATCTCCCAGAAATGCCTTCCCTTTCACTTACTGCAAGTAAAATACATTACTGGGGGCAATCCAGTTTAACTGTAGGCAACTGGCGTCTTTTACATTTTCAGTGAAAAGCCTCTTTGCAATCTTTCAATACCTGCCACTCTGGTTGTCCAGAGGTTAATAGTAAGGCTGCAGCATCCCCGTAATAACTTAGATTTCATTCCCCTCCTGTAACCCACTTGGCCCCCTCCCATGGGAATTTGCTTTGACTTCTGGTTTGTGAGCATGCTCAGTTGTTCTAAGCTCAGATTACTAAACACACCCTCCAGTCTAGCAGCCAGTGAAGAGATGGCATTGCTGGTTCCCATAGAAACTCAGCTCTAGCTGTCTGCTTCAGTCTTTTTCTCCTAACCTCCTCTCCTGAGCTCATCTCAAACAAAGCAGAACTTTTATCAGAGACGGTTCTGCCTGTGTGAGCCTGCATTCTTGATGAAATGTATGCTGAATAAGGGCCTGTGTGTGTGTAGGCTGTTACAGATTTAAATGTATCTGATTATGTATCAGAGGAAAAATGGCCACCGGGTGAAAGCTGCTATTTGCTTTAGGAAAATGTGATGGTGCCGGCAAACGGAGGGGATATATGCAGTACAAACGATGCCATTTGGGTGGGGGAGACGTGCCCAACTGATATACATTGTAGGTAAATGTAGGCTTTACATGTCCTTTAAGCAGGATCAATGTGTTTTACCAATCCAAAAATTAATGAAGGGGGTGGCAGCACAGATTTATAGTGGCAACAAACCTCCCCATGTGGCAGTACCCTAAATAAATTTTATATTGGTTTTAAAAGAAGTAAAATCTAGTCACAAACTACAGAAGATAAGGGAGCTATGCATAGCCACTAGGTTTCCAAAGAGAGCTATAAAATAAATGATTTGCACTGTAATGCTTTACAGCCAGGCTTTGACAACCTTCAGCTTCTAGCAGCCTAGCGATACTTGAAGGTAAGGTAGCTAATGTTGTAGTTTAATCCAGCCCACACCTGTGGCCCCCGCTAAACATGCATGTGTGGGTCTGTAAAGATGGACCTTATCCGCCTGTTTAAGGGCCCTACCCAACTGCCTACCTGTCAGATATCTGGTCAAAAATGAACCTGGCAGGTTTAAAAATCCCGTCGGCCAATGACCACACACAGTCATCTCAATGGGCCTTCCTAGGCACCCATTTTTATAAAACAATGGTATTAGCGCAATTTGGCCCAGCATGTAAATGGCAAAATCAGCCATCATTCAGACATAGCATCTTAAAAGAAAAGTAACACTAAAAATTTTTAAGTAAAAAAGCTATTCTACCCTGCACCAATAACTGCCCTATCCTGCAAACCACTTGGCTTCCTGTCAATTAAAGTAAGGCGATACGGCGAAGGAAGGAGCAGCATCCACTATGCGACGATCGTTTGATCGAGCCTAGCCTTCTTTCTGTATAGGAAGGAGTCAGGCTAGGCTTGATCAATCGATCATCGCATAGTGGATGCTGCTCCTTCCTTCGCCGTATCGCCGTAGTTCAATTGACGGGAAGCCAAGTTTTAGCAGGTATTTTCTATTAAAGCATTTAAAATACTAAATGGTTTGCAGGATAGGGCAGTTATTGGTGCAGGGTAGAATAGCTTTTTTACTTAAAAAAAAATTTAGTGTTACATTTCCTTTAATGCACATAGTCATCTTAAGGGATTGCACTTATAATGAAGTCCTACAGTTTTGCTTTTATGTCTTGTTGTGTTCTTTTCCTTGTTCATGAGTTGTGTTACTAATAAAGTTATGTAGTATATGCTACAAGGGACAATGTTGTACTGCACACCTAGGGGAAGATTTATCAATGTTCTAATTTAATTTTTTTTTTATTTGATTTTTTTTGCACTAAAAAAACTATAATTCGAATTATATTTCAAAAACTCAAATATCTGGCACTATTAAGTGCAAAATACCCGAAAGTTTCCCTAGAAGTCAATGGGAGTTGTCCTAAGCAAAATCAAGCCATGTTGTCAATTTTTACACTTCTTCAAGTTTTATTCGAACAAGTTTTCCTTTTCAGTAAATAAGTGGCCATTTGATATGAGAGTTTATTTAATTTTGAAAACCAAACTCGAATTCACAAACTCAAAAATTTGTAAATAAGCCCACTAGAGAGTAACCCCCTGTTTGACTTTTTTTCTTATTAAAGAAACTGTGAATAAAGAATACAGTTTGTGTGGAAAAAATGACTAAAAAGGAGTTGCTGATATTTACACCTGTTATTTGAACCTTTTACCCCTTACCATAACTAAGAATGCTTAGCAAAATGTAACTTACCAGTAATATTTTCCCACTTGCTTCTTATTCTTGTACACAAACAGTCCTACAGGAGTCAGGCCTAAAAAGTATTCAGAGTTGTTTTCCCCCTGAAGATCAGTAAAAATAACAAATTAGAATGGCAGTAACACACTAAACTGCAAAAGAATACCCATCTGTATTAGTCATACTGCTATTCATGTAACTAATATGCCAGGCCACACTTATTCAATCCAAGTTTCTATAAGTACTAAATGGCAAGGCCCACCTGGAAACTACAAGGGCAGCACTACAGCATTCCATAGGAAACAATCAGATATTTTCTTGTATTGCTATAACTGCCCTGAATTGACCAAGGCAATATGCTGGATTGTTGCTAAAGATTACACCACATCTATATAAATATGCAATTAATTCTGCTTTTTTCGTGTTGATAAAACATGCCTACCAGGAGGGAAACTCTCCATGCATTGTTACACCCACCCGTGGTACATGTACTTTACAAAACATACATACAGAATAGGCCCACATAATACATCAGATGAGCTTTAAAACATATTTACTGTGCTGCCCAAATCCAATTAGACTGCAGGACACAAACATATTCTCCTTTTATAAGAATTTCCGATATATGCCACCAGCAGTTAAAAAAGCAGCAGTATACTTAATAGAGGGTGAGCCATGCTCCCTATACATTTGTATCATTTTTGAAATCAGCATCCAAGCTGCTTTTTAGTGGTTCCTTTACTCTAGTACCACCCACTGGCATTGTTTACATAATATTTTTAGTTTGTATGTTCCAACTGGTTTAAAAATAATGCTCCTGCAATCACAAATTGGCATTGTGCCAACACAATAGTATTGTAAAAGTTGTGAAAGCAAAAAGCAGTGTTTTTAACTGCAACCCTCTACTGCAGGGGTGCCCAAAAGGTAGATTGCGGTCTACTAGTAGATCACTTTAAAATTTCTGGTAGATCTCGAGGTGGAATGCAGTTGGATGACATCCCTCCACTTTCATTTGCATTTGTGTATGCTTGCTCAGACCATCCATCTTTGTAGTTTCATCCCAGTATAGAAGATTGTCCCCACCGGGCCGCTCTTTATATATTTATTCCCACTTATATATGTTTCTGTGTGCAGACTACAAAGTGAGCCATGAAGAAGGGATATAAAAACTACTACAATCCTTTTACATTAAACTTGAAGTTGGCACTTGAATAATGTTATGTGGGCATTAAATGTGAATTTGGCACTGAATTTATATATTGCTATGTGTATTTGTTAAACACTGATTGATACTTTTTCTTGCTTATTGCACCAAATGATAGACATCCCACAATTTTAACTGTGGTAGATCTCATGATGGAGGCAGGCAAGAGTAGATCACAGGGTGATAAAGTCTGGGCACCCCTGCTCTACTGGCATAGACTGGCATCATTCACACATGTACAGTGACCACACCCTACTGTGCTTTTCTGGGTTTTCAGAGTATAACACAAGGATCTAGTCCTCATTCTGGCTTATCCTGCATTAATTAGAGAACTGTCTCCCACAGACTCATTGAACAAGGCTCATTCCTACATTGTTCCTATTCTTCATGAAGGGCCCAAAAGACCAACTTCTACCAAGCATTTTTTACCCTAAAGGAAGTTACCTGACACTGTTTGGAACACAGGCACCCTAAACTTTCCCCATAATCCAGTTTGTAGAAATACGTGAACAGGATTAGGGGGAAAAGTATGCAAACTATAGATCATTTTAGTAAGGGTTCTATATGCAATAAGCCTAAACCTGTTTTCCTTTCTGTTCTAGGGACACATTTCATTGTCCAGGTTTATCACTAATAGAAACTTGAGAATCATGAAGAGGTGCTGAACCAGGAGAAATATTGCCACATAAAGTTATACTAAATTCCCACAGTAACATGCTGTATAAATATAAAATACTGTAAAAGTTATTGCCCTCTTATACCTGGTGACCCTTTAGCTTGTGAATGGGCCAGTGAACGTCCAGCCATCGAAAGAAGATTGGCAATGTTCTTATTTGGGATGTTTAGTGCAGAAGCCCTTTACTAAAAGTACATGCTACAGAGTACATGCTATAGAGAGTACATTTCTATAGGGTACTGCCTGTTTAGAAAGTCTTTCTACACAAAAGGTCAACATTATATACAAAGGTTAATGGTATTCAGCTGGAAACAATATTAATGCTCTTGTATTATTGCAAAGGTTTACTTTGCAATAAGGCCAAATAAGATTAAAATATTCTTTATACAAAATACAAGATCAGTCTCAAAGTGAAATATGTAAAGAAGTAGGAACAGTGGTATTAAAACACAATTCGTGGGATTAAAGTAATGAAATGAAAATATTTACATTACTGAGGCCTCCATATCTGTAATAGGATACCAGACAAACACATTTTAGCAGCTTTTTTTAAAAAGATTCTCAGGAAGGGCAGCTTGGTTTCAATGTAATGTTTACATAAAAAGTCAATACGCTGCGATGCGCTCAAGTGAATAAGTTAATAAAGTAGCGAATTACAAAAAATATCAATTTCAACACAAATCTAAGCAAATAAGAATAATGGATAAAACTAGTAACCAGTAATGACAATAAATACATACCACAGGCAGACCCAAAGGGATATTATAGTTGGTAGGATTTATTTTACACATTTACTTTTATACAGTAAAATATAAATTACTGAGTCTGCAGAACAGTACTTAGATTTAATAATACATGAGTGAATGCCTCGGCTTGGGTAAATCTAATACAGACAATAGTAACAACAGCAGTGGTTGTGTGCCTGCCTATATATATAATGTGTATTTATACAGGTATGGAACCTGTTATCCAGAATGCTTGGGACCTGGGATAAGGGATCTTTCTGTAACAGATTTCCAGATCAGGAATTCCATACCTGTATATATGTGTGTATGTAGATGTGTCTACATTTCCATGTAATGAATTTTCGGGCTTACTTTAGTTGGTAAGCAACCTAACCAGCAATGCATATTATTCTCTTCGTAAACTATGCTACCATACTCCTACACTGAATATTAACAGATCTTATAAGAGCAGTATCTTCTATAAGTATTAGTAAGACTATTGGTCACATTTACTAAAGGTCATGTTTTTTCTTTCACAATTTTTTTTTTTGCAGAAAGATTAAAAATTTTTGCTGAAAGAACATTTTTTTATGAAAAACCATAATTTTTTTACCTTTTATTATGTGTCAAAACTGCAACAAATACGAAAGTAAAAATATGCCATCTGAAAGCTGTCAAGCCAATGGCAGCTGTCCTTTATCAACTGGCTAATCTTTCTTTGCTTCATGCTTTTAGAGGTTTTCAGAGTTTTTTTGGTGCTTCCTTTTGTGATTTTTTTGGCATTTTTTTCTGCATATTTTATTTGTGTTTATTTGTTGTGTTTATTTGAGTTTATTTGTGATTTCAACAACCTTTAAAACCACTAAAATGAGATTGTTGATCAATGGATCAATGGAATGTTGATCAATGAATGTTGTTCAATTTTGAAAATTAGTTTTTTTGTGTTTATTTATTGTGTTTATTTGAATTTATTTGTGATTTCAACAACCTCTAAAACCACTACAATGAGAATGTTGATTAATGGGCCTCTAAATGAATTGGCACTTTAGGCAGAAAATAAATACACTGACTTTGCACTTTTTAGTTCATTACCAGTACAAGTGAGAAGACTTGAGTGCAGAAGATAATCATTTCATAAAAGAAAAGGGAATTACATGCCTTAATGATACTGCGCTTATGGAACATATATCAGGTGTAAATAAGTATAATGAAATGCACAATGAAATTCTCAGTGGTGCTCTCCTTCCAGCTGTTAATAATTTTCAAGAGACCGGATTACCATTATGCTCCAAATTGAGCATTTAATTAGTACTATAAACAAATCATAAGAACCAGAGGGGTGAGGGTGAGGTGGGCTAAAACAAACCAAACAGCCCTCCACTGTACATTAAATACAATGAAAGCTTTCTTAAAAGGCATATCCATGCTTCATGCCATACACACAGCAAAAAATTAGATTATTTATTCTCTGTTAAGGAATTAAGGGTGGGGAGTATGTAACCTAGTACTTTTGTGTGTCTTTAGTTTTTGTGTTAGCAAAAGGCATCTTAGGAGTCAAGGGGATTCCTTTACGGTAGGGATCGCCTTTTTTACCTGTGAGCTACATTCAAATTGAGCTGGAGAGCAACACAAACATGAATATTTTTCCCTGGGTTACAAATATGGTCTGAGATTGGCTATTTGGTAGCCCCTGTGTGGACTGGCAGCCTACAGGAGTCTCTGTTTGGCAGTACACTTGGTTTTTATGCAACCAAAACTTGCCCAAAAGCCAGGAATTCAGAAATAAGCTCCTGCTTTGAGACCACTGGGAGAAACATCTAAGAGACATCTATGTAAGTAAATCATAAAGTTAAAGGGCTAGTAAAAGCATTATTACATACGGTAGTTGTGTTTAAGGGTTCACTGGATATGTGGGAAGGCCAGTAAGTTGCAATTCATGTCATACATGGAAATCCATTCATATGTATTGAGTATTTTACAACATAGTGATAAATGGCCTGTGCTACTCTTTTTCTTAGGTGTTTAACAGAACTTTTAGCAACTGTTCTTGTTCAGTTTGATGTTGTGTCTGATCTACCCTATGAGTAGGGGTTTGGTGCCAACCTGGTTTTAGCAGATGAATGTGTGCCAGTATCTCCCCAACAGTCCAAACCAATAATTATTATACACACACACAGCACTACCCAACACCTCTATGGTGAGAGCCTTGTCTGCTTGATGCTTCCCTTTTAGACCCTCCATCTCTGCACCTGACAGCTCAGGAATGGGTATAAATTATGTATTCAGCGAAGGATAGTTTGCAGTCATTCCCATGCTTCAGGTCATGTCTGGACAGATAACATCATAAAATATTTAAAAATTCCCTGACCCCACCAGGATGAGATCCTGTGCCCCCCAGGCTAAACTATTTAACAATTTGTAGCTGATTGTACCAGGCTTACTCCTTGGCCAATTGCGTACTACAATTTGCAGAACCATTAAAACAAAGAAACCTGCAATTACTTTTAGCTGACAGCAAGTTGTCATCTACAAGTTATGTACTTTAGCATTGCTTCAACCGATAATGGCAGACAATGCTAAACAGCAGATAAAAACATCTCTTTTTTTAAACATTATACTACTAGGTGGCTATTGCTCAAAATGAAAATTAAGCAGCGGCTGAAGCACAAAAAGTTATTAATTACCCGTTTAAGTGATCAGCCTTCCAATTTAAAATGCTAGTGATCTTTTTGGGTTAAAGTAGATTCATTCAAGCAGGCATAATGAGCTGTGGCTGTGCACTTGTTTTCTGCTCAATCATGTCTTCCATTGCAGAAGTTTACCCTATCTTTTAGCTCTTAATCATAATTATTAATTTAAAAAAAAAAGGAAAAAAAAAAAGCTAAAACCTGAATTGCTGCCTCTTTTGTGCAAGAAACAATCATTTTTTTTATTAAAACAATATGCAGAATACATGCCCAACACAAGCTCTATGCACTCAAAACACAGGTGAATATGGAGTTTAAAAACCTCACTGTTTTAAACTCTGCTTGCTACTATCCACCTAAATGAAGAACTGGCTGTTGTACTACTTACAACCTTTAGGGGCACATAATCCACGAATCTGAATCACGAATGGGAAAAAATCGGATTGGAAACGAAAATTTTTGAAGATCGCAAATATCACGAAAATGCTTACGAAAAAATAGTATCAGTCGTAATATCGTATTAGCAATCCGAAAGTCACGTAATTTTCGTACCGAACAATTGTAAACAGCGGTAAAACCTTTCCGATTTTTTCATGCAAACGTCCGAAAAAGTTGTGCGGCGTACGAAAAAGTCATGCGGCGAACGAAAAAGTTGTCCAGATGCTCGAGCGTTCGTGCTTTTGTAAATGTGTCCCTTAGTGTGCCTACTAGTTTTGTTCATTTATTGACCTGGGAAATTTCATATAAGGAATCTTCTGTAAGTTGGATCACTATAGCTTAAGTCTGCTAAAAATCTTTTAAACATTAAAATAGTTTTTCCACTGATATGGATTCATTTAATTTAGATAGGATTAGAATTATCTTGGATATGGACTCCATGGGAGACGGCCTTCCAGTATTTCCAAGCTTTCTGAATTAAGGGTTTCCAGATTATGGATCCCATACCTGTACTGAATTGCTGATATCAGTGTTGTATCTCAGACATAACCCCATTCCCACATGTTGTCTAATATATCTGTTGTGTAGGAGTTTTCTAAACTCTGTTTTTGTTGTCTATTTGTTGTCTCTAATTGTCTAAACTCTAATCCCCATATGTAATAAAAGGGACTAAGTTTGCCCAGGAACAGTAACCAGTAGCAACAAAAAAGATGATTGCTTTTAAACAGGTGACCAGAATGCTTTCTGTTGATTGGTTGCTATGGGATACTGCACTTGGCCAAACTTAGTGCCTTTTATTACATAATGACCTATTTCTATTCTTCATTCTCCCTAAACAGCTCCAACACTGTCCTTGATGTCTACTCTGATCTTCCCACTCTCAACAAGAGATCCCAAGATCCCCAAATCTCTACATCCTCCCTGCTGCAGACATTAGAAATGTATTTTAATATAATATCAATGTGAATTTAAATGTTATCTTGCTGTTACGTACTTAACATGTACTTTCCTGGCTTTATAATAATCACGGCCATTGCACAGTGTTCTAATTTGCTTATGATTTTTATGACATATTAATCACATATGTGGATAAGAAATATGGTTAGGAGGTTGCTATATATTTTATTTTAGCAACAACGTACAGTTAGGGCTCCTTGTAGAACTGGGTATACACATTTATTTTTTGGACCAAACTTTCAATCAAAACTTGTGTGGAACATGTTTTTTCTGGAAATCCATTCATTAAATGGTCATATTACCACATATATATGGTTACTGGTCAGTCTGCAGTCATTAAGCTGCTGCTGCTGTTGAACTATTATTCCCTGCTCCGTTGGCAGCAGACGGCTTGTGAAAGCTAGGGGGCTAAAGGTTAAATATCTCTGCTGTGAGGCATTACAATGGCTGAAGCTGGGCATATTTACAATCATAAAGTAAGCATAATGCAACTGCTGAAAATACATATTTACATTGCAGATATACACTAGACCCACAGTAGTAATATGTAATACATTTAAAGTTTTTGCTGCAATGCTTTATTGTTTTTATGTACATTTGGGGGTATATTTAATTTCTGCACATTAGTAAACAGAATATTCTGTACCAACAAACAAAAAGAGAAGCCTAATGTATAGAAATGGCCAAGCAAACAGTTATTTAGGCTTTCCTTTATACCTGAAATAAAATATGACAACAATGGTTAATGTTATGCAAATATTTTTCCAATCCTGATTGGGATATAGTTCTATATTATTCCATGATTTCCTCTATTTGAGTCATGCAAGACTTACATAAACAGGATGAAGATCCACTCCATACATTTCAAGGGATTTGGCAACTCCTAAATAATTGGATTCAGCTACAGCAGGCACCTGTCCCCTAAAAAAACAAAGAACAATGAGATTCTGAAGGTTTTCATCTAATATAGTAAATGTCAGTGTTTACAGTGTTCATGGTTTGGTCACTTACCACTGACTTCTATTCACACTAAGGCCTATGGCACACAAAGTATATTTTCTACCATCATATTTTAGCTGGAGGAGAATTTTACAAACACTAGTCTGAGCATTTTCAGGCTAAACATGGCAGTATTGGCAGTGTCATGTGTTTCATATTTAAGTGATCTGGAGATAGTTTTGGCTCCTGTTCAACCAGTCAGGAATCCCAATCTGTTCTGGCAAATGCCAGAGAGGATTCTGTAGGATACCAGTAGCCTGTGCTTAATATTGGGCCCATTTATACACTTGAAATTCCAGGTCCTATTTGGAATCTCAGTCCAGGCAAACCATCAGCTGTAATATGCCAGCAAAAATTGCTCCTTGTGTGCCACCAGCCTCTGGGTTAATATTTCAGCCTAATAATTCCAGTGCAACCTTAAAACACAATAGCAGCCTTTGCAGACAAATTTAAGCATACAATATAATTTCCATTTTTTTTTTATTGCAGAGTAAATCACCTAATTCATAAGGAATGCAACCACTTACAACCTATTTGGGATTTCAGGTGATGCAGGACAGTTGTTGTTTTTTGGAGGGAATTTGTTCTCAAAACAGGGTTCAGATTCTAGCCAGTTATGAATGTACGGAAATCAGTTTTTACACAGTATCAGAAATCAAGAAAATCTTGAAGTGAGTGGGAAAGGAAATAGAAGATGTTTAAGATAGTAGCAGAGGAATAGATCTAACGGAATGCTGCAGTGGCATCCCTTTGATTCTGTTATTGCTACATGATGACCCATGCCTTCATAGTTGTGATCCTGTTAAGCCATCTTTTGAGTCAGTTTGACTACACATTTTCATTAAGGTCTGTGCTGCTGTTGAGAAGCTAAGGACCATGGGAAATCAATACATTAGTAGAAATTGATGTTACATCACTTAGAAGCTGATGAAGCTGGATTGATTTTTTAGTCAATTCTGATGCAAAATTCATTGGTTTGTATGTTGCAATGTAACGCAAATCTGACTTAGTTATCGGCCTTGTATCATTTCATATATACAGTTTATATATAGAAACTCTGAGCTCAGGAAACTGACAGCAGCCCAGAGCATGTACTGTGAATCCACAGAAAGAGCATGAGGAGCTCCTGTGGACCTATTGCTGCCTTGGGTTGGTACAGAAGCCAAAAACATAGGTGCTGCATTTCTAACCCAATTCTTTGTTGAGGTTACCATTGTTATCTGGCAATTCATTCATTTTGCAAGCAGAACAATCAACAAATGTGTGTTGGCCTAGTGACTAAATGCTGAACCAATATTGAATCATGATACTATAAAGTCGAAGACTCAAGGAAAGGGCTAATCTAGAATAATTTAAAGGCAGATGTCTGACAAAGAAACTCATCCAAACATATTTCCTGGCTTTATATTCAGTTCCTGACCTTGACCCAGCCACATGCCCATCACCATTGAAAGCCAGGTGATGAGAACAGGCATGGGCAAAGCTTGAGATAAGCCTAGAAATATGCAGTAAAAAGCACTGGAACAAGATAATTTACTTTATCATCCTATTCCACTACAAAATAAATAAAAAAAAACCACCAGCAAATTCCTATCTATATATAATAAAATAAAAAGATCAAATAAATAAGTAGGCAGTTAATAAGATAAATATGAACGCAGTCCATGCCCTTCCATCTAAACTAATGAAACTATGGATTCACAGTTCAAAGCCCAATGCTAACTCACAAAGGAATGTCTGCTCTGCAGCAAATCAGTCAAAAACATTACATTGAAAAAGTATAAAAATATTTGAAAACCCAACTAAACTCAACAAAAGAATTTTATTTGCACTCATTATTAAACAACCTTTAGCATCTATGCACACACTGTTACTGAAAATTTGGACTGCCAGCTTTTATTTATGTGCCTTAGGCTAAAAGTAGGAAGCGCTTTCCTGCATCATATTTTATCTGTATTGACAAGCCAGAGCTGAAATGAAAATACACTTTGGTTAGGTAATACTGCTAAGAGCCAGACAAAATATAAAACTCTATGGATAGATGGATGCCTTAGCTGACCATGAGTGCTGCCAAAATATCAAAATAATGTTCTTGTCATGGGAGGCTCTATATAACTAAAAAATAAAAATATAACCAGAAATACTGGTTGTCCACTGTTACCCATAGTTGGTTATATTCTATATCTAATGGACAACATATCAAATGTGGTGGTATTGTCCAACCGTGAAACCCCTTTTGAAACAAGTTTTATAGTGCTGTTTACCAGAACAATAACTGACAAATGAGGTCCAATTATAAACTAGAAAGCTTCTATTTAATATCTTTACTGCCACTGTCCAGCAGTGGCAATATACAAGAATCTATAGATCCAATGGACTATAAAGTAACTATAGAGAAAATGGATACTTTTCATAAAGTATGGGAGTATACTTAGTATGGAAGTTATACTTATATTTCAAGCTGAGATCCAAGGCGAAATGTGGGTCATGGATGGAGGAGTGTTTGATGTTATTACTAATATAACTAAAGATGTTCCTAAAAAAACATTTTATATCTTGAAATAATGTATTTATTATTGTTTTAACCCATTATCCAGAAAACTCTGATTTACGGGAAGTGCATCTCCAATCAGGTCATATTCAGCAAATATTTTCATGTTTGATACTTTGGTTTTTCTTTGGAGCCTTTCAGTCTAAAACACTGGCAGTACAGGTATATATCCAAAATAACATCCTATGTTAATATTAGGTTTTACCTGTTTTCCCACATAGACAAACTCACTAATATTAGGATTACTGGTTGATAGCAAACAGTTTTCTTGGTGCATGAGATAATAAATTGGTCATGTCAATCACTTAGCATGTCATTTCATAGTGGGTCTAATCAACTGCATGCTCAAAAACATGAAGTCTATGCCTATATGATTCAGATATTTTTCTACTTAACCAGAGCAGCTAATATGTAACAGGATTTACTAGTAGAGATACTATAGAGGAAGTATATAACTTAACTAAACCCATCACTGAAAACATGAAATTCAGAGGACAATCAGCCAAGTGTAACACACTTACAACCAAAAGAAACCTGATATCTTTTGTCACAAACAGTGGTAAGGAATGGAAAAAAACATGCTTTTACTTCCCCTTAAAATGTTTTATTGCTTTTTTTTTCTCCATGAATTTTGTACAAGTGCTTCACTCGTTTAAGAACACTGTGTTTCCTATGCTCCTTCCAAGAGACTTGTTATTTGCTTAACCTGACAAAGAGGTCATAGCAAGTATGTCAGGAAGGCAAATCAGTGAAATGCTGCCACACCCAGCACTGCAGGAAACCTTGCAAATCAAGTCACATTCTACTTAAATATACCATGAAAATCCTACTCCTAAGATTTTTTTTTAATTCCTTTGACCCATAAAGAAATGTTTCATTTCAAATTCACGTATTATCTATAACATGTTTATTGCATACCCCTAGGTACTGCATCCTAGCACCCAAATAACACAATTTACAAGGATGTGCTGATTTAAAAAGTTCTATTTTACCATGGGAAAAGACCCACAAGCAAAAAACACACTACAGGTATGGAACCTGTTGTCGAGAATGCATGGGGCCAGGGATTTTCTGGATAAGGGACCTTTCCATAAGTTGGATCTCCATACCTTCTACAAATAAGTCATTTAAACATTAACTTAAACCCAATAGGATTGTTTTGCCTCCAATAAAAATTAATTATATCTTAGCTAGGATCAAGTCCAAGGTACTGTTTTATTATTACAGATTATTTGCTTATAATGGAGTTTATGGGAGATGGCCTTCCATTGATTTGGAACTTTATGAATAATGGGTTTCCAGATAATGAATCCCGTACATGTATTAATTTTATGAGCTATGTGATAGGTTCGCACTTATCTGTATCTCACTTGGATGATGCCAAAACTTCAAACCTGAACGCAGCAGCACATAAAGCAGTTCTTCTGGATTAGAAATGTAGCCATAAGCATTAAGCGGTCAACCCATAGGTCTAAACTCATTCAAGCATTGTGGAAGGCAGCCGGTTAGGTAAAAGCCAGAGCTAAATAGCCAGATTGTAGGCAAAGAAAGGCAAAAAGAGGCAAAGAGAGGCAAAGGCAGTTGCTTATATTGGTTTGTCAGTGACACATTAGGGTGAAATAGGGGATCTGTGCGCTGCATGTTTTCCTATGTAAGAAAATACAGCATCAGAACACTAGAACTTTTCATCTATTGCTCTATATGACAACCCCATGAAACTGCCAGTACAAGCACTTGTCTTCCTATGCAATGATGATGCAAACAAACGCAGAAGGCAGAGCATAATACCTAAGTCACAGACAAACAAATGATTCACACAAAAAACTACTTCTTAAAATAGATTTCCAATGTTTTAAACAAATCTCCAAGCATGAATTGTAGCTGCAGCTGGAGCATTGGAGAGTGATCCAGACGGTGAACTTTTAACAAGAATGTCAATAGCACAGAGAAGCAATGAAGGTGAAAGCATATTAGGGCGAGAGGTGAAACTGAGGTGAGCACATAGCTGAAGGCAATAATGGATATTGTGTCAGCTTTTCAATTCCACAACACAACACTTTCAAGATATGGACTGTTTAACCTATACGTACTACATATAGTTTTCCCACCTGCAGACTCACACTACCACTAAAGGCTTACCAGGGGCTAAATGGGGGGTCTCGTGCAAAATGCATATTTTATTTTTTTAAAAATGTTATATAATAAAAAGCACTAGATTTGGCCAGGAGCAGTAACCTATAGCAACCTATCAGCAGGTAGAATTTACTCGTCACCAGTTTAAAAGCAAGCATCTTATTGGTTGCTATGTGTTACTGTTTCTGGGCAAACTTAGTGCCTTTTGTTACATATGGGAGGTTTAAGTGCTAATACAGATTGAAAAAAAAGAGCAATTTGATTCATGTACTGAAGAGCATTTCCCCTTTTTCTTGCTGCCTTGCTAATGACTTGGCTAAATAACACATAAAGGCTTGATATCTGGCCCAAATTGTAAATATTTGCAAAACTTATGGGAGCTGGAGGCCAGAGCAGTAAAAAGATTAAGGGATTTTATTAAGCCAATGGAATACACCACAGTCTATAGAGGTGTATAAGCCCACCTGTGTGCAAGTGTGAGAATGTTACTCTGAAAGAGAGTGTTTCAGCACATTGACAGAGATTGTGTTTGAGAGGAAGAAGAAATGTGTTATAGAAATATAGGTGTTTCGCAAAATGGGATTTCCTTAAGGGGAAGGGAATAAAGGGGAGTCTTATTGAGGGTAAACATGGGTAAGTTACAGTACACTGATGGCAGATAAGGAAGTGAGGGGGTTTGTGATGATAGATGGGATATTTATAATGATACAAAGCACAGCACACATTGTGTAATGGAGAGAATTTTACATGGTTTCTTTTTTTCTGCTCCTATTATTAGATGCCTGGGAATCCTGCTTACAAATAAAGTAATCCAAACATTCCCAAATGAATGTGCATGTGTTACAGAGAACAGAGTAAGAATAAGACAAATGTGAATGAATTCTTTTAAATGACTACTCTTTATAATGTCACTATTCTATTAGCCTGTGTTTCACTCAGAATAGTAGATCCAGGGGGCAGTATATAAAGCTAAGGGATATATTTCAAAATACCCCAAGTCTAAGGGGCTGATTTACTAACCCACGAATCCGACCCGAATTGGAAAAGTTCCGACTTGAAAACGAACATTTTGCGACTTTTTCGTATGTTTTGCGATTTTTTCGGATTCTGTACGAATTTTTCGTTACCAATACGATTTTTGCGTAAAAACGCGAGTTTTTCGTATCCATTACGAAAGTTGCGTAAAAAGTTGCGCATTTTTCGTAGCGTTAAAACTTACGCGAAAAGTTGCGCATTTTTCGTAGCGTTAAAACTTAACGCTACGAAAAATGCGCAACTTTTCGCGTAAGTTTTAACGCTACGAAAAATGCGCAACTTTTTACGCAACTTTCGTAATGGATAGGAAAACTCGCGTTTTTACGCAAAAATCGTATTGGTAACGAAAAATTCGTAAAGAATCCGAAAAAATCGCAAAACATACGAAAAAATCGCAAAATACCGATCATTACGAAAAAAACGCAATCGGACTCCATTCGACCCGCTCGTGGGTAAGTAAATCAGCCCCTAAGTGTCCCTGAGCAAAACCCGCAAACCAGCAAGATCAGGACCCACAGATTAAATAATCTGTTGCCAGGCAATATTAGGATGCATCTTAAAAAATGTTTCATTTCAGGTGTCAGTATCTCTTTAAAGCAAATTAGGACAAGATTTGAAATCTAAAGATTATGGTCTTAAATTTCTGGAACAAATGAAGAATAACTATTAACACTATTTTTACCACTATTTTACATGCAAAATCCCCTGCCTCATTGCTACATTTTTCATATATGTTTAGACAATATTTTAAATAAAAATATTGCTGCCCCATCATCATCTCTGCTTCCATGTTTCACCCCTCCAGTAAAAGTGGGCTGAGGCTAGTGTGCAGGTCCTAGACACTGTACTGTTGCTAATTACATACTTATGAGTAATGTATCAGTGTTTGCAGATGACACAAAACTCTGCAGACCAGTCAATTCTATCCAGGATGTGACATCCCTGCAGCAGGATCTTGACCAACTGGCAATCTGGGCCGCCAAGTGGCAGATGAGATTTAATGTGGATAAATGTAAGGTCATGCACCTGGGATGTAAAAATATGCAAGCCCCGTATACCCTTAATGGGACTGCACTAGGCAAATCCATAATGGAGAAGGACCTTGGAGTCCTTGTAGATAATAAACTTGGCTGTAGCAAGCAATGCCAGGCAGCAGCTGCAAGGGCAAACAAGGTTTTGAGCTGTATTAAAAGGGGTATAGATTCACGGGAGGAGGGGGTTATTCTTCCCCTTTACAGAGCGCTGGTAAGGCCCCATCTAGAATATGCTGTTCAGTTTTGGTCTCCAGTGCTCAAACGGGACATTATTGAGTTAGAGAGGGTCCAGAGAAGGGCAACTAAGCTGGTAAAGGGTATGGAAAGTCTCAGTTATGAAGAAAGACTGGCCAAGTTGGGTCTGTTTACACTGGAGAAGAGGCGCTTAAGGGGTGATATGATAACTATGTATAAATATATAAAGGGATCATATAATAACCTTTCTAATGTTTTATTTACCAGTAGGTCCTTCCAACGGACAACAGGGCACCCACTTCGTTTAGAAGAAGGGAGGTTCCATTTAAACATTCGGAAAGGATTTTTTACAGTGAGAGCTGTGAAGTTCTGGAATTCCCTCCCCGAATCAGTCGTGGTGGCTGATACATTATATAACTTTAAGAAGGGGCTGGATGGATTCTTAGCAAGTGAGGGAATACAGGGTTATGGGAGATAGCTCTTAGTACTAGTTGATCCAGGGACTGGTCCGATTGCCATCTTGGAGTCAGGAAGGAATTTTTTCCCCTCTGCGGCAAATTAGAGAGGCTTCAGATGGGGTTTTTTGCCTTCCTCTGGATCAACTAGTAGTTAGGCAGGTTATATATAGGCATTATGGTTGAACTTGATGGACGAATGTCTTTTTTCAACCCAACTTACTATGTTACTATGTACTTCAATTACACTGAAAAACAGAGATGACTGATTTCTTACATTAAGGTTTTGTGTATCTTCTCAATGGCCTCTTCCAGGTCCTCCTTCTGATCAGGCACAAAGCGGTATTCTGACACATAACCAGTGACGTGCTTAAATGGATCATAGTCCCCAAGTTCCGCTAAAGTAGAAATAGAACATTATTTTGCAACAAAATTGGAAACCTCTTTAATGAAAATATTGCAGAAAAAAATGAAAGCTCACAACACAAGGCCAACTGCTAGAAATTGTGCATCTTTCCTCATGTAGGAATGGTCGAAAGGCATTGGCTGTTTCTATGGGATAATGAATCACTGTGGAATTCTAACTCCCCCATTTAATTCATTTCATTCATTACCATACATGCATGCCAATTGTATGTATGTATGTATGTATGTATAACTTTATTTATAAAGCTCCACAAGGGTACGCAGCGCTGTACAGTCTTACAGAATACAAAATTACACACAGGGAGGATGAGTGATATAATAAATAAATACAATAAATACATATATGTATATATATATATATATAAGTGCCATGTGGTATGAGACACAGTAGGAAAGAGGTCCCTGCCCCGTAGAGCTTACAATCTGAGTGTGTGGGTTTTCTTCTGCTACTGTAGTAGTAATGTCAGCATAAAATTTTTTATGGCACTTATTTAGTGGCTGCATACATCGGCCAGTCTAATTCTAAACTAGCCCTTCTTTTTAGAAAACATACAATCTATATCTTCTATGTACTGAACTTTATTAATATACATGACACAGTTACATGTATATGTATATACATGAATGTTTACATGTAACTTTCTTCTAGGGAAAAAGGGTTTTGTATTTACATAGCTTTCATTGTATCAACAATCATTGAGAGCATTTGTAGATAAATGCATATTGCAGGAAAACTATATCCACCTAAACAATGTAAAGGTGGCCATACACGGGCCGACTATAGCTGCCGATATCGGTCCCTTGGACCGATTCGGCAGCTAATCGGCCCGTGTATGGGGAGAGCAGATCGGCCTGGCCGACCGATATCTGGCCTGAAATTGGCCAGATCTCGATCGGCCAGGTTAGAAAATCTGGTCGGATCGGGGACCGCATCGGCTCGTTGATGCGGTCCCCGATCCGACTGCCCCATTGCCTCCCACATAATCCGATCGTCTGGCCCCAGGGCCAAACGATCGGATTATTATTTTTTTTACCTAAATGGTCCCCGATATCGCCCACCCGTAGGTGGGGATATCGGGGGAAGATCCGATCGCCAAGCGAGCGGATCTGCTCGTGTATGGCCACCTTTAAAGACTCTATAAAAAATATATCACAAACAGCCCAAAAGTGAAATGCTTCATCTAAATAAACCATTTTTATAAAAATGTACTTTACTAGCACTATGTGCCATTGGGTAATCCATAACAGAAAACTGGCATTTTAAGAACTAAGTGCCGCCCCCTGGCTCGTAGGATTCACAGGGCACACACACATGCTAGGTTATATCAGCCAATGAATTTGACAGAACTTGTCTTTTACTTCTTCCTGTAACAGTTAGAGCTGCATGATGATCACTGAAGGATCGCACAGCCCATCACAAAATGGTGGCTCAAAGGAAAAATGTAAAAGGCCAATCTGTTGGTTAAGTATTTATTTTGGTGATATAGTTTTCCTTAAAGTAGAAAAAATAGAAGAGCAAATATAAAATGCTCAAAACAAACCACACAAATTATAGAACATAAACCCCCATATGTAATGAAAGGTACTAAGTTTTCCCAGAAACAGTAACTCATAGCGACCAATTAGATGTTGGCTTTTAAACAGGTGGCCAGAAAATTCTATCTGCTTTGTGGTCCTGCTTCTGGGCAAATGTAGCTCCCTTTATTACATAACCCCCATAGAAATATATCATTAGCAGGCATTGCCCTTACAGAGTAATTACAACACAAGGTGAATTTACTTTGTTGAAACATTTTCTCCTGTTCTTGTTGTAGGAAAGGATAATTTTTAGGAAACATGGATCTGGATACCAAAAAAAACTCTATATTTTTTCGCTGCATTTTCCAGCAGTTTGGATTACATGAGCATGTAAATATTGGTAATCAGATGAAAAGAAGGTCTAACAGCATTAAAACCACTGCACTTTATGCACTTTTATTCATCAGGCCTGTCAACAATATGTCTGTGGGCTTTCAGTGGCAGGATAAAACAGTGTACAGCTTACCACAAACACAATAAATGCTGAAACAGAGTGGATATTGGCAATAAACCATATCAGCTATATTTTGGAAAACAATTGCTCCCTGTACTTTAATATGTCAATAGCATATTTAATAGCATGATAATATAATTTGTAGGCTCACAAAATTAAGAGCACATAAAATATATTGAAGTTAAGGAAATTTTTTGAATGGATTACTTTGGAATGTTAACATGGTGGCCTCAACAGCAGGCATTTTAGGTCAAAGGCATAGCACAGTTTTTTGTATGGGATCAGGAAACATCTCCTCTCATGGAATAAGCCTAGGACTGTGTAAGGCAACATGTGGCCAAAGAAACTGCGCTATTAAAAACAAAGGTTATTACTCCCGTAACTATAGTTACAGAAATACTAACACAAACACGCTGCTTATTTAAATCATTGCAACAAAAAGGAGTGTCAACTGAAGCTAAAGGCATTAAAGGGAAATTCCCGCCAAATAGTAAAAAACAATACAAATTTGAATAACAAAAGAAAAAGTATATCTCAAAAACTTTTCAATATACAATTTATTATGATTATAATGTTATCTATAAATGCAATTTTAGCTGAAAGCAGTATTTTGACTGCTGGTACTGAAAACAATGTATTAAGATTTAGCTCCCCTTCAGAGAATTCCATATTTCCTAAAAAGCCTTGCATGTTCTTTGATTAACAGTAGTGTACATAAACCACAAAAGTGTGCATGGAATTAAGGGAAAATTAGTTTGGCTGGAGGAGGGCTAACTACAGACTCATACAGTACTTACAATACAAATTACATCTACAAATAACTTCAAAATCACTGAAATGTTTTTAAAACCTTTAGAACTAATTTTTTTTCATTATGCATAATTTGGAGCTGTCCTTTAAAAGGGAAACCCCAGCCAAATAATGAAACCAGTTAGTTATTGTTAGTAAATAAAGGCCTGTTTTACTGCTGATAAGTTCTAGGCAGAGAGACAACAGTAGCATTATGAAGTTTAGATCCCTTGGCCTGTTGGAACAAAGTAATTTACCTAAGTGCCAGTTTTTGCAAAGAGATACTTACACTGGATAGCATATGCTCCTAACTGAGCAGCGATGTTAAATGGACATGGCAAGCGTCCTTGAAGAACATCCTGTTTCACTTGTAGAAAAAACTGATACCTAAAAAATAAAACATTACAATCAATCTGTTATCAGCCTGTAATTAGTTTTCTAAGCCAAGTCGTTTGCCCATCAGACCTGGCTCCTACCAAGGCTCCTGTTTTTTTTTTCCCTTTACCAACACAATAATGTACTATAGATCAGCCAGATAACTGATTCCATTAGTCATGAATAATTAAGCAGTTATACTAGGAACTGTAGCGCCAATTCTAACCCAATAATCTGAAAGAAGAGGCAATGCCGTGCAAGTAAATGAAAATTGCTGGGTTAGCTAGTATAGACCTTACCTTGTTATTTCTTCCTTCAGTTTACAAGGATCTTCAGCATAAAATTTAACACCAAAATACAGAGTGTAGGGAGGTCCAGCTGCAGGACAAGAAAGCACAGTTATACACTTTTATATATAAAATGAATAGCATATGCATTAAAGTAACAGTGTTGAGACAACTTGCTGCCGCTAATAAAGGTATCCATACAGCGCCCCACCCTCCATGGGGTGAAAAGAACATGCTATTAATCTACATACACTTTCTAGCCTAATATTATAATTCCTTGCAGCTGTGATCTTCACATGTTATGGTAGTGACCATTTTTTGAAGGAGCACTAAATCATAAAAAGCTTAGATTTCTGGCTTCTTGATAATGCCTGGCAACTGTCTTCTTATAGTTGAAATAGTTTCAAATGGCCTAAATCTGGCTCCAACTAGATGCACAACTAAACTTTAAAAACAATTTTAAAACAACATTGTGGCTGTGTCAGCACTTAGCTTATTCCCCACTGCAAGCGCTTCCAAAACACAATACTTACTACTGATCAAGTCTCTGTGCTCTGAAATTGTCTTCATAGGATCCAGCCAATACTGTAAAAGAAATATAACAATATTTTAATTAAATGACAATATAAAATAGATTATATTATTTATTTCAGCAGTACAGGTATAGGACCCGTTATCCAGAATGCTCGGGACCAAGGGTATTCCGGATAAGGGGTCTTTCCGTAATTTGGATCTCCATACCTTAAGTCTACTAAAGAATCAATAAAACTGCAATTAAAAACAATAGGATTGTTTTGCATCCAATAAGGATTATTTGTATCTTAGTTGGGATCAATTACAAGGTACTGTTTTATTACTACAGAGAAAAGGGAAATCAGTTTTAAAATTCTGAATTATTTGATTAAAATGGAGTCTATGGGAGACAGGCTTTCCGTAATTCAGAGCTTTCTGGATAACGGGTTTCCGGATAAGGGATCCCATACCTGTACTATTAAAAAGACCTTGGGGATAGGTTTAGTAGTGTTTTCCCTTGCAAGGTATAGGTTTTCCTTGCAAATGAATGAACTGTCCTAAACAAGTAGCCATGGAATCTGTCTGCAACAGGAACTGGACTTACCTGCTGCCCTATGGACAAGGCTGACCTCCATCTGCAGGTGAGGAACACTGCCTCTGCTTCTTCTGCACCCTCAATTGTAGCAGGGCAGCAATGAGCCCTTATGATTGTCAGATTCCATATCAGAAAGGAATGCTGAATAATTATGAATAATATATATATATAACACTTTGAATATTTATCAGTGACCAAAAAGGTCCCTTATTAAATGTTCTATTAATCTAGCCTACATGGGCTGATGGTGCTTAGTTGTGTATGTGGGCCAAGTGACGGCTCTCTGACTAATACCTGTTTGGGGCTTGGCCAGATACTGTTGGTGCAAGCTGAAGAAATCACTCAGGATCTCCATGCGGATCTGACTTTTATGTTAATGGTACAGAGATGAGCTGTTATTTCTGGTTTATAAATATAGCCCCAATTTCTATCTGTATTCATGCAGATTGCTTATTGTGCTGCTTGCATGGATTTACTAAAAATACAATATTTTATGAATAAAAAGTATCTGTTAATTATAATGCAAAGAAAGGCACAATTAACTTATTTTTACACTAAAATACAAGTCTGAAAGTGGTATCAACAGATGAACACACATAGGAAAATACAATCTTTTTTAATATATAAAGCGGGGACCACGTGAAAAAATATGATCATTAAATCCAGAGGCCAAAAAGGCAAATCAATAGACAGTTCAGCTACACAATGAGCCAAACTGGCCAGATCTGGTATCAGTATTCAGTTGACCAGGAACTGGCCCCTTTGCTCCATCTGCTCCCCGCTTCCCGCTCCACTGTTTAAGATTTTCATGCATTTCAGTGGGGTGGGTGCTAAATCACAGTAATGCAGACAGACAGTTCAGCATCTTAATTTTTCACACACAGAATCCTAACATCTTTGTCTCCTGTTACTATTTCCTAAGCCAGAAATATTCCTTAAAAAGTAATTAACCTCCTAAAAGAAAATATAATACAATTTATGCAAATGCATAACAGTGGGGGAGGATTTGGGTGCTAATTACGGACTATGACAATGCTGGACCTGTTACTGCAGGTGACTGGGTGACTTAAAAGAGTCTCTTAGATTAACATAACAATTATTTCTATCCAATACATGTTACCGAGCATGCAAATATGATTCTGCTTCATTGTTTCATGAGACATAACCAGCAGTGCAGAAAGGGAAAGACAAAACCTACTTTCAGTAGCAATTGCATTTCCAAATAACCTTAAAACGACTGACAATGTTTAATGAATGTTTTGGAAAGTTACTTAGAATTAGAATTACATTTACATTTTTTTAGGCAAAATATTATTCTATGGTTTACATTCTCTTTAAATTTAACATGCAATTTTAAGTATTTGACAACATCAAACTATTGAAGATCATCTAAAATATTCTGGTAGGTCCCATTTATACAGTTTTGATTAGATATGATGTATGAACAAATAGCTTGTCAGTATCATGTTGAGAATATAGTTATGTATTATGGACCCAGTCCAGTAATGTTCTAGTCAAGGCAGGCAGATTGTATTGTAACTTGGGGAAATGTATGCCCCCTGGTGCTAATGACTGCTGCACTTGTGTTGACTAATTCAGTAGGTGTTGACAGTAGTTTTCTATAAAGCTTGACAAGATTGCTCCTGGGTATATCAGATATGTTCGCTTAAAATTGAAATAATTGGAATGTTTTTACTTCCATATAACCTAGTCCTAAACTACTAAGATTGAATATGTTTTCCCCTCCAATAATGTTTCCTTCCTGGCACTTGTTTAAATGTGAGTTTCTAGATTATCCAAGGCAAGCCACAGCTCTCACGGGGAGGGGGTTAACACAAGGGTCTCTTTGCCACCACCTACCCTGCCAACCCCAGGCCTGGATTGGTAATCTGTAGATTCCGGCAAATGCCAGAGGGTTCTGTAAGATGCCACTGACCATCATTATTTATAGAGCCTGTGGAGGGGGCTGTTGGGGTCTCTGTGTACATGAAATGCCTATTTTGAATCACTGACCAGACCTGCCAAAACTTGGATGTCAAGTCTGCATCTCTGCCACATTCATTGCTGAGAACAAATTAAATATCATCCATAGACTTCACACTTCAGTGAAAGAACTCACGCATGGCCAAAATGGCTTGATAAATATCACTGCTTTCCAAAAGAAGGGAGCAGATGAGAAAAGTCCTTTAGTAGAGTACCTAGTGCCATTAATGAAGGTGTGCCTAAATCTGATAAAATGTATCAGCAAATCAAGAGCTGTAATTTGCAATTACAATCAAATACTATTATTGCCTTTCCTGAAATGACAAACCAAGAATTAGTAAGAGATGCATTAATAATTTGCCAGTTATACATTTCCCTCCAGGTATCAAAAATAAATATATAAATGAAATACTTTAATAGCAAGTTAGAAGTCAAACATTACGCATGTACCCCAGGGATATCGTAACATGAAACACAGAGCTTCGGTATGTTTGGTCTTGTTTAAAAATGAAGAATTTATTACACAAGCAAAAACCTTCACCAACACAGGTGCATAGACATGTGAGCTTAAAGGTGAACTTTTCAATTTAACCCTGCACAGCCATGCCAGCTCAGCATAAAGATACCTTTACAGGAGTTGTAAACCCAAATAGAACATTTTCTATAATGACAGAAAATGTAATTTTAAAAAAAGAACTTTCCAGTACAAATAAATGATACATTTTCAGTGACAAAGTTATCTGTAAATGTAATTGGTATAGAAAGCTTTATCGGTCTGTCTCTTGCTATTCTCCTCTCTGCTGGTTCTGACTGCTGAAATAATGTAGCAGAAGTAAGCTAAACAACAGATGGTTAAAAGCATGCAAGGTTTGGAGGAAAGATATCTTCTGATCGAAACCAGCAGGAGGTTCTGAGAAATTTAATGGCCAGACAGATATATTTTAATAGCAATTACATCTACACTTTAAAACATGTAATTACTGAACACATTGTTGTTAAAAGTCTTTATCAGGTGCGATGTAATTTTTGGGTTTAAACTTCTTTAGGCCTTAACAAAGATGTATAAATGTTAGTGCCTCTTCTCCAGCATAAACAACTCCAACCTAGCCAGGCTTTATTCATAACTAAGACCTTCTATCAGCTTAGTTGTCCTTCTTTAAGCTTTCTTTTTATATTCAATAATATCCCTTTTTAAATAGTGAAAACCAAAATAGATCTGTATATTTTAGATAGCATTACAAGCACCTTGTAAAGGAAAAGAATTAACCATTCCTACTGTAAATCGTATCCACCTTTTCATCTTAGTCCCTGCTTAAGATTTTAAGCAGCTCACATATTTTTAAATCTGTATGTACTTTTTAAAGTCCATAACTGTACAGTTATTAACACTGTAGCAGCCCAAATTGCCAGTTTGTCAAGATCCCCTGTAAAAATGATCCTTCCTTGATGGTTTTGTTGTTCTGTGTATTATCACATTACATATTTACATGTTTTTATGCCCTCCTCAATAATGAACACATTAAATGAATGTGCACCAAAGCAGAACCCCTAATCGAAATAAAAGAATGTTGCATTAACATCTACTCTCTGTACACAACCTAAGGTGGCAATACACACAGAGATATTACCATATAACTTATTAACAGTCATAAGGCAGATCATCTGAAATACAAAACAATGAAACATTAATATGAAGTGTGCTAGGAAAGATCAGTTGGCAGACTGTACATGCATGTGAAGATTTCAGTCAGACACCAGTCAAGAAAATCATCCTTTGCCACTGTCATTCTATCATGATCACCAAATTCAGCCTATACACAGGGTCAGACTGCGGTGTGTGGGGCCCACCTGCCGCCCAACCACCGATATCCCCTGCCCCAGCTCCCTTGGTTTATACTTAGTTCAAACGCAGGCAGCTCTGTATTCATTGGGGAACAACCAAAAGGAAGTGTAGGACAGGGTGCCTTTTTTTCTGCCCAGTTCCTGACAAATGATCTCAAGTACATAGGTATAGACATGTAACTTGCATAAATGCAAAAAGTAAAACTCTAGAAAAAAAATAAATCAGTGTTTTATATCAGGTTCATCTAATTCACTGGATTACATATATATATGGATTACATATATTGACCTGTTAGATTTGGTACAATAACATAATTAATACCAAATAATATAGACAGTCAATAGTAATTAAAAGAACAGGTGTCTCACAACAACATGTGGAACTACTGTAATGCCAGCTTGCCAGCTGTGAGCTGTTTAACCCTACAGGACTTATTTTTAAGTATAAAATAGGAATACCTTTTCCCATGGAAACATCTCATTAAATTCTCCGAACATCTCATTCATGAAAAACAGTAGAAAAAAAATAAAAATAGATGTCAGAAAAATGTTAAGAAATGGAGTCAGTAACCGTTTTACCCACTTTACAAGAGCTGCAGAACTAGTGAGCTGACAACCCTAGATCTACAATGAACACAGTGTCAGAAAGATCCAATTTTCTAGGTAGACCTACCAGGCACATAATGAATAGATAAGTAAAAAAAAACACCCCATTCCTTGGAACAGTGAAGATTAAGATTTAAAAAGAAGGAAAGTCAAATTTATGAGAGGGTGTCATATTCATTCCCATGAATAAAATTACATATTTACTATAAGAGGCCGGCACGTCACTGCCATTCTCTCAGGGATCACTTGCTGTAGTACATGGGAAAATGGCTGTACTGCGCATGAACCCAGAAGAGGAACATAAACCTGGGGTAAAAAGAAGGAAATTTACCTCAATACTTAACAGCTGGCAACTTCCCATGAGTTGATTTTCCTTCTATGTTAATCCTATGAAATGTATAATAATATATATGTATACATAAGAAGGTGTCTGTGTTAGCCTAAATACAAGGAATATATATGTGGGGAGATAAAAATACAATATGCTCAGGAACATATATTTTAAAAACGAATATAAAAATCCATTTGGTGCCTTTGCGCAAAAAAAAAGTCATCTGCCTTTCCTTGCCTCAGCTTACTATTTGCCTCATAAAAGCTAATGTCATCTTTTTGGCAAGAACAATCTAGAATCAACCATTGCTAACATACTTTAATTTAATGTCTCTCACACTCTCCGGAACAGCATCTTAACAAATGTTTATTTCTACTGACAGGTTCGCCAGGGAATAATTTCGTGGTAGCAAACTTGTCTCCTCATAAAGGGAAAAATAATGAAAATGTAAATTGAATATAGGATTTATCTGAAGGAAATAAGAAACTTTCTAAATAAAATCAATTAAAAAATCTGTACCCTTTCTGAAATAAGCAAGTTGCCCTTCGCTGTTCCACTCTCATTAAGATATACATGCAGCTCTGTGTCTGAGCCAGTTACAAAAGGAACACACAATAATGTATTAGACCTGCCTGTCAATTAAAATCTGACTTGGAATCCGACATGAAGAAAGAAAGATTGTTAAAAGGGATACTGAACAGTAACTGAATTATTTTAGTAACAAATTGGCAACTGACACTTTTAGGACTACATTCTTGCCGGCACCTTTGAGATCCCACCACCCCATTACCCAGCTTCCCGGGTGCAAGTTAACTGAGCAGGACTGCGGGCAGGGGAGACAAACACATTAAAGGCAAATACCTTTGTTTAATGAAAGGAACTGTGGCTGTCTGAGTTATGCCTAGCACAAGTAGCAATAGCTCAGGCAAAATGATCATAATAAAAAGAGTGGTACTATTTCAATATCTAATTTTTGGTGTAGCCTACCTATTATGTAAAATACTTTAGCTATTAAGGTAATCAGTAGCTCATGCAGAAGAAAATAATTACGTGCAACATTTTTCTGACACAATGCTATATTGTTTATACAAACCTCGAAGGATACACTGTACGCTAGTCGACCCTTCCTCATCCTCTGTCAACCCAAACCCAACCCACTCTAGGGCAGCACAATTACTTATATACCCGCGCCTGAGTTGAGGAGGGAATAGCACAGATATAAGTGTAGACTACATGCAGAAGTGTTTGACTTGGGCAAAATATCTGCGGTATTGGTTTGGCCTGCGCACCACTGGTGCCTCCTTACATAATTATATAAACAGAACTGTGTAAAATAAACAAAATGGCACACAATGCCATCTGAATGACAAGCATCGCCAACAGTGTACTTATCAAGCTGTGCTGCCAACACTGTACTATACTGATAGTATGTGATTACTTAACTCTGTGAAAAAATCTGGCATAAAAGGCAGAAGCTACTTGAATATACATGTGAAAATATGGCATTCTGCCATCAGTATTTCTTTTTTTTCTTTTACAGAACAACTTCTGGTGCAACTTACTTGACGTCTAAATTTTTCCCATTGACTCTAAAGGAGGTGTAAGGAGGTGTAAAACAATGGTATAAAAAATTACAGCATAAAATAAAATGGGCACCTTGATAAATTTGCCATTTATTTTACTTAAAGGAACAGTAACACCAAAAAATTCAAGTTTATAAAAGAAATTCCAATATAATGTACTGCTGCTCTGCACTGGTACAACTGGTGTGTTTGCCTCAGAAACACTACTATGGTTTATATAAAGAATGCAGCTGTGTAGCCATGGGGGCAGCCATTCAAAGGAGAAAAGGCACAGGCACTTATCAGATAACAGATAGAACACTATTGTATTCTACAGAGCTTATCCGTTATCTGCTATGTAACCTGTGCCTTTTCTCCTTTTTTGCAGCTTGAATGGCTGCCCCCATGGCTACACAGCAGCTTATTATATATAAACTATAGTAGTGTTACTGTAGCAAACACACAACTTTTACCAGTGCAGGGCAACAGTACATTATATTTAATTTACTTTAAAACTCTTTCATTTTTTGGTGTTACTGTTCCTTTAAGGTTATCATTATACACAGTATGATAAATAGGCCAAAATGTAAGTCAGATTTCATTACATGAAGCAGTAAGAATCTATACACAGCAATGCTGGATGCAAGGTGGCAGGCTCTTCCCCATGAAGATAAAACTAATTTTGGCCATGCAGGGCAACAAAGCAGTTTGCAGCACACAACTAAACCCCATAGCCAGTGATGGTGATAGGTAATATACATTCTGCTCCCACCATATACTGATAGTACTGTATTTCCTGGGTATAACTTTCCAGACTGTCTTGTGGGGAGAACAGCTGGTTAAGTGTTGGTGTAACTAGTTGATGAACAGCTTGCAAACCTTCTATTTACACAGAAGTTACAACAGCAGCTGTCTCCTTGTCATTTCTTACAGCCACAGGCAAATCTGGAGGCAGTTTGAAAAGCTTAGGGGTCATACAAGTATTAGGAAGGCTGGACTGTTGTTACTGACTTAGCAAAGCTTATTTACTAACTACTGTGAAAGGACAAGTTGCCCATTTCACTGGAGGGGTTTAAATGTGTTATACATACCTTAATTAATATAATGGCTTACCTTAGACCCCAGGCTAATGCTCGTGTTTGCTGAAAAGACACCGGCCCAGCTACTGTCTATCTGTCCTGATGTCCCTGTGACCCTCTTCACTGTTCTGGACAGTCCACGTGCCTCCTATTTAGGACAGCGCAGAGGATTGCTGGGACATCAGCAGAGATGGTGGAGTTGCACTCCAAAGACAGTTTCCCGGCTGGTGTACTTTCTAGAGAATAGGTATGCAGGCTGAGGGTCTAAGGTAAGTGATTTTATTTACTGGGGAGTGCATAACACACTGGCACTATTAAAGGACAAGTAAGCAAATTCACTGGGGAATGCCAATGTATTAAGCACTCCCCAGTGAACTTTATTGCTAACCTTAGATTGCCCATGGTGGTGTTCCTGCCTTTGTAACAACCTTTCCCGGACACCGTACATGCACAGTAGAGTAAAAATTAGACTTCAACTTTATATTTGCAAATTTTACTGAACTGTGCATGCGCGGTATCCAGATACTTCAAAGGATCACTGGGGCATCACGCTAGATGGAGAAGCAGAGTACCAGAGGAGCACCCCGGGCTGGTGCGCTTTTCAGCAGAAAGAAGCACCGGCCCGGGGTCTATGGTTAGTGATGATGTTCACTGGGGGGTGTCTAACACATTGGCAACCCCCAGTGAATTTACCTTTCCTTGTCCTAAAATTCTGGACTCTATATGAGGAAAGAAGAGAATTACAGCACCTGGTAGTGGAACAGACTTTACTTAGTAAAAGAACATGGCTGAACTGCCAACAAGTTGAAAGGATAGACAGACCATTAATAGAGAGCGCAGTTTCAGGTAGACACATAACAGTTTTACATGTAACAGCGCCATCTAGTGATCTTATGATAATAGTCAATACCGTACAGACATCCCCAGTTAACCTGACTTGTCCTTTAAGTACAAATTTCTACAGTGTACAGAAATCACTGTTTTCTTTGTTTTGTTTTTTTCTTTTTAAGCACAATACCCACAAGATTGGAAGTGCTGTAACTTGATCTTGAGTTACCAATGTGGGCTTTATGAACAATGTTTTCACCAACAAAATGGGTTTTAGGAAGCGCAGATGCCTTAGAACACAATTTTTTCTAAGGTATGGCAACAATAAGATACAAAATTGTATTTAAAGGAGAAAATAAGGTAAAAACTAAGTAAGCTTTATCAGAAAGATCTATGTAAATACAGCCATAAGCAATTACAGAAAGGCTGCACTGACTTCTCTGTCAAAAGATTTGTTGTGTCTGTAATTCATGTTCCACAGACACGCAGCTCTCTTCTGTCTCCTCTCTTCTGCTCCCCCCTCCCTCAAGAATGCTAAGATCTCACTCCCCCCCATTAGGAATGTGGATCTGAGCCAATCAGCAGGAAGCTGACTCATAGGGGCTGATTTACTAATCCACGAATCTGAATCCCGTATGGGAAAAAATCGGATTGGAAACGAACATTTTGCGATTTTTCGAGAAGGAAAGGCTAAAAAAGAGTTAATCTCAAGCTGCAGGCATACCTTCAGTTGTCTCAATAGTGCCCTTAAGTCTCCCCATATTTCACCTGTTCAGATGATCAGAAGCCAAACAGGAAGAAAAAACAGTGAGCTGTTTAAAGAAAGTTCCCATAATGCCTTACTCCTGCACCGAGACCCAGACCAAGTGAACATGCTCAGTTAGTAAGACTAGGGGGCACATTTACTAATCCACGAACGCCCAAAAAGCGCCCGAATGCGTTTTTTTCGTAATGATCGGTATTTTGCGCTTTTTTCCCTAAATTGTCGCAACTTTAGCAACAAGCTCGTATATTGTCGCAACTTTTTCGTATTGAGCGCTCGTAAACGGTGGGCAAACCTTTGCGACTTTGCATGATTTTGGAAGCCTCCCATAGGACTCAATGGCACTCTGCAGCTCCAACCCGGCCCAAGGAAAGTCTCCCATAGGGCTCAATGGCACTCTGCAGCTCCAACGCGGCCCAAGGAAAGTCTCCCATAGGGCTCAATGGCACTCTGCAGCTCCAACCTGGCCAAGAAGTCTCCCATAGGCTCATGGCCTGCAGCCAACTGGCCAAGGAAGTCTCCCATAGGGCTCAATGGCACTCTGCAGCTCCAACCTGGCCCAAGGAAAGTCTCCCATAGGGCTCAATGGCACTCTGCAGCTCCAACCTGGCCCAAGGAAAGTCTCCCATAGGGCTCAATGGCACTCTGCAGCTCCAACCTGGCCCAAGGAAAGTCTCCCATAGGGCTCAATGGCACTCTGCAGCTCCAACCTGGCCCAAGGAAAGTCTCCCATAGGGCTCAATGGCACTCTGCAGCTCCAACCTGGCCCAAGGAAAGTCTCCCATAGGGCTCAATGGCACTCTGCAGCTCCAACCTGGCCCAAGGAAAGTCTCCCATAGGGCTCAATGGTACTCTGCAGCTCCAACCTGGCCCAAGGAAAGTCTCCCATAGGACTCAATGGCACTCTGCAGCTCCAACCTGGCCCAAGGAAAGTCTCCCATAGGACTCAATGGCACTCTGCAGCTCCAACCTGGCCCAAGGAAAGTCTCCCATAGGGCTCAATGGCACTCTGCAGCTCCAACCTGGCCCAAGGAAAGTCACGTTGCTGAAGCTTGAATGAATCTGAAACTTAAGTACTCGGCACGGCGGCTACGAAAAAGTCGATACAATTTACGAGCAAGTAGTAATGGCTACGAAAAAGTCGCGACAATTTACGAGCAAGTCATAATGGGTACGAAAAAGTCGCGACATTTTACGAGCAAGTCGTAATGGCTACAAAAAAGTCGCGACAATTTAGGAAAAAAGCACAAAATACAGATCATTATGAAAAAAACGCATTCGGACGCTTTTCGGACGTTCGTGGATTAGTAAATGTGCTCCCTAGTCTTACTAACTGAGCATGTTCACTTGGTCTGGGTGTCTGTGCAGGAGTGAGGCATTATGGGAACTTTCTTTACACAGCTCACTGTTTTTTCTTCCTGTTTGGCTTCTGATCATCTGAACAGGTGAAATATGGGGAGACTTAAGGGCACTATTGAGACAACTGAAGGTATGCCTGCAGCTTGAGATTAACTCTTTATTAGTCTTTCCTTCCCCTTTCATGCTGACAATTCAGCCAAGAATAAAACTGCATTTTAAGGGTTAATCCAATCAAGTGAACCATAACCAACTAACTAAAACTGCTGTTCTAACCACCTATACCCTCCATCAATCAAGTCAAGCAATGTTACACACACACAGCACATTTAAATAAGCAGCCTTCTGTGCCACTGGTAAATATCAGAGTCTGGACAGACTTTTCCACATTCCTTTCGTCTGATCACTAAGAGCACTGGCACGCGGGGAAATTCAGAACAATCAGCGCGATTTCCAGCTCAGTAGTCACAGAGCAATTCTGAGAGATAATCAACTGACCTGAGTGCAGCATGGGGGTCCAGGTACATTTGCTGCCTACCTGGAAATCACAAGGACAGCAAAACACTATGAATCACCCTAATGCGCCAGTGCACTTTGAATCTATATTACTGTTATACATCAGCCTTGATATTCCTGGGAAATTCCACAGGGCAAACATTGCTTGATTAAATGTTTTCCCAAAATATGACTATAGGATTTAATAAAGGAGATCTTGCTCATACCCTTAACCATTTGGTTGCCACAGAACATACTGTAGATTCTACACTTCAAATGCCAAGGAGTTTACATTTCTGAAATACTTTTTGATTTATGCTGTGCCACATGTGGTATAAAATACATGGATTTATTAAATCTAAGAGCCCCAACAGTGAAGTGTTCAATTTAATTTAAAAAATAGATAGACTACCTGTCAGTTAGTTACATAGTTACATAGGGTTGAAAAAAGACCAGAGTCCATCAAGTTCAACCCATCCAAGTAAACCCAGCACACACAACCCACACCTACCAATCTATACACTCACATACATAAACTATACATACAACCACTAATACTAACTGTAGATATTAGTATCACAATAGCCTTGGATATTCTGCTTGTTCAAGAACTCATCCAGGCCCCTCTTAAAGGCATTAACAGAGTCTGCCATTCCACAACCTCACTGCCCTCACCGTGAAAAACCCCCTACGCTGCTTCAAATGGAAGCTCCGTTCCTCTAATCTAAAGGGGTGACCTCTGGTGCGTTGATTGTTTTTATGGGAAAAAAGAACATCCCCCATCTGCCTATAATCCCCTCTAATGTACTTGTACAGAGCAATCATGTCCCCTCGCAAGCGCCTCTTTTCCAGAGAAAACAACCCCAACCTCGACAGTATTTTGCAGTATTTTTAAAAAATTCCCAGGTTATCACTGTATTTTCTGTTATTTATACAGTGCCATTACATTACTCTTTGCCATTACTGCATATGCATGACGTTACTTCCACAACCCATCCTAGTAACCAGACCTAGATACACCCCTGCATCCACCAACATACACCAGTGGTCAAACTGGTGCAGTTTATATTAAATTGTGTAGTAGAGTGATCTGGAGTGAGTACTGGCAGCTTAATCAGAACTAGTATTTAACAGCATAATGATTTGTTTAAACCAAAAGATAAGAAAACTGTTCTTGGAACTTTAAAAATATATATTTTACAAAAATATACAGAAAAAATCTGTCCATCATGTCAGTTATGTGTGTGTCCATTATTATTAAGTCCTACTCCTACTGTCTCTGAAAGCATCAAGAGCTATGAACTACTTAAAACTACATTACAATTCCTAGACTTGTTATTAGGAACAGCACAATACTGATTTAGTCTCCTACCTCTGTTATCCACTTGCTATAGCTATTCTCTCATTCTCTGTATTTACACCCCTACCTCATTATTGAAAGTAGTTTTTGGAATAGGAATATCTGGTACTTGCCCAAGTTTAGGGTTAAATCTCATTTTTAGCAAGTGTATCTGCTACCCTGTGTGTTTTTTTTCTTTATTGTGCACAACTTAGTGGTATGTAATCTATTGTATGACTATGTGAAATTGACTTTATTTGTACTGATTCAAATTGATAAGTGTAATTTTTTTTTCAAACTTTACATAAAAGATAACCATTTTTTAATATTACCACTGTGCCATGAATTATTTGTGTGCAAGCCCATATTTGTACAAAATACTTGCCCAAGTTTAATTTACCCCTTTTAAGTTTTCTAATTCTATAAACTTTAAAGAACTAAAAACAAAAAACAGAACCTACCTAAGAACAGCCAACAATTAATCTTAGGGTGAAGACACACTGGGCTACTAGTAGCGGCTACTTTTTAAAGGCTGCTAAATTCCAGAGAATCCCCTGCCATAGACAATAGTGAGAATTGCCTCTGTTAAAATACATGTAGACACAATTATCAGTAAATGATCAGCATTGTCTAGTTTAGTAGCCACAACAAGTAGCTGCTACTAGTAGCTCCGTGTGTCTTCACCCTTAACTGCAGCCATTATCTTTCCAATCTCTCCGCTATTCATAGGGAGCGACACCTCTGTCTCCAACACTTCTTTTCTATGTGGAAACTCCATAAAGAAAGACTCGCTAGTCTTTTTCGTCGATTTCCCGAAATCGCCCCGCCGCGTCTGCCATCCCGCCGGCGACTTACATGTTGGCCGGTGGGATGGCAGGGGGAAGGCAACTCGGGGAGATTAGTCGCCCGCGAGCAGGGAGTTTTGCCGCGGGCGACTAATCTCCCCGTGTACCAGAGCCCTAAGAGGGTTGACTGGGTTTGATCTACTAATGTGGGTTTAGGTTCTAATGTTACATGGAGAGCCTTAGATACGTACTGTATTTCTTTCATTCTGCTTTAAGAAATGTGTACTTCATTAATCTAATTTTAATGCAAATCAAAATCAGGTTACTTTCACGTCACATTTAGTATGTTAAAATGTAACTGGATTACAAATACTCTCCCATTCCGGGCCAAGCGATAAAATGTAAAACTATCAGGAGCAGGAAGAAAGAGGAAACGGTTATGGTTGGACACGCAAAATCTCTTGTTCCCATCACTCACCGTCTGATGATTTCTGTCACAGTAACGTAGCCCAAAGTAATCTATCTCCACGAGATTTAGGTGACGGAACACGTAGTCCAGGACAACAGAGCCTTTCGTTGACTTCTGTGGGAAAGAATGTACAGAATCTATTCAGAAGCATATTCCAGCTTTGTCAGTGCCATTCATGCGTTTACTATACCATTGTCTAGTGAGAGGGCTTGTTTTATTGACCAGGAGCTACATTTGGCCTCCTCACAGCACGAGCCTCTCTAAGCTTTGTACTTTCCCTATTCACATAGAAATGCACGAAGCACAACTTGAGATGCTCCTTTTGTGTTTTTTCCTCATTGGCTCAATAACAGACATTTCCTTACTATTCACATAAATGCATCTATAGATTAGTGGAACATTTGCAGGTGCAGTACTACATAACTAGCTTCTCCCTGTACAATAAAATGTCAGGTCTGTCCTTTTATATTTCAACAAAAAGAATATATGATAGCAAAAAAAAACCCCACTGGGGATACATAAACACATTTTCTTAACTTGTGACTTTTCTACAAATGTTCCATTCGCTTATTATTAATGCTAAAAAGGACAATATATTGGTGCTAAATTCATATGCTTGATTAATAGAAAATATATTTGTTGCATATGGTTGCCACGCTGCTACAAAATACAGACAATTATATCTGAAGCGCAAAACCTGAAACCTGAAAACTGGAGCAGGGTTTAGAAACCTGTGGTCCTCTAAGGGGCAGATTTATTAAAGTCAGAATATGAGTTTTTACTGCAAGTTTTTTTCTCTAAAAATTAGAGTTTGTTGAGATTAATGAAGACAGTAAAAATTGAGGTATACTTACTTGCAAGGATAGATAGACGATAGATAGATAGATAGATAGATAGATAGATAGATAGATAGAGAAATAGTTATATTGTTCATATACTGCAGATGCTATAAATTCTTCCCTCAGCTGTGTTACAAGGGTTAACAAAATGAAAGCCAAACAATTACATCTGTATATCTGACAACTTTTGAGTTTGAAACAAGAAATAGACATATGTGTTACTGTGTAGAGATGCTTTTAATAAATCAGTAGTATTTCTGGGAAACAGGATACAAACTGCTAATTTTGTGAAGTGCATTAATGTGTAGACACTACTACAATACTTGAGTATCCCAGGCTTCATATTGCCAAGAAACTGTAGAGCACAGTACATTTATCCTAGATGCCTATCAGAAGAGCTTTCAGGGAAAAAAACAAAGGTCGCTTTAGTCTGCTATAAATTATGTTTCGATATTAGCAGTGGGAGCTGAAATGTAAAAAGCCTGCCATTAGTGGACAGACAGAGCTGCCCAAAAACGTCTTTTTTATCAAGGCTGATATAGTACACAATCAGAAAGCTGTTAGGCCAGGACACGCAACATAATAATGTTTTAGGTAAGAAAAGAAGATAGTGAAGTGAACAAAGCAAATGAAAGATACAAATCCTTCACTGACTCTCAATGAAAATCCTTCACTTAGCTCTCAGTGAACAACCTCCTCCAGCTCTTAAGGGCAAGCCATTCAAGTTTTGTGTTGAAGGATTATTTTCCAAAGTGTAATTTAAGTCAATAAAATAGAGACACAAATGTCAGGCGAAAACAGTATTCTGCCTTTTTTTAACATCAGTGCAATGAATACTGTTTGTTCAGAACATACTAAATGCCTATTGTTTTAAATATGAAATATGCATGGTTTTTGTTATTTCTTGTACTGCCGCCAGGGCAAAACTGGCAACTGAAAATAACACCACATGTACCTCCTGCCCATGTGAACACAATCAAAACAAATCAGCAATCCATGGAGAAGCCTTCTGTATGAATATACTCCTGCCTTGCCCCAGCTACAACCTTTTAGTAGGGTTGCCACCTTTATTCAATGACCATACCAGCCTTGGGTTGGAGGTGCGCATTGATGTCACCTACAGGCACAGCATCATGTAACAGGGTGGGGAAATAGGAGGGCTGACCATGAAAATGGAGGGGCAGGGGTGGGCCTCTGCTTATAAGGGGTGATCAGCAGTGGGACAGAGTTGGGAAAGGGAGGACTCTATAGGTAGGGTTGCCACCCTTACAAATTTACAGGTAAGTATATTGCTTGTAAATCTGAAATATTGGCACTAGCTGGTGATTTGCCAGCTAGGTTGGCAACCCTACCTGTTAGGCTTTTAAACAATGAGCAGCTCATTATACAGAGGCTTTTCAGTAGAGTGCTGGCTTACTTTGATTGTACTCATAGGGAAAAAGAAATGGCCTATTCTTGCTTAGAATCAAAAGTATATAGAAAGACCTGGATGCCTATTTCATTTTTTATTCAACTCTACACAGACTTCTAGAACATTGTTGTGGTGTCTAAATAAGGAATGTGTTCCCGTAACAAGGTCTGGTAATGTACATTGTATAATGCCATTAAGCTTGCAGTAGCATCTGTTATAAAGGAAGACATTAAGGATTAATGTGCTATTTCTTGCTATCTCACTTGTTGAGAGAATGTAGACACAGCTGCAGTTCTGGCAATGGCAAGGTATTAATGTAAGGCTGATGGCACAAAATGAGTGCTACTCTCTGCAGATGTGCCTGCTGTCTGACAGAGATAATTCACCAAGCACAGTCCCAAAGCACATACCTTAATTACTACATAGTCAAATTGCTGTTCGAATTTATATGCAATCTGCCTCAAATCAGAAGTATAAGAAGCACTGGTTAAATAAAGGAATAACACAAATTCTACTGATTTTTTTCATTACCTTACATCACATAACTCATTCGCAATATAGGGATAATGCTGTGTCTATCTAATGTAATGCATTCCGCATTATATACTGTGTGCATAATCATTTATATAGGGAATCATGTACCTCTCTAATGTAAAATATACGGATATTATAGGTCGCAGAGGAGTTCCATGACCATATAAAGTAAAATTACCAAAGGCAGACTGCTATTATATATTTTATACAGGTCACAGAATGCCGACGTGGCTTCTATTATCCACAAATTTTACAACAGGGGGTACATTATTCAGTATAATACATAAGTGTCATGTGAAAAAAATTACATCTCCAAGCACTGATTATAACTGATGGCTATAATTTATGAGATATATATGGTTTGTGTATATTATATAACATCATTTTTTCATGGTAAGTTCTTATTTTTTTGTAACAAATAACATGTTTTGACAGACTATGAATAGGCTCATATAATCTTTGGTGCTGAGGCTGAAAGGAATTTTATGGCAAAGTGTATATCCGGCATCACATCCTGAAGGGGCAAACTATTGGGTTGAACTGTGAATTTATGTTTATCTGGTTTCAATGCATGAGGAGGCAGCCATGGTCACTTTGTCCTTGCATATTGGGCTTTGAAAAAACACAGCAGCAATATGCCTGAGAATGCCCCATGTACCATTTCCCTTGGGATCCAAACCTTTGCTTTCTGCCCCTAGACAATCACTGTGTAATGCTACTATAAAACTGGCTTATTAGCCCTTTCCTATTCCACAGGAATACCATACAGTCCTGAAATTACGCTTTTGTATCTCTAAGTTTTATTATAAAACAAGCTCCCTCCCACTGCTGTACAATTAAAATATCCTTTATCTAAGGTCTAAATGGCTAGAGATTTGAAGTAACTCATTCAGTAACCATGACTGATGTCTCCCAGCAGCGCTGCAGGCAATAATTAACATAGTCACAAGTGTTTCCCACTGATACTGCTTCTGTTACTGCAATATACAGTTTAACTAGATTCAGTTATTTTAAGTGGCATGGATTTGGATGGATGGACTTGCTTTATCTCTAAAATGTTATGGTCCCACATTGTAATACTAAGGGTGAATACACACAGAGCTACTTAGTAGCAGCTACTTGTCACGGCTACTAAACGCCAGAATATACCCAGCCATAGGCTATACTAAGAATTGCCTCTAACACACATGTAGAGACAATTATCAGTAAATGATCAGCATTGTGTATTTTAGTAGCATTAGAAGTAGCTGCTACTAATAGATCTGAGTGTCTTCACCCTAGGGGCAAAGACACATGGGGAGATTAGTCACCATGACTTTTAAAAACTCAGTCGCAGTGACTAATCGCAGAGATCTGCAAGGGGAGACTAGTCGCCCGAAATCGCAGCGCCGCGTATGCCATCCCACCGGCGATTTACATCCTCGCGGTTGGGATGGCATTTCGGGGAGAGTAGTCGCCTGCGACAAGGGAGATTTTTCTCGGGCGACTAATCTCCCCGTGTGCCAGAGCCCTTAGGGGTCATAAATTATTATACAAGTTGCAGCAACTAAATACAGGTTGTTTGAAGTGTGCCAATTAGTCGGTTTGAGTAATCGCCCCGTGTGTTTTCGCCCTAAAAGAGATATGATTAGTAAAAGTAGTACTGAAACGTGGTTTAGCCTGCAAATAGCATATCGCCACATTATCAGCTCTCATGAAGTCTACACATTATTAACCTCAGGTCTGAAATCTCTTAATAGTAGTACACGTATGGGGATCAATTATCTGGAAATGTATTATCCAGAAAGCTCCAAATTTACAGCAGTGCAATGTCCCCATAAAGCCCAGACTTACTAAAGCTAGAAGGTGCCAACTCTAATTTTTCCTCTAGTAATTAGACCATAACTTGTACTTGATGATAACTAAGCTAGAATAAATCCATACTGATGGCAAAGCAATCCTGGAGTTTTTCTTTTTTTTTGTTTAATATACTTTAGTAGCATTAAGGCACAGTGCCCCAAATTATGGGAAAAACACTTATCTGAAAACTCCCAGTTGTCAAGCATTTTTTATCACATATCTATGGTGTAATATCTACAGCGTACAGAAGTAGGGAAAACATAATCATGCTCCCCTGCCCGTCTCTCATATCCTCATATCACAGATATCCTTTATATGAAAGAATGCAAATACTTTGCAGATGTGTTCATGTAAATGTTGCAAAACACTGAGAAGTATATCTGTGTTATTGTTATAGTCCCATTCTGTTCCCGTGCATGTTCAGTTAATGTTGAACCAGGTGGAGAGCACTTATGACAAAAAAAAAAAAAAAGAACTCACAAATAGTGCCAGAGTTCGTTAAATGTCAACTCCAGCACTGGCCTCTGTTTACCATTACCAAGGTTGCTGGAAATGTCTGTCAATTATTGCACGGGGAACAGTGGCACTGCTATGTTTTAACAGGATTATACGGACTCTTTAAATTAAAGGGATCCTGTCATGGCAGGTGGCAAAAAGAAAAAGAAAAAAACCTGATCTGCTTAAAACTAAAGCTCATCATACAATTTGATGCCGTGGAACCCATACGCTGCTGTTGACAACTGACAACACCTGTTTGGCACGAGTTGTACACAGGGAAAAACAGGACACACAAAAAAGGGCTTCTTACAAACAGAACCACAAAACTGCAAACAATTAAAAACTGATCACAAAGCTGTTTGTGTATATACACACATACTCCTTGAAACCTGAGCTCTGTGCCAATATGCCTATTCAGCCTGCTTTCATGGAAGTGTACACAAGGTACCAAGTACAGGACAAATGGATACAAGGCTGCCCAGAAGCCATCCCCTGCCTTAAAGAGATGGCTCTTTAGAGCTGCAAATGAAACCTGTCCATATCACATGAGCTGGAACCTTTAGCCTCCTATTTTAGAATTAGACTTGCAACCAGTGACCTGGTTCCTCTCTTTACATCAACAACAAAACATTTGTAAAGCGCTTTTCTTCCGTGGGACCCAAAGCACATTACATGATGTGCACACTACATATACTACACTTCTATCACCGTTACCAATGATGATGATATCATCTGTGCAGAATAAACCACAGGGATCTTTTTATTTTTTACTTTGATACAACTTTGATACAATTTTCAATCCAGCAATGTTTGAAGTTCTGAAAAGGATCTAATTACCTTGCAAGACACTTGTGGGTAGGTAAAGAAGCCTCCATTCAAATAACCAAGGTGTTTATACTTTGATAAACATTTAAAAAGTGAATGAAAGTGAAATTCGACCCTACTGTATGACTATAAGTACTAATACTTAACATTCTTGTGTTTCTAAAGCTTTAACGTCATAAACACAGTTATACAGTGAATGCAAGGTGCACACAATAAAGAAGATTGATATGGACTGTGAGGGAATAGTTGTTGAGAACTGCTCAATATCTAGTATTTATGTTATAAAATGCCCACATTAACCCTACTTCTATTTCCTAAGATTCTTTAAAGATACAGAGATGCCTGCTTCTACTGACTTACCAAGGTGTCTACTAAAAATGTACCACGGAAAGTAACCTGCCTTTTGTCTGGTATAAGCAAGCACCCTACACTGAGCCCAGTAATGTAGAATATAATTCCAGTACCACGTGTATTATATAATATATACATTTCATGGATCTTCAATATGCAGCATTACATCTTTGTCATGCTACAGTCCTAGGCAACCTTTAACAGCAGAGGGGATCCTTTTAAACAACACAATGCATATTTTAAACTTTTTCCTTCCATGCTATTTATCATTACATTTTCTCTCTTTGTCTTTTAATTGTTTTACTTTTCTCAGCCCACTTCTACTAACTCTACCCCTTAGCTCTAATGTGTATTCACCCAATATGTCAGAGTGGACAGGAGGGAACTTGCCAGTGTTCACTTCAAACCACAGATTAGATTTATAGTAATAGCCAACAGTCTAACAAGGACATAAAGTCATCTATGTAACTTGTTACTTTCTCGCATAGCAATCTGACCTCAGTTATTAGCTGCAAACACAAAATAGAGGCTAAATGCTGGAACAAGTAATCATAAGATAAAGAAATCTTGAATAGTGACATGGTTATATTAGTTTGTCAACTATAACGACAGTGGCCCACCAACAATTTACATTTTTGCCAGTTGGATGGCATTTCAGAGATTAGTCGCCCGCAATAGCAAAGATTTATCGCTAGCGACTAATCACCCCATATAATGTAAATGTAAATCGCTGGTGGGATGGTATATGCATCGATTCGGTCGGCCAAATTTGCCTCGCAAGGAAACTCCAGGCGACATTGGAAAACTGAAGCGACGAGTATGCCATTCCACCAGCAATTTACATTCTTGCCTGTGGGATAGCATTTCGGGGAGATTAGTCACCCGCAATAGCAAAGATTTGTCGTGGCGACTAATCTCACCATGTGCCACTGCCCTTAGGGTGAAGACACACGGAGATACTAGCAGCAGCTACTTGTCATGGCTACAGAAACAGACAATGCTGATCATTTACTGATAATTGTCTCAACGTGTGTTTAAGCAGAGGCAATTCTCAGTATTGTCCATGACAGTGTGTTTTCTGGCATTTAGTAGCCGTGACAAGTAGCTGCTACTAGTAGCGCCATGTGCCTTCACCCCAAAGCAGAAGTGAGTTGAGTCCTATTGCTGTGCCAATGGGCACAATATACCGTAACCACTGGGCACAATATACCGTAACCACTGGGCACAATATACCGTAACCACTGGGCACAATATACCGTAACCACTGGGCACACTCCTAAATGTGGCACATTTGTGAATCACATCAGCTGAATAGTAAAAAAGTGACCAGGGATTTATTTTGCCATATACTAACATGAATGCAGGTCACGGGTGTAATATATTATGTAAATATTTCATGGATCATGGATTCCACAACACAGCGTAGTTTCAAGACAATGCCTGGTTCCCAACTCTGTATCCTAAACTCTGTCTGCCATGACCTGTGGCTGGACTTGTATTTGATCTTCTTATCACTTTGTTACCTTGCTTTCAGCTTTTACTTATATTGCCTGTTACCAGTACCAGCAACGCTTGTCTTGGATGCCCTACCTGCACTCTGTGCCAACCTTTTTCTGTTCAGCCTGCATCAAATATAATAGAAGCCTGTCCTGCCTGTATCCAACAGAAGTCTTTTGGTTTTTTTGTTTCCCAGTACCTGCTTCTAAATATCTACTGGTGGCAATTGGCCTGAGAATCCTGACAGCATACTTCAGTAGGTTTAATAAGTTATGTATTTCTTCTTTTCGTGAATAATTGATGCAGATACAGGGTAACTACTACTAAGAAAAACTCACTTGAATATTATAGGACAAAGAAGATTAATTCTGCTGAAAATGCATGTAATAAAAACTAGGTAAGTAAGTGGCCATAATCCTCCTATATTTTTCTATTCAAAAATACTTGTTGCAGTTATCTTTAGGAGACCCGCAATGGCTGTCAACTCTGCCAATGAATAAGCTTTTAAGTTTCAGCACAATGAAAGTTTAGACAAAATATAATAATAAGTTTGAAGGGATTTTTGTCGTTCATTCACCAACCATTAAATGTTCACTTCAAAGAGAACAATTAAAAATACATCGACATGCAACTTAACAATTTTCTGCATGGCTGAAAAGTTAAACGTGAAAGCTTAATTTTAAGGTCTATACAAATGCCCCAATTAAGGAAATATTGACTTCAAAAGTAATCCCTGAAGCCCTATTACAGTGTCTTTCTTCATTGGGAATAATAGCAATTATTGAAATGCGTATTCATTTTACAAAGTTACTGGGGCACAGACAATGCTCTGCATAGATAATTCATATCACACATCCAACAGGAATTAAATGTTAAAAATTGGGACTTTTCATTTTACCAACTTTGGTTAAAATAGCAAATTATTTCATGATATATCTGCTATTATATGTGACCATTCATATTAGACAGTAAAGCGTTATTACCTAAATTAAACCAAGACTCTCCCCATAATAACTAAGGTACCTATAGACTCATGGTCATTAGTGCCAAGTTTGCTCCAGGTCCTAGCCTGCACTCATGCCCACTGTTCTCCATACCTAAAACATTATTACATCACACCTCTGTATACCCAGGGTGCTACATGAGGGAGTGGGCCAAAGGGAAGGAATTAGGGGTAGGTAGAGAAAGCATGTGCCTAGGGCACAGCAGCAGGGGAAATTGGGACTCCAGTCATATACAGCTGCTGTCTGGCAGCGCAGCAGACCAGGAGCAAGAGGAGATAAAAGAGGGGCTGGGTGGGGTGTAGTGCAGTGGTCACTGTCCTGGTAGTAAGAGTAGAGGGTGGGGTGGGAGCTTTGACAGCCAGGGGTCTTCAGGCAGCCTTGGCTGCCTGAAGCAGGACTGGATATAAAGGGAAGTATTAAAATAAGAAATACTTGTAGCCTTATAACTGCCAAAAAAAATACCCCAATCGCAAAGTTGCTTAGAATACTTTTGTCTAAAAGATATTTACAAGTAGGGTCACTTTATTAAATGGGCAAAAGGAGCATTTGCACAGTGCCCACCTGCACTAGAGGACTCACCTTTATTTTCAGCAACAAAAAATGCATAAAGCGTTTTCCAGAAATTACAGACCCCTCACAGCATTTTATTTATTTTGACTTTGCAATTTACCTTTCCATTGGAATGAGCACTTTGAACCTAAAGACACTAATTCCCAAAAATTCACATTAGGCATGTATAGATAAGATCAAATATCTTACTATATACGAGTACATTTTTTTTTTTGGTTATTACCCATTTGTGTAATTGTTAGTGTATTTTTAGTGCCCATTGATGGAATCATTTCTTGGGGAAAACAATTCCTATAGACACTAAGTTGAAAAGAGCATTTACTACTGGTAATCTGTAGGTTCTGGTAAGTGAGGGGCTGCTGCTGTAAGATGCCATAGATTGTCATTATTTATTGGGCTGGTGGGGACTGTTTGGGTCTCTTCATACTTAAAATGCCAGGGCCTATTTTGTATCCCAATCTGGACTTGTTTACTGCCATGCTTTAGTGTATTGTGGAGGGGATGGGATGTCCTGCCTTTAGCAGTATTGGTTCTTGAGGGGGCATTAGTACTTTGAGTTAAGTGATTATGTGAATATACAGTATATATATATATAGATAAAGGAGAAAAAGAAAATTATTTTTAAGAATGTGAATTATTTGATTACAGTGGAGTCTATGGGAGATGGCCTTCCTGTAATTCGGAACTTTCTGGATAATGGGTTTCCAGATAACAGATCTCATACCTGTATATATTTTTATTTCATTTAATCCGGTTATACTATAAAAAACAAGGGTTTTCTAGCAGACATAAATAAAACATTCACCCCTCCTCAGCTCTGCCCAGACAAATATAAACATTCTTCTTCTTTATTTATATAGCACTGGCATATTCCTTAGAGCTTTACACCGATTATATATTGTTGACATCAATCCCTGCCCCATTGGAGTTGACAATTTAGGTGATTATTATGGTGGTACTTTAACCGTTCCCTAGATACCTTGCATGGCGGCACTATAATTCTCATGAAAAGAGTTCAATTTGTAACCTAAGGATGCATGTATATTATTTAGGATGAGGGTATAAATACAGTAAAATTGCAACAAGTTTTCACCCAGTCTACTTTTGATTTCCCTACCAAAATAACTAGAGAGCACAGACACTCGAAAATATAATGAGTATCAGAGGGTGTGCATGATCAAAATATCATAATAAAGAAAAAGGAGTAAAGTGATCAGAAAGAATTTTTGTCTGGTAAATCTCAGACCTCATGACAGAAAATTTGGAAAGCTTAAAGTAGAAGGAAAGAAAGGAAAACTTTGTAAGCTCTGTCAGAAAGGTCTATGTAAATACAGCTATAAACACTCACAGAAAAGTTCTGAGCCCTCTATCAAAAGAAACACAGGATTTCATTTCTTCTTTTATGTACACATGTTCTTCAGTATCTGAGTACTTTCTTTTAGAAAAATCATTCAGGCTACAGCAAGTCTGCTCAGTTTGCTCCTCTCTCTCTCTCGCCCCCTCCCTTCTCTGTCCTTCCCTTTCCCTCTCTGCTGTAATCTATGTTACCAGCAGCACTGAAGATATTGACCAAGCTTAAGGGCTCTGGCACACGGGGAGATTAGTCGCCCGCAGCAAAACTCCCTGTTCGCGGGCGACTAATCTCCCCGAGTGCCAGAGCCCTAAATGGCAACTGCTAGCTTAAACAAACACAGGGAGCTTTTACGGCTGTTTACTCAGGTATGATAAAGCTTTCTGCAGAATGAATATAGCATTCTAGCTTGCACTATTGTGGCTAATCTATTGGCAATGAAATGCCAAAATGCCTTTCCTTCTCTTTCCTTTTATTTAGTTATAGTTAAAAACAGTATGTGCAGTCAATTTAAAAACAAGGACACAGCTAGTCACTATCAGAATGTTTCAAGTTCATTTCACCACAGGGATGAGGGTTAACAGTAGAAGAATTCAATACTACATCAAGGCTCCCAATGTAGGGGTCTACAGATGGTACTACACTACACAACACTAAAGGGAGGGGAAGTACCATTAATTTCACCTGAATTTAAGCAATTGATGTCACAGGTACTACAATGGGCTAGGGAGGCAGGAGAATCTGAATACACAAGACACGTAATTGTAGTGTTGTGAACCATCTGTAGACCTAAAGGTGCCCATACACGCACCAATATTATCACACAAAACTTGGTTTCGTACAATATTCGTTTCATGTATGGTCGGGGGATGAGGCCACCGATATCAGCAAAAGCCTTGGATATTATTCTAATTTGAGGTCATTAATAGTAGTCGTCTAAGCATTTCACTGCATATCATAATTGTATGACTGTGTATGTGACAAATAAAATTTGAATTTGAATTGAATTTGATATTGGTCGTCTCATCAATCCGGCAGGTCTGAAAAACATTGGCTGTTTGTTAATGCTGAATCATCAGATAGGGTTAGAATTCTATTATTTCTACCTACATATCTGATGATTCAGCTCTTAACGTCAGTAGAGTGAACGACCAATGGTCACCTTTAGATGCAAGCAGAAGGTACAATCAAGACACACCCAAAAAAGTGCTGGGTGTGGGGGCATACCAATGTTATCCTTGCCCTGGGCAGATATATCATTAACAGAATTATTAGAAACCACTTAAAACTACATTGTACAAACTCAGGGCATCCCCTAAAAACTACCATAGTCAGGTTTAGAAAGTGAACTATGTGGATTGGTTTCCATGCTCCCACTATCACATTCCAGTGATGAGAGAAACCGAGGTTACAAGCAGATGTTCCTTTCTTTAGGTGTCAGTCACCAATACAATATAGAGTTTGATGGGAGACAATTCTAGGCATTTTACTGCAGCAACTTGTCTTCAAGAAACACTTTTTATTATTATACTAATAAACATATTTGTATATCCAGTGATTGTGAAATGTGTCTGTACATTGTACAAAGAAGTGAGTTTCACTTCACTTTTATACAAGGCATCATTAATATGTATACCAAGGAAAAAACGCATACAGCATGTCACTGCAAGGCAACACGTGTGAAAATACCTGTGTCAGGTTTCAGGGAAATGCAATATGAGTTGTATTTTCACAACAGTTGCTAGAGGAGTTTAACCATCCAAGCACAGTGATCTGAGTCATTGACAAAGATATGAAGTCCTTACCCAACTGTTTACAAAACCTGTTAGCTAACAGCTATGCTTGCAAACATTCCCTGGCAAAGAGAAGGCACTGTCACATCTAATTCTACACAATAAAACTGGCTTCATGGCCAGTGTCCATTGTACAACAGAAAACTATGCTAAGTAGCTGTCTCCAGATGGAAGAGCAACACACTAATAAATATTTATTTAAAAGTTTTTTTATGCCCTAGTACATTTTAACCACTTTTTTGACAAAAGATACGTCAGTGAAACAATCAACATACAGGTCAGCAATAACATGAATACAACCACAAAATTCTCCTGTCTCCGAGGGAAGGATGTTGAGCTGCCCATCTCAGCTTATCGGTACCATGACAGTATACACTTCTGCCTGCTGCACAGCTCTCAGTGTAAGATGTCCTTTTGGCATCATCCTCCAGCACTCATCTGGCCCATCCTGACTTGGCGTTGTAAGTATCTGAAATGTCTGTAAGACTTTGAAAGGTAGGTTGTAAGGGTGATGGCACATGAAATTAGTCACCTGTGAGTAAATCTACCCTACCATGGGCGACTAATCTCCTGAAAATGCTTTCCCACTGGTATTAAAGTAAATCACCAGTGGAAAAACATATGCACCACAGAGTAGCCTAAAGTTGCCCGCAAAAGTCAACAAACTTTCAGACAGGCCCATCTACTGACACCATAAACAGGCCAACAAGCTGCTGATTCTGTCCTAAAGGGCAGAGTGGGCAGCTTTTATTGGGAAGACCATACCGGAAAAGTATGGGTATTTGTGGAACACTAGGGGGTGGCTGATTGACCAAGGTATAGCCTATGAGGACTAAGGGTATGTCCTAAAACATCTCATGTTTGCAAATCTGGTATGGTTTTGTGTTTTGTCCACAATCCATTCCCTGGTTATTTTTATCTCTACCTAGTAATTAACTGTTTATTTATGCACTTGTTACATCATTTTATTCTCCCACACCTAAGCCCCTTGACATTTCTTTAATTTTACTACTTTACTTAAATACAAGCTACCATGTAACTTGTGTCACTTCCCCTCCTAAAACAGCCATTTAAAATCTTTCCGATCTTTATTATTTCCCTCCTATTTACTATCTGTTTACTATGCTCTCCTTTCACTCCTTTATTTCCATTATGACCTGCCTTCAAGATTCAAATAATTCTCATTCCCATCTCGTGCCTCTTGATTTCCTATCCTGAACCTGATTATAACCATTCCTCCACCTTTCCTCATCTCTGCTTCTCAAATTGTGTTTGAAGTTTTTAAACCATTAAGTAAATCACAAAAGACACTTCCTTATGCATATAATTGGGGTACAACATTTTGATCTTGCTTCTCAGTTAAGATCCCTCACAATAGGCTTGTGCCCTGCTGGGAATTAGCATGCTGGGATACATTTGGTACAGACTAAGATCATTATCTACTGGTACACACATATCTGTACTACTTGCACTGTATAAAGTCATTATTAAGATAAAGAGCTAAATGGAAACAAGCTTTCTCTGCCACATATGAAAGGTGCAAATCATTACCTGTATACTTGTTACAGACATCAACAGGCTGCGGGAAATAAAAATAGCAAAGCACTGGCAGTTTATTTGCTTGTTTTCACAAAATACTTCATTGGTGCATAGCTGAACATTTGGGGGTGTTATACTGCTGGGCCAAATGTAGCCCTGATGATCCCGCTGGAATAATGGAGATTAAAACCAAAGTTTAGAATCGTTGCTATAAAGCAAGACATGATGGTTTTTATTCTTGTGCAAAATGTTAGTACAAGTTACTATAACATTTTGAGAAGAAATTATTATAGGGATGACAGACTTTTCTTGGTGTACATAAACATATATCATTTTGATGGTCACATCCCTTTAAATGACATGACCATGAATGTAAATAAGGAGCTAATTTGGGGAATGCCACTGGCTGCAGATTACATATTCATATTAATGTCAATAACCAACTGCATTTGAAGAAAGTGTGCAAATGGATTTGGCACACAGTATCCACCTGTTTGTAGGTGCCATTACCCATCATCCAATGAAATTATTTCTTCTGCTATCCTTGCATATCTGTCTGTGGCTACAGATAAATATTATGGAAATTGTTAAAAGGGAAATACTACAGTGTATATGACTGATGTGCTGAGTTACTGTTTATAAGATGTGCGTGACAGCGATGCAGCCATTTTTGGCATGATTTAATGCACTGTCTCTAATGGAAACTCATTAGTGTCAAAGCAATTTCATTCTCCTGAGTGTATTTCCAATAAAGATTAGAGAACCATGAAACTGAAAAAAATTAATTTTCATTGGAGACTTAAAAACAAGAGCTATATTTATTGTGTGAAAATGTACTAAAACTGTTGCACAGAGTTGCAAAGTACTTAATATGGGCCCTGGAGCTGAAGAATATGCAATGAAGAGTGATTTAATGCAAAATTTAACCCATTTCTAAGGAGGGTTTAACTTTACTGAAGGTCAGATTTATTCACTTTGCCCTGTTGACTGTTTTGTCATACCAACCAGAGTTCTGTGCTGTTGCTGAGCTCTAGAACCCTAAAACTCAGAATGGAGTTCAACTGCTTCAAGAAATCTAATACATTCTGCCAAATTAACACAAAAACCAAAGTAAATGCTTTGGTAAATGCACCAATTTGTTAAGCATGTCCTGCCAGTCATAAAGTGGGAAAATACTGTATATCAGACTTCTGTATTTACCAATTTAATATTTAGGGCAATTCCAGTACCAGCATGTTTTCACAGAGTTTGATATGGCATAGCATATCTGTCTGTGTGCAACTCCTTTTAGGCTAATGCCACATGGGGACTGAACCCTTACGCTGCCATCAGCTTTTCTCTATTCCTGCACCCACAGCCACTGCAACTAAGTTCAACTTGTGATTATTATGAAAGAACCTGTGCTAAAGTGAAAATAAGGTTGCTGCAGACTGACAAGTAAGCAACATAAAACATAGAAAAGTACAGAGAAGCTAGTTACAAATCACATCTATCTTAATGCAATAAAACAGTTTCAGTGTCCTAGGCATGTTACTGCTTGATACAGTCTTACTGTAACAACTAGGCAGCCCATACATATGTACAGATATTGTGAGAAATCTTATCTGCCAATATTATACTTAGAATAAGGGCACATGGGGCAGATTGTCAGCTGTGGATAAGCACAGGTTGACAAATCTTCCTTGTTGCGGGCGACTAATCTCCCCAAAATGCCATCCCACGGCTAGAATCATCGGTGGGATGGCATACGCGGCGCTGCAATTTGCCAAAGGTGCCGAAGTTTCCTCTCAAGACAACTTTTGCCGCATATGCCATCCCACCGGTGATTTACATTCTAGCCAGTGGGATGGCATTTCAGGGAGATTAGTCGCCCGCAACAAGGAAGATTTGTTGCATGTCGTCTAATCTCCCCTTTTGTCACAGCCCTAAGAATACATACATATTTTGGCAAACATGAATCTGAGACAAATGCATTGAGTCTTAATGCGCAGCTATATACACATTCATGCTGACTGCACACATAAATAAATACTGGGTTTTAGGAACTTTGAAACCTATTTATTTGACAATAAAGCCGATATTGGACCATTTGTGCTCTGTAATGCCATTTCAGAAGCCTAAAAATTGTACCTTGCAACATAAGAAGTGCAATGATTATCACTGCTGCCTTGCAGCATTCATGTCTACTTGATTCCATAGAGGGTACTCTCTGCAAAGAGTTTATATGTTCTCACTGTGTGTGTAAGGGTTTTCTCCACACCCAAAAAAACATTCAGACAGGTTAATTGGCTCCTGATAAAAAAACAATAACGTGTGAATGGGGAACTCAGATTTTAAACTCCACTGGGGTAGTGAATTGTGCAAGTCTGTATATGCTAGTGGTGTATAAAGAATAATAAGAATAGTGTTCTAAATGAACGTAGAAATTAAGGCCCCCGTGTAGGGACAGAAACGAGCGGGCTGGCCGACCGATATCTGGCCTGAAATTGGGCAGATAACGATCGGGCAGGTTAGAAAATCCAGTCGGACTGCCCCATTGCCGCCTATATAATCCGGTCGTTTGGCCCCAGGGCCAAACGATCGGATTATTTTTTTTTTTAACTTCAAGCTCCCCGATATCGCCCACCCGTAGGTGGCGAGATTGCCAAGTGAGCAGATCTTCCCATGTATGGGGACCTTTAGTTCCCTAGTTCTAATAAGGGCTCTGTGATTTATATTTAAAGGAGACATATACAATAAATTTTCACTTTATCTTAAAAAGCAGCTAACACAGAAAAATTGAATACAATAAAGTTTATTTTCTACTTACTCTTCAAGAAGGCTGTTAAATCCCTGCTGAAACACTGCAGCCCCTCCCATCCACAGGGCTTCCTGCCAGAAGCATGTCTCTATCTTCAGCTCGGGCCGCCGGCCCTAACTTCTTTCCCATAGACACGCTGCAGCCAATGAGAGAGGAGTGGGCGTGAGATGTGGGCGGGGACTTTGGTGATGTCATTTCCCCGCCCACGTCAGTCACGCTGGGGTCCTTCTCTCTTGTTCTGCTCCCAGCCCCGCCCAGCCTTCCGGAAAAGCTGTTCACTTGGCTGGCAGCGTCTGTGACTCGATCCTTGTAAGTAAGCCTCTTAAATCTCTTTATTGAAAAATAATATTTTGCCAAAAAAACCGTTTTTCATACTAAAGGAGTCTATTCTATAGACTGTACCTAATGAAAAGAAATGTGTTTGTTTTTACATGCAATTCCCTGCAACTTGTACTTTGACACCTAAACTGTTTTTTTTTTGTATTTTCTCCTGCAACAACTCCCTGCAACTTGTACTTTGATACCTAAACTGGGTTTTTTTTGTATTTTCTCCTGCAACAACTCCCTGCAACTTGTACTTTGACACCTAAACTGGGTTTTTTTTGGTATTTTCTCCTGCAACAACTCCCTGCAACTTGTACTTTGATACCTAAACTGGGTTTTTTTTGTATTTTCTCCTGCAACAACTCCCTGCAACTTGTACTTTGATACCTAAACTGGGTTTTTTTTGTATTTTCTCCTGCAACAACTCCCTGCAACTTGTACTTTGATACCTAAACTGGGTTTTTTTTGTATTTTCTCCTGCAACAACTCCCTGCAACTTGTACTTTGATACCTAAACTGGGTTTTTTTTTGTATTTTCTCCTGCAACAACTCCCTGCAACTTGTACTTTGATACCTAAACTGAGTTTTTTTTGTATTTTCTCCTGCAACAACTCCCTGCAACTTGTACTTTGATACCTAAACTGGGTTTTTTTGGTATTTTCCCCTGCAACAACTCCCTGCAACTTGTACTTTGATACCTAAACTGGGTTTTTTTTTTATTTTCTCCTGCAACAACTCCCTGCAACTTGTACTTTGACACCTAAACTGGCTGTTTTTTGGTATTTTCTCCTGCAACAACTCCCTGCAACTTGTACTTTGATACCTAAACTGGGTTTTTTTTTTTATTTTCTCCTGCAACAACTCCCTGCAACTTGTACTTTGACACCTAAACTGGGTTTTTTTTTGTATTTTCTCCTGCAACAACTCCCTGCAACTTGTACTTTGACACCTAAACTGGCTGTTTTTTGGTATTTTCTCCTGCAACAACTCCCTGCAACTTGTACTTTGATACCTAAACTGGCCGTTTTTTGGTATTTTCCCCTGCAACAACTCCCTGCAACTTGTACTTTGATACCTAAACTGGCTGTTTTTTGGTATTTTCTCCTGCAACAACTCCCTGCAACTTGTACTTTGATACCTAAACTGGCTGTTTTTTGGTATTTTCTCCTGCAACAACTCCCTGCAACTTGTACTTTGATACCTAAACTGGGTTTTTTTGGTATTTTCTCCTGCAACAACTCCCTGCAACTTGTACTTTGACACCTAAACTGGGTTTTTTTTTTGTATTTTCTCCTGCAACAACTCCCTGCAACTTGTACTTTGATACCTAAACTGGGGTTTTTTTTGTATTTTCTCCTGCAACTTGTACTTTGACACCTAAACTGGCCGTTTTTTGGTATTTTCCCCTGCAACAACTCCCTGCAACTTGTACTTTGACACCTAAACTGGCCGTTTTTTGGTATTTTCTCCTGCAACAACTCCCTGCAACTTGTACTTTGATACCTAAACTGGCCGTTTTTTGGTATTTTCCCCTGCAACAACTCCCTGCAACTTGTACTTTGACACCTAAACTGGCCGTTTTTTGGTATTTTCCCCTGCAACAACTCCCTGCAACTTGTACTTTGACACCTAAACTGGCTGTTTTTTGGTATTTTCTCCTGCAACAACTCCCTGCAACTTGTACTTTGACACCAAAACTGGCCGTTTTTTGGTATTTTCTCCTGCAACAACTCCCTGCAACTTGTACTTTGACACCTAAACTGGCTGTTTTTTGGTATTTTCCCCTGCAACAACTCCCTGCAACTTGTACTTTGACACCTAAACTGGCTGTTTTTTGGTATTTTCCCCTGCAACAACTCCCTGCAACTTGTACTTTGACACCTAAACTGGCTGTTTTTTGGTATTTTCTCCTGCAACTTGTACTTTGATACCTAAACTGGCTGTTTTTTGGTATTTTCTCCTGCAACTTGTACTTTGATACCTAAACTGGCTGTTTTTTGGTATTTTCTCCTGCAACAACTCCCTGCAACTTGTACTTTGATACCTAAACTGGCTGTTTTTTGGTATTTTCCCCTGCAACAACTCCCTGCAACTTGTAAAGCTCAGGCAGCAGCACAGGACAGCTATGTGCAGACTGGTAACAGATACACAGGCAGGGAGGTGGGAGGGGTTTTCCCTGCTACAGCAGAGTTCAGCCTGTCAGTCAGTGCTGTGACCATTTCCTGTGGGAGAATGAAGAGACACTCCCATCTCTCATTTCAGTTTAGCTTCAGAGGAGTGAAGATCTCTCTGCAGCTCTGATATAAAAAAGATTTTAGCAGGTAAAATGCATTCAAATCGTTTTTTTTCTGCAAGATTACATAGATTGAAGAAAGATGAATCATATAACTGAATATGAAGGTGATATGAAATGTCTCCTTTAAATACTTCAGCATTTCAGATCTGCGACAGCAGGTTTTCATATGGCTTTTAACACTGTTGTTACCATGTTGGACACAGAAACAAATTGCTGAGAATGGTGTAGGACAGACACAAGGCGTAATGAAAAAAAAATCAAGGAGGTGATTGTTTTTGTTGTGCTGGCCAGCAAAGGTAGAAAAAGACAGAAAGGAAAGAAAGAAAGTGTTGTCTTCCACAGATATCTCAGAAAATGATACTTAAGCAACATAACTGTCACAGGCTCGCAAAGTAAGGGCCGTGACAGACGGGGAGATTAGTTGCCCGCAACAAATCTCCCTTTTCGCAGGCGACTAATCTCGCCGAAATGCCATCCCACTGGCTAAAATGTAAATCCACAGTGTCACCTACTATAAGGGGCTGATTTACTTACCCACAAACGGGTCGAATGGAGTCCGATTGCGTTTTTTTCGTAATGATCGGTATTTTGCGATTTTTTCGTATGTTTTGCGATTTTTTCGGATTCTTTACGAATTTTTCGTTACCAATACGATTTTTGCGTAAAAACGCGAGTTTTTGTATCCATTACGAAAGTTGCGTAAAAAGTTGCGCATTTTTCGTAGCGTTAAAACTTACGCGAAAAGTTGCGCATTTTTCGTAGCGTTAAGTTTTAAGTCGCAAAATGTTCGTTTTCAAGTCGGAACTTTTCCAATTCGGGTCGGATTCGTGGGTTAGTAAATCAGCCCCTTAGTGTCTTCACTGAAATATAAAATCGTTTACATTGGCCCTAGTTGAGTTTAGCATAAATTCAATCTACTACAGACAAAAATGCACATACACCCAAACCTGCCACTTTCAGCAGAAGCCAATGAACCTACTACTTTTTTTTTCTGTCAGGAAACTGCAGAATTTGGACACAGGCTGAACACACAATTTGCAGTGCCCTGTACAGAATCAAAGCTGACACCCCAGCGCTGCAGTGCTAATCAATATCATCAGCAGGATCACTAATCCACAATACCAATAAGGCAGTCTGATTGTAAGGCTAGGTTTTTGTTGTGATCATTATATATTAATGATACAATACATTCCAGGCCATTCACTATAAAAGCAGTTGAAATTTCAGCCATAAGACCTGCAGAACACTAAAGTCAAATGATTCAAAGATAACAAAATTAAAAGAGAAAGACGAAAGGGCTCCCAATAGGATTGTTTTGCACCCAGTAAGGATTAATTATATCTTAGTTGGGATCAAGTACAAGGTACTGTTTTATTATTACAGAGCAAAAGGTAATCATATTTAAAAATTCAAATTATTTGATTATAATGAAGTCTATTAGAGATGGCCTTCCCCTAATTTGGAGCATTCCGGATAATGGGTTTCCGGATAAGGGATCCTATGCGGAAGTGCAAGTAGCACATTTAGAAACAAGTATCTTTAATAAAAGTTTTATATTTTTTATGTGCAACTGATTGCAGGGAAATTGTGGGCACTACAACTGCAATTTAGGACATAAATGAGCCCCATGTACAAAGGGCATAAGTATGTGCCAAAGAGGACGTGAATGCCACAAAGCAGAGCCAATATGGAAAGGGGAAAAAATAAATCTACATAAAGAAATTCTGCTCATGGCCAAAAAAACATACATTTGCATATATTTGTATTTATCCCTTACAAATAAAATGCTGAAAAACATGGGGCATTTTAAGGCAGTGCTTCCTTCCAATATGCCATGGTAAGGAATATCTTCTTGCACTATGTGCATCTGCAAATGGTACCCTTCATGTCATGTATTTACAACAGCGAAGAACACATAGCTGGGAAATAAGTGTCAAGAAATAAGGACTTTTAGTGCTCTGGCACACAGGGAGATTAGTAGCCCGCGAAAAATCTCCCTGTTCGCGGGCGACTAATCTCCCCGAAATGCCATCCCACCGGCGAAAATGTAAATCGCCGGTGGGATGGCATACGCGGCGCGATTTCAGTGAAAACATGCGCCACTTCATTTTTCGAAAGTCAGACAAAGTTTCCTCCCGCAAAAAACTATGCATGTGGGACATTAGCCTAAAACTACAAATACACCAAGGGAATTGGAAACCAAAGCATGCTTATGGTGGTTAAAGCAGGTATGAATGTCCACATATCGTGATCATAATCATTTTTTTATATAGAACCTGCAAATTACATGCACTTTACAATCATTTATTACAATGATTTAACAAATAGGGTTACAAAATAAAACTATGATCAAAGGCCCCTTCTCAAAAGAGCTTACAGTCTTAAGGGACTGCTATATTGTCTTCATCCGAAATTCCTATAAACTGAATTTACCAATATGGGGACTCAAACTCGATTTGTGTATTCACCATGAAAATAAACCTAAGAGGGAGATTTATCAGTGTTCGAGTTTGATTTTTTTTTTTTTGCGCTACAAAACTTTAAATTTGAATTATGTTCTGTTAAAGTGAAACTGTTGGACAGACAAGTTTGACTGTAATAACATTTATTTGTACAAAGAGATCAAAAGCAAATATAAAACATTTTATAGAACATATTTTAAACAAAATGGATTTCATTTATTAAAGGTGTGGTTCACCTTTAAGTTAACTTTTAGTATGTTAAAAATGATCAATTCTAAGCAACTTTTAAGCTGGTTTTAAAATGTATTTGTAATAGATTTTAAATTCTTTTCCTTTCTTCTTTTTATGACACACTGGCAGCCATAGGGCAGGCAGAATATGGCACACACAGGCAGCACAGGGAAGGCAGAGTATGGCACACACAGTGAGTATAGGGCAGGCAGAGTATGGCACAAACATTCAGTATAGGGCAGGCAGAGTATGGCACACACAGGCAGCATAGGGCAGGCAGAGTATGGCACACACAGGCAGCATAGGGCAGGAAGAGTATGGCACACACTGGCAGTATAGGGCAGGCAGAGTGTGGCACACATTGGCAGAATAGGGCAGGCAGAGTATGGCACACACAGGCAGCATAGGGCAGGAAGAGTATGGCACACACTGGCAGCATAGGGCAGGAAGTGCATACAGTGACACAATGCTGGCACTGCTCCTACAGTCTGTCTGAGGTGTGAAAAGGTGAACAATGTGGGGCTTACTGTGAAGCGCTCTGCCGGTCCGGTGTGGTCTCCTGCCTTGAGCCGGGCTGGGAGTCCCTGTTATACTGTAAGAGTCAGACTTTACATCTAGCGGTCTCACACTGGTTCCTGCCTAACTAGTACGTTACACTTACAATCTGAGCCTGAGGTGTGAACAATGCAGGGGTGAACAATATAGGGGCTACAAGGTGTGAACAATACAGGGGATTACATGTCTAGACAATACAGGGGCAAGTGAATCTCAGTACTGATTTAAACTTACACAAAGGTAAGCAGCCAGACAGGTGGGCTACGGGCCGCCAGTTGAACAGCACTGATTTAAAGGACATAATAGGGTTTGCTATGCATGCCTATTCCTAAGGCTTCAATACATTACTACTAAGTCCAAACTGAAGCAGTAATTGACTAGCTAGGGACCACCACTTGCAAACCCTTAATCAGTATTAGCCAGTATCTCTTATTCCAAATCCCAGCAGCTGTACTTCCATTGCATTATAGGAAAACTGGAACTGTAGTAATTCTTTTAAGAATTGGGTCAACCAGTTCCACTCTAGATCCAGGCCTATATAGCTTTTCTAGAATTCCAGGCCTTATCCAGAATTAAAGGGACAATGACACATAAAAATCTATAAATTCATATAATGCCTATTATATCCATGAAATAGAGAGATACTACTGTTTTCACAAAATTAACCCTTTAATAATAGTACAGGTATGGGACCCATTATCCAGAATGCTCGGGACCTGGGGTTTTCCGGATAAGTGGTCTTTCCGTAATTCGGATCTCCTACCTTAAGTCTGCTAATAAAATTATTGAAACTAATTAAACCCAACAGGATTGTTTAGGCTTCAGTAAGGATTAATTATATCTTAGTTGGGAGAGAAAAATGAAATAATTTTAAAAAATGTGAATTATTTGATTACAATGGAGTCTATGGGAGATGGCCTTTCCGTAATTTGGAACTTTCTGGATAATGGGTTTCCAGATAAGGAGTCCGATACCTGTACTACTTAAAATTGTTTTGTTACACTACAGCTTCACATTTCATGTATTATTATCATGTATAAGTACTATGTACCTGTTTACATTGCCTCAACTAAGCCTCCTAACCTTAATTGCCCTCACTGGTACATCAGCCGCAGGCATTTCAAGCAGCAGCACAGTTTATATTTGTGAGCCATCTAGATAAAGAGTATTTGATTTTACTTTGGGACACACTGGTCTGCGGGATACAGTTAAAATCCCTGATGTAAAGCAACACAGGCTACTGTCACTTGCCAAAAGTGAAACTAGTTTGATGCGTACCGGGATATTGGTTGCCCTATTTAGACACAAAAAGTTCCTATAACTTTTAAAGCCATTGGTGTAACATTTGAGGGCTTCCACACAAGTATGCGGAAGTAGCTCAAACCCATCCTAAGCATATCACTGTTTAAAGCAGTAAAATAAAAAAAACGACATATTTTTACAAAGTATTTCACATTGTATTCCACAGTAAACTTTTGGAAATCTAATGACAGTATCCCTTTAAATGTGCTGAAAGTTGGCCTGCTGAGCACATTCCTCAGCACAAGCCTGCTGCAACTTGACTTGCTAAGCATCTTAAGCGTCAGAATATATTATAATAATAAATGAATGTTACATAGCTAAACCAGATTGGTTTTATTGGTGAGTTTAGTTTTATAATTGGTTTCTGTCCCTTATTAAAGTAGAGAAAATAAAAGCTGCAATACAGGTGAAAAAGATGCTCGGTACTTTGTACAATTTAACTTTGGAGCCTTTCAATCTGAAACACTGGCATTACAGGTATGGAATTCCATATACAGAAATCTGTTATACAGAAAGATCAGAATTAGGAGAAGGCCATCTCCCAAAAATGAAAAAAAATTAAGCAACTAATTCTAATTTTTAAATGATTTCCTTTTTCCCAAAACTGGTGTTTAGTTAGGGGCACATTCGTTAAAGTACGTCAGGTCCAATTACAAAAAATTCGTTTGCAACTTTTGCGTATTTTCTGTAATATTTTAGTTAATTTGCGCAACGTTTTCGTGACAATTTGAGGATTCATTCAAGCTTCGATATCGTGACTTTCCTTAGGCCAGGTTGGGTCCTATGGGAGGCTTCCAAAATCATGCACGGAAGGTTTAAAGTCAGAAAGGTTACAAAAATGTAGTGCCTCGGATCGCTATTCACAAACAATCATTTCAATATGAAAATTTCTGATTGTAAGTATGAAATCTTTGTATTCAAACTAACGGAACTTTCGTGACTTTTGCAATGATCAGAAATTATCGGATTTCGTGATTCGGATTTGTGCTTAATGTTTAAATGATTTTTACTAGACTTAAAGTATGGTGATCCAATATGCAGAGTGACTGACCCCTTTCCAGTAAAATGTAGTTACCAAGTATTCTGTATAATAGATCCCTTACCTGTGCAGCCAATTCAGCACAATTTTGTAAGATTGTACAGTGCTGCGTACCCTTGTGGCGCTTTCTAAATAATGTTATACATACATACATACATACAATAATTTAAGCAACTAAAACAACTGGTTTTCTCTTGCTTTACCCCACTTGGAAATATGTAAGAAAGACAATGAGAAATATAGAAAGAGTGGATAATATCAAAAAGAGAATGAGCAGAATAAACGGTTAAAATATAACAAAGATTCATTATTATAAAGGTATGAGACCGGTTATTCAGAATGCTTGGGACCTGGATTCTTTCAAAACATTTCCATAATTTGGATTGACATACTACTTAAAAATTATAGAAACATGAAATAAACTCAATAGAATTGTTTTACCACTAAAAAGGTTTAGTTATATCTTGACTGGGATCAAGTACAAGGAACTGTTTTATTATTACAAAGAAAAAAGAAATAATTTAAAAAATTAGAATATGTGAGATGGTCTTCCTGTAAATCGGAGCTTTTGAAGCCCTCAATACCAATAGCAAGTGAAGCCAGAAAGGAGCAGAGAATGAGCATTCTCCACTGGGAGTATCCTTCAGTCAACAAGAGGCGATTGCCTTCATCTCCTAAAGGTACTGCCCACCTCTGAAAGGGTGGCCATCCACAGTTGTATTCTGGTTAGGGTTGCCAACCTCTCTGAAAAAAAAATATCTTTCTATATTTTTAGCTTTCTTATTAATAATTGACATCAAGTAGCATTTTTCCCAGTCAGGTCACGTGGCAATACTGGGGCATGGTACACTGTTATGTAAGGGTAAAATATGCCCTTTTCATAAACAGGTTGTATATTTATTTTTTATTTCTATAACTGCTCAAAAAATGACATTGGTATAAATCATTCCACGTAAGCAGTCTCATTCAAATTTATAAGGGACTTCACTCATTTGTGTGGGAGATGCAACACTGATAAAGAATTTCAAAAAGGGCAAAGTTTTTCTCAAGATCAATGAAAATAAGCTACAAAAAATAAACTACAAAAAATATCAGAATACTTGCTTGTCTTTAACAAGCTATAACACTGCCCATTACAACTGTTAAACTCTTTACAGATATAGTTAGCCAAGTCTGGGAACAACGAGTCTATTATGAGTTCATCTGAAGTAGTATTTAAGATAGTTACGGAAATCCTTAATCTGTTTATATGCTAAACAGTTGGCAACTGCACCAAATTAATCTTTCCTGGTTTGTCCACCACAGGGTGAAACAAACCATGCTGAGAGCTAACAGTCAGATAATAATGCTGGCCTATTCAAACTATCTCAGCCAGATATCAGGCAGGCCTATATATGTGCCAATATGCTGCCAATTTCTCACACTCCAAAAAAATACATATAATTGGCTCTTGACCATGTGTGTGAATACCATAAGGGTCTTCACTAGGGACAGGAACTGATATGAATGTTGTGTAATCTCTTTATAGAGCTGAAGAGTATGTTGCCATTATAAAAAAAAGTGCTCACTTAAGTCAACTGGATCTGCATGGAAGCTAAATCTCATTCAAAGCCTGTGAATACCAACACGTAGCCAATGTAATTTCTTTTAATTTTACACTTTCACTAAAAATAACACCTGTAAAAACCTTTAAGATGATCATACATGGGCCAATAACAGCTGCTGACTTGGTTCCTTTAGACACATAGGGCCTGATTCACTAAAGTGCGATAAAATTTATTGCACGCTTTTTTGCGTTAAATTAGTCGCGATAATTTGCGCGCGATTCACCATCGCATGCGGTATTTTGCGCGCTAGTTTTAATGCATGCGCTAATTTTTGCGCTGAAAAGAATACGATCGCATGATTCACAAACACTTAGGCACGCTAAATTGGTCTATGCGAAAATTAACACCAACTACAGGCAGGCGAAAAATTATAGAAAAGTACAGTAAATGAGTTTTTGGCAATAAAATATGGACTTTCAGTGTTATTAATTCAAGTATGTGTCTTTTTACTAAATTTTACTAAAGTCTTGGCATGTATGGAATTTCGCTACTAATATACAGTACTATAGCGGTAAATATTTAGTCGCAATAATATACAGTACTATAGCGGTAAATATTTAGTCGCGATAATATACTGTACTATAGCGGTAAATATTTAGTTGTGATAATATACAGTACTATAGCGGTAAATATTTAGTCGCGATAATATACAGTACTGTAGCGGAAAATATTTAGTCGCACAAAATACATTACTATGTATATTTTGGCAATTTCTTTGTCGCGACATTTTGTAGCGATTTTGTAATCTCGTGACATGTGCGACTTGGGGCCATTTTGTGTCATTGAGCCTGCTGTCACCAAACTGAGAGCATCATGCCTGGGGTTTCTGATCTGCTACCAGGGGAGAGGCGCTATATTATCACATGTTTCCTGAGTTCAGGATATGATGACCCGCCGCTGGGGCCCTTAGGGGTCCACGAGAGGAAGAGAGCCATCCTGCGCGACCTCCAAGCCGGGTTGCACGGGGGCTTCAGAATTGAAGTGGACCTCCGCCTGCTCCAGCGCATATGGTCTGACCTGAAGCACAGGAATTCAGACCTGGTGGCTGAAATTGCGGAAGGTAATTATTGTACTTTATTATGCTTTTACAGTATACGTTCAGTAAAAGATTTAGCAAGTAATTTGAACTAAAAGTACAAATGTAAGAAATGTCAGGGATGACGAAAGTAACATAGTAACATAGTAAGTTGGGTTGAATAAAGACATACGTCCATCACGTTCAACCATAATGCCAGTGAGGAACTGAAACGTTGGTCACAATAAACCTCTGAATATTATTATTATTATTACACATCTTCGTGACTCCTTGTGAAAATCCTGTGTGTGCCGTCACCCCATGCCTGTCTAGATTTTGTTTTGCCACAGGCACCCAGGTATTATTGTTCCTTATGGTGTGCAGCTTCCCAGCACTTCGTATTGTGTATATATATATATATATATATATATATATACACATCTATTTTCAAATACATATGCATAAATAAGTTTAAAGCAGGGGGGAAGCAGCAGGGAGCGGCCCATAGTATGAGTCATTTGGGGAAGGGCCACGAATGTTTTAGGGGGCCCTGGCTAACAATGTCTGTGTGTCCTTTGTATTGATGTGAGGGTTCACAGGGGGAGGGGCCAGTGGGGGCGTGGGAGGAGGGGGGCCCAAAAAATGTTGTTGTGAGGGGCCCCATTATTTATGATGGTGTATGAATGTATATACTGTATATATATATATGTACAATATATTACACAAAATAACATCTTGCAATACTATCTCACAGAACTTCAGCTGGCGCCTCTTCCCCAGGCACAATCCCAGGCAAAACAGGCTCCTGTGGCCCCCGAGGCCCACCAGGCTTAAGCGGCCCCCGAGGCCCCAGCACCCGGCCAGGCAGCAGCACCCGCCCAGGCCCCAGAGGCTCCAGAGGCCCGACCTCCAGCGGCCCCACAAGCAGCGGCCCCCGAGGCCGAAGAGGCCTGACCTCCAGCGGCCCCAGAGGCCCCAGCACCAGCCCCAGAGGCCCCATCACAAGTGGCCCCAGAGGCCCCAGCAGCAGAGGCCCCACCAGCAGAGGCCCCCAAGGCCGAAGAGGCCCACGAGGCCCCGGACACTCCCCCCCTTCATTCCTCCCCCAGTTTCCCCCCAGGCCAAGCGCTGGGCACCAGGTTCTCCTGCGCACGAGGGACCATCAGTGCAGGAGGACCTGGCCAACATCAAGGCCGAGCTGGCCCAGCTCCGGGGGGAAATTATCGAGGGACATACAAGAACTCAAGTGCAGCAAGCCCTAAGTTTTATTTTCCCTATTTTTTTCCCCTTTAATTGTAAAAATAAAAGTTGTTTTATTTTTGTACTTTTGAACTGAGTAATGTATTCTATACTTTCATGTAGTTTCCCCTACACTCTTACATTTAGCAGTAACAGCATCAATATGCTATATGGTTTAAATGTTTGCAAATATTCTGCCAACAATTTCGTCCATTTTGCTGAATAGTAAAACTTGCGTTAATTAGTACGTGGCGTATTTTCTGGCGAGTGTGATAACTACCAATCCAATGTTTTGTTGCCAGAATAATTGCAATATTATATTTGTCCCCGTTTAATAAAGTGCCCATAACATATTTGCCATTTATTCTGTGTCTAAAATCTCCCACTTAAATTAAGCCACTTTAGCAAACAGACCCCTAAGTATTTGCCTAAATATTCTTAAATGCCCCCCCTATTTTATTATCCCTAGCACTTCTTTTTTTTTCTTACTTATATTTTTATTGTTTTTTGGGGGTTTTTTTTGCAAATAAACATTTATACAGCACCTCTCTAGCACTCTGTGCTCTCCCAGGGCAAAATGTCACCAGGTTTATGCTGCCGATTGTCGCGTGCGTAATGTCGCGACAATTAGCGTTTGCGATAAATAGCGTGCATGCGAAAAATACCGCGCACGCTATTTATCGCGCCAAAATTATCGCATGAAATACCGCGCGTAAAATAGCAGAAGTATGCTTATAGTGAATCGTGCGAAAAGTCGCGAAAATTAAGACGCCGTAAAATTTTTACCGCACGCTATAAATAGCGCACGTTTTATCGCACTTTAGTGAATCGGCCCCATAGTAGTAGCTTATTGACCTGTGGGGCCAATGACTAGTCATTAAAGAACTATTGTTTTTAATGACAAAGAGAGAGATTCTCTACATGTTATTTGATGAACAGTACAGTATGGCCAATATAAACAATTATATTTAAAAGTAAAGTTTAATTGTTCACATTGCTTTCCTAGAAATGTTCAGAAAAACCTAATTTCATAGATATTAAGTGGACTTAATATCTTGTTTTTTTTCTTATTTGACTCTGGTGAGAATATTTCCCATATACGTGAGCACCTTGTTTAAGGAAGAAAGAAAAGCACTTGTACAGGTATTCAAAATTCTAAATTTATGAAAGAAATGCAAGAATTGTATTGCATAAAAGAATTATGCAATATCTGAAAATATGATGCCACTAAAATCAATTAACAATGTGCTTATTTCTCTATTAGAGAAACCAAATAGTGAAACATGATGTAGACTTGGCAATAACTTCATTAAAAAGAGATAATAGCTCTCTATCTTGTTGTCATATTTTTTCATTATCCTAATTAACTGTTCTTGTGTGGCGAAAAGAGGAAAAGAAGTGTCCCTGTATCTTCCGGTAAATGCTTATTCCCATGGGGGTTGGAGATTGCCAGTTTCATATGTAAAAGCTCTGGAGAAATTACTAATCTATTTCAGAGATGTGACAGTAATTCCAAAGTCAGGTTAATTTATGGCTAGATTTCTGGAACCCTTTGTTCCTTGGAAGGCCTGAGCTGGTGGCTGCCATAATAAACTGCACAAGATAAATGCAGCCATTGTGCACAAATTTCACAGCATTACATCCGCTTTAACATTGGGGCAATTCCATTTGCATGGATTGAAAAGTACAATTACTGAAGGGGATGGAAACAACGATAGATAGAAATAAGAGTCCTCACACAAAATTCAGGAACTATGCCAAAGCTATTTATGAATTTCTGCATGTATACATACAAAAGGAATGAGTGAAGTGAAGTGTGTTGTGTGAATAAATGATATACTATCCATCTTTTCTCACTACTTGCAAGCTCTACGGGGCAGGGACCTCCATCCTCTTGTCTCTTTGACTCTGAACTTATTGCAACTGTACCTTGTATTTATTTGTATTTATTTGTAATTATTGTTATACTTTGTATTTATCTATTATCTTAATAACTCCATTTGTATTCATCTATTCTACTGTACAGTGCTGCGTACATAAGTAGCACTTCATAAATAAAGATACTTACATACACACATACATACATACATACATACATACTACTAAATCGTTAGTTCTTATAAACTACCCAAATAAGGGTATGTTGTGGGAATAAGTATAATATAATTTTTTTAGTTTATTAGACCCAGCTGGCTGCAAACAAGATATATTCAAGTCATTAACAGTCATATGAAAAAGTTTGGGAACCCCTCCTAATTCTTTGGAGTTTTGTTTATCATTGGCTGAGCTTTCAATGTAGCAACTTCCTTTGAATATATAACATGCCTTGTAGAAACAGTAGTATTTCAGCAGTGACATAAAGTTTATTGGATTAACAGAAAATATGCAGTATGCATCATAACAAAATTAGACAGGTGCATAAATTTGGACACCCCAACTGAGATATTACAGTACTTAGTTAAGTCTCCTTTTGCAAATGTAACAACCTCTAGATGCCTCCTATAGCCTATGATGAGTGTCTGGATTCTGGATGGCGGAATTTTTGACCATTCATCCATACAAAATCTCTCCAGTTCAGTTAAATTTGATGGCTGCCGAGCATGGACAGCCTGCTTCAAATCATCCCAAAGATTTTTGATTATATTAAAGTCGGGGGACTGTGACGGCCATTCCAGAGTATTAAACTTCTCCCTCTGCATAAATGCCTTTGTAGATTTCCAACTGTGTTTAGGGTCATTGTCTTGTTGGAATATCCAACCCCTGTGTCATCTTCAACTTTGTGACTGATGCTTGAACATTATCCTGAAGAATTTGTTGATTTTGGGTTGAATTCATCTGACCCTTTACTTTAAAAAGAGCCCCAGTGACTGAACTAGCCACGCAGCCCCACAGCATGATGGAATCTCCACCAAATTTGACAGTAGGTCAAAATCTTTGTTCAGAAAAAACCCCAGTACTCCGATGTTCCTGGGAAATGAAAGACATGCCACTGTTATCTTTTTTGTTGAAAGTGGAGTAAATTATTATGCAGACTGAGAGGGGTTCCCAAACTTTTTAATGTGACTGTATATTATTAGAAAACCCCTTGTTTACCACATGGCAGCAGCCACTGACAGAAGAGCCTTAGCATGTCAAGACATCTTTGCAGCAATTTAAGCACTAATTTTGTTAACTGAACATGCCTTTTAAAAGGGTAAGTTAACTCGAGATTATCAAGCACCCAAACTAAAATGTTAGATGGCCCTTGCAGGGAGGGGAGCACAATACTATCCAGATTTAGAAGATGTGGCAGGGTGGAACAGAGGCAATTTCTTTAGCTCCACAGGATTGCTGTCTTTGTGAGAATATAGCTATTTATTGTAGAATGCTCAGATCTACTGAAAATAGATTAGATCTTCTTAAATAAATCTCAGAAGGGGGCATTCCAGGAATGGAAATGGAATGTATTAACATTTTTGAAATGTCATCAAACTGGAGCACAACAGCACTGTTCTGCAAAGTCATTTTTCTGAATGTCAGTATTGGTTTAACAAACTGCAAATTATTAATTCTATGTTAAAAATAATGCAGCTCCCGGCAGGATCTGCACACATAACATATGCCACAGACATAAACAGGGCCAAACTAGCCTTTTAGAGTGCCAGAAGATCCCCCAGTTCCCTAGCTAAACCTGGGCTCCAATCAGGACCAATTCCCATCAGCCTCATAATTATTACAACCCTGGTCCTTTATAAAAGCCTATACCATTTGGCACCTAAATCTAAATGTAATTTCTGTGAGAGAGAGCCAACTGTGTCAGGTTTTTCTGGTGTGCCGTTTCTATAGAGTTCAATGACATGAACCCTCTGTCAGGTCTAATCAGCACTTTAAGATCTTAAGAAGCCGCAAAGAAACACAGGTCAAGTAAATTAGAATCTGGTTTAGAATGCAATAAACATGGTGTAGGTAACTACTTGCAGCAGGATTAAATAAGCTTCATTATTTTCAGTGGAATAAACCATATGGCCTACCAACTGTATATTACAATGTGTCACAGGGAAAAAATACAGTACATTTATCCTGATGCAGGTTCCATTGCCTTTATGACACAAGTGTAAGGTTAGAGATCCAAGTCACTATCAGAATCAATTCAGATCTAAGTAGAGTCACAAATGTTTGAACCGAGAATGGACATATCTTATCCAAATATTGAGCCATCTTTGTTTCATTGCCAAAACTCAAATAGCATGCACTGCTAGTGGGGGCTCAGGACAGGTTTGGTGGGCCATACTCTTGGGAGTTGTGCCATTTCATGCTGAGGACTTACTGGGATTATGTCACTCTGACCTGTGAACTAAACCAAAATTGCTTTTCACACCAACAACAAGCAGTTCATCTGTGGCGAAACAGTGATGTCAGTGAAAACAGCTTCCAGTGAAAACACCAATTTGTCTTACTAAACAAATGAGTCCTTAAACAGAAAATGGCAAGAAAACCCAGCTTGTCTCGATATGCTCACAGCACATAAAATAAGCACAGTTGTTACCATAGTAAACAAGCATTCATGTTTTACTGGTTTTGTCTCTGCTTCTGAAAGCATCCAGGGCACTACAAAGGTCAAAGGGGCACTACTCCAACAAGCAGCGATCATCTGGTTTCCAAGAAACTGGCCCTCTACCCTGGAAAAAATGCTAAGAAACACACACTATTATTAGTGCAATCATTAATAAAGTACCAACATATTCAACAGTGGTGTAGATAAGGCTATATAACTGACATTCAGACAAACCTATACGGTAGGTGAAGTGAGGGCCCACCCACAAGGGCTTTATATTATTACACACACACAAACTAAATTACCACGTTAAAGGAAAAGTAACACTAAAAAATGTTTAACTAAAAAAATCTATTCTACCCTCCCCCAATAATTGCCCTATCCTGAAAACCATTTGTTATTTTGAATGCTTTAGAAAAAAATACTTGGTCATTTGAACAAAGGTGATACGGCGATGCAGGGGAATGTTGCAGGGGAAGCATCAACTATGCGGCGATCGATTGCGATAGCCTGACTCCTTCCTATACAAAAGGATGGCTAGGCTCGATCAATCGATCGCCGCATTGTGGCCGCTTTCCCCTGTATCACCTTTGTTCAAATGACTAGAAGCCAAGTTTAACAGGTATTTTCTTCTAAAGCATTCAAAATAACAAATGGTTTTCAGGATAGGGCAATTATTGGGGGAGGGTAGAATAGATTTTTTAGTTAAAAAATGTTAGTGTTACTTTTCCTTTAACATTTTTTCCTATGGTAGTTTAAGTTTTTGTCTAATAATGTGGCTTTCCACAGGGACAAACAAACAGCTCTTGCTGAACCAACCCCTATATAAACTCAATGGTAGAGAATGGTGTAAAAAGTGCTCAGGTTACCATGGTAACCACACTATACAAACCATGTACATACAATGGCACAGCACATAATATATTGTGCAAATCTAGTATTCTGCCCATAATCAAAAAAAGTTGGGATAAGTGATATTGTATATATTAGTAGTGTAAACATGTAATATGTATTTTGTGTGAAACTATTGTGAATATATTAGCACAGCAAAATTAACTGAATATCCAGGTCTCCCCACTGCCCAAGATATATGTCACTGGTGAGAATTATGAAACACCATCATTGTTTGCCTTTCAAGCAAGCATTTTTATCTCACAGACCCCAACCAAGGACAAATCACTGAGTCCCTGCAGACCTATTCATAATGTGCTTCAAGGCATATATCGAGTAGCATTTCATGTTTGAATACCTACTATCATAGTCACATTGATGGTCCAAAGAGGCATTGGCAGGGGACATCTTACACTTATTATCATACTCACTGCAAGGCAAACTCATTAACATTAGTTGTACTAGCATAGGGTTACCAGCATGAATATTGATATGCCCTTTCTGATCAGCAAAGGGTCTGTGATGATTGATGCCTGTCCCTAGGTCAGAGTAAAGTAGCCATTAATTTGTTTACATGGAGTATATATAGGTATAAAGCAGTGTTTTTGTACAAAGTAGATCGAAAACAAGATGAGTTTTAAGGCATTGTACTCTGAGTACCCAGTTATATGTACTATCAGAGCTTGCTACTATGTTTGGTAAAAGCCACCAATACAAGACCCAAATTTGCAAATTACTTTTGACTGCTCAGTGACAGGTACAATGAGCCAGCAAAAAATAAAAAAGAGGCCCAGATACAAAGGTTGCTAAACTGATATCTGAATGTAATGACAAAAAGCTACCCAGTAGCAAATACAAAGTAGTTTGTTTAGTCTGCCTATATATGCATATATTTATTCATTCATTCCAAAAGGGAAATCATCCTCTGTGGCATCTGCTGTTCCAATGTAAATGTATTCCAAACAAACCTATTACTATAAGTGCAATTATTCTGAATGAAATGGTATATCAGTGAGTAACAGTAGCAGAAATATACAGTCATGTTGTATCCATGAATTTGTCTAACTATTCCTATATAGGTGCTTATTTTTAAGTCCCTGGCTTGGAGGCAAGTTTTGGTTGCATACAAACCAGGAGTGATGCCAAAAAGAGATTTCTGTTGGCTTCCAGTCCACATAGGGGGCAACCAAATAGCCAATCATGGCCCTCATTTGGCAACCCAAAAACTATTTTCATGCTTGTGTTGCTCCCCAACTTTTTTTACAGTTGATTGTGACTCACAGGTTAAAAAGCTTGGGGTTCTATGCTATATAGAGAGTGATTTAATGCATACCCAGGTTCTTGAGGGGGGGGGGCAACCTGCCACAAATCCCGTTACACTAAATATATACTGCATCATTGTATCAAAGAATGATGGTTGTGGCTTTTCTCAACTTGGGGACCGCAAGACACACATTTAGCATTAAAGGACATTTCAAACCAAAAAATTGTTTTTTTGCCTAATAAAACAAAACATAATTCTTAGCAAATTTCCTTGTGATGTGAAGTTAATTGTAAATGTTATTGTAACTGAAAGCACCATTTGCAAGCTATGACTATTTAAACAATGTTGCCAAAGCAAGACAGCTCTGTCAATCTACTGTCTTATGTTACATTGAGACAAATGCTGCTTTTAATAGCAATTACATAAACAAATAACTCAAAAACCATAATAAATTTGTACTGAATGGATATTGCAAAGTTCTTTAAAGTTATGCTTTCCTTTACTAGGCAAAGCATTATTTTTTGTTTTGACACAAAATTCATAAAATCTTTTGCTGCACAGAAAAATATTCCTGACCTCCCACACATCTCTTTCATTCCCAGCTTAATATACAGGTAGAGAAGTAAAACCCGCTGGTAAGTGCAGAACTATGTGGCTCCCCCTCAGGGTGCTTTGCACGGGCTGACACACACACACGCTGTACCTGTCAAACAACTCCCTTGTATGATCAGTGAATAAAATACAAAAAGGCAGGCCGCTGGTGCTATTGTCTGGAGCTCTTTTGAATCTTATACCATCAACATAACCATGGTAAAGAGCTACAGAATTCACTATTTTGTTGTCTAAACTGGGGATTAACATTTTTTATTTACACAACACAAGAAACACTTTCAAATCCAATAAACATGCTGAGTGCGAATATGCTAAAAGAAACAAAAACATGTATGGTCTCAATATGTAACCGTCCTTTCTGGTAGCTAAATGAGTAAGTGGTAACACTACCTTTTTAGTAAGGCAAACAGCTTCTATCTTCAACACTGAAAAATACTATACAAATTCTATCAATATAAAAGCGATGACTAGCCCATAAATATTTCCCTATAAACGGTGCTTAGTAATGTCATCAGTTACAATTTGTGCTACATGATGCCATGTGCATCACATGAGATTTGTGCATCAAAAAGGATAATATATTTACAATACTATTTATAAGTTAAAGAGATACTGTCATGGGAAAACATGTTTTTTCTGTCTGCTACTAGAGCCTCTTCAGCAGAATCCTGCATTGAAATCTGTTTTTTTAAAGCGCAAACAGATTTTTATATAAGCTAGCCATATTTTTCATTTCCTAGGATGCCACAGTCTGGAACTCCTTCAGTTACATGGGAGTAGGAGAAACAATAGGTAATCTGAAAGCAGTTCTAATGTGTAGCGCTGGTTCTTTCTGAAAGCTCAAACTCGGGCATAATGCATAAAAAAAATTTGTTGGATTAAGAATAACATTTTAAATGGTAGAGTGAATTATTTGCTATGTAAACAGTGTAATTTAGAAATTAATGACAGAATTCATTTAGCAACTATTATAGTGTAAAGTCAAATGCGGAGAGAAGCTATTAGAGAAGCACCCATAGCAAAACCACCACACCACCATTACAGAATAAGCAACTCTCCCACATCGCCAAAGATTGACATTTACCAGGAACACCACTGTGCAGTAGAGGCTTGAAAAAAGAACCACCATGGCAAGCTAGAAATACAAGTATGAATGCCAACTCTTCAATGAAGAGGTGAAAGAAACCATTGGTCTGTAGTATGTATGCAGTGTGCTCTTCCTCTGTATGGCCTCTGGACCCAAATAAAGATCCATAGTGCTGCGTCATCCCCCAGGCACACAGGGACCCCAACACCAGGAACATACTAATAGTAAGGGAACAAGCAGCTTCAAGCAACCTACTCCGTATGTATAGCATAGATAAGAAGGAGGAGAGGGCCATTAATTCACAGACTAAATGCAAGAGAGGATAGGTGTAAATACTGACTTTAAATGGGGTAGACAGGTCAAGAAGGGGGGCACAAAACATTGATGTGTAAATAAAGGACAATGCAAAGTGTTAACACAGGTGTCTGGGTGGCTTACATGGCTGCCATGTTAATACTTATAGCAGGACTAACATCCATCACAGCACTGTCTGTCGATCATAAAATTTACAAGGCTATTTAAAACTCAGTCCAGAGTACTGTGACCTTTATAAATGCACTCAGCCTGCAGCCTTTTGCCTTGCTCACAGAACTTCTTGGTGACTAATGTAACCTTATTTATTACATTATCGTCTAAATACTTCTCTATGTAAAGCTACTTTGTGATGTCAGATGACTTTATTACAATTTTTAAAACTTATTTATAAAGCACCACAATATAGCGCTGTACAATAAAATGGTATTCAATCAACATACAAATTACATACAAAGTACAACCAATAATTGATATAAGAGGTAAAGAGTCCTCAGCACAAAAGAGCTTGTTAAAACTTGTGCATAATAAATAATTAAAGTCCACATTTTTGCAAAATATGAGGATATTAAATGTATATTAGAGAAATAGGCTGAAGGTTAGTTAAGATGGGTATGACTGAGTGTTTCACTTTCACACCTGGACAGCCAAACTGCAAAGAGCAACAGTCTGCACTCTCAGTTCTTTTTTCTACTTTGTAATAGTTTAACTGCAGTTAGTTTTAAACATTAGTTTGTATAAGCCCTACAGCTAGCCATGCATAAGCATAAGCCCTACAGCTAGTCTGCATAAGCGCCAATTATTATACATATATATATATAAAGATACCTATAAACAGGACCAGCACACCATGCGTTCCGTTTCAGTCCCTCCTGGGACCTATATCAAGATATATATCTTTGCCCAATGGCCAAACAATCGGATCAGCCCAATTTGGCCCGAAATATACGTGGCCAAATTGGGCAAAGATCCACTAGCCAAACTAGTGGATCTTATGGTGTATGACCAGCTTAAGTCTTTGATATGCAATTCCCCATATAAATACATGTAGATAAACATAGGATATATTCTATGCCCTCAGAACATTATCTCATTTAATCCTTATTTACCCAGTGAAGTTTTTGAGGAAATATTGCCATAGTTTTAAATAAAAAAATATCTATAGTCTTTATTGTTTTTAACTCGGCATAAGCTAAATTGCATTTTCACATTTCAGTTCAAGTTGGCAGTTTATCTGCCCGTGTATTTGACACTCCATCTGTAATACCTGACCGATATCTGTCCAAAAAACAGGCTGATACCGGTCAGGCAGGTATAAAAATCCCAATGAAATGAGGACAACATAAGCTCATTGATGTAGCCCTTAACCTGGTGGCTGTCTCCCCAATGTAGTGATCTAAATGTTTGGCCCTAGGGCATATCAGGGAAAGATCCATTTATTTGGTGATCTCTCCAAATGAGCAAATCTCTTAATGAATGGCCAGCTTTACTCATCATGCTGGACTGCGGAGTGTGGTTCACTTTGGGATATCGGTAATAATTAAGTACCAATAACCCTTCCAGGGCATAGATTGTAAATGAAGTCCTGTCTCTGCTTTATTCTACCTGTGTATTATGGTAGCCATAAGCTGGCTGATACTTCTCAATGTGTGACATATCACAGATAAATCTATATAATTGAACCTATGTCAAATTTACTGGTGATTATAGTCCCTTTATTTATAAATGCCACGAAAAATAATAAAATTGCCTAAAAATAAGCAAAGCCTATCTACCAACTAAATATATTTATTCCTACAAGTGCCATGAAGAAGTACCTTAGTAATAAAAATGGTACAAATAAAGATGTAACTGCACATCAAACAAATAATCCTCTGCCCTTACAACTATCAATAGGGCTGTAGCACAATGGTTGTTGTGGCATTTGCACCTCCCATGAACCACAGTGGCTACCAAAGTCCTTTTGATGCACTTTTCAGACACACCCCTTAAATGCCCTCAACTCAAGTAAGCAGCCTATATGGGAACCCATGCATAGCAACCCTGAAACTGCCAAATTGGCTTGTCATATCTGCCAATGTATAGAAATGTATCAGAAAACCTTGTAGATGATACGTCTATTAAAACCTGTAAAAATACTAAACATTGTCAGCTTTTCCAATCAAAAAAAATTTCACCTGAGCTAATGCTGTTCAGAGCCTTATGCAGACAAGGTGAGATTACACAGCAGAGTCATATTGTAGAATGGATTTATGAGAGCAAATGATGGGCAGTAAAACAGATTTGCCCTGAGTTCCATAAACTGATAGTCTGTCAATTTCTCTATAGCAAAGTCAATACTGTAAGCCCTGAGGCTGAGACAAGTGTTTTCCCCCCACCTTGAATACAGCTACTCCCTAGCTCCACTGTATGTATCAGCCAAAAGCCTGATTTTAGCACCAGTTCTTGCCATTCTATAAAATGTTATACTGGATTCTCCAAATCAGATATCTATAAGCATTGAGCACTCTGCATTGTGCTGCAAGTCACTCCTACAAGCTCCATCATCATGACACAGAGCTGGACTTTTCAAACATGCAGAGCATGTGCTGCTATTGTCCTGCCTGCTGCAAGTTCCCCACAATACTTAGCCTGAAGGGACACAAAAAAGGGCACATGGTCAGTGATTTCTGGCACAGCTTGTCCATACACCCAGCAACCCCCTGCAGGTGCACCGGCACTGTAACCACAGGCAAAATGTATGCGGCTAGTATTGCTATCAGATCAATGTTAGCTACTGTGCTTCTCTTATAAATATACATTGATCTCTAGCCACAGAACAAGTCTGCACAGAAATATCTGTCATTCAAATAATGCAACAAAGTTCCACAGTACATAAAATTTCAGTGTCCAAATTGACCCTTTAGATTCTGAACAACAACTCCCAGTGTCACTCCCACCAGCTGTCAAACGACTGAAGACCCAAAAGCATGTCCTGGACACAGTCAGTTTTGCCCTATACACACAGGGTTTTGGCCAGAATCTTTGGGTTATGCAGAAGCCAGAGAGCTTATTGATGTTGGTGCTGAGACTAAAGCTGCACAGCACTGTATCCCAGTATGGAGGTTGAGCAATTATTAATGATGCAGGAGAATTTAATTAAAGGCAAGAGGGTGAGTTTTCATGCTCATGTAACTTAGAAAGTTCCCCACAGACCCCAGTGCTCTGGCCACAGGGACAGCTGATGGGCATATGCCATGATAGCCAGTAGACCCTCCCTTGCTCCCATGATAGGGAGACACCCAGGTCATTCTATAGTGTCTCCCAGCAGGGACTCTCAGCAGCAGAAGCCCTCTCTATGCCACTGGCTGCACACAGGTCGCTCTGCCCCACTGGCACCGCCACTCAGGGCACCGGGCACACTTACCTTCACCCCTTGCTGTTGGCAGGTTAAAGGCAACTTGGACTCGTCCAGTAACAAAACTTCACAATAGAATTCCTCCGGGACGGCGCAGAAACAACCCATTCCTAGTCCGGGGGCTGCGGGGAGCCAGGGAGCAGGGACAAGGCGCTCAGCGCCACATACAGGGGGATGGAGCCCTCCCAGTGCTACCCGGGTGGGTACTGTGCATCTCTCGCAGCTCCTGTCGGTTGCTGCTGCTCACGCCGGGCTTGCCAAGCCTATAGAATGAGCCTATGGAATAAAGAGCCAGGGGTGGGGCCTGCCTGGAGACGTCACAGGCACAGGCGTCCGCATTCTTTTTTCTTAGGCTCCTGTTCCATCCTCCGTGATTGGCTAGGGTTACCTCTACACTCCAAGCAGGTTCGGCAGCCGAGCGTGGTGAGTGCCCCCTCTAGCGGAAATATTGGGGTACGGAAGATGGAGCTCCTTTGGACGCAAAATGAATGTGGCTTTATAGATTCGCACCATGCTGGACTGGTAGTCAGCCCCCTTCATATGCAGTGATAGTTTCACGTCCACTCATAAACTATTTCCTACAGCATGTTAGGGGCTGGATTAAAATAAAATGATGATACCACACAGTCTATGAAGCCTTTGAGCAGACTGGGGGCCATAACAGTCCCTTTGGGGGCAAAATCTGGCCCACAGGCCTCAAGTTGGACAGCCCTGACTGTTAAATACTTAGGGGCATTAATTGTTCATACAGTGTAAAACCATTAGCACCAAAAAGAACAGTGTACAAAGCTGTGTAAAAATAATTCATGGAGATGTGCGTTTTAGTTTACGCCGCATTAGATGCCATTATTTTACATCACTTTAGACCTTGTGTAATCCATTAAAGTCAATGGGAAATATTCAAGCATCAAGTAAGTTGACTGAAATTGATGTGGGTTAAAAACAAAACCCAAAGTATTTTCAAGTGCCTGCTAACTTTTACGCTGGATCTTTACACAGTGGTTTCAGTCCCTGGAAATCAATACACAACTTCATAAGTATGCTGTTTTTTATGTAGCAAAGTCTGTTGATGTGTGGCGTATTTGGTTGCTGTTTCTTACGCAATATGATTAGTCTGTGCTCGTCATCTTCCGTCCATCAAAAACCAGATTCATTTATATTTACCCAGTGACCCCAGGCAAACACCCTATCTTAGCTAATGTGAGGCAGGTGTTGAGGAAGGTGAACCCAAGGAAGGCTGCTGGACCCGATGGTGTGGCTGGACGGGTGCTGAAGGATTGTGCAGAACAATTGGCCGGAGTCCTTACTGAGATTTTTAATCAGTCCCTCTCCCAGGCTTTTGTTCCATCTTGTCTTAAGTCTAACATCATTGTTCCGTTGCCAAAAAAATCTGTTACAAAGAGCTTGAATGATTTTCGTCCAGTGGCACTTACATCTGTTATCATGAAGTGTTTTGAGAAACTGGTGCAAAATGATATCATTGCGTGTTTGCCAGCTGATTTAGATCCATTCCAATTTGCTTATAAGGCAAAAAGATCTACTGAGGATGCTGTGGCTAGGGGAGTTATGCAAGACTGCTTTTTGTGGATTTCAGCTCGGCGTTCAATACCATACTTCCACAACATCTAGTGTCCAAATTGGCAGTTTAGGGACTTCCCTCACTCACCTGTAGCTGGATCTTGGACTTTTTGTCCGGTCGCTCTCAGAGGGTTAGACTGGGCTCACACATCTCAAATGCTCTACGTTTAAGTACCGGTTCACCCCAGGGTTGTGTATTAAGTCCGCTATTGTACACTCTGTACACATGATTGTGTTCCTACCCACTCTGGAAATAAAATCATTAAGTTTGCAGACGATACTACGGTGATCGGACTTATCTCTGGAAAAGAGAGTGAGATGGAATACAGGGATGAGGTGGAACGGCTGTCGGAGTGGTGTAGAGCCAATAACCTGCTCCTAAACATTGCAAAAACCAAGGAACTGGTTGTCGATTTTAGGAAAAATAAGAGCAACGTTGAGCCACTCATCATTGATGGAATGAAGGTGGAGAGGTTTTCGGTGTTTAAATTCCTAGGAATGGAGTTGGAGGATGATCTGACGTGGAGTGCAAACATTAAAGGGCTGTTAAACAAAGTGCAGCAAAGACTGTACTTTCTGAGAGTTTTAAGGAAAAACCATCTACCTAAAAATCTGCTTCTTGCCTTTTATCATTGTTCCATCGAAAGCATACTTACGTATGGACTATGTGTGTGGTTTGGTGCTTGCACCTCCAAAGATGTTAAGGCACTCCAGAGGGTTGTCAGGTCAGCAGAGAAAATAATTGATTGTCCGCTCCCAAACCTGGAACACATTTATATCTCCCGATGTCAGGAAAAAGCTATGGACATTGTACATGATCCGACTCATCCTGGCCACTGTCTCTTTCAGCTTTTGCCATTGGGGAAGAGATTTAGAGCAATGAAAGCCAGAACAAATCAATTGAGAGATAGCTTTTATCCTAGAGCAATTATGGCCTTAAATATGAAATAGTAGAATGATATTTCTATTATTATATTTCTATTATTATACCATTGCTTTGAGTTGTTGCTTGCTTCTTTTAAATTTCATTGTTCACTATGTGACAATGACAATAAAGATATTCTATTCTATTCTATTTATATCACCTGCTTGAAGATGGCGTAATTGTGACCGTGACTTTCTCATGAAGAAGTTTTATTACATTCACTGCGCAACTGCACAAACGAAAAAGTTCACAATCACAAACTTTCCGTGGCAAGAAATGCAAAGGGTTCACTAACAAGTTTTTTTGTCACGCAAGCACAGAATTTGTCTCAAAGCCCCATTTTGGTCCCATTGTGACTGTTTTTTCTGTAGCGATACATATTACATTCCCCCAAAAGTATGCAAATTTTGTAAACTTAAGGATGTAGTATGAATAGACTAACTCGCATTGAGATTTTACTTTGCTCCACAGTGACACCAAGTGGTGAGATAAAATCTTAACCACCTGCTAATAAATAGAAAATGAGTGTATTTAAATGTGGTTGTTATGAAGCCATTTTGGCCCCTTTTTTCTGGAGGGAAATGAGGGTATAAAATTTGTAATACACAATAATTTGTATGCTTGATAAAGGCCCCAGTGTGAGCCAAAACATTGGATACAATGTGATGTGCAAATAAGTTTAACATTCTCAACAAACAGTGTGGGGATCCACTCTACAAGTACACACACACACACACACATATATATATATATAATAACATGCAAAGGAAAGCTGGCACTCACGTCTTATAGGAGTCGATGATGCCTGGGTGCAGTATATATTTAAAGTATATACAAAAAGAAAAGGAAAGATGCCGCACTCGCAGGTCTTAGTGAAAAATCAAAGATGATTTATTCAGGCAGACTAATGTTTCGGCTGACTCCTCAGCCTTTCTCAAAGAGAGGAGGAGTCAGCCGAAAGGCTGAGGAGTCAGCCGAAACATTAGTCTGCCTGAATAAATCATCTTTAATTTTTCACTAAGACCTGTGAGTGCGGCATCTTTCCTTTTCTTTTTGTATATATATATATATAAAAATAAATAATACACAAAAGCCATGAATATAAATTATATCCTTATAAAATGTGCTGTAGTGAAGTGTTTAGAGATGTAATTTCTGTCACATGACTTGTGAAGGATACTGTTATGATTTTTAAGGTGTACTTTTCTATAATTACAATTTCTAAACTACACTATTTACATAGCAAATACTTCACTCTACCATTTAAAATGTTATTCTTGAACCAACAAATGTATGTTTTTTAGTTGTAATATTGGTGTGTAGGCAGCCATCTTAGTGCACTGTGCCTGAGTCTGAGCTTTCAGAAGGAGCCAATGCTACACATTAGAACTGCTTTCAGGTAACCTATTGTTTCTCCTACTCCCATGTAACTGGAGGAGTCCCAAGCCGGACTTGGCTTTCCTACAATCGAGTGCTATTCTGATATCTACTGAGAATTGCTATCTTCAGGCCCGGATTTGTGGCCTAGGGCAGCTCAAATTTAGTGTTGGCATGCTGCCCTGCTGCCCCGCTGCAACTAGATTTTGGAATTTTTTCTCCCATATGGAGCGATGGGGACCTCTCCCCACTGCTCTGTATGGGAGCTTAAATGTCCACGCATGCATGCTGGCTGCAGGGGGGTGGTTTGCATAAGCGCATGGGGGGGTGAGTGGGGGGCCGCCAAAATGCTAGGCACCCCGAAGTGACTTTAATTGCTTACCTTTTACCCCGGGCTGGTGCCCCTGTTAGGAGAAAGCTGCACCAGCCCGGGGTACCTGCTAGCATTTCCTCTTTCTTGTTTGCGCGTGCATGCGCAGTAGAGTGAAAAGCTGGACGTTAACAAAAAAGTCGACTTTTTACTCTACTGCGCATGCGCCGGCCCAGAGATTTTGACAACAGAAGGAAGCGCTTGCTGCAGGTACCCCTGGCTGGTGTGGTTTTCTCCAGGAGCACCAGCCCAGAGTAAAAGGTAAGCAATTAAAGTTACTTGGGGGTGCCTAACATTTTGGCACCCCCAAGTGACCTAGGGGCTGATTTACTAAGACACGATTTCGAATCCGAATTGGAAAAATTCCAATTGGAAACGAACATTTTGCGACTTTTTCGTATTTTTTGCGATTTTTTCGGCGTCTTTACAATTTTTGCGTAAAAACGCGAGTTTTTCGGCGTCTTCGCGATTTTTGCGTAAAAACGCAAGTTTTTCGGCGTCTTTACGAAAGTTGCGCAAAGTCGCGCCTTTTTCGTAGCGTTAAAACTTAAAAGGCGCAACGTTTCGCGCAAGTTTTAACGCTACGAAAAAATTGCGACTTTGCGCAACTTTCGTAACGACGCCGAAAAACTCGCGTTTTTACGCAAAAATCGTAAAGACGCCGAAAAACTCGCGTTTTTACACAAAAATCGTAAAGACGCCGAAAAAATCGCAAAATTACCGATCATTACGAAAAAAACGCAATCGGACGCATTCGGCCCGTTCGTGGGTTAGTAAATGTGCCCCTTAGCCTTTCCTTTTCCTTTAATGCAGGATTCTGCTGGAGAAGCAGATGTATTTTGGGAAAAAACATGACAGTATTCTTTTACATAGTTACATAGGGTATGTACAGTGGATATAAAAAGTCTACACACCCCTGATAAAATGTCAGGTTCCTGTGCTGTACAAAAATGAGACAAAGATAAATCATTTCAGAACTTTTTCCACCTAATGTGGCCTATAAACTGTAACACTCAATTGAAAAACAAACTGAAATCTTTTAGGAGGAGGGAAGAAAACCAAAGAAAACTATTTTGTAGACTTTTTATATCCACTGTATACCTATCTATACACTCACATACATAAACTATATATACAAACATTAATACTAACTGTAGATATTAGTATCACAATAGCCTTGGATACTATGCTTTTAATGTGATACAAGCTGATAAAAACTGCTGACAGTCCATGTCGGCAGATTATCAGCCTGTTATGGGGCCTTCGGATGGGTCTAACCAACTGGTATCTGCCAAATCAGCCAAATGTGGATTGGGCAGGTTTAAAAAGAGCGCATTGACCAGTTATTGCAGTCCTTGTCGCTACGGCCATTCAATCAGGTCAATCCAATATCGACCGCCTCAATAGTAGGCATAATGCTAATACCAATCCAGTAGATATTTCAATGTATGGCCAGCTTTAAACTTGTGTATTGTTATAAATAAAGTACCTCCTAAAATATGAGGCTATAAGGAAATCTGTAGTATAAGTCAAATCAACTGGACTTCCTGTGTTTTTCTTGAAGATGTTTCCCTAGTCATCTGCCTGGCTTTCTCAATTCAGAATGAATGAATTATAATAAAAATAATAATATTTATTCTAAATTGAGAAAGCCAGTCAGATGACTGGTGAAAACTATTCAAGAAAAACACAACAAGTCTAAGCGATTTGATATTTTGATTTGACATGGATGAATAAGAACCTTCAGCGCCGGATTTCTAACAAGGGCGCCCTGAGGCCCCACCCCCTTTCTTCAACCCCTGCACAATTTGTGCCACCTAGGCCCAGGGCTTTGTGGCCTCACCACAAATCTGGGCCTGAGAACCTTCACAGATATAAGTTGCTTTTTATTGGAAAAAATATGCAAAATGGCAATGTTTTCTCACTAGGTGGCAATGTGCGTGTTGATGTCTTATTCTTAATGTGGATGTAAGCAGCTATTCCTTAAGGGCAGGAGTCAAAATAGGGTCAAAGTAGATTTGGTAAAATGGGTGAGAAACCAGCAGTGTTGAAATCCATTTGCTAATGGTATAGACTTAAATTAGATTGCTTAGTATCCTATGGGACTAGTTTCATTTGCCTAACGGTTACAATGACAAATGCACAAGGCACAAACAAATATTTTGGATAAATAAGAAAATATTACCAATGCATAGAACTTAGACATAGATGATACTGCAGAGCGGAATATAATCTAGAATAGCATATCGGCATATTGTAATGAGAAAGTAATAGGTGCATGAGGGGTGAATATCTTCAGATTTGCACGGCTGCAGCCATTTCAAGGCCCAAACCTAGAAAGAACACATGGCCCATATAGCTCTTGTCTTGCACTACGCTCAGAGTAATTTCCTAAATTCCATTTACTAAATGGGCAAAATGGGCATTTGCCCAGGGCCCACTAACAGACTATAACTTTTGATTAAAGCATACCCTTAAATGCCAGTCCTCCTCATTTTATATAAGTGTAAGCAACAGCTACACAATCTCTATAAAAGACTGAATTTTGTCACATTTTATTTTGTTTTCCAATTTTGTAATTATGGTTTATCCATTTCCATAGTTGTTAGTCCAGTGAGGTTAAACTGAACCTTCACTTCTACTTTGGTAAACAGAGAACATGTTTTTATTACCCACCTTATTATATCCAATTCACCTGCCTGAGGGAAGGTGGTAGGGGACACACCAATGAGATCTTTGCTCTGGGCCCACTAGCACCTTAAAGGAGAAGGGAAGGTTAAAACTAAGCTTTATCAGAAAGGTCTATGTAAATACAGTCATAAGCACTTACAAAGCTGCTGCTCTGAGCCCTCAGTGAAAAGAAACACCACATTTCTTTCTTTCTATTCTGTATACATGATCTTCTGTGTCAGACTTTCTTCTCTCAGAAAAATCCTTCAGGGCACTACACAAGCCTGCTCAGTTTGCTCCTCTCTCCCCCTCCCTTCTTCTATCTCCCCCTCCCCTCTCTGCTTTGTCCCCCTTCCCTCTCTGCACTTCCCCCTCCCCTCTCTGCTGTAATCTAAGTTGAGAGCTGTTCCTTGCCTAAATGCTGCTGCTATCTTAAACAATCAAAGGGAGCTTCTAGGGCTGTTTAGTCAGGTATAGTAAAGCATTTGGCAAAATAAATATAGGGTTCTAGCTTGCACTTTTGTGACTTATCTATTGGCAATGAAATGTCTGAGTATCTTTCCTTCTCATTTAAATTAGCTCTGCTATGCCATGCCCAATCTATAAACCAAGAAATATCCATAATACAAAGTTATCGGTTAGTTTTCTGAATGTGAGTACTGAAAATAACACAAAATTCAGAAAGGCCCCTGCAAAGTGGGAGAAGCACAATAATTCTGATGTACAGTATACACTGGTATGCAACACAAAATGGTGCTAGTGTATTTATTCACCAATAATATTTGTACTCAAGGGGTACACATTACCAGCAGCATACATAGAAATCTCACTTTGGCAAACACAGCATGCAAGATAGCATGATATTTATGTAGAAGGATTTCATAAAACAACACCTTATTACCAGCTCAGACCCATGTTGGGAAATTATATACCTGAAAGTACCTCTTTACCTTCTTGAAGGCCAGTACTACCTACCAGCCTCAGACTGTCATTTAAATTGTCCGTGGCATTTTAAACTACACAAAGGCCCAAACCAACCACCACTAGCCCAATAGTGAATGTCTATGGCACCTTACAACAGCTTTAGCATTTGCCAGAGTCCACAGATTACCAATCTGGGCATGATAGCCACATGGTTAGCCATTCATGTTTCATCCCTACGAAGCACTTCATAAGCTCACAAATGACACAGCTGGTTGTAACTTTATGTTGGAGTGTAATATTTCACCACAGCAGGAACAGAACTAAGGAATCTCAGCTGACGCTATCATTGATGTATATATCATAAGGCTAGATTTGTAATGTTATTGTTTATTTGTCAGTGATCCAAACAATTACAATGGTAGTCTAATTAATACTGAACACACTTCACATATTAAATCAATTTAAAAATAATAAAATTACAAAAAAATGAAAACAGTTACATAAGCAGGTTATAATGTATTTATCTAAGTCAAGTTAACTGAAAGACAAACTTATCCATTCAGGCAAAGTTATAGAACCTCTGTACAGCAGGATGAGTTTAATGCATGCTGATAATTTTTTTATGTAATTAAAAATTCGTATACTGTATGTTATGTGTATATTCTTCCTAACCACTAGGAGGCAGAAGTGAACAAAACAACTGCTAATGAGCTGTATTTTTATAAATGAATATAAATGTGCCCTATCAGGATCATATATATACAGTATTAGGCTGCAAGTTACCAAATCAATGGATAAAATAAGAAAATATTTCTCTCTCTCTCTTACTCTCACTTTGTCTATATATTTCACAGATGACACCAGCATTAATCATTAATTTACATGGTAATTAAATTCTAAAAACTGCTGAAAACAAAAGGGCTCATTTACAAATGCAAGCAGAATTTGAGTACATATTGATTCTAGAATTCCCTTAGCAGGTTGTGTCCATGGACACAACTGACCTGCACCAAAACAATCTAGCACAAATGCTTTAAAGGGGTTGTTCAACTTTGAATTAAATCAGAGTATGATGTAGAAAGTAATATTTTGAGACAATTTGTAAATGGTCTTCCTTTTTTATTATTTGTTGTTTTACTTTTTCTCAGCAGCTTTTTAATTTAGGATTCAAATTACCTTAGCAACCAGAGAGTGGTTTGAATGAGAGGTTGGTATATGAATAGGAGAGGACTTGAACAGAAAAAAGTAACAATAAAACTGTAGCCTCACAGGGCAATCGTTTTTTGGCTGCTGGGGTCAGTGACCCCCATTTGAAATCTTCAAAGAATCAGAAGAAGAAAGCAAATTAAAAAAACATAAAAATAATGACGACCAATTGAAAAGTTGCTGGGAATAGGCCATTCTATAACATACTAAGTTAGCTTAAAGGTGAACCACCCCTTTAAAGGAACAGTAACACCAAAAAACTTTGTTCTTTTATTTAAGTAATTGAAATATACTGTAGTTTACTGTTGCCCTGCACAAGTAAAAATGTTGTGTTTGCTTTAGAAACACTACTATAGTTTATGTAAATAAGCTGCTGTGTAGCCATGGGGGCAGCCATTCAAGCTGGAAAAAGCAGAAAAGGCACAGGTTACACAGCAGATTATAACAAGAAGGTTCTATAGAATACAATGGTATCTGTTTCTGCTGTGTAACTTGTGCCATTTAGACCTATATCAGTTTGAATTGCTAGCTCCATGGCTACACAGCAGCTTTGTTTATATAAACTCTAGCAGTGTTTCTAAAGCAAATGCACAGCCTTTACCAGTACAGGGAAAGAGTGCATTATATGATAATTACTATGATACACTTTCATTTTCTGGTGTTACTGTTCCTTTAATTGAGGCCATTTGCATTTGGGATGCTGGAATTGTTTCCCCACTCTGACATAATCTATCTATCTATCTATCTATCTATCTATCTATCTATCATCTATCTATCTAAAAACACTGCATAAAAGCGTAGAGCTTAGCAACAGAAATTTATACTTTGACCTTAGCACTGTGTTTCTAATTAAAAACCCCAAATATTGTATACAAACAAAATAAGGTTACCAAGCAGGGGTCTGAAAAATGTTATATATTTTCATAACGTTTCACTCTACTATCTGCTAGTGTTTTAGACAGTCTCTTCTGTATTTACAGGTTGTCTCACTGCCGCCACTGTATTTAACTTTTGTTTTTCCTCTGGCAACAAACAGCTTAAAGAGACTAGCACCAAAATTCTATATGATGTGAAGAGTCAGCTTTGTCCCCATATCTCTTTGCTAACCATTGCCTTCATAGAAATATCTGTACTGGGCCTTTCCATAGGCACTTAGCCATTTTTTGTATGGGCTAAAGGTGGAACAAATTCATTCTATGCTGGTAACTGGTAATACAATCATTCTGCTCTGTGACTGTGTGTACTCTGACCCTCAGCATGTTATAGTGCTCTGTGCTGCACTAGTTTTTTAGGAATGTCTTTCCTTTGCCCTTCTGTAGCTGAGCTTACTTGCCTTCTCATAAAATGACATATTCTACCACCCAGTAGGAAACACTATTAGGTTGTGAGGGTCACTGACTGACTGTGACAGAGGCTAAATTTTGCTTGGCATTATATTATTATCTTTATATTCAGGCCCTTCCCAATAGGTCTTTGGTCTACCATTCAACCAGTGACTGTAGCAAAAACCCAAAGGATTGGACCGAGGTTTCTATTGGACAATGTGGCCGACAATGTGCAAGGCCACCTCTCAGGCCCTGGGCAAACAGCTAAAAGGCTGACATTTGGGCAAAACTGCATTATCTGCTTTATACTTTTGCTACCTGCATCAACTGTTTTGAAAGGATCCGCTCTCTGCACAACCGTGGACAGTCCCATCAATTTGCCATCCACTAAAGTCATATCTAACCAGTTTTTCATGCAAAGTTGACCAGTTATTAAAATGTTAAAATGCAACATAGACCAAATTTGTACATGCATACATGCAGTACTATAACCCCTACCTATGGTACAAAGGCTTAAAGAGGAAGACCTGGACCTGTAGGAAGCAGCTAGCAGAAGTGTGTGGGAATCTTTGCAAACAGTGTTGAAAACCAGAATGTGCAGGAAACAAGCATTTAGCTCTAATCACAATAATGGCCAGCCAGGATTTCCTATTTCCACCCAGAGATGATTGACCTTGGAAATGACAAATCCTGCTGAACCACAAGCTGTGCTATTTTTGTCATATCAAGTATATTGTGGATTTTTACTATTTCATTTTACTGAGGTTACTTATATTTTCTAACTTGTACTGTCAAAACTAATTGTTCATTAGACTGATGCGATTTAGGACCAATTTTAATAATTCAGGCCCAATGATGCATGGCAATTTAATATTAACACATGTCCAATCATCAGTTTCAAAAGTAAAATAAAGTTAAATAATTGTTACAATTTTAATATTTGATTCATAAATATCTATTTGGGAAAATATTTTTTTTCAAATTGCATCAGGTAATAGCGTTGCTCCAGAAGAATTCTCCACTGAAGTTTGATTTTGAAAACTGACATAATGGTAGCCTTTTCTTACTTTCCCAAGTGCACCCAGCTCTGAACTAAACTTCAGTCACTTTTTACTGCCTCGCAGCAAGTTGAAGTGATGTCAACCCCTCTCTTTCCCCCAGCAGCCTATCAGCAGAACAATGTTCAGGTAACAAGATAACAGCTGACATCCCTGAACTGAGAGTATGTCTGTGTTTATATGTTGTTGTCACTGCTCTGCTTTTAGCTAATAGCACTATTGGTAGAGAAACCATCCTGTGTAGAAAAGGGCAAAACTAACAATACTGCCTTCCATTCACACTGGGAGATGTGTTGCCACAGAAAAACTGTGCTACCCACAGGCTACCATGCTCCACCTAGTGGTAGATATGAGAATAGCAGGAAATATAGGAGACAGCCAGGTCTAACCCAACTTGGGAAAAAACATTGAGCAGGAGAAAAAAATAGCTTATCTGAAAGAAGTTCTATTGTGTAGTGCTGGCTCTTTCTAAAAGTACATGATCAGACACAATGACCTGAAATGACTGCCTACACACCAATATTACACTTAATACATTTATTGGTTCAAATAACAGAATAAATTATTTGCAACATACATAGTGTAATCTAGTAATAAAAACTACACAATAAAAACCATGACAGGATCCCTTTAAGAAAAAAATCATTACTTATGCTGAGTGGAAAAAAATGTTATTTTTTTTGTCACTTTAAAAAAACCTAATCTGTTGTAAAAAGTGTTCTGGTCTTATAATCTGCTACAGAAAGCAGTAGTAATAGTAGTAGAAGTGATAAGGCTATTATTTGTCCTGCCTCTGGATAAAATGCAGGGCATGCTTTATCATACTTCTATTAAGTATGGAAACAATGACACACACATAGTTTGATACTGCACTAATCAAGTCTCACACTATCTCTCTTCCTCTCCTGCTCCGGTTGCAGTCACATAATATTTCAGTAGTAATGAGCGAATCTGTCCCGTTTCACTGTGGCATAAAAATAGTGGAACGGCAAGAAAATTTGCGAAACAACGAAAAATCTGCAAAATGTATTTGTCGCGTGGCTTTTTTGTCACCCACATCTTTTTTTTGGCGCCCGCGTCTTTTTTTGTTGCCCACACCCATTTTGACGCGACCACAATTTTTTTTATTCACAATTTTTGTCCACAGCGAATTTTCGCCAAAGTTTCACAAAATGCAGAAATTTGCTGCAAATCTGTGCTTGGCGAAAAAAATTCGCTCATCACTATATTTAAGCAATAGAATTTTGCTGTTTTGCAGCTTTTTTGCAGATTTAGACAGTTTTAGACTACAAATAGCAGTCTTTCATCTCAACAACTCACTTGGAAGTCATAGGGACCGATTCACTAAAGGTCGATAAAACGAGTGCTATTTATAGCATGCGTTAAAAATATTATCACTTCTTATTTTTTTAGAGTTAAAAATCGACTCACTAAAAGGACAATTGTCTGAATTAAGAAGCGATGTTCTTGCCGTTACTTATCTGGCGATGAGCATTTTTAAGTGATATTTTAAAGCATGCGCATTAATTATTGCACGCTATTACGCACCCATCAGTTACTTTCTGAAAACTACTTTTCTGAAAATTACCATTTCCCTGAAAACACAAGCATGCATCACTCTAGGAAGATCACGTACTTGTAAAAATCCGACTGCAAACTCCATCTTGTCACCACAGACAATCACCAGCTGCAATTTTGTTCAGTAACGCCTACTCCTGGGAGGCATTAAGTTTCACAGTAATTAGCGCCACATTTTACGTGTTTAACGATTCATATGTGTTTGTGAATCATGCGTTAGTATTGTTTCTATGTGATAATTACTGCAATGCAATCAGTGATACCGCATGCAAAATAACGTTGATGAATTGGTACTTATTTATCGCATGCTTTTTAATGCAAAAAAGTATGCAATAAGCATTATCGACTTTTAGTGAATCGGCCCCATAGTGTTGAATATTAAAGGAACAGTAACACCAAAAAATGAAAATGGATTAAAGAAATTAAGCTATAATATACTGCTGCCCTGAACTGGTAAAAGTTGTGTGTTTGCTTCAGAACCACTACTAGAGTTTATATAAAAACCCTGGTGTGTTGCCATGGGGGCAGCCATTCAAAAGGAGAAAAGGCACAGGTTACATAGCAGATAACAGATAAACCCTGTAGAATACAATGGTGTCTAATCTGTTATCTGCTATATAACTTGTGCCTTTTCTCCTTTTTTCCAGCTTCAATGGCTGCCCCCATGGCTACATATTAGCTTATTTATATAAACTATAGTAGTGTTCCTGGAGCAAACACACCAGTTTTACCAGTGCAGGGTAACAGTAAATTATATTTTAATTACTTTAAAACACTTTCATTTTTTGGTGTTACTGTTCCTTTAATATGTTAAATCAGAAAATAATTGTATACTTCAAAAGACCTTACTTTAAGTTTACATAAATGTGTTTCTATGAAAGGTTATTGCAATAAAAGGGCTCATTAAATTTTGTTCTATTCAAAAGCCATCACGAATCACTGACTGTACTGTACATTGCTGCCACACAGGCGACTGTATTCATTAGACAATAATCATCCTCTTGTAACCATGGTACAAACTCCACCCCAACACAACAAAAGTTTTTGAAAAGTAAACATAATTTTAAGCAACTTTTCAATATACTTCAGTCAAAAAATATGCAGCCTTTTTATGATTTTTAATGTAATAATATGGTTTGGAATAGTTACCTAAGCCTGGCCCCCTGTTTTCCTGCTGATCTGGCTGACTACTTTTGAGGCTCAAAAAAATGTAACAGTAGTCACCTGCCCTCAGCCTGCCTTCAGCCTGTATCCTCCAAATCCCACAATTCCCTGTGCACATGATGTCAATAAGGAAAGAATCATCACAGTGCAATGCATTGTGGGTTATGTAGTTCCTGCATGCTGTCTGGAAGCTGTAGGGAAGTTGTAACATCAGTGTTTTAGTCCCAAATTACAGTGACAGATTATAGTGACAGGTATATTAGGGGTTTCTGTTAACAAATTTTGGTTCAGAAGCTGGAGTTCCCCTTTGAAAACTCTACAACTGATCTAGAACCTTTCCTTGGTGGCCATGTAACTAGGGGGTATATTTATCATGCTGTGTAAAAAGTGGAGTAAAACTTCACCAGTAATGCTTCACTCCACTTTTTACACAGCATGATAAATATACCCCTAACTGTACTCACTGCATTAGAACCTTCTCCTAAGCATGGGCAAATAGTGCACAATACTATAGAACAGTGGTCTCCAACATATTACACATAGTGACTTCTTGAAGACAAGGGTTTTCATTTGATTCATTTGTTTTAGAAATACAAACAGGACAGTCTCTTGAGCATTACTGATTCCTTTTTTGCCCCAATCAATCTATAATATGATTTCTAAGGAGATTGACTTATACCTGTTTGTTACTTGGCTCACTTGGAAAGGCAGTTTCAGGGATGCCTGGAGTTTAATGGAGATTTCCAATGAATGCTATTCCATTTGCTTTGGTAACCATGAAGGTCACTTGGCCTTTGGTGTGTTCCCAAATAATATTTCTAATACATTGTTTCCTGCAGGTTGTATAGTTGCATAATGAGTCCATTCATTAAAGACTTTGCTGGCTGGTACTTTGGAAGCAGTCCCATTATGTATCCAGTTTTAATTGAGATTATTAAAGCCTAATTTAATAAAGGGAAAGGAAATGAAACGAAAAAAAAACAGCGCAGTTCATGTTAAAATCAATAATCCGCAAGCAACATCAGAAAGCAGTACATAATGTAAACAAGCCCCTAATCAGTGCAAACGAATAGGAATTAATTTACATTTTGATACAACATCAATGAGATTACAAAAGGTTGTGTAATGCAAATTTCCAAGGCTCTGCTGCTTCAGCCATGCATGTAAGTGTACAAATAATTATATTGCAGCCTGGGAAACTGTCCTATTCATTATTCATCATTTAGAGATTGGCCAGAACAGACACTTTCATGCATATTATTCATACTACACGTTTACTGAGTGACTAGAGAAAGAATTTTCTTATAGGGGTTACGATTGTCTTTAAATGGATACATATTTCTAATTTGTGCAATATTTATAAAATAATATAGCTCTGAAGTTCTTTTTCCTTTGCTTTTTTAAACTGTCTAATCTCAATCAGCCTGTTGCATTGATATTATGTATATCAATATATGCAGCCCATTTCATACACTTGACCAGATGTATCAAGGGAGATCTTTCTGTATCAAATAAACAAAAAGCACACAAAATCACATAAAACAAGTCAGGAAGTCAAAATACTTTTATTGGTATATTTTGATAGAAAAATATTTGCATGGTTGAACTAAAGGCGTAGAGCTATTCACATGTTTGTGAATAGCAGTAAACCTGCAGACTCTGCAGCGTGCAGCACTCTGACAATAATGATCAAAATATTAGAAATTGGTGATATATTTTCTTTTTCATTGTCTTCCCACAGCTAAAATATAATATTCCCACTATAGAGAGATGTTATCATGCTTTGTGTGCAAGAACTGGTACAGGCAACATTGCCAATGAAGCGAGGATGGAGTGCATTAATGCTAAAGATAGCCATACACTGTGCAATCCTCTTGTTTGGTGAGGTCACCAGTGGATCGTCTCCTGATATACCCACCTAGGGCCAAACGATGGAATTAGAACGGTGGGTATATGGGCCGTCAGACCAAGGACCGCAGCAACAAGCCAATGTGGTCCCTGATCCAACAGGAAAATCAAACCTGCCCAATTTTTTAGATAAGCTGCTAAATCTGTCTGAAGGACCCAAATTAACAGCTGAAATCTGTCCGTGTATGGCCCCCTTTAGATTCTGAACAAGTTTCCCATAAAACTTTTAGTAAATTTACATTTCTAAATTTGAGCTTAAGTACACAGATTTTGTATAACAGTGTTGAATTGACAGAACACATCCTACAAGTTGGATGTAGTTGCATGGGTTAAATGATAATGAAACTGATAGACTGATGTGTAAACTGATGTGTAAACGACATAAAAGATTTGTCAGAATGGAACGCTGCATGCTGTGTCTGCAAGATACAATAACATAAGATAAGATAAAATCTCCTTGTAATATATTAACTGTTGGATGTAGATGCAAAAACAAAACACCCCATCTGCATTAGGGCTCTGGAAAAACGCTGAAAATGCCTCGCGAGACAACTTCGCCGATTTGACGAAATCGCCTGCGCAGCGTGTCCCATCCCACCGGCGACTTACATTTTCGCCGGTGGGATGGTAGTTCGGGGTTACTAATCTCCCCATGTGCCAGAGCCCTTAAGGACACCTCTTTAGTTAAGTTTTGATCAGTATAATATATACCCAGATTATAGAAGTAGAATTCAAAGACTGCTATATGTTACTGATTCTCACCTGAGATTGCTTTCTCTTTGAAACACAGATTTAGGAACATAATACATCACTCTAACTTGGCTGTACAAAGAGGGTATTGACTAGATTCTGTACAAATGAAATCTGATATTTATTGAGCAGCTGTTGCTTGTAAATTCCCATGGCCCTTAAACTGGTTGCTTGTATCGGTGAAGACAAGAATAAAAAATTTGTATGTATATTATTATTAATATTTATTTATAAAGCGCCAACTTATTTCGCAGCGCTGTACAATAAGTGTGTTACATACATTGGACATACAGAGTAACATATAAAGCTGATAATCAATAACCGATACAAGAGATGAAGAGAGCTGTGCCCAAAAGAGCTTACAAACTACAAGGAGAAAGGGTTGAGACACAAGGTGTGGGAATGGGCATGACCAGAGTTGTGAGAGGTGTGGCACAGGGTATTGCTTTTAGCAGCACACTGAGGTTATGTTAAACTAGATTAGGGTAAGCTTCTCTAAATAAATGCATTTTTAGAGATCTCTTGAAGGCAGAGAGATTGGCAGAAAGTCGGATAGTTTGTGGGAGCGAATTCCAGAGAAGGGGGGATGCCCTTGCAAAGTCTTGAATGCGAGCCTGTGAGGAGGGAATGAGAGAGGAGTTGAGGAGCAGGTCAGTAGAAGAGCGTAACAAGTAGGTTGGATGGTACCTAGAGATGAGTTCAGAGATGTAGGGTGGGGCAGAGTTATGAACTGCTTTGAATGTGAGAGTCATTAGTTTGAATTTTATCCTGGATGGTAGGGGAAGCCAATGCAGAGATTGGCAGAGTGGCACGGCAGAGGAGGAGCGGTTAGAGAGGTGTATGAGCCTGGCAGCAGTATTCATTATGGATTGGTGTGGGGACTTTGGTGTGGGGTCTTTGGAGGGGAACGCCAATTAATATGGAGTTACAGTAGTCCAGGCGAGATATGATGAGAGAGTGAATCAGAATTTTGGCAGCATTTTGGGTAATAAATGATCGTATTTTGGAAAAATTTCTTAGGTGAAAGTGACATGCTTTGATAAGTGACTGGATATGAGGAGTGAAGGACAGGGCGGAATCAAGGATAACCCCAAGGCAACGGGCCTGGGAAGATGGGGTGATGCTAGAATCCGTTATAGATACCTCGGGAACAATGTGGGTGTTGGATGGGGGAAAGAGAACCAATTCAGTCTTAGAGAGGTTTAATTTAAGGTAACGTTGGGACATCCAAGTGGGGATAGCGGACAGGCAGGAAGAGACATGAGTTAGAAGCTCTGGGTTGTGATTAGAAGAGGAAAGATAGATCTCAGTATCATCAGCATAGAGGTGGGACTGAAAGCCAAAAGAATTGATTAATTTGCCAAGTGAGTATATGTGACATCACACATCTAAATCCCCCTAGTAATTTACCTCCCTCAGTCCACACTACTCAGTCTCTTCTTTGTTCTTTCTCCCCTTTTACTGAAGAGGAAGTGTCAAAACTTTTGGCTTCCCAGTTCTCACCATACTACTTGCCCACTTGATCCAAACTTCTCCGCAATGTCAATCCCTGTCTAATCAACGCCTTAACTCATCTTTTCAATCTCTCCCTCTCTACTGGAAGCTTTCCCTCCCAACTAAAACATGCACTTGTCCTTGACCCTGATTGTGAAAAAAACTCTCTTGATCCCTTCAATCTTGACCTCCGACATATATCTCTGCTCCCTTTCTTCTCTAAACTAAATCTAAACTCTAGCGCCTAAACTACTTGAGCATCTAGTTTACAACCAACTGACGCTATTTCTTTCTGACAATAACCTGGTGGATCTCCTACAATCTGGTTTGGACAACCAGACATCCAACTCTTAAGGTGGCCATACACGGACCGATTTTTTACTTACAAACGACCGATTCCCGAACGATCCGATGCTATCGTTAAGTTATCGTATAGTTGGTGGTGTACGAACGATCGTCGGCCCACTAAACGAGCCGACATTATCGTCCCCAAAATCGATCGGCCAGGTTTAAAAATTTTGGTCGTTTAACGATAAAATCTGCCAGTTGGTGTGAGTGTCAGACATTTGTCTTTCAACGATTGTTCTCTGCGCATGTCACGATTGCCAGCAGCGGAAGTCAACGACATTCGATCGTACGTAGATGTACGATCGTACGTATTTTACGATAATGATGCGACGAAATCTTTCCCGAATTATCGTTGCCCGTGGATGGCATATCGTATGGGAACTCGATCGCCATACGATCGTTTGTCGATATAATCGTTCATCGCACAACGAGCGAAATCGCCTCGTGTATGGCCACCTTTAGTTCAATGTGGACAACCAAGCTAACAAATGACCTCTTATTAGCTAAAGCCAAACACCACTAACACTTCGTGATCAGTGTTTTTGACACTGTGGATCACCCTATCCTCATATAATAAGTCCCGGATTTGTGGAGAGGCCACACAGGCCCAGTCCTAGGGCGGCAGAAATTTAGAGGCAGCATGCCGCCTCGCCACAACTAAATTTTTACATTTTACCCCCATACGGAGCAATAGGGACCTCTCCCCACTGCTGCGTATGGGAGTTTAAATGTTTGCACATGTGCACTCATGGAGGGGCCGATCAACGTGGGGTGGCCTCGGGGCGCCCGGAACAAAAATCCAGCGCTGCATATAATCCCTCCATTCTTTTGGCCTTCATGGTAGTGCCTTGTCCCGGTTTTCATCTTACCTCTCAGATCACTCTTGTGTCTCTTAAAATGGAGCATCATCCTCTTCCTTACCTCTTTCTGTTGGGGTTTTTTTAAGGCTTTGTCCTGGGTCCCTTATTATTTTTTCTCTATACTTCCTCCCTTGGAAAACTTATCAACTCATATGGTTTTCAATACCACCACGATACTCAGATTTATCTCTCCTCTCCTAATTTCAACCCAGAGCTCTTAACTCTCCATCTCTTCCTGCCTGTCTGCTATTTTTATTTGGATGTCCCAATGCTACTTCAACTTGAACCTCTTTAAGACAGAATTGGTTCTCTTTTGCCCATCCAACACCCATAACCTGCCTGAGGTATCTATTACAGTTAACAGTTCCACTCTTCTAGCTCCCCAGGTCCAGTGCCTTGGGGTTATATTCATTCTGCTCTGTCCTTCACTCCCCGTATCCAGTCACTAATAAGGTTATGTCACTTTCATCTAAGTAATATTTCCAAAATAGATAATTCATAACACAAGATACTGCCACAATTCTCATTCACTCTCCCATGATATCACACCTAGTCTAATGTTAGCCTCTGTTAATTTGCCTTCCCCTCCAGACCCTTATATGACCCTTACATCCAAAGCAGTTCATAACTCTGCCCACCCTTCATCTCTGAACTTTACCCTACATCTTCTGACCTGCTCCCCAACTCCTATCTCATTCCCTCCTCATACAATCGCATTCAAGACTTTGCAAAGGCTGCGCCCCTTTTCTGGCACCCTCTCCCACATTTTTGTCAGACTTTCTCCCAATCTTTCTGCCTTCAAAAGAGCTCTAAAAACACATTTATTTAGAGAAGCTTACCCTCATTTAGTTTAGCATATCTTCAGTAATGCCACATCTCTCACATTACTTAATTCTGACCTTGCCCATTCTCACACCTTGTGTCTCATCCCCTTCTCCTTACAGGTTGCAAGACCTTTTGGGCAGGGCTCTCTTCACCTCTTGTTTCAGTTATTGGTTGCTTTGTATGACAGTAAGTTTGTAAGACAATTTATATCTAAAGAGTTTGGATTCCACCAATCAACAGTCAAACAGACAAATGTACAAAAGGAGGAAATTCAACCATTGTTACCAACCCAGAAGTGGTCGACCATCAAAGATAATTCCAACTGCAAAGCTTCTGTAGGGGTTTACCAAAAATGGGCCCTTAGGACAGACACCCCTAGACTAGGCCACTGGTTGGTGCTAGTTAAACCGGGACATTGGGATGACTGGGTTCTACATAGTTAACAGGGAGTATACCTGTAGTTCGGGTTATGGCCACCGGGTGGTGCATAGGCCCATATAAAGGGTTGCAGCCATGTGCTAAGAGGCCATCTTGAGCCACCTTAGGCTGGGATAGCTCCTGGGACCAGGAGCTTCCCCTGATAGAGTTATTAGATAGTAGTTTCTTGTAATAGGACATTCTAGGAGTGTCATGTAGGACACCAAGCTAGAATGGGCGGATATTGCCCCTCCAGGAGTGGTAGTGGGGTTAAGACCCCCCAGCATTACATCTGCTGGAGTGCAGGGCATTAAGTGGCTAGGTAGGTGGACAGGTCCCCGCTAGTCCAGGAGTCCGGATCTGAGGGTGCCATACGCTAGTACCGGTGTGGGTCCTTGTGGTGTAACTCCTAGCATGGGTACTGAGAACTCCAAAGGGAGGGTCTCACCGATAGTACCGGGGATAGCACCTAGATGGGAGCACATTGGGAAAACCGTGAGGTAGTACCAACAGGAAAAGGTTCTCAATGAGAAGTTAGGAGATATGCCCTGCCGTGTGTATAAATGATATGCCGCTCCTGGAAAGGTCTCTGCCTGAATAAACCATAGCATTCATTCTATATACAACTGTGTCTGCTGTGAGTATCTACCTAGCCCAGAGGACCACTACTACACTGGTAAGGAATAACTGAAAGAGTGAGTACATCACACCGGGAGTACGTGGGTCCCAAAGGGGCATAGCATCTTGATCGTTTCCCAGGGGGTGGATTACAGTTCCACAACACCATCCCTGGGTGGAGGCACGCCATAAGGGGAGAAATCCCTGTAAACCCCCATAGTAAGCGGGGGCTCAGGACTCCTGTAGCGCCAAAGTATCGTGCTCCAACGGGTAGTGCCACAAGAATCCGCTACATTTGGAGGCACTGCTGAGATCGATTTGAGAATTGTTTACCAGACAGGGCCCTAAGGGAACTGTGGCCTAGAGTGTCTGTAGGACCTTTTCTTCCGACTGGGCTAAATTTTAGCCAACCTGATCCACATCCCCAACTGGGATTTGGCGCGAAAGGGGAGCAAGACAGCTCCTATCCAATTGGATTGCAGGATAGCTGGCGCCAAAAGTCAGCCAGGACTACACGTGAGATTGAGGCATGCCAGAAGGTGACGCCTACGTATTTTGCATATTGACCGCCCCGTGAGGTGGCTCGGCCAATAAGAGATGTTAGAAAGTGCGCCAAGAGCTGAGGAAGTGACGTGGCCAGTTAAAGTCACGGCGGCCATCTTGGGAAATTCCCAGTTAGCCTTGGGCAAGAGTCAAGCGAGTGAGCTCCTCTGTCTGATAACCGCCAAAATGTCTGCCAAGTCTGGACCTGGGCAGGGCAGTGTAATATCTCTGTATGAGAATCCAGAGGATGGACTTCGATATCTGTGGTTGGGATCCTTTGCTGAGAGATCTACTTCACAAGGAGATATTACTATGGTCCCCATCTGTGGTGACTGTGGAGCTGAGGCCTCCTTAGCTCTGAAGCAGGCCATGGGAGGCTGCATAGGTTGCGGACACTTATGTTGGATGGGCCCATTGAGGGATGAGAGATTGAACCGGGGACCCGGTGCAACGATTACCATGATGACCACGCTGAATGCTGACAAGTCAAGTGCAGCTCTGTATGGACGGTACCAGGGGGAAGGCGAGCTTTCCTTGGTATCGGGACCCCTGCAGATGTGTCAGTGGAAAGCGGAGACCTCAGGGTCTGTGGCTGGCGGTGCCGAGAGTACCGAGAAACCCCAAGGGGTAAGTGACCAGCCACAGGGCGGGGTATTCCCAGCCGAGAGGGAGGAAATTGGGCCAGCAGCCATGCCACCCGATGCCCCATGCCCCAACCCGATCTCACCTGCCTATGAGATAGAATCCCCAGGGGTGTCGAACTGTTCAGAAATGGCAGAGGGTGGTCCCATGCTTGATGATAGAGAAAAGGAGAAGCCCGAGGTTAAGCACCCACCCCATTATATCGAGGTTCTCCGAAAGCGTAGAGAAGCCTCTGAAGGGGCCTCAGGGGCTGCAAGCCACTCCAACCCAGGGTGGGAACCAATGGATGAAGCTGAGGAGGAGGATGCCTATAGCCCTCCCGTGTTTAAATTGCCCGATGGTTTCCTAGCTCCCTGGAAAATTCCCAAGGAGGAGGAAAAGGAGTTTTGGGTATTGCCTGGTCGAGGTGACCCAGACATCTTTTGCCGCGTGTCTCGCATTCAGCGAGTCATGAACTATAAGATCTTTAAATTATGGGGGTACTATATGCCCTACGCTCCTCTATGGGTATACGACAAGCTGGAGACCTTAATGGATGATTGGGTTGTGGCCGAAATCGCTGCTAAAGAAAAATGGGCAGGAAAGTGTCTGCATAAAGCCGATTCCATAAAGAAAATGGCAGCATGGAAATTCATTCGTGCGCTGGAAAGAGAATGGTGGTGGGGCCGTACAGTCTTACGGCATACCGTATACAGCTGCGGGCGGAAAAATCCCAAGCCACGCTACTTCAGCACTGAGGTAGAGTTACCAGCGGGAGTAACTGTTGAAAAGCCACATCCAAATTATTATGCCTCTTACATTGATGTACAGATGAGGTTTGCCTATATGGTCTGAGTATGTGTATCCTAAGGGACTTGTCTACCCCAGGAGGGGAGTTCATCGGTTAAAGGGTGAGTAACCTACGGTTCTGGTGTCACCCTCAGGAGGGACTTGTTCTCTTCCAAGAAGGAACTGTCGGAGGTGGGTGAGGCTAACCCACACCACAGCCAGCCGGCGGGTTGGGAGGCGAGGACCGCTCCTGTCATGGCTTCTGGCCGGGAGTCGCTGAAGTTAGCCCATCATGGGGCAAAGTTGTTGGATACCCACCCGTTGGTGGATGAAAAGACCCAAGGTGGGATCACCTTGGGAAACGGACTCCCTCAAGGAGGAAGGGGGGTTCAAGAAAGTCAATTTTTTTTGCTGTGTAATAAAGAAATGCTGCTTTTGGGCAATAAATTGTCCTTTTTGTTTCTTTGATTGTGAAATGTCTAAAAGGGACAGAGACTCTTGTGGGGACTTTCACCAAGACTTTGGAGGGTGGGGATGTTGGCATGTCTCACTTTTCCTTTCCAGATCATCCATTGTACCCTGGCAGTCTCCTGGAGGAACTGTGAAGCGTGATGTTATCAGTATGGTAAAAACATTGTGTAAGATTTTTGGGTTATGATGGGATGTGTCAGCCAGGAGGTGACAATTTCCAGCAGGGGGAGAATGTAGGGGTTTACCAAAAATGGGCCCTTAGGACAGACACCCCTAGACTAGGCCACTGGTTGGTGCTAGTTAAACCGGGACATTGGGATGACTGGGTTCTACATAGTTAACAGGGAGTATACCTGTAGTTCGGGTTATGGCCACCGGGTGGTGCATAGGCCCATATAAAGGGTTGCAGCCATGTGCTAAGAGGCCATCTTGAGCCACCTTAGGCTGGGATAGCTCCTGGGACCAGGAGCTTCCCCTGATAGAGTTATTAGATAGTAGTTTCTTGTAATAGGACATTCTAGGAGTGTCATGTAGGACACCAAGCTAGAATGGGCGGATATTGCCCCTCCAGGAGTGGTAGTGGGGTTAAGACCCCCCAGCATTACATCTGCTGGAGTGCAGGGCATTAAGTGGCTAGGTAGGTGGACAGGTCCCCGCTAGTCCAGGAGTCCGGATCTGAGGGTGCCATACGCTAGTACCGGTGTGGGTCCTTGTGGTGTAACTCCTAGCATGGGTACTGAGAACTCCAAAGGGAGGGTCTCACCGATAGTACCGGGGATAGCACCTAGATGGGAGCACATTGGGAAAACCGTGAGGTAGTACCAACAGGAAAAGGTTCTCAATGAGAAGTTAGGAGATATGCCCTGCCGTGTGTATAAATGATATGCCGCTCCTGGAAAGGTCTCTGCCTGAATAAACCATAGCATTCATTCTATATACAACTGTGTCTGCTGTGAGTATCTACCTAGCCCAGAGGACCACTACTACACTGGTAAGGAATAACTGAAAGAGTGAGTACATCACACCGGGAGTACGTGGGTCCCAAAGGGGCATAGCATCTTGATCGTTTCCCAGGGGGTGGATTACAGTTCCACAACACCATCCCTGGGTGGAGGCACGCCATAAGGGGAGAAATCCCTGTAAACCCCCATAGTAAGCGGGGGCTCAGGACTCCTGTAGCGCCAAAGTATCGTGCTCCAACGGGTAGTGCCACAAGAATCCGCTAAAGTGGGCTACACTTCTAATAGTTGGAAAGATTACAAAGGAACCCAGGGTAACTTCTAAGCAACTGAAGGCCTGTCTCACATCTACAATGTTGATGTTCATGAGTCCACTATCAGGAGAAAGCTGAGCAGCAATAGTGAGTATGGCAAGGTAGCAAGGAGAAAGTCACTGCTCTCCCCCCAAAATATTGCTGATCATCTATAGTATGCTAAATATCACATGGACAAGCTAAAAGGATATTGGAAGAATGTATTGTGGACAGATAAAGCCAAAATATAACTTTTTGACTTAAATGATGAGCATTACATTTGAAAAAACAAAACACTGCATTCCAGCAAAAGAACCTTATCCCATCTGTGAAACATGGTGATGGGAATGTTCTGCTGCATCTGAGCCTCGACAGCTTTTCATCATTGATTGAACAATAAATTCTGAAATATACCAGAGAATTCTAAAGGAAAATGTCAAGACGTGTCCGTGAACTGAATCTCAAGATACAGTGGGTCATGCAGCAAGACAACGATCCTAAACACACACTTTGTTCTACCAAAGGATGGTTAAAGGGATACTGTCATGATTTTTTTGGTGTACTGTTTATTTTTAAATTACACTGTTTACATAGAAAATCATTCACTCTATCATATAAAATGTTACTTTTAAACCAACAAATGTATTTGGTGTGTATATTGGTGTGTAGGCAGCCATCTCAGTGCATTGTGCCTGGTTTTAAACTTTCATAAAGAGCAATCGCTACACATTAGAACTGCTTTCCGGCAACCTATTGTTTATCCTAATCCCATGTAACTGGAGGAGTCCCAAGCCGGACTTGGATTCCTTACTATTGAGTGCTATTCTGATATCTACTGGGAGCTGCTGTCTTGCTACCTTCCCATTGTTCTGTTGATTGGTTGCTGGGGGGGAAGGTAGGGGGTGGACATATCAGGAGAAATCCGCTTGTTTGCCGACCATGCCAAATAAGTGGATCTCAATGTGAAGAAAATTCAGTAACCAATATGAACAAATCAGGGACATGCTGCTAAAAGTTAGAAAAATAAAAACACAGAACTGATTAGTTCTACGGATATTGCACTGAGGCAAAGTGGCCACTTTAACCTTTTGAGGATACAGAGGGTGATTTTCAAACAGAAGTCAATCCCCTTATCTTGTGTCATTAACCCTTTCTCTTTTAAATTGTAAGTTTTATTGATCAAGGATTCTGCCTTTTTTATGTTTAGTTTATGGGGCAGATTTATCAAGATGTGAGTTTAGAGCTTAATACATAAAAACTCACCAACATTCTATTCATTCCTATGGGATTTTTAGAAGCGGATTTATCAAATGGTGAGCTCTAACTTTCACCCATTGATAAATACACTTTAAAAATCCCATAGGAATGAATAGAACATGGGTGAGTTTTTATGTATTAAGCTCTGAATTCACAGTTTGATCAATCTGCCCCTATGTGTTAGAGTACACCCTTGTATTTTACACTGCTGTCAAATACATTGGCACTTATTAATAATAATACATTGCCTCAGTGCAATATCCATGGAACCGATCAGTTCTTTTTTTTTCTTTTCCTAACTTTTAGCAGCATGTCCCTGATTTGTTCATATTGGTTACTGAATTTTCTTAATTTGGCACCGGTGTTTGTCAAATTTAAATGTAGCACTCCTGCTATTGTTGTGTTACAGATCCAAGAATCTACCAGCAGTTGCCCGAATCTGCAATATACTGCCTGCCACTTAAAATATTAGCAGATACATCACGAACAGCTATTCAGCAATAATTCAGTGCCGGGGAGGGGCGGGACTATAAGATTGGGCGGTATAATATGGCCCTGAGTGACAGGCTCTTTCAATGACGCTGAGTTGTGGGAGGCACCGAAGCTATGCTCTCCGCACATGCGCATTGATATACTTTTGTGCCGTCCAGGGAAGATGGCGGCATCAGTGCAGCAGTAGCGAGTCCCACAGTAAGACCAATAGTAACAGAAGGAGGTGAGTGAACTTTGGCGAAATGTCGGGTTGTCAGTTTCTCCATTAGAAGTAACACAAATTCCTCTAGTTCATATGTTGAGCAGGACTTGGTTTCTTTAAACGCTAAAGCTTATTCTACATATTTGCATGGAAGGTAGAGTCTTGGAGATTGGTGAGAGGCAGACAAAGCATGGAAAATAGGGATAATACTGACCGGGGCAACTTTACCAAATGGATTATTGACGTGTAACAAGCTGGTAGTAAGTGACTTATAACTGAGCTAAGCTGGTCTCATGTAGTATCCGTTTCTCAAGGACTGAGCATTGGGCAAATGACCCAACTATGCTTGATATAAGGGTGCATACTGGGCGGTATCAAATGGCTGCCAATTAGATTTTAGCTTTCATTATTTTGCTGCACCTGGATGGACAAAGCTAATCGCTGATTGGTTTCACAGGCTTGCTGCCCAGGATTGGGCAATGTAAATAAGACCCCCAAGTAATTGCTTTGTAGGCAGGGTAATGGACTGTAGAAGAGATAGTGGGATGCTGGGTACCTGGATAGAGAGACAGAATAGGCAAATGGATTGAGTACCTGTAAATAGGTAGGTGACACAAGGGATGAGTGAAGGAATGTTAACCTTTGTTATATGAACTACAACTCCCAGAATTCTTTCAAGTTCATACATGATTTGATAAGACATTACAGCATGTGCTGTATTGCCAAATAATATACTGTGGACTGTCAACTCTTATACTGTGTGATGCTGTTAGAAAGATATCCTGTGTGTGGTTTAGGATTAAAATCCAAAAAAGTTGTCCATTGTCCAATTATGGCTATACACCATGGGGCTTTTTCACTTTGATGACTGACTACATTGGCATATTTTTTGTAATTAGTTCTGAGTGAATACTCCATAGCTCTCTAGGTATTGAAGACACGGAGAGCTTTATCTCTTTTACTTTCACCTGCCATAGATCCCAATAGTTTTTGTCAAAGCGTATTGCTCATTGGAGTAGGTAATACAGACACAGTGGGAATGTTGTTTTTCCATGTATGTTTGGGCATTTAAGCCAGCACAAGAAGTTATTACTTTCCATTCAGCAAAATGGATGTTTGTATTCAGAACAGATTTCTGTTGAAGCTGAAAATAGACTGTATATGTTTAAGCTGTGATTTGTATCATTATTCAGGGTAGTAGTTGCAAACCTAGAAATAAGCACCTTAAGGGAAACTATAGGATGTTTTTAACTGGGTTTAACATAGTTATGACGTTATACTTTGCAGTATAAAACAAACAAACCATTGGCATTATAACTTTTTTTGTAGTGCAGTTATATGTATGTTGGGGAATAAGGACATTACTAGACTCAAAACATTATAAATATTGCACTTGTATGATTGTCTATGTACAAGGCATCAGTGGAGGCTACCAACTAGGCAGCATTTGCTTATATTTTGTGCTTATAGTTAAAGCTAGCCTCCTGCTCCCTTGTTTATAGTAAAAAAAAAATGAAAGATACCGAGAATATAAATAGAATATTTTCCATGAAGTTGTTCCTCTGCATTGTTCTTCTTTTCCTTACTAGCTTATTGAATTGTTACTTCCTCAGGAAACAGTGCAGTCAAGGAGAAGGATGGGATTTTCTTGATGTATTTTGATACTTGGATGACTACTTCTTATAGAACACACTTTTTTAAATATGTTATGAATGGTGATCGGTACACAATTTATATTTATATATTGTTTCTTTTTACCCTGTTTATCTCATTTGTAAGTGCATAGCAAAGGTTATCATGTGATTTGCATCCCTTTAATTTTTGACAAAGAACAGCCCAGCTATTTCATGTATAGTGAAGCAGCATTTCCACAGACTGCAGCAATCAGGGTAATGAATGTGGAATCTGGAGTAGCCAGACTTTGTTTACAATCTAGTTTCTTTGACTACGGTACATTTATACATGGAGTATGTATTTCAGAAGCAGCGGTGCTCACTGTACCCATGTGTTGGACTTTTTAAATTTTTTTGGGCCACTAGCAAAACTATTGTTTGACAAACACTTGGCAGTTTGAGAGACAGTTTTGAGAGACAAGGACACTGATTCATTATGCAGAAGGTCCAGAAAAAAAATAAAAATCTGTATGGCAAGGATCCACAAAGGAGAACTAAATTGGTTTTTGTTTAGGGTTAAAAACTGACTTTGCATGAGCACAATTTATGGTGATTCTACCTTTTAAGCTGGTTAAAACTTCAACAAAAAAAAGTATAAATGTAATTAAAATATAATGCACTTTTGCACTGCACTGGTAAAAGTTGTGCAGGGCAAAGAGCTGCTGCCTAGCACTCTTTCTAAAGCAAACACACAACATTTTTCCAGTGCAGGGAAAAAAAGTACATTATATATTACTTTAAAGCACTTCCATTTTTGGTTTGACTGTTCCTTTAAGAAGAAGAGAAACAGGCAGAAAATCTACATACACAGACATATAGGCCATTGGGTAGCATACACAAAATAAGTGAATTGTTTTGCAAATTTTTTTTGTCATAAATACAGCCTTTTTTGGGATGACAGAGCTGCCAATGAGAGTGTTGTCCTTCAGTTAGACAAGAATAAATGTGGGTTCATTCTTTGCACTGAATCTAGTTTGAATTAATTATTTTCTTCTTATTTAAAGCATTTTTCTTCTGTCACATCTTAAAAAAAAAAAAAGTGTGGCACAAATCTAACATAAAAAATGTCCACTTTTTCTTTTTAACAGCTGGTAACTCAGGGTTCCTATAAGAATGATGCATAAGTAGAGCTTTAATTTAAATTTTAAATGCTCTTTTGTGTATAAGTGCTTTCAAATTTATATTTATTTTGTGGCAGTGATAGAGTACACACATGCTATACCAAATTACCTTACAAGACCAACTGTGCGAACGTCTGTCCTTCCAGATGTTAACAACTTCCTCCATTGTCAGCGAGCCATGGGGACTTGTAGGTCATAAGAACTTGATTACTGACAGTTTGGCATTCCTGCTACAGAGTCATAAAAACCCCTCTTGCACTGGCAGTTGGTCATGAGTTTAGCCAGCTGCTTCTGCCTAATACAGGAAAGAAATTCCATTAAACTGGTTATTTTTTATTTTACTAAACAGTGGGAATGGCAAGATGCGATCTGATTTTGCTGCAAGAGGTACCTTGTTCTTATCTCTGCTAACATCAGCAAATGGCAGAATTTCCCTGTGATAAATTTTACCTTGTATTAGTACAGGTATCGGACCCCTTATCCGGAAACCCATTATTCAGAACGTTCCAAAATACGGAAAGGTCATCTCCCATAGACTCCATTTTAATCAAATAATTCACATTTTTAAAAATGATTCCCTTTTTCTCTGTTATAATAAAGCAATACCTTGTGCTTGATCCCAACAAAGATATAATTAATCCTTATTGGAGCCAAAACAATGCTATTGGGTTTAATTACTGTTTAAATATTTTTTTTAATAGACTTAAAACGGAACTGTCACCTTAAGAAATAATTTCAAATTGTTTTCTATTGTGTTTGGCAAGCAAAATAAACTTTACTTACACTATATAAATTATTTTAATCTTATTTTCTTCAGCCTTGGAATTTGCAACAAGCAGGCAGGGGCCATTTTGTGGACACTGTTATCAAAGCAGGCATTGCATCCTGCCAAAATCTTGTTTCTGTGCCAGTATGGGGGGACCTGAGGCCCATGTCGATGCACTGGTTACATAATTACATGGTGCGGAGGGAGGGGGAATGTGAGGAGGGCAGCCACATCTAAGAAGTTCTGAATTGAAAGTGAAAGTAACTGTCTGCCCCACCTCTATGCCTAAGGCATAGAGGTGGGGAAAGCAATATATGATTGACAGCTGGGATTTTTAATTGCCTGTATAATGGGTATGGATGTGGTAATAAAAAAATTATTTTGGGTTTCATGTTTAATTTGAAAAGGGTTTTTATTATACAGCTTTTTATGTCTGGGTAACAGGTCCACTTTAAGGTAGGAGATCTGAATAACAGAAAGACCCTTTTATCTGGAAAACCCTAGGTCCCAAGCATTCTGGATAATGGATCCCATACCTGTACAGGTATCGGACCCCTTATCCAGAAACCCATTATCCAGAAAGTTCAGAATGGGCCATCTGCCATAGACTCCATTTTAATTAAATAATCACATTTTTTAAAATGATGTTCTTTTTCACTCTGATAATAAGACAGTAGCTTGTACTTGATCCCAACTAAAATATAATTAATCCTTATTGGAGCCAAAACAATCCTACTGGGTTTAATTACTGTTTAAATAATTTTATTAGCAGACTTAAGGTAGGAGATCCGAATTACAGAAAGACCCCTTATCTGAAAAACACCAGGTCCCGAGGATTCTGGATAACGGGTCCCATACCTGTATATTTTCCAGCTTGGTCCAATAGGGCTTAGTTGTTGATTTGATTAAAGGTACTGTGATGCTCTTATGAGATTGTTGAGATTGTTTGAAACCAGGCGGTGTCACATGGGGCCATTTAAACATTTTGCAGCTTTGTGCCAATGCCTTTATTGTAATTTTTTTTAAAAAGCGTAAGTGATTATCTGTAATAATCCAGTAATTCCTATCTGATTCACAAGCTGTTATTGCTTTACAACCCTCCTGACTGGGGAGATAAGGAATTGTACAGGGATATGCAGAAATATCTGTTTTTTTTCAAAGGTGCGCTGTCACTATAATAATGTGTTTCATTTGCCTAAAAAGTGTTGAATAAATCTTTAGTTTTCAGTAGTTTGCTGGCCTTCAGGCTGGGTTTTAAGGAATGTATTGGAGCATTGTGGCTTCCGTTGGTAACCTTTGCTATAAAGTGACTGACACTTTCATGGTGAGGGCAGTGAGGTTGTGGAATGCCCTTCCTAGAGATGTGGTAATGGCAGATTCTGTTAATGCCTTTAAGAGGGGCCTGGATGAGTTCTTGAACAATCAGAATATCCAAGGCTATTGTGATACTAATATCTACAGTTAGTACTAGTGGTTGTATTTATAGTTTATGTATGTGAGTGTATAGATGGTAGGTGTGGGTTAGGTGTGCTGGGTTTACTTGGATGGGTTGAACTTGATGGACACTGGTCTTTTTTCAACCCTATGTAACTATGTCTATGAAGATTTTCATTCATCCAGGTCATGGTATATCTAGTATAAATAAATTTGAAGCAACTGGACTTGTTTAGTAAACATTGAATGTAACTATGTAACTCAGTGCTGTCCAACTGGCGGCCCGCGGCCCCTGGCCCCCCTCTGTGTGGCCTCCCACCTGTCTGGCTGCTTTGATGGCTTACTCTTGTGTAAGCTTTAAATGGTATCAGTACTGTGATTAACTGCCCCCCCCCCCCCTGCATGGTTCTCACCTCAGATGCAGGCTGTAATCAGGCTGTATTGTTTAAATATGTAATCCCCTGTACTGTTCACACCTTTTAAACTCTGCATTGTTCACCCCCTGCAGTGTTCACACCTCAGGATCAGGCTGTAATCACCCCCATTGTTCCCCTGTTCACACCTCAGGAGCAGTAGAAACCCACAAATAATCCCTGCACACTACAAAAAGAACATATACTGAGGTGGTACTGCAATTAAAAAGTTTTTTAATATATAGTTATTGTGCAGACTGTAGGAGCAGTGCCAGCATTGTGTCACTGTAGGCTGCCTGTGTGTGCCATACACACAGGCAGCATAGGGCAAGCAGAGTATGGCACACACAGGCAGGGTATGGAAGGCAGAGTATGGCACACACAGGCAGAGTAGGGCAGGCAGAGTATGGCACACACAGGCCAAGTTTGGCACAAACCAGCCAAGAATGGCACACACAGGCAAGGTAGGGAAGGCAGAGTATGGCACACACAGGCAGAGTAAGGCAAGCAGAGTATGGCACACACAGGCCAAGTTTGGCACAAACCAGCCAAGAATGGCACACACAGTGAAAGTATGGCACACGCAGGCAGGGTAGGGAAGGCAGAGTATGGCACACACAGGCAGGGTAGGGCAGGCAGAGTATGGCACACACAGGCCAAGTATGGCACAAACCAGCCAAGAATGGCACACACAGTGAAAGTATGGCACGCAGGCAGGGTAGGGCAGGCATAGTATGGCACACACAGGCAGGGTAGGGAAGGCAGAGTATAGCACACACAAAGGCAGGGTAGCGCAGGCAGAGTATAGCACACACAAAGGCAGGGTAGGGCAGGCAGAGTATGGCACACACAAAGGCAGGGTAGGGCAGGCAGAGTATGGCAGGTTTTTGCTGTACTACAACCATTAATATGGGTATGGTCATGTGATAACATGGGTGTGGTTTCAAGTGGGTACGGTTTCAAAAAGGGGAGTGGTCAAAACTGGCTTCCATTATCGGCCCTCCACCACGTAGGACGGAAAAATTCCGGCCCTCGGTACAACAGAAGTTGGACAGCACTGATGTAACTCATACAGCATGTGTAAAAGGGTAACTGATAGTAGAATAAAAGCAGCTGCTAATGCAACAACAGTACATATTGTATTTGCCATTAAATAATAGTTTTGTTATTTATGTGATCTAATTTTCACAAAACCATATGGGAAGCCCAATAATCGAGGTCATGGTATGCTAGTATGTAGGAGTCTAAAGCAAGTGGACTGACTAATCTTGAAAATGTTTTACCACTCAGCTGAGAGGCTTCTTTAGCTCTGATGAGTGGTGAAAAGATTTCAGGATTGCTCAGCAAGTCCAGTTGCTTTAAGGTGGCCATACACAAGCAGATCCGCTCGCTTGGCGATGTCGCCAAGCGAGCGGATCTTCCCCCGATATCCCCACCTACGGGTGGGCGATATCGGGGACCATTTAGGTAAAAAAAATAATAATCCGATCGTTTGGCCCTGGGGCCAGACGATCGGATTATGTGGGCGGCAATGGGGCAGTCGGATCGGGGACCGCACCAACGAGCCGATGCGGTCCCCGATCCGACCAGATTTTCTAACCTGGCCGATCGAGATCTGGCCAATTTCTGTCGCCGATCCTTCGCTTGCCTGACTCTGATTTTCAATACTGCCGTAATTATTCTCTAATTTATTAGGAAATGGGGTTAACACCTAATCATGCATGGAAAAAAAAAATACCGTCAAATACCGTGACACCGATATAATTTTGAAAAATACCGTGATATAAATTTTTGGTCATACCGCCCAGCTCTAATTTTAACAGACTTGGAGAAAAACACATTTTCATCATATTAGGCTACTTAGTCTTTGTAAATGTTAAGCATATGCTTGATGACATAAAAGGATGCTGCATTGTTTTAACAAATATTATTTTTTTACTGATAGGAATGGCATGCTATTTTTAAAGTTGTAGCAATCACTTCATAACATGGTGTACACCTTAAACAATATATATATTTCCCAATATTGTTTTGAGAATACAGCATGGCCTTTTTTTTTTTTTTTTTTTTTTAAATAAGATTAACTGTTCAGCTGATCTAGTTTTGTTATACGTGGGTTGGAAATGTTTTGTCCTGCATCCACCCTAACTTCTTAACCTCGTCCTAGGCTGGTCATGGGTAGTTGCCCATTTTTCAGCTTTAACCTACCCTTCCCCCTAATAAACCTGTGGTTCCTGTGGGTTTCAGGCTGGCCCAGGCATCATTAATAGTGATGTTTGAGATTACACAGTCTATTAAAAAATAATTTACTACTGATATGCTGCCTTTTATAATTAGCTTTAAAAAAAAAACTCTTCATATTTGTCCAGCAATTAATATGGCAGAGGTATGGGGTCTAATATCTGAAAACATCAGTGGCTGTCTGACCTACCTGTTACACTGTCCTGTCTGTTCTTTTGCTTGTTTCTTCTTATTGTCTTGACCATTGTGCACCTGTAAATTCTGTTGCCGCCTTTGTACTAATGACTGTTGGGCATTTTATATGTTTTGTTTTTTTTTTTTTTTTGTCTGACCGTTTGTTTGCTCTCTTGTTCTTTTTATCATTTCTTTTATCTTTTGCTAGACATTAATGCTGTCATTTTGATGTACTTCTCGCCATAAGTGGTTGTGGGGTGCTGTGCTATAATTGACTGTGAATTGTATTCTATTTTAGAAACCTTTATTACCACCTTTTGTGTAAATTATTACAGATGTTCCTGTCCTTTGAGTGTAAAGGCACACAAGACATTTGTTGGTCACGGTTAAAGGATAAGTAAGTCTTTTTATTTTAAAATCCCTAAAACTATTATACCCCTAAATGTCATTTTGTGGGGTGTTTATCATGCTGTGTAAAAAGGGGAGTAAAACATTAACGGTGATGTTGCTCTCAGCAGCCAATCAGATGCTTTGCTTTGGTTTTCTAACTGTTGAAATCTAATTGCTGATTGGTTGCCCTAGGCAACATTACTGGTACTGTTTTACTCCACTTTTTACATAGCATGATAAATATACCCCTTAAGTGTGATGTCCTTTCAAGGGATGAAGCTTAAACATGTTGCAGAAATCAGTTACTTCCTTATCTAGCGTAAAGCTCCGCTCTCTGTAGTATACAGAGCCTTCCTTCTTAGAATAGAAGGCTGGTCAAAGAGCTGTCTACTACACATGGCTGATTGATTTCCATTGGAACAGGAGGCAGCAAGCATGCGCAATAGACTGCTCTTTGACAAGCTTCCTATTCAAAGGAGAAGGAATATTCAGTATACTAAAGGGGTGGGGTTTCACACCGCATAAGGAAGTGACTGATTTCTGCATGTTTCAGCTTCCATCTTAGAAAAAAACATTAGACTTAAATCAGAAGAGAGGGGCTGTTTAGAGTCTTTTTAGGGATTTTAAAATAAAATGTTTACTTATACTTTAATTTCCTCCAGCACAGATGACAAAATATCTGTGGAAAAGTATATCCATAAAAAGCAAAGAATTAGAATGTTTGCGAATTGGCATAGTTCTCATCCCCTAATTGTGCTTACAAATATAGTTACATATTTGGTGTTTCTAGTTAATAGAAGGCAGTTACAATAAACAAAACTAAATGTATTTGTTTTCTTGAAACAGTTAGATTTGTGCTCCACATTTTTTTTACATTTGAAAAAAAAAAAACCCCCACAAAAATGAACAGATATTTTGCGCTGCACAGTAGAAGAGTCTGTATATTAAATGTATATGTTCAAGGGCAGATTAATTCTTCCTTTGGCTCTGGGTTGTTCCCCTGCTCCACCCCAACCACAGTTCCACAGTACTGGGCCCTTAGGCATGTATGCACTTTAGGTAGGTGACCGGAAAATTGTTTTTTAGTCACTGTACATTTCCTGTTTTCCGTGTTCCAAAAGTGCAAATTTTTGCAATATATCAATTGAAAGGGGGGTAGGGGGTTTGCCAGAATGAGTCATTTGCTAATTATTCCTTGTGTTTATCTTAATAGTTTTCTAGATTTGCCCTTGATAAATTGCTTTTTAGTGTTATGAGTTGCTTTGTTTGTTTAGCATTCTGTACTGTGCTACACTTCTGTAAACCATGTTACACATCAATTAAGGCATTTCAGCTTCAAATGAAAAAGATGTGAAAAGACCATATCTGTGCTTGGTTATTCCCAGCACTGTTTCCTTCTTTTTATCTCCTTGCACGCAATGAGTTGATCAGTGAGCTGAAATGATTTGGTGTTATAAATCCGTGCACAAAAATCCCAGCATTTCGGCCATAGGAGAGCAATAGAGGTAATATTGTGCAGTATTGATACAGGTATGGGTCCTGGGGGTTTTCAGATATGGGGTCCTTCTGTACTGTGGATCTCCATACCTTAAAGTGGTTGTTCACTTTTGAGTTAACTTTTAGTATGGCAATATGCATTTCGTCTTTATTTTTTATTTGTTTTTTTTTTAATTTAAATTTTTGTTCAGCAACTCGCCTGTTCAGAGTTTCAACAGCTATCTGATTTCTAGGGTCCAAATTACCTTATCAACCAGGGAGTGTTTTGAATGAGAGACTGATATATGAATAGGAGAGGACCTAAATAGAAATATAAGTTATAAAAAGTAACAATAACCATGAAACTGTAGCCCACAGAGCAATAGTTTTTGGCTTTTGGGGTTAGTGACCCCCCCTCCCCCCCATTTGAAAGGTACAAAGAGCAAGAAGAAGAGGGCAAATAATTGAACTATAAGGAATGAATAACAAAGACCATTTGAAAAGTTGCTTAGAATTGGCCATTCTATAGCATACTAGTACTGAGTACTGGTAATCATTTTTCAAAATCTGATTTATTTGCTTAAAATGGAGTCTAATTCGGAGGCTTCTGGATAACAGATTTCTAGATAATGGATCCCATACCTGTTATTTAAATGATACACCCAGCGTGTCTAGAATGAGAGCAAAGGTGTAGAGTACATTCTCCACTCCCCTGTGGTTACATAGGGTTACATGTGTTCTTTGAAGTAGAAGCCCTGTTTGATCTGTTGTCCAAACAAACCCACACAAGAGGAAGATGAATATAATTTCAACTTCCGCTCCTTAAAGTACAACTTATGCACCTTATTTGATTTTCTGGCTTACCTGTCTAAAATCAATATAAAAAATAAATTATAAACAACCCCCCAAAACTACAGCCTTTTTCAAATAAACTATAATGATCTCTGTATATGGAGCCTATACTGTAAGTGAAGTTTGAGTAAATAATAAAATGAATTGATGTAAATATACTCTGAGCACTTTTGCATTTCACATTTATTTTCTATTTTTTGTGGTTTCTGAGGTATTTATAGTGCTTAAGCGTGCTTTAGTTCAATGGCACATAGAAATTGCCTACTCCTGAATTTTCTGGCAGTTACACAATTAAAATGTTTTACTGGCAGTGATTCACACTGACACCAGACGTTTTGTTGCCTGAGCTGGAGGAAAAATAAATGTGGGCAAAACACACCATATGCCATTACCCTCCTTTGATTTTTCAGAGAAGAGTAAGTTTACATCAGTTAAGTTTTTGGATTTGGGTCCCTTTTTAAATGTAAATACGTTCAGGGTATTTTCATTTCTTGCTGTTACTGACCCTTTAAACATCACCCTTACACACACATCAATTGATAATTTGCTATGTGTTGCACATGAGGTGCTCAATCCTAGATTCACCACACTTTAGTATAAATTTTGTGGCTATAGCACATGAGGATTTTTTTCCCCTGTGTGACTCTGAGTCCATCCCATTGTCTCCCATTGACTTGAGTAAGATCTGTCTACTGTTATGTATTGTTAACCTTGGGGTAAGCAAAATCATGTCTCCCAATTGATCATGATGCATCATTTACATTCAGGTTTCCATTAGGTAAAGATCAGCATGTAAAAAGCCATAATAGTTTAGCAAACCATAGTAATCCATGATCTGTTATTAAGTTCTATTAGTCCAATAAATATTGGACATAATAATAAATTCCCCTTTAAGATGAAGAGATATTTTCCAAATGTACATGTCTTCACTTTAAAATTGCAGTATATCTGTGGCCAAAAAATGTGATTGCAGCATAAAAAAACATAATGGAGTAAAAAAAAAAAAAAACACGACCATGTTTTTTTTTTTTTTGGCCAAGTAGAAATATTAACAGTTGTTTGTTAACTGATCAGCCCCCAAGAGTCAGGTTACAGCGCTGCTAGAGCATTGTATGTTTTCTGTTTTTATTTACATTCATTAGGAGGTATATTAATTAAAAGTTATGTTTCAAGTTTGTTTTACACTAGTAGTGCAGTACTTAATTGGTGACCTTTTGCTTTTCTCAAGCTGTTTTGTCTTGGGTGTTAGTACTATTTTTTTCGCTTAGTGGGTGTTTTTTTACATTATTTACTGTATACACTAATAGGTCAGAGAGTGACTTCAAGGTCCATTTACTTTATAGTCTTAACAAATAGTTGAAGACAAGGTGATACACAAATATAAGAATATTATCAAACACCACTGCCGAACAAGTTTCCCATAGTATGCATCCATTTTTTCCTTTCATAAGTTTAATTACCAATATAGTAAGCTGTAATGCTTAACTATCTTCTACTGTTTGGTCAGCCTCATAGCATTGGACTTGCGTTATGAACCAAACCAGTCAATCACCTGTCATTAAGTATGTACTTTGTAAATCTATACTCCACCGTTTAGATTTTTGGGATGTTATAATATGCTGGGTACACAAATTTACCCACATGCCTTGCCTTTTTCAGGGGACTGTTAGTTACATAAGCGAACCAATTATTTTTACAGTTTTTGTTATGACTCTACCCTATACCCATGCAGTGCTTTTGAGACAGAAAACATGACGTACATTTTAGTTAGCTTCACGTGTATACATGATGATTAGGCTGTTAAACTGTACTTCTAAGTAGGAATGTAATGTTTGCATGAGAAAATCCTTGATTTTCATAAAAACCATGTATGCAAGCTCTAACTCATGAGTATCATTGAAGCATAATTAACTTAATTTATTACCAGTATCCTTTTGTGGATTCATGTCTCTCTTGTTAAGGCATATATGGAAATAGGCAACTGGCAAACATTAAGCCTTAGGTATTTTTTCAAGCCCAGTATTGTTGACTTAAAGCAGACCTGTCACCCAGACATAAAAAGCTGTATAATAAAAACCCTTTTCAAATTAAACATGTAACCCAAAGTCATTTTTTTATTAACACATCTATACCTATTATATAAGCATTTAAAAGTCCCAGCTGTCAATCATATATTACCTGCCCCGCCTCTATGCCTTAGGCATAGGGGTGGGGCAGTCAGTTACTTTCACTTTCAATTCAGGACTTCTTAGATGTCACTGCCCTCCTCTCATCCCCCCTCCCTCCTTATCATGTAATTATGTAGCCAGTGCATGGATATGGGCATCAGGTCCCCCCATACTGGCACATACACAAGATTTTGGCAGGGTGCACAGCTTGCCTTAATAACAGTGTCCACAAAATGTAGCCTGCCTGTTTTCTGCAATGGTGAATTCCAGTGCTGAAGGAAATACGTTTCAAAAAATGTATATAGTGTAAGTGAAGTTTATTTTGCTTGACAAACACAATAGAAAGCAATCATTTCTTAGGGTAAAGCAAGGTGCTTCAATTGAAATAGTAATATTTAAAAAATAAAAAAAAAAAAAAAAATGATGTTCATGAGTAAGGTTTTACATATTTATAGAGTGAAAGTATGATTAGTTTGTATGCTCCCCCTATGTAAATAACCAAGTGGAGCAACAAGTACAGACTGTCACGTCTGCATATTCTCAGCATAACATGAACTGTGCTGAAGTTTAGCTTGTATCATCAAACTGACAAGTAATGACAATTTTGCAAACAGAGGAAATCCTAACTGATCTGCCTTATTGGAATATATCTATGTATTTTACAAGTTAATATTCTTGTATTAGCTTTGTGCAGTGTAAGCCATTGTAGTGGTTTTTATGCACCATCCGCTCAGGTAAAATACCAGAGTTTCCTATCATAGAAACTATGGGAATTAGCATGCAGTGGAAGCTTTTCAAAGTAGTTTTAAGTGACAGCTAGCCAATTAAATGTCCAATCTTCATTGTGTAGAGCTTGAGAACTGGGCTGATTTTACAAAGCCTACTTCCAAATATGTTAGTGGTGCCACAACGCAAAATAAAGAAGAGAAAAGAGAGAAAGGCCTCTTGTATTCTTAAAGTAACCAGCTTGTGTTCCGTACCATTTGCATGAAAAAGTATTTCTGTATACCGTATATACCCGCCTGTTACAGAGAGCCTAATCGCCTCTGGCTTATATTAAGCCACATAATATTCAGGCCTTTTATTTAGTTATAGCTAGACATGGGACTAATACTATCAAAAGCTCAACTAACTTTTGTTTTCAATGAGTAAACTTATAACATATGACAGTTTCTTAATAATATTGCACTGCAGAATGTATTTGTTAAAGACTGGAAATATATGGTCTTGTAGCTTTTGTTAATTGTCACCAATGAAACAGTGGTATGTTTACTTAATCAAGGGGGTGATCTTTTTATATTGATTCAGCTGCAGTTAGCAGTGCAAACATTAATAGCTTTTAGGCTAATGCCACACCATGTGTATGATGTATATTTTCGGTAAGCCAAAAAACACTTGCCAAAAATTTGCGCCGTACAATCCTACCTGTGCCTGCACCCAAATGAATGGAATAAGCTTGGTTCAGGCACATGTAGCTGAAATCCGTAAACGCAAGACTTTGCATTCTCTCAAGTTTTTATGCGGATTTCGGCTACAAGTGCCTGCACCTGAGCATATTCCATTCATTTGGGTGCAGGCACAGGTAGGAGCGTATGGCGTATATTTTTGGCAAGCGTTTTTTGGGCTTGCCGAAAATATACGCCATACGCACGGTGTGGCAATTTGCCTTAGAGAGTCAATGATATTTACACCTGGCCTTACATAGAATGAGCCACTTGAGTGTTAAGCAGTGACATAGCTTCTATACAGCAGACCTCATGGGGGGCCCAGGGTACAAAGTGGGCCTGGATTGCGGGCTCTACTGAATGGCAGTTCCCCCTCTCCAATCGGCCACTTCAAACTTTAATGAGATGGGTAGGGAGAGGGGTTGAGGGTCTGCAAGTTCCCTCCCCAGTTTGGTAAACCATGTGGTGAGCCAGATTGGGCAGATCAGCAGCCCAACGTGGTTCTTAATGTAATTTTTAGATCTGCCCAATAGTTTCTGGAACTGATATTGGTTGGACAGACCATTGTTTTGGCCAAATACACAGACCAATAAGTCATGCTATACAAAGTTGGCCAGTGTTTGACAGTGCTTGTGTTTGACTTAGCTTTCAAATGTCTTTTTTGGAATTTGAGAGATTAGCATAAATTTTGTATTTCCCTTTGTTTCATAAGGCGATACTACCAATGATTAAAGATTCTGCTTTTTCTGCCAAAATAGTCCTATTGGGTTTATTTAATGTTCAAAATAATTTTTGTAGGCTTAAGGCATGGAGATCCAAAATATGGATAGTTCCCTTCTTTTGAAAACCCCAGGTCCCAAGCAAATACAGATCCAACTTTTTCATTAAAGCAATGGAAGTGATTCTTATTGAGAATCAATTGTTATTATTAAAAAACTTAAAAGAAAACAGTCATGTTTAAGGGCAGTGACACAAGAGCTACTTTTAGCCAGGTACTTGTCACAGCTACAAAGTACACAATAATAATTGTCTCTACATGAGTTTTATAGATCGCAATTTGTAGCCGCAACAAGTAGCTGCCTACAAGTTGCTCTGTGTGTCATAGCCCTTAAATACCACTGTTTTTTAGAAGCATTTAACTAAGCTGATTGCCATCCCTCACAACCTCTACTAGTCCCTCTGCATTTCTTGTTGAAGTGTTATTCTGCATTAGAGGCGTTCACAATGTGTACTTTGTTCTGTCCTGCATTGTTATTTAAGAACTATAATAAAGATACCGTGTTACTGTTTATACTTATTCCTATTTATTATATCTTGTATTATGATGTTCTTCATGTTTTATGTTTTTCAGTACATTAGTTAAGCATTTTTTTGCTGCTGGATAACAAACTGCTGTGTCTGGGGGCTCACGGTGGGATGAACAACTCGCTCAAAAATTGGGGAGAGAGAGACAAAGAGAGACTGTTCCAGTGAGTTCCTCCCTTTTTCATTGCTTTAGAGGCACATCTGTAGTGAAAAACTTATTTACAGCACGAAAATGGGTTTCTATTTAAACTGACCAATGATACTAAAATTGATATTGTTTTTTGTTCTGTATATATTACGATTCTATTCAAAGAAAGTCTCTAGCCATAACATGTAAAATTGCAGAGTTAACTGTTGAGCTATGAACTTTGTTAGATTTGCTTCTGTTTCACACAAGTAAAACTTGTTGAAAAATGATAAGACTTCCTTTTACTTTATCCAGTGTTACCCAAGAGGTGGATTATAATTTTTACCGTAAAAGTTTTGTAATGACACATGTAGCGTATGTTGCGTATTTTCAGCAACCCAAAAACCGCTTGCCGAGAATACATTACAAACCCTTAAAAATCCTCCTACCTGTGCCTGCACCCGATAGCATTGAATACACTCGGGTGCAGGCACATGTAGCCGATATCCGCCAAAAAACGCAAGACCTGAAACCTATGACTGCATTACCTAGCAATTTATAGTGCACCCACATTTATTACATACAGGTGCTTCCAAGACACTTGGATGTACCTGAATAGCCAGTCAAGTAGGCTGTATGAGTGACCAATGCAAGTCTCCCTTTAGCAAAACAACAACTGGCTTAACCTAGTAGGTGATGAGCGTTAGCAGTAATTCCCTTATTATCTTCTTTGCAGTATTACTGCAGTTTCTTGAGTCTGTGGTGACGCATAGAGCCTGCATGACTTTGCACTTATCCAGCTCAGTGGCAGATCCCCATAAGGCCTGTGGTGGCCTGGGGCCATAATTCCAATCGGGTCCAGTGCTTTTGGATGGTGTAGGCATTGGCTGGGCAGTGATAGCATGTGGGAGAAGCTGGGGGGGTGTATGGCCAGATCAAAAGCAAGGAGCGGCACAGCCCAAAGAGAATTATTACACCCCTGGTTCATGGGTTGAGACACTTACACAATGAGAATCTCTTAGCAGGAAGTCCCTGTTGTAATTAACATTTTGTAAGGAAATCCCCCAACATTTCAAGGTCTATGTGCCTAAACCTCAGGTGAGGGGAAACAACTTTCGCATTTCTTGCTTCCCTCTTGAACTACACAAATATACATTTAACTGAATGTTTTTTTTTTAACATCTACCCTTCCCTTATCATCTTCCTCTTAATGTAATTCCACTTTTTAATTTGCCACTGCTTTGTGTAAATTGCTTGCATATGTGACTTTCTTCACCATAAGCTTTTAAAATTGTCCTGCTGACATTTTGTTTCTTCTTATCTTTAAAAATTTAAATAATGGGAAATATCAGAATGGTGATGAAATCTGTGTTCAAGCAATGCTGGGCTGCTGTGATCTATTGCTTATTAACCCAGGATCTTATGGAGGGTTATATTGGTCTGGTCAAGCTAGGCCAGTTCAACTGTAAATTTACATTTGGCGTCTTTGTATAGAAGGGTGAGTGATCCCCAGTTTCCAGTTAAGAGAATTGCTGCTAGGGATGAGTAGTTGGAGTGCACTTGAAGTTGGCTATGTATGCTGCTGACAAGTTGGCATTTTATTGGGTACACAGGGAACCCCCCTGACTACCTTTCCAGCCCCATGTGCAGGCTTGAAAATCATTGATTCTGTCTTTTCTCCCATTTTGTTCTGATCGTAGGTCTTTGGGCTGAACATTTGGAGCTTTACGATTTGGCCCTGCTAGTTTCTGGCCAAATCAGGTTCTGATCTTCTAAAGGAGAGGATCTTATGTACCAGTGCTATCCGACTTCTGTGGTACCGAGGGCAAGAATTTTTCTGGCCTACATGGTGGAGGGCTTTTAATAGAAGCCGGTTTTGATCACTCCCCCTTTTTAAATGGCACCCACTTCAAACCACCCCCATGTTATCACAAGAGCTTTTAAGACCATGCCCACATTAATGGTGGTAGCCCAGCAAAAACCTAAATGGTTTGTGTTTACTGTAGCGATATCACCCTTCATTCATTTTTTAAAGAATTATATTATGTCATATTAAGACACACCCTTAAATCCATATGCCTCCTCCTCCCCTGTGGATAGCACAGCAACCCCCAGCATATAATTACACACCTTAGGGACCATATAATGACTTTCCGAATGCTAACAAACTCACGGAACAAACCCCTGCCAGGTTCACCACCCAAAGGCAGCATAGGGCAGGCAGAATATGGCACACACAGGCAGCGTAGGGCAGGCAGAGTATGGCACACACAGGCAGGGTAGAGCAGGCAGAGTATGGCACACACAGGCTGCATAGGGCTGGCAGAGTATGGCACACAGGCAGCATAGGGCAGGCAGAGTATGGCACACACAGGCAGGGTAGGGAGGGCAGCGTATGGCACACACAGGCCGCATAGGGCAGGCAGAGTATGGCACACACAGGCAGCGTAGGGCAGGCAGAGTATGGCACACACAGGCAGGGTAGGGAGGGCAGCGTATGGCACACACAGGCCGCATAGGGCAGGCAGAGTATGGCACACACAGGCCGCATAGGGCAGGCAGAGTATGGCACACACAGGCAGCATAGGGCAGGCAGAGTATGGCACACACAGGCAGGGTAGGGAGGGCAGCGTATGGCACACACAGGCCGCATAGGGCAGGCAGAGTATGGCACACACAGGCCGCATAGGGCAGGCAGAGTATGGCACACACAGGCAGCGTAGGGCAGGCAGAGTATGGCACCCACAGGCAGCGTAGGGCAGGCAGAGTATGGCACCCACAGGCAGCGTAGGGCAGGCAGAGTATGGCACCCACAGGCAGCGTAGGGCAGGCAGAGTATGGCACCCACAGGCAGCGTAGGGCAGGCAGAGTATGGCACCCACAGGCAGCGTAGGGCAGGCAGAGTATGGCACCCACAGGCAGCGTAGGGCAGGCAGAGTATGGCATATAGACAGAATAGGGCAGAGTATGGCACACATCGGAGGTGTGAACAGTGTGGGGGCTTACAGTCTGAGCCTGAGGTGTGAACAATACAAGGACTAAAAAGGGTAAAAAGTAAAGGTGATTGCATGTTCAAACAATGCAGGGGATTAAAGCCTGAATCTATGGTCTAAACCTGAATTAATCTCAGTACTAATACCATTTAAAGCTTATACAAAGGTAAGAAGTCACAGCTGTTAGACAGGTGGGGGGGGTGCACACATCTGGCCCACGGGCCGCCAGTTGGACAGCACTGATTGCTCAGCATAACATGTCAGTCTTAGGCTCAGACATGGCGCACACTCAGTTGATATTGTGTGCGGGGAAGTCGCCCAGTGTCAGCGAACCTTCTCCTTGTGAGTGAATAAATCCTGATTCTGTCCCTAATTAGCAGACAGGCTTTTCACTGATTATTCGGGGTGTAATGTGGCTTTCTGTCAGGAAATTACTGGCGGCTGGCAAAAACCAGTCTATTTTTTTGTGGGCGCAGAATGAGAGGCTGAGCGCGCTCCCGCTACCCCGCCCCCTTCTCACCTTCAGCGCTAGAGCATTTGGGTGTGTGTGACAGCGTCATGTGACCGCCGGGAGCGCGCCGGCTGTGCTGCGTTCAGGAGGCAGGATGGAGAGCTCCGGAGCCATGGTGCTGCTGCTGATGGGGTAGGTGCGCTACGGAATTCCCTATACAGCTCTTTATAAGCGCAATGAGACTGGGAGCGGAGTGTAGTAGCGCAGTTAGTTGGATATCTGCGCTGTCATTATTTTCCCTGTCCGTGTAGCTGAGGGCTGCTTGACAGATAATGAGGGTGCAGTCATCGCCTTCCATGATTTGCTTATATCCATCGGAGCAGCCCCAGACCATAGAATAGATGTACGGAATGCAGCGTTTCCTATAGCGGGGTGTGCATAGTGGGAAGCCTCCGGGTTCGGTACTGCCAGTAGCAACAAAGGGTTTGTAGCATTGCGCTGACTGCTACTGCTGTCACTGAACAAAAGCGACTGGCTGCTGATGTGCTGGGGCTGCACCAGCAATGTCACCATAAGCACATCCCAGCTCTCCTCTTTGACCTATTTAATGTGTCTGTCTTGTCTCTAGCCCCATGCTCTTGGCACTGCACCATCATATTTACTGGAAATCGGGGGTTTAATAGGATTACCCTGTGCATCTAAGGAATATTCATTTCTGGATCTGTTCAGCATCATGTCTCAGCATAGTCTCAAATTGCTTTTATTAATAAAATATCTCTGTGTGTGCTTTAGGTTGCTGAGCGTTGTACCTCATAATAGCCAGAGGGCCAAGCATCATTGGCCCACTGTTTGTATTGCAAAGGAAGCAATTTCTCTGTCACTCCCATTTATTTAGTTGCATCCCCCAACACACAACTGCTTGCTCTCTATCAAGGATATGCCTCTTGTTTATCTGTCAGTGAGATTTTAAACAGGAATACTGTTCCTAAAAATGTGAAAAATGTTACCTCTTGCTGGCTTTTTTCCAAATATGCAAAATAAATGTCAGCAATGGGAATATACATTAACAGCTTGTAATAGTAATATTCTTATTGCACTGAGAAAGGTACAGAAACCATTGGCAGTTGTTTTAGGCTAATATACATTATGTCTGAATGGCGCTGTACATTTCATGATGATGAGTTGCTGCAAGCAAAGAAAGGTTAATACTTCTCCTTATTCCAGGTTGCTATTGTATATTTGGTAACTGTATACAGCAGAAGCTTTTGCTTTGTTAAGGGGTTTGATTCATTACTGTCCCTGTGCCTCTTTACATGTTGTGGTTATCATTGCATATTGCTGGAGTTGTGGGCACACATTGTAGGTTTTTGTCACATTTATAATAAGTAGAAATTCATACGCCCATCAATAAAATGAAAAAATGATAATAGATTCTATAAATATATACCTTTTAAACTTGCCAACCATACTACCAACTACAGTAATCACCACATTTCAGACATACCTGCCAATGGGAAAAGGGAAGCTGAATCTCAGATATTAATAGTCATTACTTTGGTAACTTGGTGGCCTGAATTTACAATTACATCAACGTATCTGCAATTTCATGTACACAACCTAATTAAATGTCTAGTTAAACCAAATATAGCTGTTTATTTAGTACAGTTATGTTCTTATATGTGTGCCTTGTCCTTCAACTTCAGTGGGAAATTAGTTGGTGTAGCCTAACAGTTGCTTAGGTGGTCAGTGAGGCCTGCAGAAGGAATCATTGCCATTTGCTGCAGGGTTTCTCCTTAATTATTAGGTGCCCCTTTAAACATTTACTTATACATTTTAAGGCAATTTCAGAAATGTGTGTAGGTGACACACAGGCACTTTCATGCACAGACCATATCCTTCCTTGTTATTCTGCCTGTCTTTTAGTGTTTTTAACAGTTGTGGATGTATGGTGGTGATTAATCCACATTTACTCATGTGAGGAAATCCTGAAAATATGTCCCCTTGAGACCCACTGTAGACAAGGACTCCTTTTTATTACACAAATCTTGATCTTTGGCTTTTTGTCCAGTATTTTTTTTTTCCATGCTCTGCTTAAAAACAATCCCTTCCCCATGTATATATTTAATTGTGGCATGTTGTTTCACTGAAAGAATTCAGAGCAGTTAAAAAGCTGTTTTTTTTATGGCTCAATGTTTAAAGGAGACATATCCCATAAAAATTAAGAATGTGCCAGTGAATTATACTCCTAGATATAGAAGGATTGTGCTTAAAAAAGTTGTGTTTCAGACTGATTTATTGAGAAATTCCCCCAAATTTCCACTAGCCCCACCCATCTGTTCCACTTCCTGCTGTCTGAATTCTCTGGATGAGCTGGGGAGCCGGCGGCCCTCCGTACACTGCACTGTAGGATAGGAACCAATCAGCAGCTAGGCTGACCTGATAGGGAACTGAAGCCTGTCTTTGCTTGTGTGAGTGCAGGGCTGTGATTGGCTCTCCCCCTCTTATTGTGCTTCTGGCAGGGACCGTTAGGACACGCCCACTCTCCATTTCAAACTCTGACAGAGAAGCTATAGGATCTATAGGGAGCTCCAATAAAGGGGCCATTGTTACAGATAGGGTTAATGTTTAGCACAAAGTGAAACCAGCACCGTATATTATTCATAATTGCCTACAAAATTAGGGTTTTCCCATTTATCCTATATGTCTCCTTTAATTTAAAATTTTATAAATAGAATGCAATATATATATATATATATATATATATATATATATATATATATATATATATAGTAAAAGATGCCGCACTCACAGGTCTTATTATCAAAAAACAAAGCAAAGTTTATTAAGACAGACTAACGTTTCGGCTGTGGCTACAGCCTTTCTCCACAGCCGAAACGTTAGTCTGTCTTAATAAACTTTGCTTTATTTTTTGATAATAAGACCTGTGAGTGCGGCATCTTTAACTTTGGATTTCGTTTTTCTATACTGCACCCAGGCACCATTATATATATATATATATATATATATATATATATATATATATATATATATATATATATATATATATATATATATATATATATATATATATATATATATATATATATATATATATATATATATATATATATATTTATATATATATATTTAAAAAAAAGTTTGTAGTTAGATATATCTGTAATATATGTTTTCAAAAGGGTTAAATAAGAGCTGCCTTTTAAGCTGAAGCAGGATTTCATAAATTTATCCAGATCCATGAGCCCTTTTAATGTAGTGATATAGCCTTCTGCAACAGATAATAGATATTATATTGAATCTAAGGTCTTGTGGTAGAATCCTTGATTCCCCTTAACTTGCGGTCCATCCAAAAAACAATAGGGAACCATTTAACAGTGCCCCGGAGGCATATTCAGAATCCAGTGTGAGGTGCAAATCTATAAGACAGCCAGTAAGGGACTCCCTCCTGGTGGGGGTGGCCAAGTGCTGAGGGGGTGGCAGTTTCCATGCAGCTCTGGTGGGGGAAACCGTTTTTGGGTAACTGGTGACATTTAGAACAACCAAGAGCTACTCCCACTCCCTCATACAAGGGAAGTCCCAGAGCTTCTAGTTTTAGAGACAGGAATGGCCATACCTGATAGAGATACATACTGAAGCCCCAGCTAAACATTTTATAAGCAAATTCTTTGCAATTCAGACGTCCTTTAACATTGTGGTAAAAAAAGAAATAGGATTGCACACATGAACTGGCTCTTTTTGTGCTTTGTGTATAGATTTATATCTGTGTAAATATGTGTGTGTTGTCTCTGAAGAAGAGCACTGTTTGTGCTCGAAATGTTGGATTTTTTTTTTTTAAATAACTTTTTTTTTCTTTTGCACTAAGTCCCTGTGTTTAGTACTCTTTTCTCTACATTTTTATTTTTGACCTACATGTAGGGCTGTTGTGAAGGGTATGCTCCTCTCTAGAGAGAAGAGTTTGAAAGACAGTGCACTTACCCAAAAAAAAGGCACAAGGCCCAGGTGCTGCTGCAAAAAATATCAGCATGTAAAACACAGAGCACTCATGGGACTTAATTTATATTCATTTTTTCTATTGTTTGGCTTCAATAAATCCAATAAAAACCAGAGTTGACTATTCACGTAAAGGTGCTCATTTAAAGGAACAGTACCACCAAAAAATGAAAGTGTATAAAAGTAATTAGAATATAATGTACTGCTGCCCTGCACTAGTACAACTGTTTTGTTTGCCCCATAAATTTATATAAACAAAGCTGCTAGGTAGCCATGGGGGCAGCCATTCAAAGGAGAAGAGGCACAGGTTACTTAGCAGATAACAAATAAAACACCATTGTATTCTACAGAGCTTATCTGTTATCTGCTATGTACCCTGTGCCTTTTCTCCTTTTTCTGGCTTGAATGGCTGCCCCCAGGGCTACACAGCAGGGTATTTATATAAATTATAGTAGGGTTTCTATAGCAAACACAAAACTTTTACCAGTGCAGGGCAACAGCGCATATATATTTCATTATTTTAAAAAAATGTTCATTTTTGGTATAACTGTTCCTTTACTGCTTGATAGCCACCCAGGTGTTTGGTCATATTGATCTAAATCAGGGGTCGGGAACCTATGGCTCGTGAGCCAGATGTGGCTCTTTTGATGGCTGCATCTGGCTCACTGTCCAATCTTTAATAAAAAAGATAACAGGGGGCGTGAGAACATCTTCTATCCGCTGAGCGCAGGCCACGCCCTCCTCCGCATCGCATCCGGCATCCTTAGGACCCACCCTACCTTGCCCCGCAGCATCTGTGGCCGAACAGGCCTGAAGCCGCATCGTCCTCCACAGGCAGCCGCAAATCGAGGCCCCGGTATGGCTCTCACGGAATTGCATTTTAAAATATTTGGTTTTTATGGCTCTCTCAGCCAAAAAGGTTCCTGACCCCTGATCTAAATCAATCATTTATGCCCTGCACCAAACATCGGGTGATAACAGGGACCTATACAGACCTGTTATGAGAGAACCTCATGAACAACCTGATAATGGGACTTTTTTTTTTCTTTAGGTTTGTGTAATGGAAATAATGATGTGCATTCACACTTATTTTCCTTTTATCTGAAAGGAATACATATCAGTTAAAAGAGCTTCTCCAGCAGAATCCTGCATTAAAAACCATTTTCAACAACATTTTTCAACAGATTTCTTTTATATTTAATTTGAAAATTTCACATGGGGCTAGCCATATTCTTCATTTCCCAGGGTGCCCTCAGCCATGTGACCTGTGGTCTGACCTGTTACTGCAGAGCTGCAAGTTGAAGTGATATCATCCCCATCCCAGCAGCCGATCAGCAGAACAATGAGAAGGTAGTAAGATAGCAGCTCCCAGTAGATATCAAAATAGCACTCAATAGTAAGAAATCCAAGTCTGACTTGGGACTCCTCTAGTTACATGGGAGTAGGGCAAACAATAGGTTTCTTGAAAGCAGTTCTAATGTGTGGTGCTGGCTCCGTAGGCACAGTACACTTAGATGGTGCCTACACACTAATATTACAACAAAAAAAATACATTTGTAGGTTCAAAAATAAAATGTTACATCATATTCAATTATTTTCCATGTTAAAGGTGGCCATACACGTAGCAATTTCGATCTTTCGTGAAAGATCATTCCCACCCTCCACTGACGTGAAGGTCTGATTCGTCAGATATGGAGGTAGAAACAATAGAAATTCTATCTCCTGCCGATTCAGCCCTGAACGTAGATTTTGCTCGGGCTCCTTCAATGGCGTCTGATCAAAATCTTTTAACCTGGCAGATCCTTTTCCCATTCCAGAAAAAGCTGCTACTGTAGAAATTTTTGTTAGTGTGGTTTTTCCTAAGAAACAAAGTAAAAATGCCCATATTTGTCCCTTAAAGAATTTAGTAGGTCTCTCAGTAAAAGTCTGCTCATTTTATGCTTGATTGGATGAGTGATGACATTTTTACAAGCAGCTCTTTGAGAGTAGGATTTAGGAGCAGTAAGTCTTCGTACATAACGGATACTTTATAATGACACTACATTGTGCCATAGAGTATCCTGTTTTCAGTGGAATAGGAAGCAGCTGCTGTCAGGGTAGGATGTTTTGATTCTGGTTCTGTCCAAGTTTACTGTGGTGATCAAATATCTTATGCACCATGTGCATTAAGGTATTCCTGAGTCAGCCTTCAGATTCTGCCTTACTCACGCTCTTAAATGCATTATCTTTCTTGCTGAAGCCATTTTAATGTTCCCCCAAAGCCCTCTGGTAGAATAACAAGCATACTAACATGCTCCTGGTATTTATGGGAAGCTGTCAGTTGAATTCTCTGGCAATAATCTATTATGTGAAAACTAAAACCTTGCCGCCTCCTACCCCACTTTACTTACCTGTGTCAGAATCTAACTTCATTTTAGCCTTGGCTGTTGGAAACTTTTTTTCATAAAAATATTTCTTGGCAACCTCAGTCCTGTTTGTTTGCATGTGCTAGAGAAACCAGAATAGGAACAGATTTGCTAACATTTGGCGAGGTTGCCAAGCAAGCAGATCTTCTCCCGATATCCCCGCCTACGTGTGGGTGATATCGGGGGGAATAGGCCAGTTGTTGCTGCCCCTACATGGGTCGATAAGGTACCGATATCGGCAATTACAATCGGCCCGTGTATGGCCACCTTTAGTCTTGGACCCTGTAAATTTCCTTTCATTGCTCTTAGAATGATCTTGACAAGGCTTTCTCTTAAAGGGGAAGGAAAGGCTAAGTCACTTGGGGGTGCTAAAATGTTAAGCACCCCCAAGTGACTTGAATCGCTTACCTTCTACCCCGGGCTGGTGCCCCTATTAGGAGAAAACCGCACCAGCCCGGGGCACCTGGGGCGATGCGCTTCCTCCTTCCTGCTCCGTTCAGCCTTGACTGTGAGTCAGGCGCATGCGCAGTAGAGTGAAAAAGCCGACTTCTCTGTTAAAGTTCGGCTTTTCACTCTACTGCGCATGCGCGCGGCGAAGGAGGAAGCGCTGCAGGTACCCCGGGCTGGTTCTGTTCTCTCCGTACAGGGGCACCAGCCCGGGGTAGAAGGTAAGCGATTCAAGTCACTTGGGGGTGCCTAACATTTTGGCACCCCCAAGTGACTTAGCTTTTCCTTCTCCTTTAAAAAAAAATTGGGGATATTGTCTCTATGTTTCTATGTTTACATTGTATAGCTGAACCTTAGATATGTAACAGCATTGTGCTAATTTAATTATGGTGATGTTAGCACCGAGTTGACATTGCTAGGGTAATGTATGGTATTTCATTTTCATCTGTGTGTGTGTGTAGGGTCAGCATTCTACAGTTGGGCCAGATGACTTTCATTTTTAGGGCCCTTAAATTTTTCCAAATAACAATACAATATTCTTTGAATTTCCTATCATTTTGTTGCCCACATAAGAATGCTGGCACTGTTTAGGTTTTAAAATCAAAATTTTAAAGTAAAAATTTCCTCTTATCATTGAATTACCATTTTTATTGATATCCTTTTTGTCTGCCCCCAAACTACAATGCCCCAAAGCTTATGTGAGTAATTTGAATCTTTATTTATAAACCACCAAACCTTATTAGACTGTATTAATTGGCATTGTAAGAACAAGCCCCTAAACTGGCTACATTGTGGCTAATATAGTATATACTTCATCAGAGACACAATGTATAAGCTCTTACTCGTACATATGCCTGCATGTCTAGGCTTTTTGTGTGTATTGTACTGTAAATATTTCATTTGATCGTCTGCTTTTCATTGCAAATCAGAAACGAAGTATGAGATGGAAAACTTTCTCCAAGGTCTCACATTCATATCACTTGCTCTCAACCCGATTGCTGTAACTTTACAGCCCTTCAGTGTATGGGTGTAAGAAAAATATACACAATGGGCTGTTTTCACCTCTGATATTTGATTTACCTATCAAAAATAAACTAAAAAAATGCAAATCACTGAGACTTGTCTCCCATTGGTGGCTATATTAAGCACTATGGGCAGCATGTTTTTTTTTTTATTTTTTTTTCTTCATGTGACCTAAACCAATTCTGTTCACACTTACTTAGCTCAAACTCCATTTAAGACCCGACATTTGGCCAAAGGCTTTAGGCCAAGAATCAGCTGATCTGCTCATTCCTGTGACTGCACGCACAGGCACAGAGAATTCCGTGCAAAAATGCATACTCCCGTGTTTTTGCCAGGTTTTATAGTGTGAAAGAAGGAAATTATGAAAGAAAAGCTGTCATACCCCTAGGAATATTCAGGACTCTCAAATGTATCTAGGGTATAAACAGCATTCTACCCAGTTAGGTCCCTAACTGGCCTTTATGCTGAACCTATAGCCAAGGTTCAGCCCCACAGTTTGGAACAGGTCTAAAATGATTTAAATGCAATGATTCTAATGGTCTAATACAGGGCTATCCAAGTGTAGGCCCCCTTTGGATTGTAGCCATCCAAAGGATATTTATGGCCCCCGGTCTGTTCAAAGGCTCCATAGAATTACCTGAATAACATAATCATTTTAATTTAATCCGGCTGCACGAAATAAAAATTATTTCTAATATAGTTATGAAAAAGTGTAATTTATATAGGCGTGGACAGATGTCTAACATAATAGCCAGAAAACTACTTCCTGCTTGCAGCTCTCTAATATTTTAGTGACTGTAGGGGGGGCACATGGCACATAACTGTTGAGTAAGTTTGTGAGCACGCAGGTTAAATTCAAAAGCAAAATAAACGTACAGTTATGTTCCATATGACCCCCCCCTCAAGTCGCTGATTGGTTACTGACTGGTAACCGCTTAAAGAGCTGTAGTGGAGGAAGTAGAGTTCTGGCTATTATGTTGGACATCTGTCCACTCCAGCTTTTATAGATTACATTTTTGCTAACCAACCTTATTGAAAACATGTTTTATTTTGTGCAGTCTATCTGTTTTACCTAGTTTCATTTTTACCCTGAACTGTTCCTTTAAAGATGGGCACTGGCTAACCCGTTGAGATATTTAACTGATCCAGGGCTGCTATTCTCATTTACTCATCTTCCAGGAATATTTTGCCTTTCCATCAAATTTCATCAGGAGAAGAAAATTATGTCTGCAATAGGCACATTTTTATAATAGACAATATGGCCGAAATAGTTTAAACTGTCCTACCACATCTAGGCATGTATGGCCAGTTTAAGGCCAAAGTTGTTTCTAAAACATTTTATTAATCTGATTAAGGGCTGTGACACACGGGGAGATTAGCCGCACCGCAACAAATCTCCACCGCAGTGCCATCCCACCGGTTAGAATGGTGGTGTTGCCTGATTTGCCGAAGTTGCCTTGAGCGAAAACTTTCGCAACTTCAGCAAATCGCGGTGCTGCGTATCCCATCCCACAAGTGACTAATCTACCCGTGTGTCACAGCACTTATCCACTCTGCTTGTAAATGAAAGGACCCAGTGGATCATTATTGCTACGTGTATGGCCACTTTAGATGCCATATACTATCCTTCAATTTAATTTTGGTAGCAGCTAGCCCTGAGTGCAGCGAATGCTGTTACAGGTGTTGGATTTGTTATCCAAAGAGTTCCTAATTCTGGAAAGTTTGTCTCCCATAAACCACATTTTAAACAAATAATGTAACATTTAGAACATATTTCCTTTTTGTCTTTAGTAATAAAACGGTACCTTATATTTGATCCTAATTAAGATGTAATTAATCCTTTGGTGGCAAAACAATCCTATTTGGTTTATTTAATGTTGATATTATTTTTGTTCACTTAAAAGTATGGAGATCCAGATTACGGAAAGACTCCTTATGTAGAGCATCCCAAGCATACCTGTACTCCAAATCTAGTTTAGACCTCTGCCCTGAAGAGTGATTAACTTTGCCCCCTGGTATCAGTGCCAACCAGATAATGTTTAACAGGTTTGTGCTCAGCCATTCAGAGCACCATTGTCTTCATTTAGTTAATGACATCATTGTTAAACTGAGAGATAAAATTCCATATCCATACTATCTCCCTGCTTTACTGTAGCTCTTTACTGTAGAACTTTGTCACCAAAGTACACTGGCAAACTGCATTGTAGCGATAGAATAAAATGTTCATGGGTTACAGTTTTCAGACAATGCAAATATGCTTCATCAAAGCAATAATGCTTGGTTTCTAAGGGGAGAAAAGCGTTAAATGCAAATAACACTTTGCATTATTTAAAAAAACCTAATAACTATTAAATTCTGTCGTGTACATGTATTTAAATTGTGTATTACTATTTAGTACTTTGCTGTAGTATGTGGAGCACAAATGCAGACAAAGTGTATATTTTTGAGAATACTGTACTCACTGGACTAATGAAAACCCAAAAGTGGAACGTTACTTCAACACCTGCAACTTAGGATTTCCTTAGGCCAGACTGTGCCCGAGAGACAGCAAGGGGGAAGCAGTGATATTTTCATCACACATCTTGTGCATAGGGATCCAGATACAGCTGGATAGCAAAAATGACTTGGACCTGACTGTTAAGGGTTTAAAGCAAAACAATCTCTAGAGAGAGGAAAAGCCCCCTTCCTGTTCCTGCAAAATGTGCTAAATTATTTTCCATCTTATGTCTGTGATGCTCTCGTTCTGGAGCAGTTCCACCCTTCAAGTGATTTGCTGACTATACTGCAAAATATTCCTAAACATTTCCGAAATCTCTGGGAGGCACTGTCCTCATGCTTTGGAAATTCCTGGCATGTTGCAGCAACCCACTGAAACTGGCAACTATGGCTTCTGTGATAGAAAAGGCATGCTAATCCAATTCAGCAACAGCCAGCAAGAATATACGATGCACTGACTTCCTTGTAAGGGATTTATTCTTGCTTTGCATTATTGTTTTCAAAACATAAGCCCACTTGTTCAGGGTTATAGTTTTCCTTTAGGGCTGTGACAGACGGGGGGGGGGGGGATTAGTCGCTGCGTGATCTCCCCAATATGTCATCCCACCGGCTAGAATGTAAATCACTGGTGGGATGGCATACACGGCACCGAAATCGCCAAAGTTTTCTCTGAAGGCAACTTTGTCGATTTCGTCAAATCGCCACGCCACGTATGCCATCCCACCGGCGATTTACATTCTAGCTGATGGGATGGCATATCGGGGAGATTAGTTGCCTGTGACAAGGGAGATTTGTCGCGTGGCTACTAATCTCCCCATCTGTCATAGCCCTTAAATTTCTTGCTCTCCAAATTAACTTGTTAGCAGTTGGCTATCTCCTCACATACTGGCACTTTGCTATACTCTCACTATCCTGACTCTTGGTTTGCCCCTTAGGCCAATCATACAAATCTTTCTTTCTTTTCCTCAACTATATCTGGATTTGCTTTTATACTGTTAAATACAACCCATGGAACCAGCAGCACATGAAACATCAAAGCAATTTAATAATGACTCTGAATACTTTGGTTGCAACTTGTTGTACTTGCTCCTTCTTTTGTTCTTATGTCTAGGATTAAATATTCTACTGTTGTGTAATAACTCTGTGCCCTAGTGCAGTGCTGTCCAATTATTCAACATATTATATAGTCTTTTGACACTTTAAGTCTTTTGGTGTTAAAAATCAAGGGTGGATTTTTGTTTTTTACTGTTATCTTCAGTGGGCGGGTATCCTGCGTGCATGTTTTAATCTCATCAGATGATGCATGTTGTGTCATTAAAGTCATTGTTACACAAGCGCTGCTGTTTCTGCCACATGGTAGTTTCCATGATATTTTGCTCATTGCTGACAACTGAGACTACAGTCAATGAAGTGTTAGACTCAAAATAAATCCAGCGAGAGGAAATCTGCTGGAAACTGAGTAATGATTTCTGGCAGTGATGCGTTCAGTGAATGCTATATTTTTTTGAGTCCTAGCTAGAAGGAGTTTTTTTTTCCCTCTGTTAATGCTGTGTGACAGTTTTTGGAGTAGGGGAGCCAGGCATAGAGCAGTCTTTGCAAAATATAGTATGTAAGTGCCCTGGAATATATGCAGTACTCCCAAGGAACCCTGTCACATTGGATTGCCAAGAGCAGTTCAACATTATTTAGACATACACATATAAGTGAAGAAGATTTTACACATGCACGTGGATAATATTAAGCTTGTTTAAAATTCCTAAAATGTTTAAAGGACGTGCAAGTGTTCAGTGGAAACATTTTTTATTATAGTGCTATGCTGTTACGCTAGCACACAGTAATTACACCAAATGTAAAATGAAAGCAGTAAAATACAAGAACGTATCCAGTATAAATTTACAGTTTGCCCACGCCAAGGTAAATGTACTTAGGTTACAGCCATTCGGGAACTGTGTAGTGGTGATATTTCTAGATTGGAATCCCAACCAAGAAGGTACTTTGTTTCATAGTTTAATGTAGCAATTCTGACATATTCTTGACTGTATTAGCCATTGCCCTAATGGCTCCTGCTGCTAGGCAGCCCCCGCCCCCAAGCTATTTAATGAGTCAGATTTGTAACACAAGACTAAAATGACCAGGAAGGCTTTTGAAGAAGCTATCCAGACAGGCAAAATCTGAAAGAAGATCAGAATATAATATATAATTGTTGTAATAATTCCATTAGACTATAAAAGGATGTGCACTTTTTAATGTATGGTCTGTCTTATAAGGCAAATTACAGAAAGACCCCATATCTGCAAAAACCACAGGTCCCAACCATCCAGGATAATAGATGCCAAACTGGTGTATATTTCTTAAATATCAACATGGAAACATGTTGTTGATTCCAGCCTATTAATGCAGAAACCCTGTCTCAGTCCATCATTTTGCTGTTTGCATTCCCGAGTAGCTAAAATGATAATCGATCCTTTTTTAATATTTTTCTGGGCTTGGCGTTAGCTACACAATGAATGTTTTTAGGAAGTTAAAGCAGTGGTGACACATCGTGACTAAGCAGCTTATTCATGGCATTTGCAGTCCATTTGCAAGAAGAAAGGGATGTGCATAAAAATAGTAAGCAATACTTGTAGAGGTAAAATAAAGACATGTCCCTAAGACTACTGCTTGGTAGGGCTGCTTCCCTGTGTATAAATGCAGGCTGAGAATTGTCCCTGTAGCAGTAGGCTTGATGTTAATAGCACACAGGGGTGTTTTAAAGACCCCAGCAACTGGGAGAAAACCATCAACATCACAACCTTTCCATCAATCTGTCACTGATCTGTGGAAAAGGCACTGCCTAAAGGACACAAGGAGTGACAGGCAGTTCAGCCCTATGCTCACATGAATATCCATTAATCCCAAAGCATCATGGAAGTCTTGACTATTTCCTGCAGTGACTTGCATAATCTCAGCAAGATTAAGGATCCAAAATGCATTTTTGAGGTTTTGCTATTATGTTTTGTTTAGTTCTGTGTTCTGGGTGTGAATACAGAGAGTGGAGCAAGTACTTCAGAAGAGTAATAACCATTATTGGAAATACAAAGTTTTTTTTTATCAAAATAATAGTTTGAATCTCAGTAATTAGCCAAATTATGATGGAGACATGAATAGATGAATGCTTTTTTTAAATGTATGTTTGAATGTGAATGAGGGGCAGGTTCAGGCAGTGATCGTAAACTTTTTTTTATGATGTGTTCAAAGTGCACTAATTAGCCATATAATCTCTATGTGTTGACAACTTTGCAGCAGTACAGGATTAAGGGTAGCAAGGGAATTAGCCTTGATCCTCAGAAAGGGCCCTCATGGCCAGATAAGAACTTTGGTAACTGATTTAATGTATTTCTTTTTTTGTGATAAATGTTTTTAGTTTTTTCATAAGCCTAGTGCCACACACGGCCAATTCTCAGCATGCAGAAAACCCAGGCTGAGAATTATCCTCTACATTGGCCCCATCCACCCACCTTTCCTGCACCTGGGCACAGACAATGCTTCCGGGTGCAAGTAAAGTAGGAGGCTGCTGCCAATATTCTCTCCGCAGGCTCAGGATTAGCACTGTGTGGCACTAGCCTAAGAATGTCTAAGCTGCATCCGTTTAGCTGTTACTGAAGCAAGGCTGACTTTAGATGCTGGAGTTGTAGTTTAACAGCAGCTGCATGTCTCACCACATATTATGTTATCCCACTTACAAACACAATGCTAATTTATTAAACAAACCTGATTTCCTAGAGGCTGCATTTGGTGGTAGATAGGTAAATGTATATGCATATACTTTCTGTTTTCTTAATTGCTGCTGTAAGAAGAATAAATTTACATGTCATTCCTAAAAAAGTAAGTGTGCCATGCTAAATTCTCACTGATGCCCCTCATACCACTGATGAATCTAGCCTCAAGGCTTATGTTACACAGAGCAGTTCAGATTGCAATATTTAATCCATCATTTGCAATTTTCTCGTGCCTGCCAGCCGTGGCCTACTTTTGCACCAGTGAATCCCATTTGCCTGCAGATTACATTTTCTTGTAGCCAGTGATGCTAAAACACATAAATTATGTCAGGATTGTGGCTTGAAGAATAAGAAACAGAATAAGCTAAAAGGAAATATATACTTTGAGTTGTATTTGCATTTTATAACTGGTGATTATATTTACATAGTGTATTCTAGTTGAGAGCCTTATTTATCCATATAATTTTGTGTATTGGTATGTCTTGGAGACTGTATCTGTCACAGCTAATGTAACTTTATGAAGTCCTAAATAAGACCCACATCCAACTTATAAAGCTCTTAAGTAACATTTACTACTTGGACATGCTATAATGATAATATTGGAACTAGTTATACTAGTAATTGTTATGTTGGTAAATTGATATAAATGTATTCGAAGAAGTAAAATGTTACAGAAATCATTAGCATGTTGCTAACTGCAACACATTAATTGTACATTTTGTAACAATGTGTAAATTGTATTTCCAGTTAAACAGTGTAGGTGAAATGTGCTATAAACTTGTGCAGTAACTGCACAATATCTGATAAGATGTTGGTTTTATTGCCCTGTTAAGATGCTAGGTTCATAGAATAGTGGGTGTGTGGCTGGGGCAAAAGTGTCTATACTCTTGGTCACTGGGGTGTGTATATATCAGTATCTGCCTCACTCTAAAGCAAAGCAGCACTCTTTGGATTCATGTCAGAGTGTCTCTTTTAAGGCTTGAATATGCTGAGCCCTATACTATAAAGAAAAGTACAATATTGCCAATATATGCCATAATAGCACAGGCTTAACACAAGGGGTGAACCATATTTTTCTTTTGCACTTCTAATTAATTAAGTGGACTTTATGTAAAATTAATACAATAATATGTCGGATCTTCTGTTCAGCTTCTTTTTTGCAGTAAGAATCCACAGTAATTTACCTCCCACTCACTGATGAAATGAGAACACTGTATACTTGGTGCTTTAAAAATTTGTATTATTAATTTTTAAAAATCTTCCATAATTTTATTTGTGTAGGCCTGGGGGTAGCCCAGCATGGCTGCTGCTTCGTATGACCAGTTGTTAAAGCAAGTGGCGGCACTGAAGATGGAGAATACAAACCTTCGACAAGAATTAGAAGACAATTCCAATCATCTTACAAAACTAGAGAGTGAGGCATCAAACATGAAGGTAGGTTTTTTCTTAATGCCTACAAGAAGCTAATTCACCCTGGCATAATGTAACAGTGGACTGCAGAAAATAAGAATTTCTTCTGTACAGAAGGCGCAAATGTTCTGAGTTGTGAATCAATACAAACATTTTTGAGCAGGTATCATAACCTCTGTCTGCACACAAGCACCCAGTTTAGAAGATAGTCATGGCCCAAATTGTTGGCACCCCAGAAATTTTTCCAGAAAATAAAGTATATCTCACAGAAAAGTATTGCAGTAACACATGTTTTGCTATACACATGTTTATTCCCTTTGTGTGTATTGGAACAGAACAAAAAAGGGAGGAAAAAAAGCAAATTGGAGGGCCTATGGGCCTATGGGGCAAGGGAAACACTTGTGCGTAAGAGCCCTAGGCCTGGCAAAGTACTTCAACCACTTCTTTACCTTTTTTCATACTGAAGCGATTGATTCTGGGACTCGGTATCCGTCTGATTTCCAGAAAATATATCTGTCATTTAGAAATTATATCCACACAAATACTGAAAAGTACAGAAAGATTCTAATTATTTAATGTAAATTTGGCCTTAAAGGAAGCCTGTAATCAAACCTGTTCTAAACACAGCATATGCTAACTAAATGTTGTATTATTTCTAGCTGACTGGTTTTAGCACAGTTTAAGCATGATGACAGCATCAGAGTATGCCATACAGGCTAGTCCCCAATAGGAGCTGCTCATGCCTTCCCGTAATACATAGGCAGAATCTAAATGTGATTAGTACTGTAATAAAGCCAGCTCACTCATTGTTTACAGCAGATTTTATTGTTGTATACTTTCTCACAGCCTTCTGGTTGTATTAACCTATTTACCTATTTTTAACCTATTTTTGTAGCGTTCTCTCTCAACTGAGTAATGAGAACTCTCCTTAAAATGTCTGCATCTGTTGATCAGGGTTTTCCCTGTCATGAATTGGCTATTACTTTTTTATCTGTAATGGCTTGCACGTGCTCTGATACTGAACCTACAAATTTGAACAGACGCGGGTTAGCTGTAGCCTGGCTTGCATGTCTAAGTTTATAAAGGTTTATTGAGAATCTGTTTAGTTCCCCAATATTTTATAATAAAGCAGTGGCGCCCAAGACATCAATCGCAGTGTACAAGTTGATCACGGGATCAAGATTCCTGCTAGACCACAATCTCCATATAGTTACATGGGGTTGAAAAAAGGCCAGAGTCCATCAAGTTCAACCCTTCCAAGTAAACCCAGCACCCACAAACCTATACTGACCTATCTATAAACTCGCATACATAAACCATATATACCAACATCAATACTTACTGTAGATTTTAGTATCACAATAGGCTTGGATACTATGCTTGTTCAAGAACTCATCCAGGCCCCCTCCTAGAGGCATTAACAGAATCTGCCATTACAATAACATTACTAGGAAGGGCATTCCCCAACCTCACTGTGAAAAACCACCTACGCTGCTTCAAATGGAAGCTCTGTTTCTCTAATCTAAAGGGGTGGCCTCTGGTGTGTTGATTGTTTTTATGGGAAAAAAGAACGCCCCCTATCTGTCTATAATCCCCTCTAATGTACTTGTACAGAGTAATCATGTCCCCTCGCAAGCGCCTCTTTTCCAAAGAAAACAACCGCATGCCTGACAGTCTAACCTCATAGTTTAAATCTTCCATCCCCTTTACCAATTTAGTTGCAGTCTCTGCACTCTCTCCAGCTCATTAATATCCTTCTTAAGGACTGGAGCCCAAAACTGCACTGCATACTTAAGGTTACACACATCCCACATAGATTCCTATATTATTAATGGGTCTTTTCCCTAACATTTGGCACCCCCCCCCCCCCCCCCCCCCCAGTAGTTTAGCCTTTCCTTCTGCTTTAATAATACATCTTAAGGCACTACCCCCTTTACTCATTACTCATTACAGATCTATGAAAAAATCCCTCCTACTTGTGCCTAGCATTTACCCTGCAGTGACACATGGGGAGATTAGTCGGTGTGCGACACGGTGCCACGATTTGCCAAAGTCACCCGAAGTTTCCTCTCAAGGCAACTTCGGCAAATCCCGGCACTGTGTATGCCATCCCACCGGCAATTTACATTCTAGCTGGTGGGATGGCATTGCGGGGAGATTTGTCGCATGGCAAATAATCTCCCCATGTGTCACTGCCCTTAGACTGTAAATTCTACCCTCTTGTCTCTTAACATCCAGCACTTCATGTAATCGATTTTTGTGCAGGGATTTTGTGATTTTTGTGATTTTAAGTTTTCCCTTGTATTACACCAATTTATTTAGTCCAACCAAAGTATAATGCGTAATACATTTCCTGGATTTTACATCTTTTTTTCTGGTCCCCAAAATCTAAAAAGGGGTTCTACAGTATTTCAGTTATATTGTTGTACTGCATTCAAGTACAATACAAATGTATAATAATATACATGATGCTGTATTGAGCAAATGAATATATCATCACATTAAATACTGACTTAGTCATTATAACTTTGATGCAGTGTTCTTAAAAGCTCGGCCTCCTTTTGGAAACTGTGTTCTGTTTATTGCAGAGCAGAACGCTTCTTGGAGTCTAGCTATCAATCATAGTTGGCAGACTACAGAGAAAGTTCTTTGCTTAGCAATCCATATCCTCAGCACAGATAAACATAGGGCAGAAGATGTGCATACTTTGGTTTCGCCACCAACTGTGAAGTGTCAGCACATGAAGCTTCCAGCCTGACATGATGCTTTCAGCTGTAGGCATCACAATGGACAGTCTTAATATTTATGAAGTACTAAAAAATGCACAAGCTTTTTCTAAAGCATCTGTAAATGTTAAATCATCTTTCTTTTATCTACATATAGTAAAATATAGATTGAGTGCAATGGTATATATCATTTACATGTTAACAAATTTGCCTCCATCACAAAAAAAGGTAAAATGAATGCTATTAATACCTTGTAAGTAGGCCTGGACTGGCGATCTGTAAAATGTCATTATTTATTGGGAATGTGGGGGTGGGTTGGGTTGTTTGGGCCTCTGTGTACTTGAAATGCCAGGGCCTATTTTGATTCTCAGTCTGGACTATCTGGTAGACAATAACTATGCACCAACTACCTGCCAGGATCCAGTTTATTATGAAGTATCTTACACTGTACAGGGAGATTTTACTTGCATACAGACATGGCTTTGAGGTGTCACTTCTGATGTTGAGGGACTGAATCACTCTGTATTAAGAATGATGATGGGAGTGTCTGTGGGCAAATGGACACAATACAGAGAGGGAGAAAACACACTGAATGAAATAAATAGGTAAAGGTGTTTTAAGTGGTGAGTGAGACATGTCAGATAAGGTAAACACAACAGTATGCAAGAAAGTGAGCTACAGTGAGTTATAAAAAAGGCTTGTGATTGGGCAAGAGATGCAGGTAGAGGACAGAATGTGAGGACAGATTTTGGTGTTTATTCCAATACACTGTACAAGTTAGAAGTATTGGTTACTTTAGGGCTTGTGCAGTTTTTTTTTAATGCATTTACAAATACATGCTGAGCACATTAAAAGCACATTATACACATTTATATGCATTTTTTTCATGCGCAGCTAAGTGCATTTTTGTCCATTACAAATGAAACCCTCTATTCCACTGAATTATGTTCACATTTCAAGCTTAAGAAAATGCAGAATGTTGTGTCTAATAATGCAGCTGATCACTTATGAGTACAACCAGGCAGAATATAACAGAATCAGTTAGTGAATGCATTTAGGTGCACTCAAACCTGCATTTCAAAAGCACAATGAGCACATAAACAAAAAAGCTTGTGAGTACGATCCCTTATTGACATTGTGATCTGGCAAGGCTGAATTTACAGTTAGAAAATTAGTATGTATTGGCTTTGATAGGGTACACTATAAAGCTGGCCATACATGCACCAATATAATTGTACGAAACGTATAACTTCATGAGGGCTCCAGAATTATCATCCCGATCATTTTCGACCATGACGATTGGTCGTTTAGTCAATTAAGCTGGCCATACACGTGGCGATCTGACAATGTTTCGTGCGACCATCGGTCGCACGAAACATCGTCTGATCCGCCACACACATTCAGGGCTGAAACAGCAGATAAGGAGGTAGAAACAATAGGATTTCTACCTCCTTCTGCCGATTCAGCCCTGACGGCAGATTTTGGTCGGGCACCTTCTATGGCGCCCGATCAAAATTTTCTAACCTGGCCAATCGGCGAGTCGTCCGATATCAGCAGCTTCCTGCAATATCGGTCGACTCGCTGACATGCCATACACGCACCGAATATCGTACGAAACGAGCTTTCGTACGATAGTATCGTTGCGTGTATGGCCAGCTTTAGACAGGTTAGAACATTTTGGTCCGATAACAAAGCCATTGCATTTGTTGTGTATCTGATGATATCCTTGGGGGACCTACAATGCATTTCTGGGATTCTTGTCTGCCAATTATTTTATGTTTAGAATCACATTAACATTTTGCTTTAATGAGATTATTTATTTAAGCGGATGTAAGTAGGAAATTTTATCTTCTGTCATTAAAAATAGTTACTATATATAAATGAATTCAAAATGTGTTGTTCTTTGTTAAAAAATCACAGCAGAAGGAAAGCTTATGTGTCCTTGAAGGAATTGTACTTGTAAACCTTCTATGATACTGTATCTGCTGTTATATAGTATAATCAATGTACTAGTGTTCCATACGCAAGGTCATTGGAAAGAAAATCCAACACTGGTTCCCTAGGGTCTTCATCCTCTTGACTGTGCATTATAGTGGACATAAAATGGGATTAAATCTGTTGCCCTGTATTTCGAAGCATAATGCAAAAACCAGGAATAATACTAATAATAAAGCATTGCTTTATGGTGGCCTTGCCTTGCTGATGTCAACTACCTCAATTAATACAGCACTGTAACTTCTTTGGATTTGAGGTATAAGGTATAGAGTAATGTTGAATTAAAAATGGATTTTCTTCCGTTCTTTTTATATCCTTTGTTTAATAAGCAAAATGATGGCTACCTGAATACTGATTGTATGTTTAATGCAGGAGGTTCTCAAGCAGCTACAAGGAAGTATCGAGGATGAGGCAATGGCTTCTTCTGGCCAGATTGATCTGCTGGAGCGTCTTAAAGGTAACAGCATTTTACATTTTTCATTTTTATTTGGTTTTTTCCAAGCACCATTAAAACATACACTTGCACATTCATTTACATTTACCAACAGGACAGGAAATTACATGGATAGGTAATGGCATATATATCTGACAGAACTGAAAACAGCAACAACTGTCGCAAATTAAGGGGGGCATTTATTAACATTCTGATTTTTGTGGTTTTTGTAGTTTTTGAAACCATGACCAAGTTCATTTCTACAAAAGTCAGTCATTTTTTTTAAAAGATCCAAATTGAAAAAGCACGAACACAAAAAAATTAAAAAGCCCAACAAAAGCCAGTGTCGAAAACCTCTAAAACCAAGAAGCAAAGAAATATCTTCCATTTGTAAAAGGGACATCTGCCATTGACTTCTACATGATCTCGACAGGTTTTAGATGGCATATTTTTTGCATTCCAGTTGTCCCGGTTTTATTGCAAAATAAATAATGACAAAAAATTTTTCCCCACTGCGACAAAATTGTATTTTGGCATCAAGAAACTGGAAGCAAAAAAAATCAAGCTCCCCTAAATCCTTCAATCATTATTAAGGCTTATTATAAATACTGGGCAAATTTGCACCATAGCAACCAATGAGTGATTGGCTTTTTCAGCCAGCTGCCAATAGCACAGTGAAAACATGCATCTGATTTGTTGCCATGGGTGCTGCCCAGGAGCAAATTTGCCTGGTGTTTATAAATGACCACCGTGTTTATGGCACATACAGGGATTCATTGCAAATCTGCAAAACTAAAACTTGTTATGTACCCTTTAGACCCTTTTTCTATTACTCATTTTTTTTTTCTCTTTGTCTGCCCTTTTAACTTTACAGAACTAAATTTAGACAGCAGTAACTTCCCTGCAGGCAAGACTAGGCCAAAGATGTCTATGCGTTCTTACGGAAGCAGGGAAGGCTCTCTCTCTGGTCATTCGGGTGAATGCAGTCCGGTCCCTGTGGGTTCCTTTCAAAGAAGAGGCCTTTTAAATGGAAGCAGAGAAAGTACTGGGTATCTGGAAGAACTTGAGAAGGAAAGGTAAGCTGAATTCTGATGAAAGTCGAAATATGAATGTGTTATTTAATATGGGCCTTTAGGGATGTTTCAAAATTGCCTTTTACATAAATCAGTCTCTGTATTCTTTCTGAATAACTAAGGCCTACATCTTGTTAACTAAACCTAGGCTCCATATAGAAAAATACATGGATACTCAACCTGGCTATGCAGATATAGGGACAGAATTGTTATATATAATATATTATTTCATATTCACACATACTTTATTGTTACCTTTCTGATTAAAGGATGATACTTATCTCATTAATTTATATCAGAGTTCCTTATTATTGCTTCTAGTCTGACAGAAATCACGGGGCCCCTCACAGCAAAATTTTCTGGGCCGTCCTCCTCCCACGCCCTGCCCCCCAATGGCCCCTGCCATCATTATAAAGGACACATAGACATGGGTAGCCAGGGCCCCCTATAACATGGGTAGCCATGGCCCCCCTAAAATATTGGTAGCCAGCATGCTCCAGCGTCCTTCCCAGCATCCTCCGACTCCCTCCAGCTCCCCCCCACCAGTGACTTCCTGCGGCTCCCCCCCCCCTCTTAATATGTGCCCCGGCTCCCCCCTGCATCTGCACAGCTCCACCCAGCATTCTCCAGCTCCACCCTCAGCGACTTCCTCCAACTCCCCTGCAGCTTTCTCCGGCTTCCTCTGGCTCCCCTACAGATTCACCCGGCTGTGTCCTCTTGCTATGTGCCCAGCTCCCCGCTGTATCTACACAGCAGATTTAGGGGCATATTTATTATGCTTTGTAAAAAACGGCGAGAAAATTCGCCACACATCGCCACGCTTCGCCGTGTAAAATTGGCGAAATTGTTTTACGCGTTTTTTTCTTCCACTGGAACTTATGGAAAATAACTGTGTAATATCCAGCGTTCAGATGGTGATCTTTTCCTTTATTTTTACACAGCTTTTTACTCCGGTTTTTCAGCGAATTAGTTTTACACAGCATAATAAATATGCCCCTTTGTGTATACAATGAAAGTACTGTCACATGCTGTCCTCAGCATGTTTTCCTGTAAAATGAAAAAAAATGGCGTGTATATTATACAGTCAAATGTTTTTTTTTTGGTGTTAGTGCAGGGATCTAGTGAAATAGTACCACCCTTTATAGTTCAATAACATAGTAGCCACTGTCATCACTTTTATATCGCAGTTTTAGTTTATTAATTTATGTATGATTTTTTTTTAATTAGTTTCATAATGTATTTAGAGTAACCACTATTAGTGCTTTATTTGACAGCATACCCATTTGGATCATTTACAGTTATAGTAGTGAAATTATATACTGACTTATTTATTACTATATGGATATATCAGTATTTTTACTTATTAACAGTTGCATGTCTTTATTGATCTATATAGTGGTAGGCTAACTATTAATATATATTATATACATATAAATGTTTCCCATCCATTAGTATAGATTTTTGATACATTTTGATTGCCTTTGCATTTCTGCATCAAGCAGCATTATACATTTATATCCATCTTCATCTTAGGTTATTACTTATTGCTGAGCATGAAAAGGAAGAAAAAGAAAAGCGCTGGTACTATGCCCAACTTCAGAACCTTACCAAGAGGATCGATAGTCTCCCACTTACAGAAAATGTGAGTCAGCTCTTCTGAGTTCTAGTGTCTGTTGTAGAATTTTTATCCTGTTTGTCATCCTTCGTGTTGCCAGTACAGGTATAGGATCCATTATCCAGAGACCAGTTATCTAGAAATTTTAAAATTAAAATCTCCCATTTTTAAAAGTGATGTCCCTTTTCTCTTTAAAAATAAAACAGTACTTTGTAATTGCTCCAAACTAAGCTGCATAAATCCATATTTGTGACAAACAGTCCTGTAGATTTTATTTAATGTTTAAATAATTTTTAGCAGACTTAAGATATGGACATCTAAATTACGGAAAGATCCTTTAATCCGGTTAAACCCTAGCATTGTGGATAATAGATCCCATACCTGTACTACTTCATTGTGCTGGCTATTGATAATATCCCTAAAATGCTTTGCGCTTATGAAATTCATGAGCATTTACATTTTATTCATTTGCATCTGCATTGCTTTCATGTACATGTTGTTTTAACATGTCTATTCACTCATTCTGCCTGTCCTTTCGTAAAGCCATTCTGTGAGATGAACCTTTAGCTCTAATGCTATTTGGTGGCTTTTCAGTTTTCTCTGCAGACTGATATGACCAGAAGGCAGCTAGAGTATGAGGCACGGCAGATCAGAGCTGCAATGGAGGAGCAGTTGGGAACATGTCAGGACATGGAGAAGCGAGTACAGGTAAAGCATTCTGTCATGCATGCCTTCTTGGGGTTGTTGACTTTTTTTTTTTTGCCATTGGGGTAGTGCACAAACATTTTGTGGCCCAGCACTTTCCAGCTGTGGAAGGCATTGTAATAATGCTAGCAATCATTCAGTTGTTCCTGTGGGAATCACTCTGATCTCACTGGTGCATTTGTGGTTGCAGGCGATTTTCATTGTAATGAATGGAGGGTGATTCCAGCCATTTTTTTCATTCAATTGTCCACCAAGTTTGAAAACACTCAGCCAACGAAATGCTTAGATCACCTTCTGTGAAATTTCCCTGAGGCTTATGGCACGTCATTTTTTTTTTTGTTTTGTTTGCATGTTTCTTAGAAACAAAATTTCACAAATCATCTCAAATTTCTTCTTATAAATAATGGAAACCACTGGGCTTAAAGGTGTAATTCACTTTAAAATAATATTTTAGCTTGACAAGGCAGGGCAAAGAGAGTAGTAAAATAACAGTGTGGATTAGTGGGTGATTTGTCTAGGGTCCAAGCAATGCTCAGTCTTTTTCTACAGTGATCTTTCTGGCATATCTGGTGTTACTGCAGATCTGATTATTTGTTTTCTGCAGTGATCAGTAGTTTCTGGGCCCAAGATTTCCTGCCTTAGGCCTTAATTTGTTTTATTACTCTAATAGACATTGTAGTGTAAAAAATGGCAATGTAAATGTTTGTTTTTTTTCTTGCAAAGTACAATATGTATTCACTTAAACAAAGCAAAACTTTATAGTATGTACGTGTGGTATTTTTGTGAAAGATAATGTGCAAATAGTTAAAACCTTTTTTCTTAAATTGTGTAACTAAATCCGCTGATTTAATTTTGCATAGTTTTTTTTTTTTTTTTCCAACTCCAATAGTATTTTCAAGGGGTTTATATTCACTAGACACCTGTTGGGAAATCTGATATCTTTATATTATAGATGGTTGTACATAGATGGTCTTACATAGATGGTCGGCTACATTATTCCACACATACAGGCTGCTGGTGATGGCCTGAAGAGCTTTTGTTATTAATTAATTTTATTTATTTGTGTGTGTGTGCACCAGATTTGACATTTTCCCCTACAGGTAGCATGCTATAAGGGAATACCTATAGGCTTGGCAGTGGGGATGTAGTTATCTAAAGATGGCTGCCACATAACTGTGTTTTCAACTGCATGTTGATGACAATCCACACATTCCTTATTCCCATAATATTCCTTGGTTACTAAGTTGGTGCATTTTTCACTGGATTTTGTTCTTTTTACAGACAAGAGTGGGCAAAATCCAGCAAATAGAGGAAGATATATTACGCATTCGGCAGCTATTGCAGTCCCAAGCAGCAGAGGCAGCAGAGGTACGTTTGTAAATACCTTTTCACTTTCTTTTAATATTAAAGGGGTTGTTCACCGTTAAATTAACTTTTAGCATGATGTAGATAATGCAAGTCTGAGACAGTTTGCAATTGGTCTCCATTTTTTTTCATTATTGGTTTTTAAATTATTTTAATTTGGAATTTCAGCATCTATCTAGTTACTGAAGTCCAGTTTAACCTAGTAACCAGGCAGTGATTTAAAGAAGAGAGACAGGAATATGAATAGGAGAGGGCCTAAATAGAAAGATAAGTAATAATACATAAGAAAAACAATAACATTGTGGCACCAGAGAGTAATAATTTTGTGGCTGCTGGGGTCAGTGACCCCCATTTTAAAGCTGGAAAGAGTCAGAAGCGGATAGCAAATAATTGAAAAAAAAATATAAAAAATAAAGACCAATTGAAAACTTGCAAAGAATAGGACATTCTGTGACATACTAAAAGTTAACCTGAAGGTGTCTCCAAGCTGATTTTGTCTCTCCTGGCTACCAAATGGGCAGTCTTTGTCTTGAGTGTCCTGTCTTCTGTTTAGATCTTTAGGCTATTTCATATATGTTGATGTCTGTGCCACCACATTCATATTCCATTCTAGACAATCATTACACAAACTGCTTTATATAGTATTTCTGGTATTCACTCCATTATATCTTTCTTAAATGATTTGTGTTGATAATACTGCTGGAAATCAAGGTATGTCTTGGCTACTAATGAGGATGCAGAAAATCTGAGATTGTGCTGAAATTCTGCTATTTTTTACCATCATGTAAATTGACACAAGACTACATATTGCTTAAATCTAAAGTACACATACATATATTTGTGCATTTCAAGAGAGTGCAGGCCTTAAGGTTCATTGCAGAACTTGGTTCTGATATTTTAGGGTGTAGTTTATGACCTAAATCAGTGCTGTCCAACTAGTGACCCCCCTCTGTGTGGCCCCCCACCTGTCTGGCTGCTTTAATGGCTTACCTTTGTGTAAACTTTAAATGGTATCGGTATTGAGATTAACTGGCCCCCTGCATGGTCCACACCTCAGATTTAGGCTGCAATTCCCCTGTATTTTTTAAACATGTAATCCTCTGTAATATTTACACCTTTTAATCTCTGCATTGTTCACCCCCTGCATTGTTAACACCTCCGACTCAGACTGTAATCACACACCTTCTTCACACCTCAGACTGTAGGAGCAGTGCCAGCATTGTGTCACTGTATGTAGTGCCTGCCCTATGCTGCCTGCATGTATTGCACACATAGGCAGCATAGGGCAGACAGCATGGCACACACAGGCAGCATAGGGCTTGAGGGTATGGTACACGCAGGCAGAGTATGTCACACACAGGCAGCATAGGGCAGGCAGAATTTAAGGGTGTGTCTTAATATGACATAATAAAATTCTTTCACATATGAATGATGGTTGATATCCCTGCAGTGAGCACCAAGCATTTGGGTTTTTGCTTTTGCTGGGCTACCACCATTAATGTGGGCATGGTCTTAAAAGCTCTTGTGATAACATGAGGGTGTGGTTTGAATTGGGTGCAGTTTAAAAAAGGGGAGTGGTTAAAACTGGCTCTATTAGCGGCCCTCCACTATGTATGCTAGAGAAATTCTGGCCCTCAGCACCCAGAAGTTGGACAGCATTGGCCTAAATGATGGCAGATCAGTTAGTGTTATTGGGCATTTTTATTCTGGGGCAAGTCTGCTTTGATTACACCTCCTTTAGTGCGGCTGCAGGCCAGTTAGCTGTGTCAGCATACATGAGGGCACTCCTAAGAGTGCAGGTGTTAAAGTCTTTTTGTAAGATTTATAAGTATGGGTGAGAGCAGCTCTGCTATTCTACAAGCTTTTTCACTTCAGGTAAGCTAGGTCTGTTAGTACAAATAATACAAGCCCTATACTGAGGGCCAATGAGAGCTGTATTTGGTGAAATGTTTTTAAAGATTACTTATCAAATCTACCTGGTTTAGGCCTACCGCCTCTAAATAATCCACACCATATGCTGTAAATATAGCAGGACAGGGATGTGGTTAACTATTAGAGCATTTGTTCAAAATTAAATAACCTGCGGACCTGAAAAAAAAAGTAACTGTCCATGTGGATCTGATTTTGGGGTGACAAAGATGGTTAAAAATAGATACCCACTTGTGTATACACAAGAGCCTAATATACACATCAAGATAGACCCGGACTGGCAATCTGTGGATTCTGGCAAATGCCAGAGGGGCTGCTGTAAGATGCCATAGACAGTCACTGTTTAATAGGCTGGTGAAGGGCTTCTTGGGCCTCTGTCTACTTGGAATGCCAGGGCATATTTTGAACGCTGGCCAGGCCTGACTGATAAAAGACATTGGCATATAATATCTGTTTGAATAGAGGTGAAAAGCTGTACATCTTGTTCACCAAGCAAATTGAAACATGGGTTGAGCACTTACTGGAAAAGAATGCCGTTGACTTTATTTTTAGTCAAGCTGCCTCGAACCAGAGGAAACAAAGCGATTGAAAGAAAATATAGATTGTAAGCTCTACGGGGCAGGGACCTCCATCCTCTTGTGTCTTTGACTCTTAACTTATTGCAACTGTATTTATCTTGTATCTATCTGTATTTATTGTTATACTTTGTATTTATCTATTATAAACTGTACAGCGCTGCATACATAAGTAGCGCTTTATAAATAAAGATACATATACATACAAAATACCTTAATATTAGGCTAATGTCTCATAAAGATCCCTGCTACCGTGGATGACTAATCTCTCCAAAATGCCTTTCGACCAGCTACAATACAAATCACTGGTGGAAAGGTGCTTCGGTTTTCCAAAGTCGCATAAAGTTTCCTCCTGCAGGCAGCTTCATGTGACTTCGGAAAGCTCAAGTGGTGCACAGGCCTTTCCACCAGTGATTTGTATTGTTACCGGTGGAGAGGCATTTTGGAGAGATTAGTCGCCCACAGATCTATTGCGGGTGACTAAATCTCTACATCAGTCTTAGTAGGATTTCAAGGAAACAACAAATAGTAATAATTAAACCTTATCAGACAACTTGCATGTAAATTGGTGTACAATGCATCTTTGCCACTGCAATATTCTCAAGAAAACCAAGCCAAAAGTTACTTCTTATTCATTTGAATGGTAAATGCACTGCCTACAGGTTCAGGTGGATTAAAGTATTTTAACTTCCAAGGTTGCCATGTGTGTTATAGACAATCGTTTAACAATATTTTACTGTCAATAAGATGTCGTTGCTGAAGTCCCAGACAGGCACATAACCACTGGCTGGTGTATTGTCAGACAGTCTCTTGTGCCTGTCTGACTAGTAAGGCCCATAGACCAGACTTAGAAATGGAGCTCTCCGTTTGTGTCGGTGGGAAGTGAGTTGCAGTAATATGTCAGTGTAACTATTATAAAAGGTACATTAGATTCCATAGTACTTAAGTTAAATGTTTGTTTTTATTAGAGAGAAAAGAGGCAACTGTAGCCTGTTTTTTTAATGTAACATTTCAGTGATTTTTCCTCTCTTACTGTGTGATTACATTAGATTCCCCTTGATTTTATATTTGATCCCAGGTTAACATTAAGTCTGTAGTAACAGTACCTGAAAGTGCAAGTAAGTAAGTACATCTTTTGTGCAAGCTAAAGGCTGTGTATTAGTGCCAGTCTTGCTTGGCACAGTAACATTTAAGTACTGCAGTTACATCCGCCTAATGCCTTTGACAGTTTGGATGATAGTAATTCTGTTTCTAAATGTAGCTACATAATGAGTGCTTTATTAAATCACATGGCAAATGGGGCAGCCCAAGGGAACACATGGCTGGGTTATAAGATCATGAATATCTGTGTAGATAGCTTTGTGGAACCGAATAATAGAATAGCTGAGTGGCTCTTTGAAAGGAGAAAATATGCCCAATTTAGCCGTTATATTGTTTATTTTTCTTCTATCATTTATGTATGCACAACTTTTTATGCCAATCACATACAATAATTTTTTTATTTTTATTTTTTTTTGCAAAGTGCAAAAATGTAAAATTGAGTGCTTTTATTCACAAAAGTACTTGGAACCATGAATGCTCCAACAGCGAGCACCAATGTGCCCACACGACCTGCTTTGATGAATTTTACACATGGTAGCAAGGGCATTCATTTGTATCTGTATTGGTGCATCACCTGCTAGTATTGGCTGGCACTTCTGGCTCACTAACACTGGGCAGTAGCCCATGGCAGCCAGTCAAATATTTGTTTTCATTGTGTTACCTGTAGCTGGCTGAACAAAGCTAATTACTGATTGGTAGCCATGTGTTAATGTCCAGATTCAGAGTAGCCCAGAGTTCATAAATGAGCCTTAGGGTAGGGACAACAGGCAATACTGTATGTCGGCCTATGTGCAGCTACACTGAGAGGATTTTGGGCTAAAAATGCATACTTTCCAGGGCAACTGGCTGGCCTGCTTCACTTGGTATAGTTTTATTAGGAATTAATATTAGAGATGTCTGTTAAAAACGTTAGCAAACAGAAATAGAACTATGAATTTATACCTTGTGTGTATATCTTGCCTATAGTGTACTACTTTCCCAATACCGTACATTTTTACATGTAACTTTTTTTTTTACTGTATGTGAGGGTAATTACAGGTGTAGGATCTTCTATCTAGAATGGTGACTTTCTGATTATTTTACATAATTGGGATCTCCATACCTTAAGGCTACTAAAAATCATTTAAACATTAAATAAACCCAATAGGATTGTTTATTACAGAGAATTGGGAAATTGTTTTCATAAATTAGAATTATTTGATTAAAATAGACTCTATGGGAGATGGCCTTCCCATAATTCAAAGCTTTCTGGATAACAAGTTCCTGCGTAAGAGATCCCATAACTGCCTAAGCCGAAAATAAGTCTACTCAATAACAAATATAAAGTAGCAGATGTTAAATGAGAAGGAAAGGCTAAGTCACTTGGGGGTGCCAAAATGTTAGGCACCCCCAAGTCACTTTAGGCTAATGCCAGACGAGGCGTAGGGTGGATATTTTCAGCAAGCGGAAAAACGCTTGCTGAAAATACAGGCCTACGCCTCCTACGTGTGCCTGCACCGGAATGAATGGAATACGCTCGGGTGCAGGCACATGTAGCCGAAATACGCATAAAAACGCAAGACTTTCAAACTCTTGCTTTTTTATGCGTATTTCTGATACATGTGCCTGCACACCTATTTTCCGCTTGCTGAAAATATCCGCCCTAGGCCTCATCTGGCATTAACCTAAATTGCTTACATTGTACCCCAGGCTGGTGCCCCTGTTAGGAGAAAACCGCACGAGCAAAAAAGCTCACAAGTACCCCGGGCTGGTGCCGTTTTCTCTTAACAGGGGCACCAGCCCAGGGTAAAAGGTAAGCGATTAAAGTCACTTGGGGGTGTCTAACATTTGGCACCCCCAAGTGACTTAGCCTTTCCTTCTCCTTAGGAGACAGAAGGAGGGAGGGTGCCTGTCCTGTAGAACTTACAATGTCTAGTGATATTAGTTAATGAAATAATGTATTGTATCTTAGGATAAATGATTCTGAGTAGAACATCAGCCTTTTATAAGTTTCTTATTTAGCTGTATAATGAAGGTACTACATATTCTATTGAGACACTGAATTCAGTAGTTTTATGTATTGATTTTTCTCATTGCATTACAACAGCATAGTTGCTAGTGGGAGGTATAGCAAATATACATTGCACTGATGTTTGTGCCTGTTATTTCTGATTACAAGAAGTGCCATTGTTCTGCCTGCCCTTGCAGTATTTATTCGGCTATTACCTAGCGCTTTTGCACTGCTGAACGAATGTAGCGTGAAAGATGCATGAGGTCATGTGACTCTGCAGCTGCGGCTGCTCCTTCCAGCAAGCTGGGTATCCCCGTGCTAGTGGTGTTATAGGCTCAGCTGCTGGAGGATGTTCTTCCCATGTCTCACAGCGCATTCTTTGTCTGCCAGATCCCCAGCCGACACTTCCTTTTTATCTGCCCGTCTTTCCTGAGTTCTGTTGTTCCAGTTTTAGGCTGTGAAAGGGTTCAATCGTACTGAATTAGTAACTGAAGAGGCTAATGCATCCACAGCTCAGAGAGAGAGAGCAGCTGAGTCCTGAGGCTTGCTTTGTCTCATCTTCCATGTAACTCCTGTCTGTTCTCTCATTAACAGCGGACTCCACAGAGCAAGCATGATGCAGGCAGCAGGGATGCCGACAAGCTGCCCGATGGACAGGGGACCTCAGAAATCGTTACATCCAGCAATGTTGGAAGTGGACAGGTAAAGGAAATTGAATATTGCATTTTTTAAATTAAAGATTGCGTGTATTTATCAATTGTTTAGTTCATTTATATGCATATTTATGGCATAGAGTATTGCATGGAACTATATGGCTTTAAACACAGTCTCGTTTGATTTCATTGGAGCAGGAGGGCGGGCCATAATTCTATGTGAATGATGTGGAAAAGCAGTTCTGTATTGCAGTGAGTGGGTGCCTCGCACATTTCTGCCTAAAGGCTGACATTTTCCTTTGTTCACAGTAATTGCAGGGACAGGGTTTTTCTCTTATTGCACTAATGTAGTACATTGGGCGACAAGCATGATTCTCACATTCCCTTCAGCCTTCTGCAATAGGTCATTACATTATTGTGCCAAAATTATTCAAGATTAAGGGGAAAAAAAGTGTTAAAAACAGGCACACATATTATATAGACTGGATTGGATTGCCTTTATTGTAATGATACACTTTTGTACTGTAAATGTGCTTAGAGACAGTTACATGTTGGATGGGGAATTGGGGTGCCAAAATGTTAGGCACACCCCAGTGATTATAATTATTTTACTGGAACCCCGTATCATTGCCCCTGTTCCCTAAAAACTGCACTGCCTTTGGGTATTTTTGTAGAAGCTTGTTCTGTCTTTTCTCTAGGCCTGGGCATATGTATGTGCAAAAAAAGTCAGCATTTTGCACAAAAAGTAGTATTGCTGGTGCAGTACTTGCTAAATAAGTAAGCAAAGTTTTTTGGTTTTTTTTGTTTTTTGTATACAGCAGAATCCAAAAAAATATTGCTGCAGCACATTCCTAGTAGATTTACTATATGTCCTTTTTGAAAGAAATTAGTGGAAATTTCTATTTATGGTAGGTAGTGAAATTTCATTGGCACCACCATAGTACTGATCAGTAGGTTGTATATGCCACAGCCCATAAAGATTTTTGTAAAACACACCTGCCCTAAACGCACACTTGTAAAACTGGTTAAAGGTTCATGCCAGAGGATGCGTTTCCTAATAAACCTTAAGCACTTCTTAATTATTTTTACACTGCACCATATGTTGCACACTGCTCCACAAAAGAACAGTTTTGTAAAAGTGCAATGTTATATATGTGCCTTTGAATTTGTTGCTTTTATGTTAAAAAAAATATATATTCTGTAAAATAAAATGTCAAAGGCATAGTTTTAACCGTAAATAAACTGCAGATTCTGCATCCAACATTCCCTGCCATAGCATCTATAGCCCATTATTATTTTGTCTAGGGCAGTATTAAATGCTACAGCAAACATGACCTTCGAATAAGTCATTACATTATTAACACTGTAAGTGCTAATTATGTATTTATATAGTCATAAATTCTTTGTAAAGTGTACTTGTATAAAAAAAAATTGGGATTAACTATACCTTTTCATCTGCTTGATAAGTGAGAATTATCCTGACAATAAAAAGATTTGTATTTGTGCAAAAGCCTGCATTTTGACAGTTTCATGCTATTTGACTAAGATTTTTATCCATTGGAGCAATGTATCACCCTTGGAAAATTGTCCTCTCATCGACCTCAAAACATATGAAAATACTTAATGGGGAGTAAAGTAATCTGAAGTCACGCAAAGTTTCTTCCTGCAGGCAACTTTATGCGACTTTGGAAAACAAAGCAATGCGAAGGGCTTTCCAACGGCGACTCCTATTGTTGCCAGTGGAAAGCCATTTCGGAGCGGTTCGTCGCACGCAGTAACAGAGATCTATCACTGGCGACTAAACCGCTCCTTGGTTCTTACCCTTAGAGAGTACACAAATCACTGTAGTCAGAGATCCTATCTCAAAGCTATAGTTGATATTACTGTGGCATTGATGCCTTAACACAGTGGTTGCCAACCAGTGGTTCGTGAGCAACATGTTGCTTCCATTGGCCTCAAAGTAGGTGCTTATTTTTTTAATTTCTGGCTTGGAGGCAAATGTTGATTGCATAAAAACCAGTGTAATGCCAAACAGAGCGTTGTATAGGCTGTCAGTCCACATAGGGACTACCAAATAGACAATTATAGCCCATATTTGCACCCCCAGGAACTTTTTCCATGCTTGTGTTGCTCCCTAACACTTTTTCCATTTGAATGTGGCTCACGGGTATAAAAGGTTGGGGATTATAATGCATAACAAAGGAAGCACCTCCCATCGATTTTCAAACAGTGTTATTTTAGTAAAACTGAACATATTTTAAAGTACCAATTGGAAGTGAATAAAGAATAATAAAATCCTTTTTTTTTCTATTAAATTTTGGGGTGATAGAATCACTTTAGAATGGAAGTTTTTCTTCAGACTTCAATTAACATTTGACAGTAAAATAATGTTTTTCTTGAGATTCTAGTGTTAGTCAGGGAAAGAAATTTTAAAGTGAAACTAATTCATCTTTGTCAAGTACATTGCATACAACTGAGCTTGTGCCTGTGTTTAATAAGGCTGCCATTATACAGTGGAACAGGTGCAAAAAGAAATGGCACTATTCAGTAAATCAGCAATCCTTATGTCTGTTCTTTACATGTTTCCCTATTTATGTTGACAAACATAGGTATCCTCTCCATTGCAGAGTGCTTGGACACCAATGTGTTCATTTCTTTGTTCACTGGTGATTTCAGACATGTATTTTGAGCCAGATGGCTGCTTTTTGCGGTTATGTGGTCAGAGCCTTTCTTGGGGCATCTGGGGAATATCCTGTTGTATGAATACTATCGCTGGGTGACTTAATGGACCAGCCTGAAATCCTTTTGTACCCCTGAGACTGGATCCGTATGCTCCTCTCTCTCCTTTTTTTTTTTTTTAAGTAGTGAATATTTTATGGTGTCGTGATAAGATTTGCTGGCCGGTTAGGGTCTCCATGTTCTTATTCTGTACTTTAACACAACCACGACTTGTTTATAAAATATTTACTGCAACCTATTTGTTTAATATCATAGATGGCTTTCAAAATTCAACCGATGTATCCAGTTTATAATGGAGTTTATTACAAATGCTTTGTCATGTACAGAATGAACCATTTTTCTAGCTCTGAACAAAACGACTTGCATATCCACCCATCTTACTTGGCATTAATAGTAACTTTTATGCTATTACAAATAATATTGCAATATTCTTTTACATTTGTTCTTTTATGCACCATGCTGATGTACATATATCACCGGTCATTATATCATAGGCGTGGCGCACAAATTAATGGTGTGTTATATTAGTTTGTATTTATTAATTGAATCTCCCATCTTAGGCTGTGCTTATTTATTCACTTCCTCCATGTCGATGTGTTGATTCTAGGGTTCATCAAGTAGAGCAGATCACGACACAGCCAGTGTTATGAGCTCTAACAGCACTTACTCTGTTCCGCGAAGGCTCACTAGTCATCTTGGTACCAAGGTAAGGGCTGTATGGCAAGCCTTTGATTAGTTGTATATTTTCTGTCCTAACTCTGATTCTCTGCTAACATTTCTTTTCCTCTGTGCCCCTAAACAAACATGGAAAATTACTAGTCTACATCTGCCAGCAGGCTGTCTCTTTCATGTGCTTGAATTCCAAGAAAGTGACACCCATAGCACTAAAATAGTAGCCAGTCTGTAATTACAAAGGCTCTTTTTGCTGTGTGTATTATCATTTGAGGTTTATTGTATTTTAAAAAATGTAAATGCTTTAGGACTCTATAAAAAATGGCTGTGGCGTAGACAAAGAAAGCCTCCATGTGATGCCAGATTTCATACATACTCAGGCTGATAACATTGATCCCTAACAGATAGCTACTTTGTGTTATGTTACATATTACTTTTCATGTCATAGTTTCCAAAAAGCAAAATACTTCTGTTGCATTTGTGAATGACTAGACCCTAACTATAACCTAATTGGCAACTTTGCTTAAGTCTTTATTATCTGCTCAATTTCATGGGAATCGTACTTCCTTTTTGCTTGTGTTTTGTACTGCTAAGGTCTTTACAGTAGGCATTAGCTTGTATGGAAATATTTATATGCAGGTTTTACATTTCTGTGGCAATTTTTAGATTTGTTTGTGATAAATGTCTGCTAATGTTTGAATATTTTTTGCTCTCACTCTTTCTCACCCTTCCTGGGGTAATTGTAATCACAGCAGAACAATATTTATGTTTTTTGGAATGCATGCCAAGATTTTTTCAAGGGAGCACACTTGATACAAATAAAAAAAGTGAAAAAAAATTCCTATGCTTGTGTGCACTTACACTATCACTCTGTGTTAGTGAAAAAATTGTGTGCATTTTTGTATGTGTGTTTGTAGGCTGGGTAGACGGGCACATGGCAAGGGCATGCATCAGGGCAAGATGGCAGGGCACTGGGAAGATGTGAAATGAAAAAGCCACCACAGCAGGCATATATTATCACATCTACACATATTGTACTGGGCCCCTTGGGTAATTGCTCTTAGGGGTAATTTGTTAACCAACTCTGCTAGGGGTGGGGGAACAGAGCAGAAAAGCATTGGCCTCCCTTTACCCACAAATTATATATGTGGCACTAAAATGGTCAAAGCAATTTTGTTTAGAGCATGAGCAATGTCTGTATGGAAATAGCATAAAGTATAAAACCTGATTAAATGATACCATACTACCGCTACTGTTTATTTCACATGATACCTTCCCATATTGTCTGTGTTCACCATGTTGTGTTTCCTTGTGTCTATAAACAGGTGGAAATGGTATATTCACTTCTGTCAATGCTTGGTACTCATGACAAGGATGACATGTCTCGGACTTTATTAGCCATGTCAAGTTCTCAAGATAGCTGCATTGCTATGCGCCAGTCTGGGTGTCTTCCTCTTCTCATTCAGCTATTGCATGGCAATGATAAAGACTCTGTGCTGCTGGGAAACTCCCGTGGAAGCAAAGAGGCCCGTGCTAGGGCTAGTGCAGCTCTACATAACATCATTCACTCTCAGCCTGACGACAAGCGAGGGAGAAGGGAAATCCGTGTCCTTCACCTCTTGGAGCAGATCCGAGCTTACTGTGAAACGTGTTGGGAATGGCAGGAGGCACATGAGCAAGGAATGGACCAGGATAAAAACCCAAGTATGTGCACAAGTGTTACGATGCTGGTAAACTGCACATTTATACAGCACTTTCATCATAATACATCAGCCCCTGTCCCAGTGGAGCTTACCATCCAAAATCCCTATTGCATTCACACACAGCATGGTGATTTTTATCAGGAACTAGTTAACCTGCCTGTAGGTTTTTGTAGTGTGAGAGTAAAGGTAGTACCCAGCGGAATCAAACTCAGGACCTCAGTGCAGATACTTGGCAAAGCTAATACTAATTGGCTTCCAAAGAAAGCTGTAAAATGTTATAAATAAAACCCATATATAGATTTTGCCACTGTTGTTCGAACTGCTATAATTTAAATCTTTTTCTTGCAGTGCCTGCCCCAGTTGACCACCAGATATGCCCTGCTGTGTGTGTGCTGATGAAATTATCTTTTGATGAAGAACACAGACATGCAATGAATGAACTTGGTATGGACAAATGATTGTGCACCTACGGCTCGCAGGCTTTTCTTTCTTAGGCATTCTCTCTTGAATAAATATAACCTAAATGATTTTTTTTCCCCAGGTGGACTGCAGGCTATTGCTGAGCTTTTGCAAGTAGATTGTGAAATGTATGGACTTATTAATGACCACTATAGTGTTACATTGCGGCGATATGCAGGGATGGCCCTGACAAATCTCACTTTCGGAGATGTAGCTAACAAGGTAAGGATGATTTGCCCTAATCAGTCTCATATTGGTATACTACTGTAAAAGGCTTTGAGAAACCGGCTTTGCTGTTTTTGAGACATAATTGGAAATATATGTCATATTTTCTTTTACACTCTTGTATTTTTAAAATATATAATTATTAAAAAATCCTCACCCTGCCAAAGGATTTTTTCCATGCTCTACATGATTCTTGGGTTGATAAGTAAGCAGCTCCAAAGCGTTTGCAGATAAGCCTGGAAAGGGAAACAGGATCATTGTTTTAAATCAAGCACCTTGTGCAATAAAGATTATTGTGCTCATCTGCAGTCATGACCAGCCACCAGTTGCCTTTTCTCATGGTACTCTCTGGCCTAACTGCTCAGGGGGCATCTGGTTTCTATATCATAGTTGTGGCTTATATGCAATAATAACTCATGTCAAAACGGTAGCATAACTGGTACATGTGTAACTGTTAAAAGGCAGCAAAGTGCAGACCTTCAGGAAATTATTTCTTTCTTTTTTTTTTTTTTTTTTTCTTTCAAAATCAGTAATTTTTACAAGGATTTCTATCCCTGTTACCTAGGGTCTCCCCTGCCTTATTGATACTGACTGTGCCATCGGTGACAGGCAGTTTCCATGTACTCAATGGCAGGTGGTCTCAGCACCAACCTTAACATATGACAAAAGTAATTTTAAATATACACTGATAGGTTGTATCTAATGTTAATGCTGAGTGATTCATATTATAGAATACACAAGTAGCAAACTTTAATGGCATTAGTGTTACCAGCATAATACATCTGAAAGCACACAAACTGTATATATTTCAGACTAACTTTGCTTTAAAACTTTTTTCCAGGCCACACTGTGCTCAATGAAAAGCTGCATGCGAGCTCTCGTAGCTCAGCTCAAATCTGAAAGTGAAGATTTACAACAGGTACCAGGTTTTTTATATCATTACTTTTTTTTTTTTTTGTTTTGTAACCTATGTAGTGTGTAAAATAATGTGCACAGAACTGAAGCGAGACATAAAATATATTCTCTCATGCAATAAATAGCTTGCACCCCATAATAAATATGGCAACATTAGCTGTTTTTATTTTATGAACCATTGTTGCTCTGATTCCAGTTACATCATACTGGTGGACACTGGGCAACATAAATGATTTTGTAGCAATGGTATTTTGACCTTTAAAGGGACCATATACACAAGTCCCTTTTCCTTTATAGCATCCTACATCCAACAGCTTTTTGCATAATGAAAGAAATGTAATTCCAAGTAATTTTCCAATATACAGTAATTACACATTTTCACTTGTTTTACAGGAATGTATGAATATTGTTCTTCTTTGGTTTTGACAGGTCTCTTTATAAGCTGCTTTTGCAAAACTGTGGCAGATGTCAGAGCCAGTAGTTTAGAGAATGCAATGCAAGTAGTCAGCCAGATATTGCTTTTTAATGGAAAATATCTTCACTAAAAAATATAACGCCATTAAAATGTTGTAATTATTGTATATTGGAAATTGCTTAGACATTTTCCTTTGGTATGCAAAGGAGAGAGGGAAGATCCATCCAATGTTTGCCATTTATTTTCCTTTAGATACTGTAAAATACAAAGAAATACTATTTTGGGTGTGCATTTGTGTTTGAGTTGGAGCTGCCAGTCCTAAAAAAAAATGACCTTGCACAGTAATAAGAAAGTGCAGCATATTTTATAAGCACCTTGGTTGCTGTTATTTTGAGATCTTTCCTGAGGCAGTAAATATGGTAACTTCCATTTATGTATGAAGCAGGGTCTAAGTATGTTCTGTACACTCTGCAGGCAATGTCCTCGTTTTTGTGCTTTGAGATACTGGAAATAATTGCTGCATTCAAACACTTACAAAAACAGATCTAAAACATTAATATACTGGAGAAAGGCATGGCTATTAAAAGTCATAAGTAACGATGTAGAAGCAGTATCATTTCTACTGCTGTCTTCAGGCATTTACTTTATGATTTATTTTTCTGTAGGTTATTGCAAGTGTTTTAAGGAATTTATCCTGGAGAGCAGATGTGAACAGCAAAAAAACCCTTCGAGAGGTGGGAAGCGTGAAGGCCCTTATGGAATGTGCTCTGGATGTTAAGAAGGTAATAGGCATATCACAAGCAATATAAACGATACTCTGCATTGCCATTTTATTTGTAGAATCTGTACAGTACGATTTACTGTATGAAGAGTTCAGGTTTCTGTGACACTTTGCTTGGAACACAAAGTAACTCATCAAAACATGCAAATTGTTGAAAATTCTTTAAACTGATTTAGTGTTTCTCTTTCAATAGGAGTCCACTCTAAAAAGTGTGCTAAGTGCCTTGTGGAATTTGTCAGCTCACTGCACTGAGAATAAAGCAGATATCTGCTCTGTTGATGGGGCATTGGCGTTTCTGGTGGGCACATTAACTTACCGAAGTCAAACCAATACTCTGGCCATCATTGAGAGTGGAGGTGGAATACTACGTAATGTGTCCAGCTTGATTGCTACTAATGAAGACCACAGGTCGGTTTATTATTGTTTGTCTTTATTTTTGTCTATTGTTTGTCTTTTATTTTTTAATACTGCACTCTAGTTATATATTATATACTAATGATTTGCTTTATGGCTGAAACATTTAGCAGTACACAAAGTTCCTTACTCTGTTTCTAGATTATATGTACTTGGCATTATTTTGTACTTTGTTTTACATTGCAAATTTATAAAGTCTGTCAAAATAATATATGAAGTGCAAGTGTGTTTAGCCTTAATATTTTTGTTTGTGCTTAATTTACAGGCAAATCCTAAGGGAGAACAACTGTTTGCAGACCTTACTACAGCACTTGAAATCACACAGTTTGACTATTGTAAGCAATGCCTGTGGGACCCTGTGGAATTTATCAGCACGAAATGCAAAAGACCAAGAGGCCCTCTGGGACATGGGAGCAGTCAGCATGCTCAAAAACCTTATTCATTCAAAGCACAAAATGATAGCTATGGGCAGTGCTGCAGCTTTAAGAAACTTAATGGCAAACAGGCCTGCAAAATACAAGGATGCCAATATTATGTCCCCTGGCTCAAGTGTGCCATCTCTTCATGTTCGGAAACAGAAAGCTTTGGAAGCAGAATTAGATGCACAGCATTTGTCTGAAACATTTGACAATATTGATAATTTAAGCCCCAAAACCACCCACCGCAATAAGCAACGGCATAAGCAGAACCTGTGCAGTGAGTATGTTCTGGATTCAAGCAGGCATGATGATTCGATTTGCCGCTCAGACAATTTTAGCCTTGGTAATTTGACTGTTCTTTCTCCATATATTAATTCAACTGTGCTACCGGGATCATCTTCACCTCGACCAACTATGGAAGGTAACAGGCCTGAAAAAGACAGAGAAAGAACAGCAGGACTTAGCAACTACCATTCTGCCACTGAAAATTCAGGAAACTCCTCGAAACGTATTGGTGTACAGTTGTCAACTACAGCTCAGATTTCTAAAGTTATGGATGAGGTATCAAATATTCACATGGTTCAGGAAGACAGAAGTTCAGGGTCTGCTTCTGAAATGCACTGCATGTCAGATGAAAGAACTTCACAAAGGAAACCTTCTAGTAATCACCCTCATTCAAATCCATTCAGTTTTGCTAAAGGAGATAGTTCCAACAGGGGGTGCCCTGTAGCATTTATGAAGATGGAATACAAAATGGCATCTAATGACAGTTTAAACAGTGTCAGCAGCACAGATGGGTATGGGAAACGTGGCCAAGTGAAGCCATCTGTAGAGTCTTACTCTGAAGATGATGAAGGTAAATTTGGTAGTTATGGACACTATCCTGCCGGCCTAGCACACAAAATTCACAGTGCAAATCACATGGATGATAACGATACAGAACTAGATACACCAATAAATTATAGTCTGAAATATTCAGATGAGCAATTGAACTCTGGTAGACAAAGCCCATCACAGAATGAGAGGTGGGCAAGACCAAAGCACATCATAGACAGTGAAATGAAACAAAGTGAGCAGAGGCAGCCTAGAACCACCAAAACAACATATAGTTCATATACTGAAAATAAAGAAGAAAAGCATAAAAAATTCCCTCCTCATTTCAACCAACCAGAAAATGCACCTGCTTACGCCAGATCAAGGGGTACAAACAACCAAGCTGACCAGTCTAGAGTGGGCTCTAATCTTTCAAACAATTCAAAAGCTTCCAAACCTCATTGTCAAGTTGATGACTATGATGATGATAAAACAACTAATTTTAGTGAACGTTATTCTGAGGGGGAACAACAGGAGGACGAAAATGAAAGACAAAACAAGTACAACATTAAGCCTTATGCCTCAGACGAACACCACGGGGAACAGCCAATTGATTACAGCCGAAAGTATCCTACAGATGTTCCTTCATCGGCACAGAAACCATCCTTCCCATATTCAAATAACCCATCAAAGCAAAAACCTAAAAAAGAGCAAGTTTCGTCCAGCAGTAACACACCAACTCCATCGCCAAACTCCGGGAGACAAAATCAGCTTCATCCTAACTCTGCCCAAACCAGACCTGGGCTAAATAGACCAAAACAAACTTCTAGCAAGCCTCCTTCTATTACCCAAGAGACAATTCAAACATATTGTGTAGAAGATACTCCCATATGTTTTTCACGGGGCAGTTCTTTATCTTCTCTCTCCTCTGCGGAAGATGAGATTGAAGGACGGGAAAGAAGTTCAAGGGGACAAGAATCTAATAACACACTTCAAATAACAGAACCTAAAGAAAACAAGAGTGCAGTCTCCAAAGATGGTGCCATAAATGAAACTCGTTCTTCAGTACACCATACACGGACTAAAAACAACAGACTTCAAACATCAAATATATCACCCTCTGATTCATCTAGACACAAATCTGTAGAGTTTTCATCGGGTGCTAAGTCCCCATCAAAGAGTGGTGCGCAAACACCTAAAAGCCCACCAGAACATTATGTCCAAGAAACACCTTTAATGTTTAGTAGGTGCACTTCAGTGAGCTCATTAGATAGTTTTGAGAGTCATTCTATTGCTAGCTCTATAGCTAGCTCTGTGGCAAGTGAGCACATGATTAGTGGAATTATTAGCCCTAGCGATCTTCCCGACAGCCCCGGTCAAACAATGCCTCCAAGCAGAAGTAAAACACCACCACCTCCTCAAACAGTCCATGCTAAGAAAGATAGCAGTAAGCCTAAAGTCTCTGGTGAAGAAAGGGATAAAGTTGCAAAGCAGACAGGTGTACATTCTGCAATTCAAAGAGTCCAAGTGCTTCAGGAAGCAGACACTCTCTTGCATTTTGCTACTGAGAGTACACCTGATGGCTTCTCGTGTGCATCCAGTCTCAGTGCCTTAAGTCTGGATGAACCATATATTCAGAAAGATGTAGAGCTAAAAATTATGCCACCTGTTTTGGAAAATGATCAAGGGAATGAAGCAGAGCCAGAAAAGGAGTCTACAGACAATCTAAATAAAAAGGAGAATAAAAGATCAGAGCAAGAAAAGGATATGCTTGATGACACAGACGATGACATTGATATACTTGAAGAATGTATCATTTCTGCCATGCCAAGGAAACCTTCAAGGAAAAACAAGAAAGTTCCCCAACCAACAGCTGGAAAGCCACCACCACCAGTTGCAAGAAAACCAAGTCAGTTACCGGTATATAAACTACTTTCATCTCAAAACAGACTACAGACTCAAAAACATGTAAATTTCACACATTCAGATGATATGCCTAGAGTGTACTGTGTTGAAGGAACACCAATAAATTTTTCTACAGCAACTTCTCTTAGTGATCTCACAATAGAGTCCCCACCAAATGAACTGACAAATAATGATCAGCCAAATACTGGCTCTCTGTCCACTGACTTAGAAAAGAGAGACACCATTCCTACTGAGGGAAGGAGTACAGATGACACAGATGCAAGTAAAAAATTAAATCCTTCTACCTCAGTACTGGATGAGGATAAAGCTGAGGAAGGTGACATTCTTGCAGAATGCATTCATTCTGCCATGCCTAAAGGGAAAAGTCACAAACCGTACAGAGTCAAAAAAATAATGGATCAGATTAATCACACATCAGCTGGTACATCCTCAGGTAATAACAGAAGTATGCAGGAAATTGATAAGAATAAGCCAACCTCACCAGTAAAACCTATGCCACAAAGTATCGAGTTCAAGGGACGCTTAAAGAAAAATACAGAGTCGAAACTAAACCCTAGTAGCGAAAACCAGTACAGTGATCCAAGGAAACAGAATAGTAAAAACACCTCAAAAGATGCAAATGAAAAGATTCCAAACAACGAAGAGAGAACTAAAGGATTTGCATTTGATTCTCCTCACCATTATACACCAATTGAAGGGACTCCATATTGTTTTTCAAGGAATGATTCGTTAAGTTCCCTAGATTTCGATGATGACGATATTGATCTTTCCAAAGAAAAGGCAGAGTTGAGAAAAGAAAAGGGAACAAAGGATACTGACCGAAAAGGTAAATACAAAAATGAGAATCCAGCTATAAATCAGATAGGTAAACAAGAACAGGTTGGGCCAAAGAGCTTAGAAGGAAGAGGTCAACCTAAAGCATTGGTACACAAACCAACTTCATTCTGTCCTGCTGCGAAAGGGACCCAGGACAGAGGGGGTGCTAAAGATGAAAAGATGCAAAATTTTGCTATTGAAAATACTCCTGTTTGCTTTTCTCGCAATTCATCTTTGAGCTCACTAAGTGATATTGATCAGGAGAACAATAATAAAGAAACTGAACCTATAAAACAAACAGAAATGACTGAAACACAGATAGGACTGCGCAGACCTCAAACTTCAGGGTATGCACCTAAATCTTTTCATGTGGAGGACACGCCAGTGTGTTTTTCTAGGAACAGTTCTCTTAGTTCTTTGAGTATAGATTCTGAAGATGATTTATTGCAGGAATGCATAAGTTCTGCTATGCCCAAGAAGAAGAAGCCTTCAAAAGCAAAGAATGAAGGTGAAAAAAGTAGTTCAAACAGTGTTGGTGGCATTCTGGCTGAGGAACCAGATCTTACTCTGGACCTGAGAGATCTTCAAAGTCCTGATTCTGAAAATGCTTTTTCCCCAGACTCTGAAAACTTTGACTGGAAAGCAATTCAGGAAGGTGCCAATTCAATAGTGAGTCGTTTACATCAAGCTGCTGCTGCTGGCTCACTCTCTCGACAAGGATCTTCAGATTCTGATTCAATTCTGTCATTGAAATCAGGAATTTCCTTGGGATCCCCATTTCATCTTACTTCGGACAAGGAGGAAAAGACCATCACTTGTAACAAAGGGCCAAAAATTGTAAAGCCCAGTGATAAAAGTGCACTTGAAAATAAAAAAACTGAAGACGAACCTAAAGGAATAAAAGGGGGCAAAAAAGTTTATAAGAGCTTAATAACAGGGAAATCACGATCCAGCTCAGACTTCTCAAGTCATTGTAAGCAATCAGTACAAACAAATATGCCTTCAATCTCCCGTGGCCGAACAATGATCCATATTCCTGGTGTTCGTGCTAGCTCTCCCAGCACAAGTCCTGTATCAAAAAAAGGACCTGTTTTTAAAAATGCACCATCCAAAAGTCCAAATGAAAACCAGAGTTTGAGTAATTCACCCAAAGGATCAAAACCTTTAAAATCAGAATCTTTCTATGGTAGCAGGCAGTCATCAACATCAGGTGGATCAAGTAAAGGAAACTCCAGGTCAGGATCTAGGGATTCTGTTTCTTCAAGGCCATCTTCACAACAATTAAGCAGACCTTTGCAGTCTCCTGGTCGGAACTCTATTTCACCTGGTAGAAATGGAATAAGTCCTCCAAACAAATTTTCTCAATTGCCAAGGACATCATCTCCTAGTACAGCATCTACAAAATCATCTGGCTCAGGAAGAATGTCTTATACATCTCCAGGGAGGCAGCTAAGCCAACCAAACCTTAGCAAACAATCAGGACTGCCCAAAACGCCTAGCAGTATACCTCGAAGTGAATCTGCATCAAAAGGTTTGAACCAAAATGTAAACACTGGGCCAAACAAAAAAGTAGAGCTGTCCAGAATGTCCTCGACAAAATCCAGTGGAAGTGAATCTGACCGATCTGAGAGACCTGCTTTGGTGCGCCAGTCTACCTTTATTAAGGAAGCACCTAGCCCTACATTAAGGAGGAAATTGGAAGAATCTGCTTCATTTGAGTCCTTATCTTCCTCCTCTAGAGCAGATTCTCCAACAAGGTCTCAAACCCAGACACCAGCTTTAAGCCCTTCTCTTCCTGATATGTCTTTATCAACGCACTCCATTCAAGCTGGGGGATGGCGAAAAATGCCCCCCAACCTGAACCCTGCTGCAGAACATGGTGATAGCCGCAGACGTCATGACATAAGTCGATCACATTCAGAGTCTCCATCCAGGCTTCCAATCACGCGATCAGGTACGTGGAAACGTGAACACAGTAAGCATTCATCTTCACTTCCCCGTGTTAGTACGTGGAGAAGAACTGGAAGTTCATCATCCATTCTTTCTGCTTCATCCGAATCTAGTGAAAAAGCAAAGAGTGAAGATGAAAAGCAGCAAGTTTGTTCCTTTCTCGGACCTAAATCAGAGTGCTCATCTTCTGCAAAAGGAACTTGGAGAAAAATAAAAGAAAGTGAAATTCTTGAGACCCCCAGTAATGGCTCATCAAACACTATTGCAGAGTCCAGTTGTAGTTTAGAATCTAAAACTTTAGTTTACCAAATGGCCCCTGCTGTTTCTAAAACCGAGGATGTATGGGTAAGGATAGAGGATTGCCCAATTAATAATCCAAGATCAGGAAGGTCTCCTACTGGGAATTCTCCACCAGTTATTGATAATGTTTTAGATCAGGGTCAGAAGGAAGAGGCAGTAAAGGACTGCCATACCAGGCACAATTCGGGGAACGGGAACGTACCTTTACTGGAAAATAGGCAGAAATCTTTTATTAAACTAGATGGCTCAGATACAAAGGGAACTGACCCAAAGACTCTAATAAACAACCAGCAAGAGACAAATGAAAATACTGTTGCTGAGCGTACACCATTTAGCTCAAGCAGCTCGAGCAAACACAGCTCACCAAGTGGAACTGTTGCAGCCCGCGTCACACCCTTTAACTATAACCCCAGTCCCAGAAAAAGCACCGCAGAGAGCAGCACATCGCGGCCATCCCAGATACCCACCCCTGTGACTAATAGTACAAAGAAACGAGACTCCAAAACAGAAACAACAGACTCTAGTGGCTCTCAGAGCCCCAAAAGGCACTCTGGTTCCTATCTGGTGACTTCGGTGTGAAACGAACTTCTAAGAAAACTCTGATGTATTATTTTAAGCTGTTAATGTATATTGTTCAAAGACAAACGTATATAAGAAAAAAGCCTGTAAATATATTTTACTTTTAATGGGAGTTGTCTAGGAAGCCATAATTTAAAAACAAATCCATCCATCATTTACTGCAGGATACCAACAAAATCCTTAAAACACTGGCAAGAAAATTTCTAGAAACATTTTCCATAAACCTCTTCAGTAGCAAAAAATAATAATAAAATATTTGGTCTTTGGTGGACTTTTTAGTAATCGGATGTTCCTTGCCACTGATTCTGTCTCCCTTTACAATAATGGATGCTACCATAAACCCTACTTAATGTAGTTGTTTCACTATGTTCTAGGATTCTTAACTGGCATAACCACATCAGGGATAACCGGTATTTATGCAGAAAAAGTATTGTTTTAGTAATTGTGAATCGGTTTAAGTGTGCAACTAACCATGTGACTGTGAAATTCACAGTAATATGGTTCCTACTGAATTTTTATCAAGGACTGTCCCTGGCCTCGCTTTACTGCATGACAGGAATGACAGTTCGGTCATTTTCTGAAGTAACGGTTTCTGCTCCCATCGTGCATAGGTACAGTAGCTGTGGTGTAACAATTTGCACAACTTTTGTGCTCCGCAAGAAAAGGAAATCTGTGTTACTGGTAAATTGCTGCCCAGGATAACTTCTCCGGGGACGGTGTTTTCTCAAAGTAGTCCTTTGCTATGCTGTATGTTGTATATTCTGGTATTTGAGGTAAGATGGCTGCTCTTTTATGAAGGAGACGGAATGTCTCTACCTGACCTAAGTGAACATTTCTGAATAAATTAATACTGTATGTAAATTCTAATTTGTCTTTATTGTGAACTGTTAGGTGGCATGCACATGCTGTATTTTTGTATGTCTGATTAACGAATGAAGGGAAAAGGTCACTTTTGTTTGCAGTACTGGTTAAAAACAAATGTTAACTGTGTTGCCAAATGCAGGAGATAGACAAAATAATGGAAGCACCAAACATTATCTGAATAATTAGTAAATAACATGTTGTAGGCTATATTGTAAAGTGGTTTTAATACCCCATTTTGCTACAGTGATTTTTATGTATGTTTATTGGAATGCCCAAACATTTTCAACAGAAGGCAGAGTCATGTGCTGCCAGAAATCCTAAAGATTTGAACATCATGTGGTAATGATGGAATTACTGTCAATTCAGCATGGTGTGTGAATTTTGGTTGCTTGGCTAAAATTCTACAATGCATAGACATAATTATGGCAAAGTATGTTTGAAGGCCTCCTTTAGCTCCCATAATACATCCACTCACACTTACATTTTTAGTTTTAGATAAGGCAGTTATCGGCGAGGCTTGGAATAACACTATTATTTCTGTGGCAGTTGACTGGACCCGCTAGTGCACTTATGGAGTCAGGAAATTGTCACTTTGATTGCCATAGACTGGTAAGGGGAGGGGTGGCTACTAATATTTGCCAAGCTGGAAATCACTTGGGTGACTTCTTGAACCACTCTGCCTTAGGGCAGTGGCAAATTTTCTCTCTAAAAACATGGCAAACTTGATTTGTCCAGTTAGATTAAGAAATGGTCATAAATAAGGCTGTCGATTTGGGGGCCTTTGGGCTGTATGCAGAGATGAGTAAAGGGTAGTTTGTGATATTATAATGTGCCTATAGTGGGGTTTTTTGTTTTTTTTAATTCCCATAATTTTTTCATGATGTTTCTTGGAATTTTTCAAAACCTAAATCCACCAAGATACGGAGATTAGAGTTACAAATGATTCCCCAGGTCACCTGTCCTTAGAGAAGTGAAATGCATCAAATGCATTGCCCTTGGTTCTTCATTGTGATTCCAAATGGCAACCCTACCATATCCCAGTTGTAATATGCAAGGAAGGATTTTGCTGATATTTAGTGAGGTTTGAAGATTTAGTTCTTTCTCTGCCTTTACGATTGTGTAGGTTCTTTCATCTTTATATTTTACATATTTTATGTTAAATGTCCATCTGTCCCTGCCGTTGTGCTTCAGGTTTGTACTGCTGTTTCTTCTATTGCACTTAAACCTTGTTTGAAATATGCCAGGCCCAGGAAACTTGCTGCAACCCCCAAATTCCACAAACATCAGTGAGGACAGATTGCTGGGAGTTGTATTTAACCATATGTGGATGGTGTAGCTGCATAAGCAGCAGATAAGTCAATTCCACAATGGCTCCAGCTTGCCCTTCCCTGCTCTATGCCATCACAATCTGCTGCATATCTAATGTTCGTGCACTTAGTAGGCAACTTATTACAGTGCTCATTTCAATCAAGCAGACAAAGATTCACAGTTTAATCTGAAATGCATACAAAATACATTAAATTGCTTAGGAAAATATAAAAACATTGAATAACAGTACATTTCGATGGTGTTTCCATTATTTTGTCTCAATATAAGTAGTGCTTTCTTCCCCAATTCTTTTACTATCGTAAATATTTTTTACCTTCTTAAATTATTACAGTCCTGTGAAAGTCACGCTTTTCCCTGAATAATTTAATGAAAAAGCTTTTTCCCCTTTAAATATAATTCACACGTTTTTTTGCCAAGGTAGTATGCAAAGTGAATTTTACAGTTTTTATAATAAAAAACAACTTGAAACTTTGTTTGCTTGTGTTCTGTACTTGGGGCTATTTGTGTGTGGTTTTTTGTTTTACATTTGTTTTAGTGCTTGTAACATCGGTTACAGGTTATCCAGAATGCTTGGGGGCCGGGGTTTTACAGATAAGAGATCTTTCCATAATTTGGATCTCCATACTTTAAGTCTGCTAAAAGTGAATTTAAACATTAAATGAACCCAATAGGATTGTTTTGCCTCCAATAGAGATTAATTATATCTTACTTGGGGTTAAGTACAATGTAGTGTTTTATTATTACAGAGAAAGAAATTTGCTTTTAAAATTAGAATTATTTGCTTAAGATGGACTCCATGGGTGATGGCTTTCCCAAAATTCAGAGCTTTCTGGATAATTGGTTTCCTGATAAAGGATCCCATAATGTATCACTAATTGATGCTGCTATGTATTTTGTTTTTAACCTTCACTTTATATCTGTATAAGGCAAGTCTGAAGGTTTCTAGAAGGGAGGAATAGGTGAACACATTAGAGCCGCGGGATAGGCAGTAAGCACATAGTCGCTGTTTGCTATATATTATCATTTCCCTGTTTATTTTGCCGCAACTCCCTAGCAAGTAGAGTTGCTGAAAGTATACAAGGTCACTGTTGGACAGAGAAGGAAAGATTGCAGGCTCCCTGTATCAGCATTGGGATAGGGCTGCTGCACCTCAGGCCCTGTGCCCTGTGCAATGGATACATTGTTACTGGCCAAGTTTTTCTGGCTGAAGCCTTTACATAATTATTATAATAATATGTATTTATAAAGTGCCAACATACCGCACTGCACTGTACAATAATATGGGTTTATACACTGAACTTGCAGATTACATACTAAAACAACAAATAACCAATACAAGAGCTTACAGTACAGGTACACGCCCAAAAGAGCTTACAGTACAGTGTGATTCATACAGTAGCCACAATGAAAACATCAGGGATGGAGTAGACCAGCTCCCACAGTGCCACAAGGATCTTTTCGCCCGGGATGTTGCAGGTGAGTAGAATCTAATTGCACTTCTCTCTGCTGGCAAATGGAAGTGATCCTTGGTGGTTTTATTGCAACTATTCAATAGGCTTTGCTGTTTTATGTAAGACCTAATATTAAAGGACCAGTTAGACTAAAACTAACATATAAGCAAGTATTTTTAAAGGGCTACTAAACACTGCATGTTACACAAAGCTTTGTAAGTATTAAGACCCGCATGCAACCCGAACCCTCAATGGGGTTTAACCATCATCCACCTGACCGAAAGGTAAACCTGCAGGTTGTGGGTCAATACTATATAGAAACATCTTTGGTAAAAGGCACATTTTGCAACAACAAAGGATGTTCGCTCCAAGCTGTTCTTTTTCACAATATTAACAACTTGTCAATTCCCTTCTGATGAAAAATGCCCTACAATGGCCCAGTCACAGCCCTGGTCTCAATCCAACTCAGAGTTTGTGTCGCTGTGTGAAAACTTAGCTCCACTCCACGCCCCTCACCAGATATGAGGTTTAGGTATCTGCAGCTGGGGCATGCCTTTGATATGTAATTTCCCACCAGGCTAATAACGTTAACTGAAACAACCCTAGAGGTCTACCTACATAGACAAGACCTGACGAAGTCATTATACTGGCTATATGCTATATTGCCCACATGAGGCCCATCACCTCTAGAGAAGACCAGGAATAAATGGGTATTCCAGAACTAGATGAAGAGATGTGGACGGATGCTCTTAAATTGGTTCCAGAACTGTCCATTTCTATGAGGGACAGGTATGTACAAATAAAACTTCTAAACAGGACATATCTGACTCCTTGTTGCTTGGCTAAAATATACAACGGAGTCTCAGATCAATGCCTTAAGTGTAGGCAAGAGATAGGGTCCATTTTTCATGATTTTTGGTTTGCCCTGTAATCCAAAGATTCTGGAAAGAGGTACCTCAATACATTAATGAGAAATTAACTCCAAATATTCGCTACCCTGAATTATGCTTACTTGGGATAACAGGAGCCTTTTAGCTCCGGTCTTACTCTGAATGTGTTATTTACAATTGTTATATTATGCTAAAAAGGCAATCCAAATGCACTGGAAATCTCTACAATTCTGGCGAAAACTAAATGATTTGCTTCCACGTCAGAAACTTACCTGTCTAGAATGTGGCTGCCCCGAAAAATTTTAAACAATATGGAACACTTGGTTGAACATACAGAACCCTATTCTGTCAAAGTACACTAAACGAACTTGCCTCACTTTAGATTTTTCTTCTAGCTTCTCCTTTTTTTTTTTTTTTTTTTTTCCTTCCTCTGTAATTGTTTAAATAATCCCCCATTTGTAAGCTTCAGACTTAAGTTCTGCCCAAAAGACTATTGAACAAATATGTCTTAATAGTATAAAAACCTTTTATAACTACAAATTTCCAATTAAAATTGCACTCATATATTGGAGTGTTTAAAACCACTTATCAATTTATCTTCCCCTGGCTCCTACTCCAGAACCACTGCCTGTGAGTTAATCTCATTGCCGGCATCTTTTCCTCTACAGCGTGGTGTTCCCTGGGGGCACCCAGATGATGTCACAAGCCTGACGTTTCATCTAAATATGAGTGACATTTTTTTATGGAAATTAGGCACATTTGTACCAGAGTCATTTGGGCAGATATGAAGCCTGAAGCTTACAAAGAGGGGATTATTTTAAGGCCTGGTGCGTTTCTAATCAGTTGTGAAAACCCATCTACTAACCCCTAAGGCAGTGATACCCAACCAATGGCTCGGGGGCAACACGGTGCTCACCGTTCCCTTTGATGTTGCTCCTAGTGGTCTTAAAATAGGTGCCCATTTTTGAATGGAGACAAGTTTTTGAAAAACATAGTTTTACTCCAATCAGAGCCTCCTGCACCTGCAGGACAGCAGTGCACATAAGGCCACCAATAGCCAATCACACTTTTTATCTTTCATCCTCAAGGAACATTTCTCATGCTTGTGTGGCTTCCCAACACTTTTTACATCAGTGGGGCTTGTAAGTAAAAAAGGTGTAAACTAAATATGCGCTTTGGGTCCTACAGGAGAAAATCGCTTTACAAATGTTTGTTGTTGTTGTAAATCACAGTGTTTTGAAGGACGACATGCCTTAGTTTGGTGTGGTGCAAAACACCTTAATTAACCCCTTAACTGTGTGGTACCACAAAGGTTGTGTGAACGTATACTGCACCATACCTCCCAACTGTCCCGATTTTCGTGGGACAGCCCCTCTTTTTACAGCTCAACCCGCAGTCCTGGATTCTTAATGAAAAGTCCCTCATTTCCCTTTGATCTCCTGCACTGAAGCTAAAAAAGATACACATTTAGATGTGGCATAGGGCTGATATTTTCGGCAAGCGGAAAAACGCTTGGCAAAAATACAGCCCTACGCCTGCTACTTGTGCCTGCACCCGAGCGTATCTCATTCATTCCGGTGCAGGCACAAGTAGCAGCCCTACGCCACGTCTGGCATCAGCCTTAATTAAAAGTAGCTTTTGGTAGTGAGCCCAGAAATCTTAACGAGCGTCACCTGCGCTTAGATACATTGTTTCTTGCTTTTAATTAAATAAGTAGCTTTTGGCAGAGAGCCCAGAAAGTTAACAAGCGCCACCTGCACTGAGATACAATTGTAACTAATAAGCTAAACAGGTCCCTTGGGGGAGCTGAGACTCATAGTTTAAATTTCACCTTTTTCAGCAAAACTGTATTAACACATAAAACAAGACCCCAAAACCCACAGAAATGTGTTCAGACTTTAAATAACCTGTCAAATGGGAGTGATATTTAGGGAGTGTGGTTGCAAAAATGGGCATGGTCAAAAAAATTTGCCGCACTGCACATTTTTTTTGTCCCTCTTTCCGTTTTCAAAATGTTGGGAGGTATGACTACACTATTTTCAAAACTTTGTTTCTATTTGTACGTCTACTCCTAAGCTCTTGGAGCGCAAGTTCATCTCATTTGAAGGTTTCTCGGTAAGGTATACATGAAGAAACAGAAACATTATTAAAGGGTATTATAAAGTTGCTTTAAAATGTTGTCTTTTGGCGAGGGGTATGCTTAACGAGGGCCGCGTTTCTACCCTAGTTTGTATATTTCAGCTCAGCTATTACTAACTAGCAGCGTAGGTGGTTTTTCACGGTGAGGGCAGTGAGGTTGTGGAATGCCCTTCCTAGTAATGTGGTAATGGCAGATTCTGTTAATGCCTTTAAGAGGGGCCTGGATGAGTTCTTGATCAATCAGAATATCCAAGGCTATTGTGATACTAATATCTACAGTTAGTACTAGTGGTTGTATTTATAGTTTATGTATGTGAGTGTATAGATTGGTAGATGTGGGTTAGGTGTGCTGGGTTTACTTGGATGGGTTGAACTTGATGGACACTGGTCTTTTTTTCAACCCTATGTAACTACCTAACTAACATAGAACACAATTGCGCAAACATTTTAGCAGTACGCGGAAATGAGGCTTGGAACGCAAACCTGCGATTGGCTGTGTGTGTGCGCCAAAAGCGTGACTGTTTCCGGTTTTATGATCTTGCTGTGCGGAAACGCGAGTCAGCAAGGGCCGTGGGGCGTAATGAGAAGGGCTGTGCGGTAGCTGTACCCAGAGGAGAGCGGTGGGTATATTAATATGTGAGATGTTTCCGCGCCGCTCTGGGTTTAATCTCTACTCCGTGCATTCCATGGAATAGTGGGAAACCATTGTAATAGCCATTATAATACCGAGCGGTGTATAGAAGGGTGCAGCACAGGCTGCTCTGCTGGGTATTATTGTAGCTCGTCATTAATTAGGCGGCCGCACTGTGTGAGTGAGTGTGTGTGAGTGAGTGTGTGTGTGTGTGAGTGAGTGAGTGTGTGTGTGAGTGAGTGAGTGTGTGAGAGAGGCACACCATGGCTGTATGTGGGGCCCAGCGCAACAACCCAGCCTGTAGCAGTGCCCCCCATAGCCTGCATACAAACCCTAGCCGGTACCCAGTCATACGCCCCATACAAACGCCCCATTGGCAAGGTGACTGCAGTTGAAATGCCAGGGTCTGTTTAGAATGTCATTCTGACCTGCCAGCTGCTATCAGTGCCCATAACCCATTGATCGGTGGGAAGGTGCCCATGGAGGGGGCATTTGGTCTCTGCTTCTGTCTGTGCCATTCGAATGTAGGTGTTGGGGCCAACTACAGCTTTTATTTAACATATCTCCCTTTCTTCTAACATGAAGGGCTGTTCAGACCTTTACAACATAATAAAGAATGGCGAACTTGGAGAAATCCCATGCAAGTGTTGACAGGTAAGCAAGTTATGCTGGGGGGGAAGCCATTTAGCCCTGGGTTACTTTCAGCTGTGTTTATAGATAGCTGGGGACGGGATCTGTTATCCAGAAACATTCAGTACGTTCATTATCCAGAAAGTTCTGATTATTGAAAGGCCATCTCCAATATAATCAAATAATTTAGAAAAAGGAAAAGGTTACCTTGTACTTGATCCCAACTAAGAAATTCCTTATTGGAGGCAACCAATTCTGTTGGGTTTATTTAATGCTTAGTTTTTTTTTTTTTTTTAGTAGACTTAAGGTATTGTAATCCAAATTATGGAAAGACCCCTTATCCAGAAACCCCAGGTCCCATACCTGTGTTATGATTTAATGTAGTCTGTGTTGGTTCTGAAAATGTGGTCATTTTATTTGGCATGCTGGGGTATTTATTTTCTTGGAACTCTTCCTTTGTCTGGCAAAAAAGCAGCAGCCTGGTCTGGCTTAAGGGCGGTGACACATGGGGATATTGTTTGCCGCGCAACAAATCTCCCCGTGTTTCACAGCCCTAAGGGTGAAGACACACTGTGCTACTAGTAGCAGCTACTGCTAAAATAGACAATGCTGATCATTTACTGATAATTGTCTCTGTGTGTTTTAGCAGAGGCAATTCTTGGTATTGTCTATGGCAGGGTATTTTCTGGAGTTTAGTAGCCATGAAAAAGTAGCTGCTACTAGTAGCTCAGTGTGTCTTCACCCTAAGGGCTCTGGCACACGGGGAGATTAGTTGCCCGCGACAAAACTCCCTGTTCGCGGGCAAAATCACGCCGCCACATGTGCCATCCCACCGGCGACTTACATTTTTGCCGGTGGGATGGCAGGTGAAGGCAACTCAGGGAGATTAGTCGCCCGCGAACAGGGAGTTTTGTCGTGGGCGACTAATCTCCCTGTGTGCCAGAGCCCTAAAGCATTGGGTTTTGTTATGCACTAGCATAAGAGCAGATGGCTTGTAAGACCAAGGGCAAAACAAGTTGCCTACACCCCAGTATATGTCCGTATAAGAGGCTATGTTCTTATGTATTGTAACATATAGACAAGATGAGCCTGACGCCCTATAAAGCAGAACCAGATGGCTCCTAGTAAATCCAAGGCTGTACCAGAGTAATCATAGACTTGTGTTCTGATCTGAAAATGGCTTGGGTCACTCTTGCTTTACTGCACTACCGCAATAAAAAATTGGAATTAAGGGCTTGTCCCTTTTGTAGCCCTGAGTGCCATTGTATTGTTTGACTATTCTGGATTTTTGGAGGGTGCCGATCCCTCTGGCAGTGAGCACCGGGCGCTTAATTTATGGAGAGTTAAGGGTGTGCGAGAAAGGTCTCTGTTGTAGGTCACTCTTGCTTTACAGCACTCAATCGGCTATTTCCCAATTTGTCTGTCTCTACTTCTCAAGTCATGTGAGAAATTGTGTAGGTGTCTGCCCCTCCCTGTGTTCCATGTTTTTGGGATGGCTATAATATAAATATCAGGTGATAAATGTCCCCAGATGGCAGTGCTAAAAACAGGGTCAGTGAAGTGGTATCTTGGAATGGCATGGCCCACAGAGCTTACAATCTTATTGTTCTGTCTAAAAGCATTGCACAGATTCCTTAGTAACAGTACAACTAGTTGAACAGCTTACTCTAATTCTGGAAAAGAATCTGTAACTGTAACCTGCAGCTTCTCTGCTGGTGACTTTTAAAAATGAAGGAAAGGTTAATTGCTGTCAAAAACCCAATATACATGTGCTCTGTTTGCCTCTACAGGTTCATCTGCATTTATCCAGCTTACTTAAACAGTAAGAAAACTATTGCTGAGGGAAGGCGCATTCCCATAGAAAAGGTAAGGAAACTATGCAACAGTATATTATATTGTGATGGGACACAGCTCCCAAGTTACACCACTGGTGTATATATTGGCTGGCACAAGCCTTCCCGCGTGGTGCATATGGCAGCAGGGGTAGCATGACCGGAAGGACCAGTGGCTGCTTAGATTAATGTAAACATAGTAAGGTTGAATAAAAAAAAAAACACAGGTCCATCAAGTTCAACCTTTAATGTGTATTAACTGCTAGTTGATCCAGAGGAAGGCAAAAAAACCCCATCTGAAGCCTCTCTAATTTGCCGCAGAGGGGAAAAAATTCCTTCCTGACTCCAAGATGGCAATTGGACCCCAGTCCCTGGATCAACTTGTAATAAGAGCTATCTCCCATAACCCTGTATTCCCTCACTTGTACTGAGAGCTATCTCCCATAACCCTGTATTCCCTCACTTGTACAGAGAGCTATCTCCCATAGCCCTGTATTCCCTCACTTGTACTGAGAGCTATCTCCCCTACCCCTGTATTCCCTCACTTGTACTAAGAGCTATCTCCCATACCCCTGTATTCCCTCACTTGTACTGAGAGCTATCTCCCCTACCCCTGTATTCCCTCACTTGTACTGAGAGCTATCCCCCTACCCCTGTATTCCCTCACTTGTACTGAGAGCTATCTCCCATAACCCTGTATTCCCTCACTTGTACTGAGAGCTATCTCCCATAACCCTGTATTCCCTCACTTGTACTGAGAGCTATCTCCCATACCCCTGTATTCCCTCATATGCTAAACAGCCATCCAACCCCTTCTTGAAGCTATACAATGTATCTGCCAGTACAACTGATTAAGGGAGGGAATTCCTCAACTTCACAGCTCTCACAGTAAAAAAAACCCTTTCCTAATACGTAGATATAACCTCACTGCTTATAATAGGAATGGGTGCCCTTGTATCTGCTGGAAGGACCTACAGGTAAATAAAGCATTAGAGAAATTATTATATGATCCCCTTTATATATTTATAAAGCGCCTCTTTTCCAGTGGAAACAATCTCAACTTGGCCTACCAGCACTTTGCAAAGCTACAAACTGAGCCAGTAATATTGTTACTGGGGAGGTACAACAAACGAAATATAAATATAAATCCTTTCCTCAATATTGCCATTAGGCAAATCCATAGGGTTAAATAAAAAAGTGACGGTTTAGTGACCCTTTAAGCAGAGCCCAGAGGCAGTGGTAAGTGTATGTGCAGCTAGCTGCTTCTGCATATGCTGCATGATTGGAATATTCACAGGCCCAGTAATATGCATTCTGTTTTGTTCCCACCCAGGCTGTGCAGAACCCGACATGTTCTGAGATTGCAGATATCTGTCGTGCCAACAAGCTGAATGCAGTTGTGGAGGTGACGCTTTTTGTTCTTGCTTGTGTTCTCATATGCAATCAATAAGGAAATAGATTGAGGAAGAGAACCTAAGTTATATTACACTGAAAGGTCCTGAAACAGTATACAATTTAACGCGTTTCGCACCACTAGGTGCTTCATCAGAGGAGGTCCTCCTCTGATGAAGCACCTAGTGGTGCGAAACGCGTTAGGAGAGTGGGTACCATGAAGCACTGGGATGTACCTTTCCATTGTTTGATATGGTATGTTTTGTTTTTTGATTTGTGTTCTCATAAGAGCATTGTTACTGATGCCACTGTTTCTCCTGCACAGGGGGATAAAATGTACACTCGGGAGTGGAACAGAGATACACAATTTAGGGGCAGAGTGCGGGTGCAGCTTAGGAACGAAGATGGAAGCAGTTGTGTCGATAAACTTTCATCAAGTAAGCCTCGGAGCTGCTGCAAGCCTCTCCTTTCTTATAGTTTTCATGTAACAATCTGTCTATCAGCAGCAGCATACAGTTCTACCATTTGCTCAGTAACGGATACACTAAGGGGAAGATTTATTATGTAGTGTAAAATAAACAGCAACAAAATTTGCCACACGTTGCTAGGCTTCCCTGCATAAAATGTGGAAACCTAAAATAATATGGAAATACCTGAAAATAGTATGTATCCTAAATTTATATCCAGACATGAAGGCTAATGCCACACAGGCAGATACTTGGTCTGCTGCAGGTAACGAATGCTCACTTATTTAATACTAAAGAAAACTCATTCGAAAAACTCAAATTTTTCAAGTTTACAAACTCGTAAAACTAGAAGAATTCAAGTTTACAGATATGGCTTGACTTTGCCGAGGACAACTCCCATTGACTTCTATAGAAACTCACAAGCTTTTAGATGGGGAAGTTTTACATTTAAGGTTTTTGCACTTGCATAAATGCCAGACATTTGAGTTTTGAATCATAATGCGGATTTGAGTTTTTTTAGCGTAACGAAATTTAAATTGTGAAAAAGAAAAATCGAAATTGGTTCTAGTCTTCACATATGAAATATAAAGTGTAGGATCTTATAAATGTCTGATGATATGGGATCCCTTATCTGTAAACCCATTATCCAGAAAGCTCTGAATTACGGCAGATTGTCTAGAAAGTTTCTCTGCAACAATAAAACAGTACCCTATACTTGATCCCAGCTAAGATATAATGAATCCTTAGAGCTAAAACAATTATATTAAGATTTATCTAATGTTTAAATGATTTTTATCAGGCATAAGGTATGGAGATACAAATTACATTTATATGCTACTGTGTGTATGTGTGTGTATATAATATAATATATATAAGTCCTCACGACAGCACCTCACTCCAAAATGCTAATAAATAGCCGCCCATGTGCACGGAATACAAAATAAAACACAGCCAGCACCAAGGGTCTTGTAGTTCAAAACAATCTCAAGTGTATTGAATGCATAACTGACTATAAAGTAAAAATCATGATGATGATGATTACTTTCTGCATACTTACATTTTGGCTGTGTACCCCGCAAAATATTGAGCCTTGGAGTGCTGACACTATTTGGATTGATTATATATATATATACTAAAAATAATAGCAGCTCGTCTGTGATATGTTGGTTTAAAATCCTCCCAATATTACAGGGAAACAGTAGTAAGAAAAAAAAAAAAAAAGGTTGGTGCAGGGTGAACTACTGTTCTGATATGTCATATTTCTCAAAGCTATGCTGTTTCTGACCTCTCATTTAGATATTTCCATTTGGTTGTAGGGAAAGCCATAATGCTGCGAGTAGCGGAAGAAATTCCAAAGCTGAAGACCAGAACACAGAAGAGTGGAGGTGGAGACCAAAGTGCGCAACAGGGCGAAGGTGGCAAGAAGAACAAAAAGAAGAAGAAATGATTTGTTTTCGCCTGAAATAGACATTGTAAGGAGTAGGAGTGGTGCTAGACTCAAGGGGAACTTAACGCTCCATTTCTGGAAAGTAACGTTTCAGACCTCAGAAGTGCTTAGTAAATACAGCTCTGTTTGATTATATAGGTTCATTGGCACAAAACTCCTGTTTGTTTTCCCAAGAACTCTTTTGAAAGTAACGGTAATGTAATGTTCATCTCCCCTATAATAAAGCAGCAAAGAGGCAATCATTTGAACTCCATCTGTGGCCTTTGTTTTATTGGAGCAAGCAAGGCCTTGGAGTACACCATGGAAATGCTGTTTTTTCTTCTGCCTATAATTCAAGATTGTTTTATTTAATTTTTTTTTTTTTTTGAGCAAAGGCCAATGGGTCTATCAGTTGACCATGTACCCAGTTTTACAAAGGAATAAACAATGATTGGAAATGTGTGAAGTTCTCCATGTTATTTTGAGTAGATGAGTTGGGAAATATGATGGAACATTTAGCCACATAAATGTTATCTGTAACTACTGTTTTGTTTCACACTCGATGGTTTCAGTAACCTTTGTTATTCATGTGCATTAAAATGGGAAAAAAAGGCATAGGCTGGTCAGTACTTGGCTGTTTCAGATAGGAGGATCCCAATGCCACTTGGTCACAAGGCAGTGCGCCTCTGCTGGCCTCATCATAGGTGATTGTCAGTACAGGACATCACTCCCAATTCCAGGCTTAGAGAAAAAATGTCTAGTAAAAACATTTTCTGACAATCATACGTATTGCAGATTGTAATACCTTCTTGAGCCGCAGCAAGACCCTGTTTATTAATTCTGATAGCAAACAGTAAGGCTGAACTGTAACAACTGGCTCAGTAGTGAATATAAAATGCTGAGCTAAAATAAGTTGTGATAGGCTAAAGTCAGACCAGGCGTATCGTTTTGGCAAGACCTCCATAGTCTCCTACCTGTGCCTGCACCCGAATGAATGGAATATGCTCAGGTGCAGCCAATATCCACATAAAAAACCCAAGAGAATGCAAATTCTCGCGTTTCTATGCATATTTCGGCTACATGTGCCTGCACCTGAGCGTATTCCATTCATTCGGGTGCAGGCACAGGTAGGAGACTATGGAGGTCTTGCCAAAACGATACGCCTGGTCTGACATTAGCCTCAGACATTTTAGCTATGTTTAATCTTCTGATCTGGAGGTCTGCCCATAGTCCCATACTTGCACTATATAAAATGATTAGCACCACCTACTAATAGAAAGGTTATTATCTGGTGTGGAAGTGGGTGCGATTAGCTTATCTTGTTGTGTTACAAGGAATATGCAGTAGGCTTTAGTTGTGCTGCCGGGTTTACCTTTGGAGCAACTTCCCAGCCATGACTCTAATATATGTTCTTTCCATCTGAGGGACCCTGCAAGTCTCAATCAGCTCTGTAACAGCTGTGCATCGCTGCAGTGTTGCTCCTCAAGGCAGCACAAATGTGCACTAGGACATCCCATAACCATACAGGTTTAGGGCTTTTACACACAGGAATTTTTCATGAGAAGCCCCACATATTAAACAAGGGGATATACTGCCCTTTTATTCTGTGCTGAATTGAGTGCAGTTGCACCTATTGACTTGACACCTGGTGTCAATTTGTGCAGGTGTCAATACTGGAAAGGACACCAACCAGTCTTTACCAAAATTGCCTCAGGTGTAACGCCCCCTGGCACACAATGCCGGAATTCTGGGGAAAAGCTCTGCACAAGGAATGCACTCAAATTTGCACATGTGGATGTAAATCACCCCTATTGTTTTCTATGTTCCATATATTTTGCTTAAGTCCGGGAAGCTGGGGTGTTCTGGAAAGAACAAGCAGGCTAGACATCCCTTTCCATCAGTCCATATTCGAGCGCGCTTTACATTAAAAGTATTTAATTCAGATTAGAATGATAGGAAGGCCTCTGAGCAGGGAAGAAAGGCTACCAGGTCTGGACTGGGCTTCAAAATAGACCCTGGAATTTCAAGTACACAGAGGCCCAAACAGCCCCCCACCAGCCCAATAAATAGTGTGACTATGAAAAAAAGTGTGTCTATGGCATCTTACAGCAGCCCCGCTGGCATTTGCCAGAAGCCACAGATTGCCAGTCCGGGCCTGAGTATGTGGAATGAACTTCCCGAGGCAGCTGGGGGTGCTGTCTGCCACTGCAAGGAGCAACCCCCAAAGAATTATCAAGCATCATGAGTACAGATGTGACTCCAAATCTGTGTTTTGCTGGTAGTACACTAGGGGTCCAGTTTAGTGAGGCAACTTGCCAGTGTGTAATGATACATGTAAGGAGATATTTTTATGCTGAAATGGGCACCCTTGTGTTTCAATAACCTACCTTAAACTTTACGTGGCTGTTGTGGATCCCGCAAGCTTACAGTGGGTATCACTAGTATTCACTGCCTGTTATTCTATGTGGTTTCTACTTCTAGAAAGTGTGTAGGTTACATTACCCATCATTCCCTCTTTGCAGCCCGACACCCCCGATATGAATCCAAGCCAGCTGCATTTGTGTCCCCCCCATCCAAAGCAGACAAGAGGCAAGTGACAAGTACTTCATTTATTCCAGCCCACTGGATGCAGGATGAGACAATACATGTTAAAAGTCTTTCCCGCACAGAGCAGGATGGCCGAGTGGCCCAGCTCTGGGCACTGCTGACTGCTGTTAAATAAAAATCTCAGTCATCTCTACAGACAACAGCACAACATAGTACAACTACGTCAACACATTCTTTCTTCATATCAAAAAAGGTATCCAAGGCAACAATAGAAACCCCTTGGTGCCAGCGTAGCCTGAATGCCAGAGCTCTGCCATGGATGTGCTGCAATGGCTTTCAGGCTGTGCGTCACATGAGAGGTACAAATGATAGCAGTCCCCTATAATAGTTAGCTGCTTATATGGGACCCTTCTTGTTTTAGGGGAATTTAACTGCTTTTCTTCTCATCCCCTAGCAGGTTCACAGTGGCCTTTTTAGCTGAAACGAGAGAGAGACACAAACAGTCAGACATTGGGTTCTTATACAAAGGCAAAGTAAATGCAGTGCAGCCAATTTAGAGCAAGCACAAGGGGCATTTCCAAGCTTTAGTACAGGGTCTTCCTAAGCCCCAAACCTCCCAGTTCAGTGCTAGAATTCTTTTAACTCTATGTTCTCTCCTACTGCCATCAATGTACAGCAAGTAGACCCAGAACTACAATTATTTCCTAATGCAGTGACCCCCAACCAGTGGCTCACAAGCAACATGTCTCTACCAACCCTTTGGCTGCTGCTCCCAGTGGCCACAAAGCAGGGGCTTATTTTTGAATTCCTAGCTTGGGGCAGTTTTGGTTGCAAGGCTGTGTGTACTCCATATGGTAGGGGTACATCACCAATACAGCTGGCAAATCTACAGAGAGCTTGCTGTGTAACAAAGGGTGTATTCCTGCGGGTGCTGGATGGTCTCTGAGCTTGCACCCAGTTTAAATAACAATATATCAGTATATATTACAGTGCAGCAGTTTTAAAGGGGCAGCATATCCCCTGTTCAACTTAAATTAAATAAACAGGGATTTTAGCCTGTTAAGAAAATGTATGTTTTTTTTTTGTTATTCCCTGCACTGAACAGGTAGTACAGGCAGTACATTACTACTATTTAATCAAGTTTTCCTGATTACAGAGGTAGGTAGTGAAAGCAATGATTTAATAGTGCTTTATAATTATACAAATGAAGAAAATATGGTTATTGCTTAAAAAATAGCCATTTCTCTTAAATGTATAATTATAAAGCACTATTGGATCATTGCTTAACTCTTACTGCCTTCCTGCTGTAATCAGTCTGAATTTTTTGTGCAACAGTGTAAAAGAGCAGATTGCCCCTTTAAGCAAAAATTAACATTTTACTGCCTAAATACATCTTCATCATAAGAAGAACATCCACACTAAATAAACGTTACTGCTTAAAGGGGAACTAAAGCATACGTTTGATTTAATCAGTTACTATGATGCTCCTGTGCCTGTTCCTATGGTTAGCGGCAGTATAAGGCAAGATATGATACAGCCCCTGCGCTTCCAGGTAGTTGATGCCCATGCACGCCAGTACCCTGAAGGGGCAGCACGCGTGTCTTGCCCTGGGGGTCCTGTAACACGTTTAGGTTGGGGGTTGTGAGAGCAGCACATCTGACTGTAAAATAAACCTGACATAAGTTAAGCCTTCAAGTCCAGTTGGCAATCTATGCCTATGGAACATATATAAGGTATTGCATTTATAAGAACTGATGTGTGCAGAGTACACTGTGGGGACATTACCTTCTTTAGTGATGGTATCAGCAGTCTCTGAAGCTTTGTCTTTAATGTCCTTTACAAGGCGGTCCATCTCCCCCTCGTGCTTTAAGAAAAAGGGGCGAACGATTCTCTTGTAGATCAGTGTGGCGCCGTTGGAGGGACTGGGAGACATGCACCACAGCAGAAATCCACACTGTATGGGGCAGAGAAAGCAATACTCATGTGATCATACAGTGACCCAGCTGGGAAACGTATCCCTCAGCATGGAATGGCTACACACTGCTGGGAGTTCAAGTTATACTGCGTGTGCCTGTGGCATTTACTGTGGTACCTTATCAAATCATTACAATGGCTATTTGGCAGATTATTTGCCTTAGGTACAAACTGAAACTCAGAGGTCAGTCCCGCAGGCAACGCTCAGTGCAACTCGCTGTATGTCAGGCACTCAATCACCAAGACTCCTCCCCAGAAAAGCAGCCTGGGCTCTCTGGTTGGCCAATCAGCCCCGGGCAGACTGTTGGCTAACTAAGCACATGGCCAGTTATATGTGGGTTTACTGATGTAGGACACTGGTGCAACCAATAGATTCCTAGCTCCCAAGGTCACACTGTGATATTCAGTTGTATTTAAATGTTTTAAAAAGAGTTTTGAATGGACATCTCCCACTTTTACAGGACATAAAACATCACCCGTCACCATAGACACTACCCATTTTCTTTCTATCAAGATGCATTGTAACCCATGTCACCACCACTGTTTATTTTTCAATTTGTACTTTTACACATTGATTAAAAAGAGATATATAAAAGAAAAAAAAGTTTACAAAGAAAAAGAAAAGAGATGAAATGTTCTGTAATTTGTAGCTGCTTATGATAAATATGTTCCTACTAAATATATACATGGTGCATAGAGATTGGCCAGGGTCAGGGTGCACCCAAAAAGTGGGTGCTAGGGGTGAGAACAGTGGCCCTGTGGCGACACACAGTTTCTGACAAAGAATGAGGCCTTAACCTGACCCCACCCAGCTGTACCCATAGCAGGTTCAAATGCATATATACTAAGGGCTGTGCCAGAGTCTGACAGAAATTCTGGCCTATGGGCGGCTCAGCAATGCTCCCTTTTACCCTAATTCTAATTATCTTCAGTACAAAAACAGATCACACAAGCATACAGCCTGGAACAAACATAACATTAAATAACTGATATATACCCTCTCCCCACTACCCATGACAGTACGTTAATGGCGCATAAGGAAATGTCGCCCATAGGAAATCTGCGCCCCCTGGGGGCACCTTTATTTTAGCAGCTGTAATTCTCAGGGTACAATACAGAGTATAAATATATAAAGCTAGGTGCCAAGAACCAAAAGGTATAATACATACAGCACAGGTGGTCTGCTGAATATTACAGCTAGATGTGTGGGGGCTGCACAGGTACGTGCAAGAATGGGCAGCTCATTGGCACAGCAAGAAGACAGGAAATGGGCATGTATTTTAGTTGGCAGAACACAAAGCAGCGGTGCGCCCTCAGCAGGGCAGGTTTATCATGTGGCTACATGACCGGCCATGTTACAAACAAGGACTTTTGGAAGCATCCTTGAAAAAGCTCTTAGTATATTCACATAACAGCAGTATAGAAGTGCAGCAGGAGGGAAAGCTAACCTTGATCATGTAGTAGAAAGGGAACCAAGACAGGAATATGTCCGCAAAGAATTCAATGATGCTGAAGATTCCATACACAACCCAGTAGGTCAGCCACTGTGTGTCGTCATCTTTAGTGGCGCTCTCAATGGCTTTGATTCTGGTGGGGGGAAAAACATTAATATATTCAATATAATCACTCAAATAAATGCAGCCCGTAAAAGGAGAAATCACACATTAAAGGAGAAGGGAAGGCTAATAAAGAGTTAATCTCAAGCTGCAGGCATACCTTCAGTTCTCTCAATAGTGCCCTTAAGTCTCCCCATATTTCTCCCATTCAGAAGATCTGAAGCTAAACACTTAGAAAAAACGCTGAGCTGTGTAGAGAAGATTCCCATAATGCCTCACTCCTTTCCAGACTTGGAGAGTGCCTGGGGAGGAGAGGCACCTTTCACTTAAACAAACAGTTCACTGAAATGGAAAGCGGAGTGAGGGCTGTGCTAACAAGAGTTTGACACACAACACCAGGACACCAGTGGGGAGATACGAGAGGATGCGAGGGGGGGCAGTGGCAGTCTGTGCTGATAAGAGGCAAGTTTGACAAACACCAGGACACGAGAGAATGCAGGGGTCTGTGCTGACAAGAAGGGAGATGGATACAGCCGACTAATAAAGGATGCAAGCAGGGGGAGGCGAGTTGTATACACAACAGGAGCACACAAGCGGGGGTGCTGACAAGAGGCGATCGATACACATAAGGACGCAGCTGCTGGGGGGGGGGGGGGAGACACAGAAGGACGCAGGGGCCCGCAGGGAGGCTGTTGGGGGCGCATGCACAGTACAGACAGTGAGGGAAGGGGAGTGGTTATCCCTTGTTAAAGATGGCGGCGCCGTTCACTGAAACAAGTATGTTGTTTGTAGTATGTGTATCTCTGTAAATCTTTCATTAGGCAAGCCAGGAATATAGCGTTTTTACACAGCAATAGTAGTACTATTTAATAGTGTGCTTAATAGATTTTGACTTTCCTTCTCCTTTAAGATACATATTAGAGAAGCTATAGGGTTTTATATTGTGCAGAGGAGAAACAGTGGAGTACAGTACATTACAGAGACACAGTCAGTATCTGTGTTATGTTATGTTATGAAGCACAGCATGAACAGCGCTCAGGATCCATCAGAGTGTGCGAGAGAGAGTGTGCGAGAGTGTGAGAGAGAGTGTGAGAGAGAGTGTGAGAGAGTGTGAGAGAGTGTGAGAGAGTGTGAGAGAGTGTGAGAGAGAGAGTGAGAGAGAGAGTGAGAGAGAGAGTGAGAGAGAGAGTGTGCGAGAGTGAGAGTGTGTGAAAGAGTGTGAAAGAGTGTGCAAGAGTGAGAGAGAGTGAGAGAGAGATTCCCCCTACTGTTTGCCATTCAGAAGAGGGCGCTCTCATACTGGGCACACCTACACAACAGCAACCCCAGGACCTACCACCATAAAGCCTTGTTGCACAATGAGACCCAGGGAAAGCCTTGTGCCCTGAAACAACTCATCAGTACCCTGCCCACCCAAGCCTCCCACACACTGACTAAAGGCCAAGTAACACAATCAATAAACCAGTCAAAAGAGCAATATGTCTGTGATTGGAGGGAAGAGATAGCAAACTCCCAGAAGCTTAATATCTACCAATCACTAGGGAGGGAATACAGACTGGCCCCATACCTGGAAAGGCTACAGAAGCCCAAAGACAGACAGATCCTGAGCCAGTACAGACTGAGTGCCCACAGCCTGGAGATTGAACTAGGTCAGCACCGACAGACCTAAAGGCCCAGGGAGAGCCGGCTGTGCCAGCGATGTGACCAGGGGGCAGTAGAGGATGAGACCCACTTTCTGCTACACTGCCCCAAATACTCAGCAATTAGAGACACCCACTGCCAGAGACTCACCCATCACATCCCAGACTTCCCCTCTATAGAAGAAGAGAGAAAATTCCGCATCCTACTGGGAGAAGAGGCACCAACAGCAACAATGGCAGCACAATACATAACTGACTGTCATAGACTGAGAGAGACAGGACTTTCCCCTGTCCCCCCCCCCCTATTCCCATATAATGACCCCCTAACCCCACCCATTACACCCTATACCTGCTTTGGCAATGCTAAATGTATTTGGTCCTGCCAATAAAGATCATTTGATTTGATTTGATTTGTGTGCGAGAGTGAGAGAGAGTGAAAGAGAGTAAGAAAGAGTGAGAGAGAGCAAGAAAGAGAGAGAGTGAGAGAGAGAGAGAGAGAGAGAGTGAGAGAGAGTGTGTGAGAGTGCGTGTGTGTGATTGTGTCAGTGCCATACAGCAGCTTTATGGGGAATGGGGGTCAGTGAGACAGGAGATCAGCGCTGAATGTAATAAAACCTGAGCAAGGAAAGGTAAAATTACTGGAGGGGGGTTCCAAGTTATTAGCACCCCCAGTAACTACAGGCCCTTAGATGGTGCTTGGCACCCTTCAATGATTTTACCTTTCTTTGTTCATGGGCTGCATGAGCAGCGCTCTGCTGGATGAAACCCATTGGTGGAGAATGCGCCCTGTGTCTGGCCATACAGTGAGAGCATAGTTATATAAAAGTAGTGATGTCCCCAATACAAGTGACAGCTTTACAATTTTTTTACTTCCGTATCTACGTGACCAAAAGTCACACAATATTATGGATTTGGATTTGGCCAAATCCTGCTGAAAAAGGCAAAATCTTTGCCGACTCCCTAATTGAATCCTGGATTCAGTACATCCCTATATAAAAGTAAATTGCGTACTTTGGGGGCACTAGCTGGGGGTTCCCTCTGCCTTGTTCATTCGTCGCCCTCTCCAGTCCCACTATTCTGTGCTGGCAATATGAGAAGAAATCCATTACATTTTTATACACTAACACACATTGTATAGTCGCTTAGAATTAAATTTTTTACCATTAAGCAAAAATGTAATTTTGTGTGGAGTTGCCCTTTAAGCATGCACCCAAGAGGTCACGTGGATAAGGAAGTGAAGCTCTACATTTCTTCACATTTATAATATCTGATCATATTCATGTAAGAGTCACTGTGTGTAACTGTGCAACACTGGCTCACTAATACACAGTAAGAGTACAGCTATATAGATGTGGGATTTTTTTCAAGCTGAGGGTAAAATTACATTTTGTTACTATATGTTTAGCAGGAACAATGTACACACTTTATTTGGCCACAAGGTGGTGCTCTCACTCAGATGTATTTATAAGCCAATAATGGAAATTATGCATTGTGATCCAAAACACTACATGAGAGTGCTTAAGCATGTCAAAAGCAAAACTGACATTAAAGGCCAAATTAAGGGCAAAGCTCATAGAACTGCCAGCGCTAAAGCCTGAAAATACAACCAAACTGCTAATGGTGTTACCGGGGGGAACACAGGTACTGGAGTTGCCTTTCATAACTATGCCAGGCAGCAGCGATGGGACATCTGTATATTGTATTGCTTGGCAGTATTGGCATCTGCTATATTCTAGTCTCTATTGCTTGGCAGTATTGGCATCTGCTATATTCTAGTCTCTATTGCTTGGCAGTATTGGCATCTGCTATATTCTAGTCTCTATTGCTTGGCAGTATTGGCATCTGCTATATTCTAGTCTCTATTGCTTGGCAGTATTGGCATCTGCTATATTCTAGTCTCTATTGCTTGGCAGTATTGGCATCTGCTATATTCTAGTCTCTATTGCTTGGCAGTATTGGCATCTGCTATATTCTAGTCTCTATTGCTTGGCAGTATTGACATCTGCTATATTCTAGTCTCTATTGCTTGGCAGTATTGGCATCTGCTTTATTGTAGTCTCTATTGCTTGGCAGTATTGGCATCTGCTATATTCTAGTCTCTATTGCTTGGCAGTATTGGCATCTGCTATATTCTAGTCTCTATTGCTTGGCAGTATTGGCATCTGCTTTATTGTAGTCTCTATTGCTTGGCAGTATTGGCATCTGCTATATTCTAGTCTCTATTGCTTGGCAGTATTGGCATCTGCTATATTCTAGTCTCTATTGCTTGGCAGTATTGGCATCTGCTATATTCTAGTCTCTATTGCTTGGCAGTATTGGCATCTGCTATATTCTAGTCTCTATTGCTTGGCAGTATTGGCATCTGCTATATTCTAGTCTCTATTGCTTGGCAGTATTGGCATCTGCTATATTCTAGTCTCTATTTGCTTGGCAGTATTCCATGTGCCTTCTCTTTCCCATACAATAACCAACCAATACCAGAACTGCTTCCCCAGGGGGGAGAGTGACTAAACCACTATATGTCAGCATGTTACACAGACTGTACGGGTTGTGCTGAATTAAAGGAAGGGCCCAGAGACTGTTGTACCTGCACAAGAGGGATATGAAACCCGGATATTAAAGAAAGTTTGTTTGCATTCTTGAATAAACATTTTGCTTTAATGAACAAGAGCCTGAATGATGTTCCAATGATGAAAATGTGCGATTTCACTCCAGAAGCAGCTAATAATGGGATAATGTGCCCAACCCAGGGTACATGCCACAACATATTGCTTTTTTGACAGGCACAGATTAACAGCAGCAGTGTATTCACATACTGTACAATGGCCGAGCACATGGGGAAACAAACTGCTGCCAGGGAAGCAAAGAAAACAGAGCCTGTTTATGTATCTATTAGAGGTGGGCTGAATATATCAATATTTAGCCCACCTATGATAGCAAATTAAAAACAAGCTCATACATTTTTGGTCATTTAGTACTACTGTAGTTGGGATCAGAATAGAGTACATAGATTATAAGCTCTTTTGGGCAGGGCTCTCTTCACCTCTTGTATCGGTTATTGATTGCCTTATATGTTACTCTGTATGTCCAAAGTATGAAACCCACTTATTGTACAGCGCTGCGGGATATGTTGGCGCTTTATAAATAAATGTTAATAATAATAATAGAATAAATGTCCACCCAAAAGCAAGGGGACCTAAAACAATACACAAAGCATAGGACATCCAATGATACACAGCATGCTGCAACTATGGAGGCCCATTCCCAGCACACATGAATGAATACTAGCCTCTCTATAAGATATACATATCTGTATTTATCTTAATATAAAAACATGGGGGGCTGCACATGGTGGCCTACTGACAACATAGTATGGGCCTGAGACAGCAAATCTATAAGAAACCCTCCCAGTGATATAAAACATCAGCCAGAAGCCTGCGTGTATATATATGAACAGTATCACAATGAAGGGGTCTTTGGCAGTTCAAACCATTCCATGGGTCGTCAGTGCCCTCAAGCCAGATGCCAACATTTAGCCCTCAAGCCAGATGCCGACATTTAGCCCTCAAGCCAGATGCCGACATTTAGCCCTCAAGCCAGATGCCGACATTTAGCCCTCAAGCCAGATGCCGACATTTAGCCCTCAAGCCAAGTGCTGACATTTAGCTCTTTCTCGGCACATGTTCCTCACCCATATGCACAAAATAATCAGAACCTAACGGGACGCAGAATTTGTTGTCAAATATAAAGTAATTGTTTCTGAAAATGAATTGCAAAAGGAGACAGACTAATTCTGTGCAAGGTGTGAGCTGTATGCCTCTAGTCTCTAGCCTCTCTGTACGCCTGCAACCCCCCCAGCTTATGAGTGCTGCATGAGTACAGAGAATCTGTGGATAAGAAAATGGCATTTCACTTGCATTGAAAACCTGACAACCTTTTTCACGCCACATAACATTTCAGAGGAGGTGTGTAACCCTATCCCTTTCTTAGATAAGAAGCTGTAACAAGTAAGGGTATCAACCCCCAATTATCAGCCTGTATGTTTTTCTATGTGCAAAGCACAAGGCTTGACAAAGAATCTAAAAATGCTCCTAAACACTCATTCACAGTTACTCACTTGCCACTCATCCACGGTTACTGCACGGAGGGGTGCACTTCCGAGGATTTGATATTGCTGATACTATCCATACTGTGCCCTACCGAGTGCTGATACTATCCATACTGTGCCCTACCGAGTGCTGATATTATCCATACTGTGCGCTACCGAGTGCTGATATTATCCATACTGTGCCCTACCGAGTGCTGATACTATCCATACTGTGCCCTACCGAGTGCTGATATTATCCATACTGTGCCCTACCGAGTGCTGATATTATCCATACTGTGCCCTACCGAGTGCTGATACTATCCATACTGTGCCCTACCGAGTGCTGATACTATCCATACTGTGCCCTACCGAGTGCCCATATTATCCATACTGTGCCCTACCGAGTGCTGATACTATCCATACTGTGCCCTACCGAGTGCTGATACTATCCATACTGTGCCCTACCGAGTGCCGATACTATCCATACTGTGCCCTACCGAGTGCCGATACTATCCATACTGTGCCCTACCGAGTGCCATTATTATCCATACTGTGCCCTACCGAGTGCCGATATTATGCATACTGTGCCCTACCAAGTGCTGATACTATCCATAATGTGCCCTACCGAGTGCCGATACTATCCATACTGTGCCCTACCGAGTGCCGATATTATGCATACTGTGCCCTACCAAGTGCTGATACTATCCATAATGTGCCCTACCGAGTGCTGATATTATCCATACTGTGCCCTACCGAGTGCCGATACTATCCATACTGTGCCCTACCGAGTGCTGATATTATCCATACTGTGCCCTACCGAGTGCCGATATTATGCATACTGTGCCCTTCCGAGTGCCGATATTATGCATACTGTGCCCTACCGAGTGCCGATATTATCCATACTGTGCCCTACCGAGTGCCGATATTATCCATACTGTGCCCTACCGAGTGCCGATATTATCCATACTGTGCCCTACCGAGTGCCAATATTATGCATACTGTGCCCTACCAAGTGCTGATACTATCCATACTGTGCCCTACCGAGTGCCGATACTATCCATACTGTGCCCTACCAAGTTCTGATACTATCCATACTGTGCCATACTGAGTTTCATATTTGCTTGATTGCACCAAATTTCTTTATGTAAGAAATATATGATGTACAACAAGCACCAACAGGCATTTAGGCAGATTTAGCTAGACTACAATTCCCATAAAGCATTTTTGGCCAGCAACAATTCGCGACCCAAGATTAATGGCAGTAGCAATTGGGGAACTTCCAGTGTTCTGCTGGTGGGAGGGTATATATCCAGAAGGGTTGGTGACAAAACACTGGGCATTGCCCATCATTTAAATTTAATTATAACAGTGTGACCAGCAAGTCTGCAAGTGTGACTGTATGGGGGGGGCAATGCTCTCTGCAAACCCTACAGAAATTACTCTGCCACGTAAGGAGAGGAGTTCCCTTAGAATGTCAGTAGGTGACCCAGCCCCATGCCCCCTAGTAGTCACTCACTAGGTCCCTGCATTACAGTAAGGTTAGCAGATTATTGCTATATGGCTGCTTTTCATATAAATGCACTTTGCAGTGAGTGCTATCATTGGAGATGCCTGTAATTATTCATGTCAGTGATGGTAACATGAAGCCAGAGAGCTAATAAAAGCCAACATGGCCAGTCAGCTGGTTATATCAGCAGAATGCTGCACTGACAAGCATGTGATGGATAGCAAATGGGGTTTTATTTGTCCCACAAAATCTGCTGTTTTATTGATGCTAATTATTTTTAATTTACAACAAGTGAGATTTAGAGCTTCCTAATAACTCAACTGTGGCCTCAGTCATTTGCTTCCTATCTTGTAAAGAAGCATTCTATGGCTGCTATAAACACCCACTGCATTGTGGGAAAAAACCATTGTGACTGTGCTTGTAACTGCTTTCTCTGCTGGGGGAGAGACACCGGAATCTGCCCATGCAAGCTGCCACTGAACTGAATGAAACCACTGATCGTACAGAAGGCTGCCATGTAAATGAATGGAGGCACCCCTGCTTTGGGGTGTTTCTCTGCCTGTTAAGAAAATGCCTGGTTTGCCATTACATTAATATCTAACAGGGATGAAAAAGTTTAGCCAGGTAAATAAAACACCACCACTAATATTTTAAACTGTTATCCTTGACATATTTAATAATCAGAATTAATTAGATACTGTTTAGGAATAGAATTTCAATTCTTAAGGCACAAACAGAAAATGTTCCATGCACAAAATAGGCCTATCCCTAATACAGCATTCTGTTCCTGAGAGGGCTGCTGTACATAACAAAGAAAATATACAGCAATGCTTCTGGTATGCCATCCTTGCTGCTCTCCATAACCCTAACATGCGCATATGTTGGGCACCCCAGGCCAAGTACAGATGCCAAATGCACATACAGGAGGGCTAAACAGGGGATACCCCAAAGGGCAACAGACTGCTCTGTATTGTAACACATACTGAAGACCAGCTATTTAATATGCTTCCATTTGTACTCTAAAACTGTATGAAATCATGTCAGTATCTACCTTCCATCTAATAACTACACAACCCAATGACTGGCTAAGAATTCTGGGAGTTGTATTTCATTGTGAGTTTGCTGTACCTTTTCTGCCCCAACCAAGCTAAAGCAGACATTGAGCAAGGTTTTTATTTCACTTGGACGCTGTACGAGTCTCTACAGCCGGATGAAAAACCACATCCTGGCATGACCCAAACCCACATGACACACACAATCTTCACATTAACTGATAGAGTTCGGTTTTATATGGCAATAAATTGTATCTTTTACAGAAGAAAAAAAAACAGACTGCTAGGCTTTTTACATGGTTATTATATCACAAGTCACTGAGCCCCCACATGTTGCTGGACACAATGTGACAATTTCAGGAGCGGGCAGTTTACACTGTGTGTATGCCCAGCCAATGTAAATGGAAACTGACAATACACAAACCTTTTGGATGTAAATGTCCCAAAGACTTCCTTAAATGCCAAAAATGTATTTTTTTTTCACTAAAATTATGTACATAAGGGCATGTACTTATTTCAATCGACATGTTTTACCTACAATGCAGCATTTTTTTCCCCAAAATTCCAGAATCACTGAGAGCACCCGCTAGATAGTATGTAAGGTGAATCATACAAAGGTACCAGTGCTTTCCAATAGGGCACAGCGTCTCAATAGTAACATTCACTGGTTAGTTGTGTGTGCTGGCACAAACCTATAAGGGTACCCTGCAATTACTGGCAGCTTAAGGGAGGACTAACTCCGGATTCCCTTGCTGATATAAAGATAGGTAATGAAATAGAACAATAACTTTTTAGCCTCACAGAGCAATAGTTTTTGGGTGCCAGGGTCAGTGGACCCCCATGTGAAAGCTGGAAAAAGGCAGAAGAGGAATGCAAATCATTCAAAAACTATTTTAAAAATAGACAATCAGTTGAAAAGTTGCTAAGAATGAGCTATTTTATGACATACAAAAAGTTGATTCAAAGGTGAACTACCCATTTAACACTGGGCACAAGTTGTAAGAAGCACATTTGGGGGCAAAGCATCTCAGAGGTTAAATATACTCTCTCTTTCTATGAAGAGTACCTGGGATAACCTCAACATAAATGTGCCTTACACACAAGCAGAGCATGTGGGACAGGAAGCCATTTTCCTATTCATTTAGAGCACGTATAAAATCTCTGCTTATTTTCTAGGTCAACAAACAATCTGGGTCTAGAGGTATTTACCAATGCTATGACTTATTAATAAGTATTATTGCAGGGGCAGAGAGCAGACCTTATGCCCGCGGGGGACCAGACTGTAGGGTTTATTGCATGGTTTTCCCCCAGACCCTTCTGCAAATGAGAATCGGACAGGGGGAGGAAGGCTGGAGCCCCCAAACATCTTTTTGTTGGGGGTCTCAGCATGCTGAAGTGATGCCACTGTATTTCTGCTTTCATTTCTTTACTCACAAGCACCAGGATGCACAGTAATATTTAGGTTGGAGCAGATTATGTACAAATACAACCCTTTTAGATTCTGTAAGTGTTACCATACACAGGCACAGTTTTCTTCATATTGTCTGTACTATAATAACTGAGAGACTTGGTTATTCAAACAAACGAGTGAATACCATGTTCATGCATGTATGCTGTTCTGCATGTTTAGACCAAGCAGCACCTCTCATTTGTGTAAATGCCAATACTCTATTCACAAAGGGAATACAAACCATACATTCAAAGCTGGGCATATGTGGCAGCATTAAAGGGTGTTTGAAACTGAAAAATGAATTAACATAAATGTACCCAGTTCTTCTCTGAGAACTTTTGCAGTATACATGAATTTCCTGTTTTAATGGTTCCTAAGATATTTGCAGTTGTACAGTCCTAATGCCAGGATTTCAGCTTAACAGCTCCCTTTCAGAGAAGCCCTAGGGTTCTCAGACTGCACAGGGTTCACAGACAGACCCAGTCAGTTAGGGTCAATAACACTTGATTGGACTAAGGATAGTTAAGCCTACCTTAAGCTTAAACTGGCCAGACATGTCCAGATGTGGTTGGGTGGTATGGTGATTTTGACCAAATGCCCAACCATCTGGGCATCTATATAATCCCAGGAAACTGCAGATGATCTGTACAAGCTGTAAAAAATTGTATCCACTAATGCACCTTTTCACAGTGCATTGAAAAAGGACAAAGTGATAGTTCTGCCTGAACTAACAGAAAAGTATAGGTAAGTGTAGGTAAGTGTGTAAGGTCAGATGTACAGTACTTTATGGCCACCTTTAGTGTATCCCAACATATTTAATAAGAAGTTGACCATGCCTTACCAGCTTTACTCAGTCACACTTGATTTTGTGTTTGCCATCCTAATATCATGCATTTTTATTATTAAATTAAGATTTATCAAAAAATCATGAAATTTGACAGGTTAGACATTTCTCTGATTATGCAACTCCCAGGGTCCACTCCCAGGAACTTCTAGATTCATATTCAGTGTCTACAAAATTTAGAATGTGTTTGGCTACAAAAAGAGCTTTTCTCTCTTTCCCTCTGACAGCTCAATCACTTTATCTACCCAAACTGTTCTGCATTTCCTCTGCAGCCAGCGGCTTCTTTCCACTGTCATCATGCAAATCAAATAAAAGCCTTAGCTCATGAAACCTGGCTGTCACAACAAGCACAATCATAAGACAAGCTTCTGACTATGCCTCTAAACAAACAGTTTTCCAACAGGACTATACACTACACTATACACATGGGCACTACAAAGCTTTACAGCCCCTCATTCTCAATCACAGCTAGCCCTATTGCTGGAGTCATCTATGTCATCATTCCCAGAATGTATTTTGTTTTATTTTTTATTATTTTTCTTTTTATTGGAGTTAGATATACCAACTATAAACTAAACAAGGCTACAGATTCATAACCATATTCCTTTTCAAGAAGCAAAATAAATAGTTACACCTTAAAGCCATATTTTAACAACAGTAAGGCTTGGTCAGGGGCTTTACATCAAAAAGTAAGGAGGGATTATGTTGTCAATAGTCCGCATTTAAAAGAGTTGGAACTAATTATATGGGAGGGGGTTCCAGGAAAAGAATATTGTCGTTAAGAAAGAGTAAGCTAAAGTAAATGTCCTAAAATGAAAGCTGTCAGCATATCAAAAACAACTGGTGCATTAATTGCATTATATTCTATTAAACATACAGCTGCTGTTTAATTGAACATATAGAACAGTTAACAAAGAGGAGCACCGTCAGGTGAAAACTCCGTTTGCCTGTTCTATGTGAAAAATGATGCACCAGTTTGGCCCCCCCCCCAGTGACTTCTCTATCCTCTTCTTTTAAAGGGTTGTTTGCCTACTTTTAGTATGATGAGCCCCTTTGATGTTGCTCCCAGTGGCCTCATGTTTTTGTTTCCATTATTTAGCTTTTCTTGCTCTCCGGTTTGAATTCCAGCTGCTTTCTGGTTGCTAAAGTTTAAATGACCCTAGCAACCAGAAAGTGGTTTGAATGAGAAGCTAGAATATAAATTAGAGAGGGGATAAGTAATAAGAAGTAACAATAAAATTGTATCCTCGCACAGCAAAAAAATTTGGCTGCTGGGTTCAGTGATCCCCTTTTTGAAAGCTGGAAATGGTCAGAAAAAGAAGGCAAAGAATTACAAAATTAATAAATACAAATAAAAATGAAGACCAACTGAAAAGTTGTTAAGAACTGGCCATTCTGTAATGTAATAAAAGTTTACTCAAGTGAACCACCTCTTTAAGGGTTAATTGTGGCTGGGTTATATGTATACGGAGGACTGCAGGCCATGGGGTAACAAGCAATTTAAAACCAAAAGGTCTTTTTGCTTCATCCTAAACCTATCATATACAGATGACATTTAGGGGATATGAGTGTTAAAAGCTTAGTCATCCTTCAGAAACAATTTCACAACCAGACATCCTATATGTCGGCTCTGTAATCCACACTGTATCAGAAAGCTCTTGGTAAATATATTTACATCATTGCTAGATGTACTCTTGAATATAAATACATGTTACTGACAAAGCTATTGCTTAATATATTGACAGAACTTGCAAATTCTCTTTTCTTTTTTGGTTTATTTCCCCCCTAGTAGTGCCTAGCCTGCTCAGGTTTGTGTTTGCCTTACCCTATTTAAGTCCTTTACCAAGACTAATATTGATGGACTCAAATCAAAATACAATTAGTTGCCCATTTAAGCTCTGGTGCACTTGCACCAAATCTCACTGCCCATAACATAAACCTGACCAGTTCTATACATACAATCTACCACTGCCCTCAAAGTGCTCATTTTTGTACTTTTTACTCAATTAGTAATTTTATGTATATGTATGTATAACTTTATTTATAAAGCGCCACAAGTGTACGCAGCGCTGTACAATCTTACAAAATACAAAATTACACACAGGGAGGACAAGTGTTATAATAAATAAATACAATAAATATATAAAAATGCACAGGGAATAAGTGCCATGTGGTATGAGACACAGTAGGAAGGAGGTCCCTGCCCCATAGAGCTTACAATCTAAATTGAGCCCTAATGTCTGCCTCTTAAGGAGCTCAAATATACGACAATAACAAGAGGCTCAGAAAATCCAAGGTGCACACAAAAATGACCATATAAAACACTTACGAAACATATGCAGGATAGGCAAATCCAATCAGGTTGCAGAGCAGGGAGGCACCATATCCGATCACAAGGTAAATTGCCACAATACCGATGATTGCTGTGGGACAGAGAAAATACAGACATTTAAAATTAAAATACTGGCTTAAAATGGGCACTGTAAATATATATTTAGTGGACAAATGCATCAGTTATATATCCCAAGAAATTTGTCACAGCATCACTGTGTTATGATAAGTACCCACAATACTTCCAACTATAAAAACAACGTATCCCAAATCATAGTAATTAGTAGTGTTTCTGGTTCTGCTGGCACCTGAGGCACCCCATGCCCCCCTCACCCCACGCATGAAGGGTGGTGGGATAATTGTTTGCGTAGGGAGTGTTAACTCTACTCTAAAAGAGCGTTAATTTTGGTTAGAAAACCTGATTTCTGGCTCTTAGAGTTACCAAGGGCAGCTTTTCGCCATCTCTTTTTTCCCCTTGCCCCATGGTAGGAATTGGCACTGGTTACTAAAACCCTGAACACTCTGGACAGTTTAGTTGGTAGCCTGGAATAAAAAAAATTCACGCCTTTATAAATAGCACAACCAATTGTTTGTAATGAATTATTACCATGATCAGGAAGCAAGAACTTTGAACTTTATAGAAAAGTACATTTATACACCTTTAATACACCTTCCTAAATACGCCCAAACAAACTGCACACAGGCAGGAACTGGCTCCACCTGAAAGGCTACGTTATACTAGCTAACTAATGCCTTACTGATATGGCCTTGCCAAGTCAATACATCTCAATATAGAAAAGAAAGGCAATATTTTATTTTACTATGATTTTACTTTGGGCTAGTTTTGTTTTGCTCTATAGCAAGGATTCCCACACCACTGTAAGGCTGCCACAAGGGTTGCCTTCTGCCTAATCATCCTTCACGCTGAGCTTTCAGAAATATCCTGGAGAACAATTAGGCATTTGTACTGCAAGATACTCCCGGAAGCCCAATATAAAGGTTGATTAGGGTCACATTTAGGACAAATACTAACCACCTGCTCAACATATTCTAGAAACTATGGCTGAAGCCATGGCTGTGCAGAGAAGAAATAGAGCCATACTTCTTACCTGCTCCCAGGAAGCGAAACATCTTGTAGAGAGTAAAGCAGGATCAGTCTGCACTGCACCTCCCAACACCTCTCCAACGCCAAAAATCACAGCCCTGTCATTCTTCCTCCTCCTCCGCCTACAAACACACACTCCCAGACTAACAGAATCAGCTGTTGTGTAATATGTATGTGTGTGTGCGTGTATGTATGTATATGTGTTTGCTACTGGCTGCCTAATTCCCAGCATCCCTTAAATCCCTGTACTGATTCCCTCTAACACAGGCACAAACAGCTTTTGTACAGGAAAATGTAAAAGAGAGAGTCTCTGCTTGGAGAAAGGATCTCCAAGTTATGTCTCTTCCACTGAAAATACAGCACTTAGCATTCTTTCAGCTGGGGATTCTGGGAATTGTAGTTTAGTAAAACAAGAGACACTGATCTGATTTGAATAAAACCTGTGTAGAAGTACTGTAATTCTATCAATCTAGTGCAGTGCCAGCAAGCTCTGCCATGCAGCCGGCTTGTGTGTGCAGCAATTCTGCGTTACTATCAATGGCACCGGAGCACTATTGTGCCACATAACTGCCTCTGCAAAGCAGGTAAAACATGCCTGGTAAGGTTACATAGTTACATAGGGTTGCAAAAAGACCACAGTCCATCAAGTTCAACCCTTCCAAGGTGCATTGCATTTACACAGATTTCTATTAATTAGGTTCCTATTAATTCGGTGGAAATCTAAAGCTGGCCATACACGGGCAGATCCGCTTGCTTGGCGATGTCACCAAGCGAGTGGATCTTCACCCGATATCCCCACCTACGGGATATCCGGGTGGAATGGAGGCGAATTCGATCGTTTGGCCCTGGGGCAATCGGTTCGGGGACCGCATCAACGAGTGTATTCTATTCATTCGGGTGCAGGCACAAGTAGGAGGCGTAGCGCGGAATTTTCGGCAAGCGTTTTTCCGCTTGCTGAAAATATCTGTCCTACGCCTCGTAGGGCTCTAACTGACACAGGAAAAAGTATGGGAGTAAAAGACAGAACTCTGTCCATTCATTGGCTGATGGGGCCTAGCATATATGTGTGCCTTGGCTTGTTTGTGTGCACTGTGACTCCTATGATTCCAAGGGGTGGCCCTTAATCCTTAAAATGGCAATTTTCAATTTAGGCGTACCCAATGGCAAATACTACTAAAAAAGTATATTTTTATTAAAGTGGACCTGTCACCCAGACATAAAAAGCTGTATAATAAATGTCCTTTTCAAATTAAACAAAAAGCCAAAATTCATTTTTATATTAACCCATCCAAACCCATTGTAAAGGCAATTAAAAATCCCAGCTGTCAATCCTATATTGCCTGGGAAGACAAGTACTTTAACTTTCAATTCAGCTCTCACTTTCCTCCTCCGTCCTAACCATCTAATTGTGTAGCCAGTGCATGGGCATCTGGTCCCCCATTCTGGCACATAAACAAGATTTTGGGGTGATACAAAGCTTGCCTTAATAACAGTGTCCACAAAATGGCACCTGCCTATTTGCTGTGATTGTGAAATTCCAGGACTGAAGGTAACAAGATTTACATTACTTATATAGTGTAAGTGAAGTTTATTTTGCTTGACAAACACAATAGAAAATAATTTAGAATTATTTCATAGGGTGACAGGTCCCCTTTAAAATGGTTTATTTAGATGAAGCAGGGTTTTACATAAGAGCTGGTTTATGCAATATATTTTAATAGCTACCTAAATTGTTTGGGGGAACAGGCAGAGGAGAGGGTCAGGGAAAGAAGCATTTATAAGGTATTAACGTTACAGGCTAGTACACTGCCAGCAAATTTGTAATACCAGCCCCAGCCCTAGATGGTGAATTATTGGCCGGTCCAGCCAAATACCAGCCAGGTGGCAACCCTATATTGTGCATACAATATATCTACATCCCCATGGTACAAAAGGTACCTACTGACAACAGCAAGTACCATGGATTCTTCATGAATAAGAGGCAAAAGAGCTAGGAAGCCAAGAGCTATGGCTGGGGAGGCCAGCCTGAAAGTCAGGTTTTTCTGACAAAATACTGCAATAAAACACTCATGGGCATAACCAGGCAGAAAAATGCTTATGGGATAAGGTGTGCTCAAACATGTGTCTTACAGGATATGTAAACCTTAAGAAAACTGAAAGTTAAATTGCTCAAAATGCTTCAAGTATTTACTTTTTTTGTTTCAAAGCTATTCATTTTATAACTGCGCCACCTGCTGGTCAGTTGTTCTGTCAGATAAAGATACACTCAGAAGGAAAACAATGAACTGTTATGATGTTGCTCTGCTCAGGCAAAAGATGGGAAAGATCATCTGAGATTTTTTCTCTCGGTCCTAAGAAGAGCAACACCAGAACAGTTCTCTTCTTCTGAACATATATATTTCTCTGACCATAAAAAGTCAGGGGAACCGACCAGATGGTGACAATAATGTTACATAGGCTTTTTCTTCATTCACCAGTCTGGTATGCAGATTATATAAGAACAATTTAAACACCAAACTACCATCTCTTGCCAACATCCAAAAAAGCTCACTTATTAAACCAATGTGATAAAGCGCAGAGCCACACTACGGCCTCACTGGGAGTGCATGAAGGGCTCTAGTAAAAATACATATTATAATAAGAATCACCTAGCCTGATGAGTCTGTACATGTAATGCTTTTAGAGTTTCATAAAGTGTATCAAGTACAAGTATTTGTCACTGCATCTAGATGGGATGTGCTTCTACAAGTTGCTTTTCAATAACTTCTATAAAGCATTTCCCCAAAATCCTTTCTGCACAGCCAGTAAAACCACAACCTGCTGGCTGCTTTCCCAGGCTGTGCGGAAGAGCCAGCCCCTCTCAGCAATGCACCATGCCAGCCAATCATTACAGACCTGAGAGGGTACTGCAGCCTATGCTTCCCAGTGTGAAGGCAGAGCTGTGATTGGCTACTCACATCCTACCACTCATTTGTAACACAGAAAGGGACCAGAGAGGACCTATTAGAAGCTCCAATATAGACTGGCCATACACAGCCAACTTGGCAGCTCATTGGTTGTATGGGGCCTACTGGACTGATATTTGGCTGCAAATCAGCTATGTAACAATTGGGCAGGTTTAAAAATTCCATCAGATGAGGAGCACATGGGTATGCAACCCCCGTCTCTGTAGGCTGATTGATGGCCATCAATCAGATCAGCCCTATTTGGTCCTGCTACCAAATCACAAGTTTTCTGAAATTTTAATTTCCGTAATGTATAGTTTTACACACACTTGGTATAGTGTCCCATGGACACATGAGTGATGTCACATTGCTGCTTTAAGCTTCTGCCTACATACATTGATCCTGGTCAGTTTATCAATTGGGGAGTTTATTTTATGTTGATGCTCCCTGTTGGCCAAAGCACTGGCAATGAAAGTGAAGAAAGTGACGAAGAGCAGTGATTACTTGCAGGTCAGGCATGTTCAGGACAACCAATTCCCCCCTGAGATGGGCCAAATTCGCCACCACTCAGCCACTCCCACAACCTCGCCATGTCTAGCACCACAGGTGATGGGGCAGCAAGCTTTTATATAATCACACTCGAATATAAATTGGTGCAGTGTGGCAGGCCAGGTGTGGGTTAGTTCACTACAAGTTAGATTCGGATATGGGTCGAATATTTTCAACACACAAATCACTAAAGAGGAGCTGCAACTGTTAAGACACATCGTAAGAGCAGTAATAAAACTGCCCTTGCACCAGACCCATTTGGACCTAGGTTTGCTACCTTTTCTGGATTAAGATACCAGCCTTCCTACATTAACATTTTTCCCTATTAATAACATTGGCATCAAGCATTACTTTTACCAGCCAGGCCAGTAAAACACCAGCCAGGTAGAAACCCTATCTGGACCATAGATGATGGGTCCAAAAGCATTAGGCACAGGTGCAGTAATCCGACAGTGTGTCAGACTTCAGGCCCCACTAACAAGACCCCTACTGGATGAACATTTGATTACCAAGCACTTTCAACGCACAACTGAAGCACAAAAAAACATCAGAACTTGGTAAAACTACTGAGCAAATATAAATCGTCTCCAAAGTCTATTTGCAGATGAGGTGTATTTTTTGCAAGTAAAAAAAGCACCTGCAGAGATAAGGCTGATCCTTTGTGCACCTGCATGCCGCGCATTGTGGAACGTGGAATTCCAGCAACCATATTAGAGTCTATATTCATTGCAAGAGAACTGCAGAAACATTTTAAAACCGTGAAAAAGGAAATTATCCTAGAATATTAATATTTACAGCTGATAGGGAATCTATTAATTGGAAACCCAATATTCAGAAAGTTCCAAATGATAGGATATCATTTATTGAAGAATCTTTTTTTAAAAAAAAAATATTTAATTGCTTTTAGCAGCATTAAGGCATGGTGCTCCAAACTATGGGAAAACTCTGAAAACCCCAGTCCCAACCATTCTGCACAGTAGCTTATACAGAGCTAAATGTTGCTCATTCCTCCATTACTTGAGACTGTAGTGATACATCCCTATCAATTATAGGTAAAGTCTCAGTATTAGAAGATTCATAATTCTATCAGCTGAGTTTTTTTTCCTAAGCAAAGCCCAGAAATTCTGCAGACTGAGAAGCACACTCTGATTCATTTATTCTAAAGATATTGCTGTTTACTTATCTAACTATGAATAATGCTCCTTCAGTATGGTTTCTGCACTCGTGAGTGGGATTTTAGTGCCAGAAATGGATTCCCATCTCCCCTGTGTTACAGTAACGTAACTGCCCAACCCTCTATGGCACTTTGCTACTTGTTAGGCTTGTGATAGAAGCACATCTCACCCCAGTGATTTACAGACAGGCTGCTCAAATGTGCAGGCCAAAGAAAGAGATCTGGGCTATAATTAGACCTGCTTGGGGCACCCATATATGCAGGCTCTCTGTACAGACAAAACACTGTCTGTTTTAAAGCAAACATTATGTAAAATGTAGGGGCAATAAAAGAAAGAAGTGAATCATTACCTGCAAATAGATATTTATTTCTGTGTACAAGCAAATAAACTAGCAGAAACAAAGAAGCACCCTGGTCTCTACAGTTTACAATATAAAAAGCAATGGGTAACAACAATTCAATTAATATGTGAGCCTTACAAATTACAAATTCTACTTTAGTCATTCTTAAACTAATAATGTCCTGAAAACTACACCTCCCAGCATCCCACATCAGTTAAAGGCAACTGGAAAGCTGCAGGCACCCCACCCCTAAAGCAAACATAAAAGCAGCCTAAAAGCAAACTGCTTTGGAACACTTACAAATACATATTAGCTGCAGATTTTCACTGGCCCCTCCAACGTATGTACTCTTACAGGAAGCTCCGATATTCATGGAAACATATTGGCACAGATTATTCCAAACAGAGAAATTTTCTTATTTATTGGCCTATAAACAGCCCCAGATGTTCAGCATCTAAATATCATTCGACAGCTCTTTAGAGGGAAATGCTACCCCATCTATAAGCAGGCTCTTATATTTTCTTTCTGCTGTAAATATTCAGAACACATTGGTGTAGATTATTTGACACAAAGCTTCATTATTCTACACAGAGCTTTATTATTCTAAACATTGGTGTTGATATGTGGCAGCCACTACGATTGCTCCCGTCGAGGTAACCTCATCCCAAAATTATACAGACAATACAGTGGCCTCTGTTGGCCTGGTGTTCATAGAAAATGGTGTTAAATACATTTGGAACAAAACACCTCTTAAATGTGAGTACCATAGTCTTACTCTTGAAGAAATGCCTGCAAAATATGTATTGATCTAATATATAGCTGGATATTGCCATGAATATCCTGTAAAATAAATCCTTATGAATGATGTCACTTGTGTCACGTGACCAAAGCTTGTGTATCATAATAAATTATTTACCCTTGTTGTTGGGACTCTTGCTTCTATATGGTCTTAGTGGCTTATGATAATCTTATATTTTACAATAGGGGCCTCCACAGTAATTGCAGTGGATAATGTGTGCCTTGTGGTAAAACCAATGGAATCGGCCCATCCATAAAGATGAATTATTTGTTCAAATGGAATGCTAAAATGTACACTGAAAAATACTGTCTACATGGAGTAAATTTTCCATTCACGCAGATGAAAACTTCTTGAGGAAACAAACTTCTTCAGGAACTTTTTTTTTTTTTTTGCTCTCTCCTATTGTAAGGCTACTGTAACATTACAGGTACTGATCATAATATCAAAGATATCTTAGCCAAAGGGAAGAATGTTCAATCAGACGGCTTACACCACCTTATGGATTCCAGACATGCCACTGGCACATAATTGTGCCAGTGGCACAATGATTCCCAGCCCAGTTTCTTACAGCTCCAGGCCCTCAGACATGGCTGAGAAGAAATGTTTGTCAGTCATGCTGGGGTTGGAGCGATTAATTGTCCCAAGCCTGGCACGACTGACAGAATCATGCTAAACTATTGGGAACCAGTAAATCATGGGGCACATCCATTCTTTACCAGTGATACAGACACATTCAATCAAACTAAAGGGGATCTCTCCAATCAATATTTTGAATATAGAAAGGATATGATATTCAATAGAACTTTGTTGTTACAAACAGCTGGGGAAAATGTTTCATTCATGCCTACTGGAAAGCTGCTAAGGATAATGTTTTCTTTCACTGTGAAAAGAAAAATTGGGTGGAGCAAAAGGCATGATGAATTTAAAAGACGGCACGTTTGTGCGGGAACCTGCGATACCCAGCGCACCTGCCACACACTACAAGGCACACTGGTATCGCCCCAACCTGTAAGCAAAGCATTTCAGTCGGCAACCTGGGTAGTTGCCATAAAGGCCGGCATGAATACTGTCTTGTGTCTCCTGTGGCAAATGAAGGATGGAAGCCCCCTGAGCTGTGTTTAGGCCTGTCACCCTGTCCAGTCAGGTTCAAACAAAACCTATTTATAAGGGGATCTGACAGAAGCGCCATGCACATAATTACATTGGTACCAGTGCCATGGAGCTTCCCAGAAATCTTACAAAGATATACAGTCAAGAGGTCAGAAAGTTCTGTTTTTTTATGTAATTTCACAATTTGAAAGGATGCAATTTCCATGCTAAAAGAACAGGGCAGGCCAGACAGTGTGTGACGTGAGTTTAGCCACAGAGACAGGCCCTTAGGCAGCAGGGATACACAGACTGATACACACAGACTGACACACAGATACACACAGACTGACACACAGGCTGACACACACAGATACACACAGACTGACACACACAGATACACACAGATACAGATACACACAGGCTGACACACACAGATACACACAGACTGACACACAGATACAGATACACACAGGCTGACACACAAAGATACACACAGGCTGACACACACAGATACACACAGGCTGACAGCTGCTCCCTTACACCTCCTGCCTCACACGATAGCGCCACATGTGCGCACAGTCACTACATATGAGTCAGCCGAACTCCCGGAGACCCCCCCCCCAGCTAGGAATGGGATATTTAACCTGCGCCACCCCAGCTGTCTGTACACCCCACATCCCCCAAGTCGCTGGACGTTGTAGCTGAGGCGAAGGAAGTTCCGTCTCTCACCTAGGGCTATGTAACGCCTGTTCACCCCAGTCTTGGCTTCAATCTTCTCCAAGACGTCAGTGCATACGTTCTTCTGATGAAGGAATTTCTCGAAGCTGTCTTTCAGTGCCGCAGCCATGCTTGCCGCTCGCCTTTCTGTCAGTGCGGGTACTGTGTGGATGCGACGGCCGATCCGCTTGCCTGGCTAAACTCGCACACAGGCGCAGCACCGTCCGGCCACAGTCGTCTTGATGAAAGAGGAGGGGCAGGCGGAGTCACGGCAAATGTGAGCTGCTCGTCAGCATTAGGCCAAGGGAGCCTGCCAGCTGCCGCCTCTCAGTACTGCAGCCCCACCCTAAGCTCACTGCAGTGCTGCCATGATGGGCACGGCTATTGTTATCCTGCTGCTGGGGTGTAGTCTCTGTGGGAGGCAGGGCTGCCACACAGCATCTCATACACACAACATAAACGCTCCAATGAGGCAAAGCAATTCATGGCACTATGGTTGAAGTTACATTACCTGAAGGGTTGTACATGACTCAGGGGTTAGGAAAAAATCTTGTGTTTCTTAAAATAGCAAGACCTTATAACATGACTCAGGTGTTTGGTTAAATAACAGGTGCAACTCTGCTAACTTAGCCCCAGGTAGAGATCCATAGCAACCAATGCGTATAAAGAGCAGAGGTGTAACTGGAAATTATTAAGCCCTACTGCAGTATCTTTTTAGGCAGGCATATCAAATTGCATGAAGGTCCTGCCTGGGGGCTGAAAAGCATGCTTCATGTCAATTTCATTAATAAGCAGAACAGATGTGAAAAAGAAAACAAAGAATGTGGCAACTCTAAGGTAAAGGGGGCCTAGTGGCTCTGGTTTTTAATATACATTTGATAAATAATATAATACAATCTGCAATTACTTTTCAGTTTTAAAATTGTTTGGTTTTTGAATTACTTTTATTGTTGCCCACTTTTTTACTAGGGCGTTATTAACCTAGCAACCAAGCAGGAGGTTAGAAGTCAGAATAAAAAAATGAATAGTAGATGGGCTGATTATAAATACAAGCAATACAAAATAAATATAATTATCACATTGAAGCCCCACAGTCAACTTGTATTTTGTTTGCTGGTGCCAGTGACCCCGAGAAGCATAAAAAAAATTAGTTATAGAGCAGAATAGGATGGCTAATGTTTTAAAAAGTGGAAAATTCTTTAAACAAGTCCATCCTTAACATGTTTTACTCCAAGTTGTAATGAGATGACTAAATGGTTGTGTGTGAATAAGGACACTCCCTCTAACGGAAAAAGAAACAAACTGTGGAACAACACTGCTTTCACCCTGACTGTAAACAGACTTGGAGGTACAGCCGCAGGGGTTACATTGTGACCCAAGCTGTAGAATATTTAGTGTGTTTAGGCATGCACTTGCTACATTTAGTTAGTGAGTCTAGCTTTGTGAATATACCCCATGCTGATATTCTCACATACCAGATGTGCCAGTGACAGGCAGTGACAATTCAGGCCTATATTTATTTGAATATAGATATTTTTATAAATCTGCACTTGTTGATTAAGTCCAGAATAATGTATTATTTGTAATGCAGATCTGTTTTAATTTGCAAATCAAGTCTAAATATACATTGTAAACTTGTGGCCTGGTTTTTAGGGGTTTTGATTAAACAATTGAAAAACTTTGGTTGTTTTTTTGCATCTTATTTGAATTTGGATGTTGGAATGTGCTAAAAGGAATCTGTTAGCCACACACTCCATTCCTTACTAATCCAGTCCAGCTGAATATCCCCAGGCATTCTCATTTGGAAAACTAATTGTCACACAGTCTGTATCAAAGGGAGGATTCCAGTGCTGAATAAGGTTCCCAAAGAGAGAAGGAGAAATGAAGAGGTGATTCCAAGATGGAAAAGTCTACCAGAAAGAGAAAATTCCTGTTTGGAAGAAGTTTGGCAGAAAAAGTTTGGAGTCTTCTGTGGAAAAAGAGAAGATCTAGAGTGTCTGCCAGAGAACAGAGCCGTAACTGCTAAGATCATTCTAACAATGCTAAACTACCTTAAAATGTATTGTTTAAAGGACAAGGAAATGGCTTCTCACTGGGTGGGTTTGCAATTTGTGAGGTATCCCCAATAATTATAATTGCTAACCTCTAGCTCCAGACTGGTGCTCCTAAAACACACCTGTTTGGGATATTATTCTAGTGAGCACTGTCTATCCCAATTATACCTAGTGGCCCCCCGGGCTGTGCACATGTGCAGTTGACAGAAGTATTAAAATGATTTATATTTGTTTATCATGGTTTCCCCTTCAAACTTACAAACTCTGTATAACCTTCAAAGTCCTTTATTCCTTTCCTCTTCAACTCACTACATCTCTTCTCTTGTGTCTCCATACATTCCTAGCGAACTCCTCCACTACTCTCAGCGCAACCTCTTGGTTGCACCCCCACTACTACTGCTCTTCACTGCCTTAAACCTTTCTGCCTTGCTGCTCTTACATTTGGAATGCCATCCCTGAATTCATCTGGAGAGAATTCTCCCTCAGACTTTCAGAAACTGGCACATATATTGCAGTGTCACCCATTGCAACACTTAGGGGGAAATTTACTAATCCACGAATCCGAATCCCGAATGGGAAAAAAACGGATTGGAAACAAACATTTTGCGACTTTTTTGTATTTTTTGCGATTTTTTTCATCGCCACTGCGACTTTTTCACGAATTGTCACGACTTTTTCGCAAATTGTCGCAACTTTTTTGTATTGAGCGCTCGTAAACGGCGGCCAAACCTTTCCGACTTTACATGATTTTGGAAGCCTCCCATAGGACTCAATGGCACTCTGCAGGTCCAACCTGGCCCAAGAAAAGTCACGATACTGAAGCTTGAATGAATCCAAAACTTTAGTACTCCGTGCGACAGTACGATTATTTTGCGACGGCGATGAAAAAGTTGCGACAATTCGCAAAAAAGTCGTGACGGCGACGAAAAAATTGCAAAAATACCGATCATAATGAAAAAAACGCATTTGGACACTTTTCGGACGTTCATGGATTAGTAAATGTCCCCCTTACTGTCCTCCTATTTGCGTCTGTAACTTACCTTCCCATTTAGATTGTAAGCAGGGGCAGGGACCTTCATCCTCTAGTTTCTTTGACACTTAGCTCTGGGAATCTTTAATGTAACTGTACTTTGTGTTTATTGTGGTAATGACCTCTGTAGTGCTATGTGAATAAAAATATACATTCATATGAATGTAGGTCGTTGTCACTGGAAAGATCATTCGTTCGTTCCCTCAGTTAATTTTCAGGGCTGAATTGCCAGATATGCAGGTAGAAACAATAGAGATTTTACCTCCACCTGACGATTCAGCCCTCAACGCAGATTTTGCTCGCGCACCCTGAGCTCTGGCACCCGACCGAAATCTTTCATCCTGTCTGATCGACGAGACGACCAATATCTGAAGCCTTTGTGAACTAGGTTTCGTACGATAATATCGGTATGTGTATGGCCACCTTAAATCTACTGTAAATAAAATACATATATATCAGTCTGGCCTTCGAGATCTCACTAAATATATTTATTTACAAGCACCCTATCCCTGAAGAAGGAGTGGAGAAGGCTCAGAGAAACCCATTGTTATGTTATTTGTGGATGTGTATGGGCCAAGACACCATGCGTTTGGGCAATAAGGCAGGTGTTGCAAATCAGATTGAGAAGGTAAGCAAAAAGCAATGCTATTATAACAAAGAAACCATATGAAAATAGCAGAGGACAGGGTAATTTAAAGGAACAGTAAAACCAGAAAAATGAGTGTATAAAAGTAATAATACAATGTACTGTTGTCCTGCACCAGGACAACTGGTGTATTTGATTTAGAAACATTACTTTAGTAAACAAAGTTGCTGTGTAGCCATGGGCGGGCAGCTACTTAAAGGAAAACCTATTCTACCCTGCTCCAATAATTGCCCTATCCTTCCCAGCGTTTATTATTTTAAACGCTTTATTAGAAAATACCTTGTAAAAACATTGCATCCGGTCATTTCAAATACAGCGATCCAGAAGATGCAGAATTCACTATGTGACGATCGACATCTCCTCCAAGCCCGACTCCTTCCTGTACAGAAGGAAGGCTAGGAGGAGATGTCGATTGTGGTATATATACAGTGGAGGAAATAATTATTTGACCCCTCACTGATTTTGTAAGTTTGTCCAATGACAAAGAAATGAAAAGTCTCAGAACAGTATCATTTCAATGGTAGGTTTATTTTAACAGTGGCAGATAGCACATCAAAAGGAAAATCGAAAAAATAACTTTAAATAAAAGATAGCAACTGATTTGCATTTCATTGAGTGAAATAAGTTTTTGAACCCTCTAACAAAAAAAGACTTAATACTTAGTGGAAAAACCCTTGTTTGCAAGCACAGAGGTCAAACGTTTCTTGTAATTGATGACCAAGTTTGCGCACATTTTAGGAGGAATGTTGGTCCACTCCTCTTTGCAGATCATCTCTAAATCCCTAAGGTTTCGAGGCTGTCTCTGTGCAACTCTGAGCTTGAGCTCCCTCCATAGGTTTTCTATTGGATTAAGGTCCGGAGACTGACTAGGCCACTCCATGACCTTAATGTGCTTCTTCTTGAGCCACTCCTTTGTTGCCTTTGCTGTATGTTTTGGGTCATTGTCGTGCTGGAACACCCATCCACGACCCATTTTCAGTTTCCTGGCAGAGGGAAGGAGGTTGTCGTTCAGGATTTCACGATACATGGCTCCGTCCATTTTCCCGTTAATGCGAATAAGTTGTTCTGTGCCCTTAGCAGAAAAACACCCCCAAAGCAAAATGTTTCCACCCGCATGCTTGACGGTGGGGATGGTGTTTTGGGGGTCATAGGCAGCATTTTTCTTCCTCCAAACACAGCGAGTTGAGTTAATGCCAAAGAGCTCTATTTTGGTCTCATCAGACCACAGCACCTTCTCCCAGTCACTCACAGAATCATTCAGGTGTTCATTGGCAAACTTCAGACGGGCCTGCACATGTGCCTTCTTGAGCAGGGGGACCTTGCGAGCCCTGCAGGATTTTAATCCATTGCGGTGTAATGTGTTTCCAATGGTTTTCTTGGTGACTGTGGTCCCTGCTAATTTTGAGGTCATTAACTAACTCCTCCTGTGTAGTTCTAGGATGCTTTTTCACCTTTCTCAGAATCATTGACACCCCACGAGGTGAGATCTTGCGTGGAGCCCCAGAGCGAGGTCGATTGATGGTCATTTTGTGCTCCTTCCATTTTCGAACAATCGCACCAACAGTTGTCACCTTCTCTCCCAGCTTCTTGCTAATGGTTTTGTAGCCCATTCCAGCCTTGTGCAGGTCTACAATTTTGTCTCTGACATCCTTGGACAGCTCTTTGGTCTTTCCCATGTTGGAGAGTTTGGAGTCTGCTTGATTGATTGATTCTGTGGACAGGTGTCTTTTATACAGGTGACTAGATAAGACAGGTGTCCTTAATGAGGTTAACTAATTGAGTAGAAGTGTCTAACCACTCTGTGGGAGCCAGAACTCTCAATGGTTGGTAGGGGTTCAAAAACTTATTTCACTCAATGAAATGCAAAATCAGTTGCTATCTTTTATTTAAAGTTATTTTTTCGATTTTCCTTTTGATGTGCTATCTGCCACTGTTAAAATAAACCTACCATTGAAATGATACTGTTCTGAGACTTTTCATTTCTTTGTCATTGGACAAACTTACAAAATCAGTGAGGGGTCAAATAATTATTTCCTCCACTGTATATATATATATATATATATATATATATCACTTTGCACCAAATAAATTCAAATTCCACTTTTGTATCACAATCCATTGTATACTTCTCGAATAGTAATTTGCTAATATGGATCTCTCACTGCCATCTTGTGGTGATAAGTTTATGTTTTTTTAACAAGTGATAATTTTCACATTTTTGCTATCAATATACTGTACCAAACCACCTCTGAAGAACATGCTAGAACCAACCATATACACATAAACATTAAAAGTGTTCCCTTTTTTTTTTTTACTTTTGTAACTAATTTCCAATATTATTCTTATAATTATATTATTATATTTCATATAATTGTAACGTGTATTTAGAAAGCAGAAGCATACCACAGTGCTGTACAGCAACAGAATATGTAGATAAACCTGTGCCAGGAAGTCTTTAAATATTACTAGGGGTGTCCAGCTGTTATAGTAGAAGGAAAGGTATTACTTAATTAGTGGTGCCAAAATGTTAGCAATTCCCATTGATTATAGGGCCGGTGCTTGTATTTGTTGAAAACAGCACCAGCCCAAGGTAGGAGCTCCACACCACTATCTTCTACTTCTTCAGTACCCCCACTGAATATACCTCTCTTTCTCCTTTAAGCACACCCCGGTGATTCTAGTTTCTCAGCTGCTAACTTGGACTGACACAGTTCTTAGAGGTTGCATGAGCAGTACAGCAGTTATACATTTATACATATATTTATTCAAAATTCAAAAAAATCAAGCAAAACGCATTAGGAAGAGAAGTTCAGGACCATGGAGCACTAAGGTACCTCTATCACTTTGGTAAGGTTGCACTTTGCAGCCTCAAGCGGGTGATTTGCATGATGCAATGTTCTGGATGGCATCACTTTCTGCGCTTGATGCTAGTGTTTCACTGGCCTTTCAGGTAAAATACCAGCCAGAGGCGGGATTACAAATTTCTCCGCAATGTATTTACTGGTAAATTTGTAAATTCTAGTTATTCTGCCTCCAGCCCACCTCTCATCTGCCCCAAGCCTGCCTCCCCGCTCCCCCTCCATTCTGTCCATCTTCTATTTAAGCTTGCCTCCTCATGAATTTTCAGTCTGTGCTGGCCAATGTCATTGTGTTTTAAGCATTTAAGGCCTGTATTATTTCTTGTTCTTCTGTTTAGCAAAGCTTTGCAGTTTAGTAACTATATTTAGTAACATATTTAGCAGCCCTGCCTGCACATCACTAGTATTTACCCATTTTGGGCAGAAAGTGTATTTTCCAAAAAGATAAGGCTTTCCTGGAGTGAGCCTCACATATCTAGAAGTATATGTGTTAATTTTGCTGTAGCTAAAAGGATAGTCCTGGCGCGGTCAGTCTGGAGCCGCTGGCCTTTCCCTGGGTAGAGAATACATTGTTGTTATACCCATAGCAACCAATAATATCTTTATTAATTTTCTTACTTCTACAAATTTGATTAAAACTTCCTGTCAATTGGTTGCTATGTGTAACATCACTTTACCTCCTTAGCTCAGATGCACTGAATGCACATGCGTTCCACAGACTACTCTCACTAAATACCAATCCCCATAGCGGCCTTGAATTCTTTGCAATGATTGGTTAGTAAGTTCGCTGTACATCATTGGAGCCCTGATCATACAGTGTATGTGATTAGCGGATTGAGCCTACGCGGGATACTAGACAACTTCACAAAAACTCTTGTTCTACCAGTTCTGCTTGCGGAAGTGACGCAGCACACACTGTCACTGTTGTTGTTTCGCTTCCTCCACTGGCTCCTCCCTCGTTCCCGAGTCGCAGCCGGGCTCTTGGACCGCGCTGTCTCCGTGATGTTCCTCTGTCCGACATGGAACCCAAACGCTTGGAGGTGCCGGACGGAGTCCTTGATGACCTATGCAGGTGACGCCTAAATACTCTGCAGCCCTCAGTATAAAAGCAATGTCCGACATCCCTTACCCACCGGGGATGCAGGGAGTTGCAGTGCAAACAATTCAGTGTGTCTGTGCTGAGGTGCCGGGCTGGAGTGATAGTAACAAGGATGGAGCCCAAAATGTTCAGAAAACTACAGCACCCCAAAGGTGTTGTTGTACTGCAACTCCCAAAACTGCAGGTTGGCTGCACACACACAATCACAATAGAAATGTTTTCCAGTAAGGAGATATGTATGTATATATATATTTATTTTTATAACTAGATTCTTTGTTTTCAACTGTATCTATATGTGACTTGTCCCACAGCAGTCAGTGCAGGTAGGAGACATTTATATACACTACCCAAAGCTTCCCCAGCTCACAGGCTACAATCCCCAGCATTCATGGCTGGCAGTTAGTCTGTAAGGCTACAGGGTTGAAAAGAAAATGTTATTCTTTGCCCCAAGGAAAGCTGTTCACTTCACATTCTTCTAGGTCTGCCACTTGTTTGAGATTAGGGGTTGTCTCAAATTAATGTTGGGTATAGGATCTGTTGCCCAGAAAGCTCTAAATTATGGGAAGGCCATCTGCCATAGAGCTCAATTGTAGGACAATATTGTAGGTCTAAATTATTACTATATTATAGGGCTATAGTTTTATATATATATATATATATATATATATATATATATATATATATATAAAAATGGAAACCACTGGCACTCACGTTTAAGTTTCGGCTGACCCTCAGCCTTTCTCAGAAAAAGGCAGAGGGTCAGCCGAAACGTCGGTTCATCGATTTAATAAAACAACTGTTTCTGCACCTAAGTCCTGTGAGAGCGGCTTCTTCATTATCTTCTATATATATATATATATATATATATATATATATATATATATATATATATATATATATATATATATATATACATATATATATATACACATATATATATATATACACATACATATATATATACACATACATATATATATACACATACATATATATATACACATACATATATATATACACATACATATATATACATACATACAATGTTTGGCACTTCATCTGCACCTGTATTGATGACAAAGAAAAAAAATTATGTTTTGAGTACACCTTAAGTATCAGCCGTATACAAATGCATTGCATGCGAATAAGTATTTGAGCGTATTTAAGTTATGAACTGCATATCTGTGGCTGTAGTGAAACAGGAAATTATGGCCCCAGATGTCACAGCACTTGATTAGAACATTTTGTTTTTTTTTAGTAACTTAAAGTTTCAGGTGTTGGTATGAACTGTGCAACGTGTATATGGACATGTGAAGAGACTACAAACATGTAGCTGATATAAAGCTATCTCTGCACTTACAGTCAATTTGCTTAATTTATAGAAGAATGTTCATAATTCTTATTAATGAGGAAAATATTGATGTTTCCTAATTGTATTAAACCTTTTTCTTTCTCTGTCTTTGTTTCTGTTGACAGTCGGTTTATTTTACACATTCCCAGTGAAGAAAGAGACAACGCTATTAGACTTTGCTTCCAAATTGAACTGGCCCACTGGTTCTATCTGGACTTCTGGATGCAGAACATTCCAGGCCTGCCTCAGTGTGGGATAAGAGATTTTGCCAAAGCAGATATCCTTTGCATTCCTTCTAATGTGAGATACTTGCAAAATTCTCCTGACCACACATTAGGGACTTTTTTTTGTAATATGACATGACAGTCAATACTTTTGTTAGAATGGATATACTGAATTAGAAATAAACACCACAGTGAAAAATAAATTGTACAAAGCAGAAACACTAGAAAAATATTAAGCTGTGAAGAATCTACATTGAAATAAAGAAATGGCAACTACAGAAATGCATCCAGCACCTCATCAGCGAATGTTTTGTAGCTTATTTTAAATGTTATTTTATAAAGTCCAAAATATATACGCACGTCTTAAATGGTTGAAAATTCAAATATGTGAAATTCTGTTCTGTTTTTTTGGGGAAATCCATGTTGTAAGAGAAGCAGATTTTCACCTGCTTTCACCTCTGGTCCAGCTGAAAAGGAATCTTATCTCCACCTATTAAGATACTGCTGTATAACATAAAAAAACCATTACTCAAAGTACAAAGAAAAATACAAGAATATTAGAAGTTCTATGTTTTTTTTGTTTTTTAAATGGGAATTATTTGATTACTATGGAGTCTATGGGCCGTTTTGTAATTTCTGGATAACAGGGTTTTCAGATAACAGATCCTATGCCTGGACAAATTTATAATAGGTTTAGAGGCAATTTATAGCTTTTTTGTATTTTAAATATGCTGTATAATATAATGCATTAGATATAGCACATTAATGCATTCCACCTGTGCGAGTTCAAGCTGATCTGGAAGAAGGGGCTGTGTTTCTTCCTATGGTGGAATGCAGGAGAGACCCACCACAGGATGAAATGCCCATGGGTAAGTGTCCTTAAGGTGAACAGTCCTTTAAACATTTAGTTTGATGTAGCAATTGATATTGTAATATAGTTTGCAGTTATTTTTATGTGTTTATTTGCTGTTTAGTTCTGCATTTCCTCAGTCTAAAAATGTAACATGCTATCTGGTTGTTGTGCCACTGATCCCCAGGTCTCCATCTCTGTTTGATTATCAACTACTGTACTTTTCCTTTACACAAACCATACTCTTCCAGCATTGTCCATTTTTACTTCCTAATGGTGAAGATGTACAAAGGGTTCTGAATGAGTGGAAAGAGTACAAAATGGGAGTGCCAACCTATGGTGCCATTATTTTAGATGAATCCCATGAAAATGTAAGTACTAAAATATTGTTACTCTTCGGTTCCCTAGAGCTGTTTTTGTTTTCATTTTCTTGCATTTCCTTGCTATTTTAGTGTTTTACTTAAAGAGCAGCTAGTCATAAGTTTTCCTTAAAGTAGTTATTAAACCGCAAACATATGGTGTGACAGACTTATGTTACCCATAAGCCCTCTTACCCATAAGAGGGCTTATGGGTAACATGGATACATTTTTGTCCTAATCCAGAAATCAAAGAGTAGAAGTTCATATAATAACTGTTATTAATGATTAAATATCAATAATTTTCCTTTATTGGCAAGTCTCTAAACATTGATTTCCATGTTTGGTTTTTGAAGGTGCTGCTTGTTCAAGGTTATTTAGCAAAATCTGGGTGGGGGTTCCCCAAAGGGAAAGTGAATAAAGAGGAAGCTCCACACGACTGCGCTGCTCGAGAGGTAAGGAACCAAATCTCTCACTGAAACATGTTCAGCGTGTGCTTCCTACAAATGATATGTGCAATGTAGATATGACTAAGAAAACCTTTTTAAGTGTTATATGTGTTTGTGTGTGCTAAGGTGATGTGTACAATATATGTGCTTCCTTGCTGCAGTTTATAAGAATATTTAAGTCGAATAGGAATCTTATGCCTGTGCAAGCAGAGTTATACAGCACAGTGAATAAGTTTCTGTTATGCCTGCGCCAGATTGCTAGCAGGTTGTTTTTTGGTCTTCGCCTGTTGAGTAATCAGCCCAAGGCATTCCAAAACCATGTGCTGACTTTTCTTCATTTTGAATAATAACAGCAAATTTGAGATAATAGTTTAGCATAACTGATTCAAGAACAGTCATATTAGAAGTTACCAAGAAATTCCATGACCGTATAAAACACCAAAGGCAGAGTGCTTTTATACAGGTCATTGGACTCTGAGGTGACTTCTGATATCCTCAAATTTTAGAACAGTGAGTAAATTATTTATTATACTAGGCGAGTTTCATGTGAGTCACGTGACAGAAATTACATCAATAAGCAGCAATTATGACTGATGGCATTACTAAGCACTATTTATAATGATTTAATTTACAGGATATTCCTCTCTCTTGTGTATTGTGATACATTATTTCCTACGTTATTGGATAGAATGTTTCTGTGTTCTTTGCAGATCAGAGGAGGTGATGGTTTCTGGTATATAAACTAACTAAGTTTGATATGTGCAGGTTTATGAAGAGACTGGCTTCGATATCAAAGACCGCATGTGCAATAATGACTACATTGAGCTGAAGATTAATGACCAGCTAGCTCGTTTATATATCATTCCTGGAGTACCCAAAGACACAAAGTTTAATCCAAAAACAAGGAGAGAAATTCGGGTAACTTTACCACATTGTTAGATTTTTTTTGCCCCAGAATGTTTCTCTTGTGCAAATTATAAAAGGCATATAAACCCTAAAATACAATTTTAAAATTAGAGTGTTATTGTAAGAACTTTAATTCATTTTTTTTTTTTTTTTTTTTTGGACTATTAAAATAATGTTAAGTGCTTAGAATAACACTCTGATCAATCCGTCTGCCATCTTCTGTTCATTCGTTTATGCGTCTCACCACTGACACGGACCCCGCTTTAGCGTGTGCAGTTGAAGCTGATTTTCGGCTAACTCCGCATGCTCAAGCGGGGTCCGTATCGGTGGTGAGACCTGAAGCATATTCAAAAAAAATGGAAGATGGCGCCCAGGTACACTTCTGTGCTGCTCTGCTCTTGGTGGGTTTTTTGATAGGGCCAATTTTTAAAGTTATGCACTATGCATAGGGGTGAAGGGGGTCTATGCAGGCCAGTTAAGGTGGCTTTTCGAGGGGGGTGTAGTTCTCATTTTCTTATTTAAAGATTTACATTTCCTTTATAGGAGGCTGTGCTACATAGGGCATAGTGTTGCTGTAAGTGGCAACTGGCACAGCAAACCTTGGGGGCTCGAGCTTTCCAGTTTGGGCAGTCATGAAGGAAAACATAGTGTGAGTTTGCTAACTGATTCTGAGTTTCTGGCCTGAATAAAAAAACTTTTGTTATTTTTCGCAAAGAGGCTTTTGTTAATAATGTAAAAAAAAAAAAAAGTTTTGTAGCTTTTTGGTGCCAAGGTTTTTTTTTTTTTTAACAAAAGCTCATTCTGGAGTTGGCAAACCTACCTGGGGATTTCTTCACGATTGCTCGAGCTTGAGCAATTATAAATAGGCCATTTCATATAAGCAGACCTATTTCAAATATTATTTTATATATTTTTTTTTAGTTCTTTTCAAGATCACTTGATTTTTATCTCTGAAAACACTTGTTTTCCCGCAGGTTCTTAATTGTAAATCTGCTTAAAGGCTACTTGGTACAGTAGTCAGGGAAACTTCATTGAAAATATTTACACAAACAACATTTTTACATTCCCCTAAACATATAAAATACTGATTATATGATAGGCAGCTGGAAAACCTTGTAATATATGGTCGTGTTGAATGTTTTAGAACTTTTTCTGACCCACCCCACAGCTACATGCATTCTTTGCTTATATAGCATGAATGAGTTAATGAATGTTTTTTGTTATAGAACATTGAGTGGTTTCCCGTAGAAAAACTGCCCTGCCATAAAAATGATATGACGCCTAAGTCGAAGTTGGGAATGGCTCCAAACAAATTTTTCATGGTGATTCCTTTTATTAGGTAAGTATATAGACTTTGTACTTGTATAACTTATTTAAGTTACTTTATTGTACGTGTCTATGACTTAACCTTAGCATGCTTATTTTCTTAGGCCACTGCGTGACTGGCTTCATAGGAAGTTTGGTGACTCCTCAGATAGTGATAATGGATTTGCCTCTGCTGGAAGCACTCCATCCAAACCAAACGCTGAAAAATCAAAGTATAAATTTTTCAATTCTACAATATTCTTTCTGATGTTTTTGCTAATATGATAAAGAATATGTTTGCTCCTTGCTTTATAATATCTCTCTTAGTGGGTTATAGGCATATGCAGGGTGGCTGTTCCTGTTGCTCTATGGTTGTCTTGCATGCACCTATTGACGTTAGGTCATGCTACTTCTGCTGCCAAGCCATAGTACCTTGTAGATATAGATAAGGCATCAGTTCTTACAGCTACAACACACCTACATTTAATACAGGCATGGTTATGCTGTTATTTAGGCTGCAGGTTATTATCTTTAAAAATGTGTTAAATGTTTTATTATTCTTTCATAGCTGAATAACTCATTAATGCAGTAGGTTGAAGGATAATTGCAGTCCTTAGCAAGAAGGCAAGGGGAACTGGTCTATTATAAAGAAAATGTAATTAATAATCTGTTAGAGAGATTGTCTTGCCATCAGTATAACTCAGTATAACTCACTTATTTAAAAGGTGTTAAAATGGATCAGCTTCCCTGTGTATTATCACTCTAGTTAATAGACCTGAAACATGAATACAGTAGTATAATCTTTTCTTTTTACCTTTTCTAGATTTAAAAAAAGTTGTACTTTCCATGTTTATTTCTGACAGATCCAAAATGCGATGTGTGCCACAGTTCGCTGAACTAACTCCAGCTGATCAAACCATAAAAAACAAGCCACAGCAGCAGCAGAAGCCATACAGTCATCTCAACACAGCAGAAATGTCAGAAATGCTAAAGAACAAGGTAATATTTATGTATTTGTCATCTAGAACAATTTAAGTCTATCCTTTTGGGTTACACAGTGCCTATAGTCAGAAATCTCTTATTTAGAGACCATGGTAACGTGGTGTCAAGGGCACTGGAACGGTTCAGTTTTGTACTTAAATGGTAAATGAGCCTGATAGCTTCTAATGAATTAGCACCCTACAGTGGGCACACTTAAAAATAACTGCTCAGGGAATCAAGTAAATATTACATTGTTATGAAAGACTGCTGGATCTTTTAAACACAGGAACATTTTTTGTTTTTATTAGCAATCCACCTGCCTCATGTCTGGATTATTCACACTTTTTTTTTTTCTCTTGTTTGGTAGAATCCAAGCCTTAGGAATAATGGAAAGAAGCAGCACCAGGACTCTCCAAACCAGAAGAAGAAAGCAAATGGCTCCCACAATCAACAAGTGAAGCAGCAGAATAGTATTTTGGTAAGAACTTCAGATGATCATTTGGTGTTATTTAAAAATGTACTCACATCAGTAATGGGACATCTTCTAACAGCTGCTTAGCTGCATTTGTCAGGGAATTAAAAAGTCTAAAATGTAGATCTGTTCTGTAGGAAGAAAAATGATATGTGAACAGTTTATATTCTGATAGCCTGTTAGCCTTTGTATATTACCTAGTGCCTTATACTGTACATAGAACCACAGGTTAAGAAACTATAGTAATACAAGCAGTTATAAAAAGACAGGAGGAGTGTAGGAGCTACACAACCTCTGCAACCCCTGGTATTGCTAAATTCATGCCAGGTAGAGGTAAGGATGGGCAGGATCCCAGTATTTTTACCTTTGCCACATTTTGGATTTCAGACCAACTTGTTTTTATCAGAAAAACAAAGATCTTTGGCTGTACAGTGGATAGGCCTTGGCTAATTAGTATCGGTATGCCTAAATTAGCAGAATGTATTTGATGTTCAGTACATTGTTTGGGGTTACCTGTTTGTGAGCCACTACTTTAGCAGTTACTAGCAGTTATATACAGGTGGCTGATAGACCATATCATTGTGAGATGCACCACTGAGTCCATGTATCTGGTAAAATTATTGCTGTCAGTAGCCCTTTTTACTACTGAGCTATACACAATTACTCCACTTTATTCTCATTATCATATTTTCCAGAATTCACATGTTTTTTTTTTTTTTACGTCCCCAACCCCCTAAATTTGCAATTTCCTGAAATTTACATAGTGTTTATCCTGGTCTCCTGTGCTGGTGTTTTTGCTATTACTGATACAACACTGTTTTCTTTATCCATAGAAATCCGAGCGGAAGCTTAACCCTAGAAGACTTAATGACACCTTTGGAGCAGGTAAGAAGGTGCAGAGCTCTCAGTAGATTTATCACCAAGTGTAATTTAGCAGGATCTGGTACCACATCTCATCTCTGTCTGTGGGGCACAGTGCATTAAAGTGTATAATTTTATATTGGATCTGCTTTTCTTTGCCAGACTCTGTGCTAGACATGTGTTATCCTAGTGATGAGCAGCAGTGTGACTCTGAAGAGACCCCTGACACTTGCAGTGAGACCTATGAGTGCTCTTTCTCCTCACGAGCTTTCCTGGACTTTCGCTTTGATCGTGATGCCATAATGAAATCAATCGATGTTTAAGCTGTCAGCAGTTACACAAGCTTTGTCATAGGCCCATGTGGATTCTACATGCCTTACCTTCCTCAGGGGTTCCATGGACATACAGGGATGGTGTGTGTTTAGATGCATGCTTTCCCAAGGACTACTTACCCCATTCCTTGATTCGGGTGGGTAGGTTTAACCTTCTCCTTGCACTGTTTTTTATTTTTAATCTTTATTGTGAAGCTGGCAGTCTATATGATTTTACTTTTCAGTGTTCAAGCTTCTTCACAAGTATGTGTTGTTGGACATTGCCTAAATGAGCAGAGTAGGCAACCTTCAGCACTTCAGTTGTTACAGAGCTGTCAGGGGCATGCTGGGAGATGTAGTTTTTTGCACAGTTTGAGTGCTGAATGTGACCTATCCATGCCCTAACTTCATGGTTCATCTTTTTTCATTTCTTCCTGATGTAGATGTGACACTAGATTGTTTTTATAATTAATAATACATTGTTACTGTATTTGTATTAAGGCAGTCATTAACCTGCGCATTAATCACTTACCCACCCCATACATTTATGTACTGTAGCACTGCACTGCTGATTTGATGTGGCCTTTTTGTATTTCAGGTGTCATTGTCCGTTATCATCTGTGTCAGTTTTAAGGGCTTTGGTACAGGGAGATTTCTGAGAAAAATGCTATACTTTCTAGACTGAAATAGGAGAAGACTCATGGTGATAGAATGTGCCATACGCCAGAGGTGTAATTGATGTGAAGCTTTTTGTTTCTTTATCTTACACTGGCCTGCACATTTTAGTGTGATGTAGATAGTTGAACCCTAAGACATTTTTAAATCAGTCTTCATTTATTTTTAAGCTATTTCCCATTTTTGTTGTGCAGCTGTCAGGGTTGGGATTGAATCTGCTGTCTGTGTGCTAGGGCTAGGAAATCTTAAAAATGGAAAGCAACAAAAACCATTGCAGGCTGTTGTTTAGGTTACTGAGCTCAGTTTCAGTTGCTGGAAAGGATGGTTAAGAAAGATTGCAGACCAGTTGTAATATTGCATAGAGTAGACCCACTAATAAGACACTTACCATTGAATTAAAAATGACAGTGACAGGTAACAGCCATTAGCTGTGATGAGAAAATGAGAGCTTAGGGTGGGAAAAGGCTGCATTGAAATGAAAAATTTTATTCAGTACATTAATGTCACATGCTTGTACCAAATCTGAACCAGTGCAGGGGATACTGGTGGGATAAGATGGCTGCAGCCCACTCTGCAGGAATGTACCCCAGGCTGGTATGCTTTTATATAGAGGAGTGCTGGCTCTAGGGCAGGGATCCCCAACCTTTTTTACCTGTGAGCCACATTCAAATGTAAAAAGACTTGGGGAGCAACACAAGCATGAAACATGCTCCCAGGGATGCCAAATATGGGCTGTTATTGGCTAATTGGTAGCCCCTATATGGACTGGCAGCCTTTAGGAGACACTGTTTGGCATTACATTTGGTCTTTATCCAACCAAAATTTGCCTCCAAGCCAAGAATTCAAAACCAAGCAACTGCTTTGAGGCCACTGGGAGCAACATCCCAGGGGTTTGTAGAGCAACATGTTGCTCACGAGCCACTGGTTGGGGATCACTGCTCTAGGGCAAGCAAACTTGTAACCTCTCACAGTGACCTTGTGTTACTTTCTCCTGTAAGATACTGTGTAGCCTGGTGTGTATATATACATCTCTTACCCTAAATGCCTCTCGGACATATATAATGGTCTCTGTAGATGAATAAAACAAGGTCATCAGTTACGTGGCATTAGTATAGAGGAGAAGTAAATGGGGCCATGACCTATTTGCTTTAATGACATGCTATGGAAAATGAAAGAATTTTCTGCATTTCCTGATAGTAAATCCCAGCCAAATAGGATAGTGGTAGATCTTACCCAAAGAAGCATCATAGAGATGCCATTCAGATGTGTTCAGAGGCATGTACAGATGGCGACTAAATGTTTTACTTGTCTGACTTATTGACAGAACTGATTTGGGGATTTCTAATTGCCTTTTTCCTTCTGGATGAGCTACTGGGCCTGTGTCCTCATACTGGTTCTCTTTCCCTAATGATTGTTATACAGGAATGGGTATCTGACACTGTATAAGCTGTGCCTTAACATTTCTCTGTTCGTTTAAGCAGAAATAACCAGTGAGGAGTAGGGCACAAAGAACGCAATAATAATAATAATGGTGCCTAACTCCTCCCCTTTCATAATAGTTGGCATTACTCTTATATGGTGTTTATTTCACCCTCATAGACTTATCAGCTGTAGCATGACATATTCATTTTTCATTACAGCATGTGGGTATTGGTGGATGAAGCCACACCCAGTAGCACAAGTTGCAGCTCACGCTTATGTGAAAGGAGATACTGAGACTAAATATTCAGTGACTCTAAGGTCTTCTTGTTTTCCTGATAATGTGAATTTACCTTGCCAGAGCGCAATGACACGTTATAGGGTTCCATTACGTATTATCCATAGAGACCAGCAGAAGTAACATGGCATTCCCATCCCTTCTATTAACGTCAGAACTAACTCCTGAGTATGTAGTGTGCTACATCCAGCCTGTATAATATTCTGATTGTATTGCCCACTGGGCTCTCTGATGGGACTTCAGTAGCAGTAAGTGAAGTAGAGGGACACCCCTAATAGGTGCACTCACTTCCTGTGAGTGTTTCTGAAAGGGTAAGAATGCCCTTTTATCTTAAAATCCATAAAACAGTCCCCTTTATGGAGTCTGATGTCTTTTCTAAGATAGAATCTGAAATATGCTTTCCAAATCAATCACTTCCTTATCAAGTGTGAAGCTCCGCCCCCTTTAGTATACTGAAACTTCCTCCTCCGTTGAATAGGAAGCTGTGCTCCAATGGATATCAATCAGGAATGTGCAGTAGACAGCTCATTGACTGGCTTCCTATTCAAAGGAGAAGGAAGGCCCAATTTACTAAAGGGGGTGGAGCTTAATGCTAGATAAGCCGTTTCTGTAAACTTTAGGGCAGGGATGGGCTGCCTAATCCCCAGTCACCACAATGGCCTTGCAACAAGCTATTATGTGCAGTAGCGGAGTTACCTCTTGTCTCTCATGGAGAGGCAGAGCCTGACCTGCAATGTGCTGCTCTAGGGTCCTGTATCCGCACTTGGAACTGGCACTGTTTAAATGAATAAAAATAACAGCATTAAACAAGATAACCCATGTGTTTAGTAAACACACTGTGCATATTAGAAATGTCCAGCTCCTGCATGCAAATTATAGTGACGCCTATAGTTCAGCAACACCCGGCAGGTCACAGGTCAGTAAGCCAAGACATAATCGTCTGCCTGAGGGTCCATTGGCAAAATAAATATTGCTGAAATGAACTGAACTTACTGCACCAGCCTAAAGTTTCAGCATTTCAATAGCAGCAATGATCCAGGACTTTAAACTTGTCACAGGGGCTCCCCATCTTAGAAAGTGTCTGTGACACTCACATGCTCAGTGAGCTCTGGGAAGCTACGCTTAGGGGTTGTAACACAATATCAAGCAGAAATTAAGTTGGCCTGTCATATTAGTCAATGCTACAGGGCTGGTTATTAAATTCTGATGCTAATTACACTGGTTTCTGTGCTGCCATGTAGTAATTATCTGTATTAATTACTAATCAGCCCTGTGACATTTCTATTCTATATATACAGTATATTGTGAGTGGGCCCCTAAGCTCAGTAAGTGACAGCAGCACAGAGCATGTGCAGTAAATCAGTAGAAAAGAATATGGGGAGCTACTGGGGCATCTTTGGGGGCACAGATCTTCCCTGCTAAAGGGCCGTGGTTGCCTTGGGCTGGTACAGAAACCCAAAACGATATGCTTTAGTTTACCTTTTAAGTAAACAGTGTCACAGTGTTGGTGGAATTGCATTTCATGTGATTGGGTTTTTACTTTACATTTGGGTTGGACCTAAAGTACTAAAAATCATTTGTTGGTGCAGCCGCTCTAATACTGTATAGGAATGTGGCAGAGCACAGGCCTTTCTCTGTATATGGTACTGTTGGGGGCTGCTTGCAGCTGTTCTGTCTGGTTCTGGACCCACAGCCTGTCTGGTCTCATCATTATAGCACAAAGCTCATTCCATGCCAGAAACTGGCGAGAGGGATCTGTCACAGTGCAACTGTACTCTTTGCAGCCCGTGCTGCCCTTCTATTCAGCAGTAAATTACTTCATTCAAAAAATGACATTTTGTGTGTGCCTGTTTTTTCTTTTTAACGAGGGTATTTGTAACGCAGAGGCAGCAATAGCCTGTACAGTATTTGTAGAGGCAGCAATAGCCTGCCAGCGTAGGGCTAGGGGTACAGTGTAGAGGAGTTCCCTTGTGAGAATTTTCTATTGAGGAGTTATGGACAGTGCCTACAAAGGGACTTTTGGCCAATCAAAGTATTAACAGGCTGAATGCTCCAAGCGAGCAATGGCCTCTTGTACCCTCTGAGCTCACTTGCACCCGGGATAAGCGAGCAGCAAAATGAGTATTGTACAGGGTGCCACTGAAATCTAATGGGACACAGTGGGGATTATCTAATAAAATGTTCAACATTTGCTATAGGTCTACTGACCTGTCCCAACCAATCAGTAGGCAACATTTACTAGTCACAAAGCAAGCGCAGCATTGGTTATTGGGTTACTGCACCAGGCAAACTTGTTTCCCTTTATTACATAAAAGCCCCAGTAGTAGAACAGCTCCAGTTTGATACTGCAATGCATTCAATTCAAAATACACCCCCTGCATTGTGTTACCTAAGCTGCATGGAACCCCAATCTCTGCAGTGCAGTGCACTGTGTGGGCCACTGCAGCAGTAAAGTAAATCTGTCCCAACGTGGCTGCATGGGGTACAGCATGAGTATTAAGGCAGCAGGTACAGCAGATGTTTGCTAGAAAATGGGTGTAGGTTCATGGTTGGGGATCACAGCTCTAAAATGAAACCTGTAGAGGCAAAATAGTAATGTCCCCCATACCCCATTAGGAGCTTATTTCCCCAGGTAACTTTCCCTCTGGGGAAGAGCAAGAGAGCTAGGATAGGTAGTGCCACCTACAGTTAGGAGTGCAATATTACAGCTTACCCAATTAATACACCAGTAGCACAAACTGGTATTTGGTTGTACAATGGGACAGAGAAAGCTCTGACACACAGACTTTACACATACGAAGTATTTATTCCGAATATAAGAACATTTGTAAAATAAACATATTATAAATTGCTCTGTATAAATAAATGAAGTTTTTTTTTTTTATTCTTTTTTATCAAATGAATAAAATGGCCATTGGACATAGGCTGGGAATGGAAGGAAGGCATCAGATCATGAATTACCCAATGACATTCTATGACTTGGCAGTATTACCATACCAATTCCATGGCAAGACTGAATACTGACACTGTAACATACATTCTGATTGGCTGAGGCTGACACTGTAACAAAACACTATAAAATATGAATAAACAAAATGAATAACAGATTTTTTTTATGTAACCGCCCCTCAAGAACAGGAAAAGAGGAGCAAAGGTTTCAGAGATGATAAAGGAGAATCTCTTGGAGAGAATAAATGAGGCACTGCTTTACCCTGAGCCCTTTTTAATGGCCGGGTATTCCCTTAGGATGTATCTGCCTGATTTACTGTAATCATTAGTATGGGACACACCAGGCCACATGATCCCTTGTCCCTGAACCCCCTTCCATATTTCTGCCAGTGTTATGTGTGCCACCACCATAGCCAAACTGCCTGTATCCTGCATATGGTACAGCTAAGGTTCCTGTGGCTACTCAGCCATTCCAGTCTACTATACTAGTGCCCTCCAGCACCTCCCCATGTTGGGGCCAGTACATGAGTCCCCTCTGTTTCCCATGATTCCTCAGTGATATGGACCAGAGGTCCCCACCTTAAGGCCTCCTTGCAAAACTGGGTTTGTAGGAACCTCTTTTTTTTTTAGAATTTACTGTAATTGTATTTTTTTTCACCATAGCATTAAAAGGAAACATTATCCAATACATCTCCTTTCATTAGCATACATTGCATTTGCTAGCAGCAGGCAAAAAGGAAATAATCTTAATGGGAAACTATATTTTGGGATTCTGGGTCTGAGCTTTTACAGGGATAGGGCCAATGAGTGGTGTGTAGCACTAACTGTGCCAGGGAACGTCTGAAGAACTAGTTCACAGTTTGATAATACCAGGTACCACGCTTGCCACTGGCTTGGGAACCAAAGTAACTGGCAAACCTTCCCATGGCATGGCTCTCTGAGGGTTAATGTTGCACTGGGTTTCATAGAGAAGTGATGGCACTTGTGAGATGTACTAATAGGCAAGTGTGTACACAGGCAGGCAGAATGATGGAGTCTATATGTAACCTGTGTGTGGCAGGAGTTAACATGTAATACTGAGCAAAACATTTATTTACTAACTACTTAAAAAGTGCTCTTAAATTTAATATAGAAGAGGTCAATCCGACATGTGGTGCTGCAGGAACACAACCCTCAGAAGGCCCGATTATGGGGATCCTCGCTACGGAAGAAACTTGCCCAGAATGAAATAAATGTCTAACGAAGCACAGGATGTCACAAAGTTGCCAGATCTAGCAACTGCTGGCCAGGAAATCAGAATACTGGGAGATTCCCAAGAACTGCCGCCATGATCATCAAAACACCAATCAGAATAAAAGACAGAGCTACTGTCACACCCATAGACCATCCTGCCATAACTTAATGCTTATGGTGCTAAACAACCATTTCTCTGGAGATGGAAACATCCGACAGTAACAAAAAAGCAGCAGTGTATGTGTGTCTGGTCGATTCCCATTATGGGCAATAGTAGCCAGTAGTGCAGACAAATGTGCATGTACCAAGTGTTTCCTGCCAGCTTTACATGTTGGTCACTGCTAGATTTCTAGAATGAAATTCCCTAACAGAACTGTGCGGGCATACCTCCTGGCACAACACTAGTGCTGCCACACTCACTGCATATACCCCCAGCAGGATGGCACACAGCATGGCACGTTACTTGGATAATGAAATAACCAAAAATGAATTGCTCTGCCAACCTACCCTGCCTTCGGTATTTGCCTATTTACATTACAGACCAGGAGATTCTGAAGGGGAAGGTATTCCCAGCAGATTCAATGCAGGCAGAAAATCTGCCACTAAAATCTGCAAATAGCAGATATTTATTTAGCCGTAACAATGAACGCTAAGGTTCTGTGCAGTTTTGCAGTGTATAAGAGTATTGCAAACAGCGGATGCATTTAGTAGCACCAATAAGAGCCTAGCATACAAGCTGAAGCAGCTAGCGCCATCCACTGGCAATAAAACTACAACTCATCATCAACCATCATTCACAGCTCAGGAGTCAAGCCTGTTTCATGCTATCCTATTATGTAATGGCTGTTCTACAGCAGAGGTAAGTGGCACAGAATGGGGCTGTTATACAAGCAGCAGTATAGCCTATAAGTAAATATAACTCCTACTCACAGACTTCAGCATCTCCTGTCTGTTACCCCAAGCCCCTTGTATCTACTGCTCACACCACTGCTTGCTGTGCCTGGGGATCGCACAGAGGCTACTGCTACAAATAATGGGGCCCCACACATGTGCAAGATGAGCACACAAACTAAAATGGCCCCTTGGGGCCCTCTATTTTGGCTATGCTTTTATCACTGATATCCAGGTACATTTCATGAAGGGGAAAGTATAACCTATGTATTATAGTACTGGGATATTCATTATATATATTGTATATTTTCAATCTTGGTATGGCAAGGAGATGTGGCAAAATGCACAGAAGTGCTCTGTATCTGTAGAACAATTGCTGGCCCACCACTTATAACATGGCAGTATTGCACATAGATTGGCAGCATGTGACCCACCTAATGGGTATTAGAGTGACACAGGGCAACATCAAACTCATTAAGAAAAAGAAATAAACTATAAATCCAGTATGGCAGCTTCCAGGTAAAGGAATCCAAGCAATTCTACTCACAGTGATCTGAAGAGGGCAGCAAAGTGTTTTGTGTGGAATACAGCTAAAGGGCACTGGGGCTGATTTAAAAAAACAAAGGAGATAAATTGCAGCACATTTGCCAAAATCAACCAATCAGGTATTTATTTTCTTTCTGATTTCAGCCAGTATTATATTTCTTCTTCTAATTTGTGGTAAACTAAAGCACATTACTGATTGGTTGCTACTGGAAAGTGCATTTTAGCATCTAGGTTTGTAAATCAGCCTCAGGTATGGCCACCTGACACGGCTTAGGCAGACTAGCTACACACCAGCATAGGTTTGCTACGGGGGAGTCCGCCATGTCCATCCAGTTTTTGAACTGCAACCCCTTAAAGACTAATGCGGAGAGTTGTAGTACAGCAACTGCAGGGCAGACACTGCTCTACAAAAGTAGGAAAAACCATAATTATTTGCTGGTAATGATCCTGGGACAGCACCTTGCAGTGTCCTCACAGCTATAAAGAGAGTTCAGTCATTCTTAAAGTGAAACAAAATGAAGGTGCATCTTCGCTTTAGAGCAATGAAAGTCTCCGATGTCAGACCCCACGTGGCCCCTGAGCCTTATGCACAGCAGCGCCATTCCATCTGCACAGGGGCCGACATTGTTTGGCACATACCAGTGTCTAACAAACAGAAAGTAACAGGAGGGAGTCTGTGCCAGTCCTTCCCCTTGCTCTGTCCCACTGATACACTCCAATGACTTTGGTTAGGAGATGAAGTCTTTATGTAGAGAAGTCATTGTATTTCATACAGAGGAGTTTGTGTATTGCTGGCCCCCCTACAGGCGCTGCATGGCAACTGCACTTTCCTCCTGATAAAACCTTTAAATAAAGGCAATTAACTGCCACTCTGTATTGCAGTGTGGATCCCACATAGGCTTGCAATGGCACATAGACTGTGTGTGTTTGTTGGGTTCACAGTGAGGTCTCATTGGTGTGAGGTCTGGAGTTCTCCTCTTCCAGTAAAGCTATTCTCTGTTTCAGCATGCGCACTTGCGTCTCGTGGCGCTCCACCATCGCCATCATCTGCGATTCTAGTTTCTTCAGTTTATTCTGATGCTTCTTCTTTGCCTTCTCATAGGCTGCCACCAGGTTGCTGCTCAGAGACAGAAGGTGCGTTACTGATTCATTATTCCATTCCTATTGCTCAGGTCTCACACACACTAACTGATATGAGTTTAAAGGGGAACAGCATGATTTCCACTCAGTAATTCAATATTCTAATCATTTAAAAATACAATCTTAGGGTGTTTGTCTGGCTATACATTCCACAGCAATCACCCTATGGCCCTAAGTCACAGGTCTCTGTCTGTTTTGCAGACATAGCAACACATTCTGAGTGCAGAAGACAGATCGGGACCTATTATTTCTGCATTCTGACCCACATATACAGCGGATAAATAGGGCCAAAGAGTACATGCAGTGCTGCACACAAAATGCTTGTGGGTACAGACCCATTTGTGTAGCCAGCTGTATGACAACTTAGTGGTGCAGTATTTCCGCCAAACACCAACTGTGTGAGGAAAAACACCAAGATGTCCATGGCATAGTTCTATTCTTATGTTCTTATGAGGGAAGGTTTCAGTAGTGTAAAAGGTAAGTGAACTGAATGTTACAGAGCAGAAGGAGGTAAGAGCAAAGGAAAGTGATTGAACATATGTACAGTGATCCATTTCATGTCAAGTGCAGGGACCAGACAGGCCTGTGAATGTCTCAGCAGAAGGGTGGGGTGGGGGGGTCAGTAAATCAGTGACTGTACATTCCCTTACCTGTTGGCTCTCTTCAAGTCATTGACAAACTCTGCTGACTGCTGATGCCGGATCTCACTGCTCTTCGTGAGTCTCTCTAAGGCGCTCACTAACTCCTGAGCCCGAGACTTCAGCTTCTTCTCCCTGGGGACAAAAAGCAAATCTCTGAAGGTGTGTCCTTGCGTCAAAGGAATTAGTACATACACTGCCTGTTGCCCAACACTGTATGCAGAGATCCTCAACCAAAATCCAAATATAGCTTCCCATGCTTCTCTTATGCTATGCTATGAAATGCTGGGTCACTGTGACAAAATTGTTGGAGACACTGCACTTAACCTCATAAGGGGCTCAAGCCATAAAGGTTTGAAAATCTCTGCTTTATAGTAAAGGTTTAACTGCAATAGACAGTGCTAAATGAAATGAGGTTCAAAATACACTTTAACCTGTTTATAAACCACCAACATATTCCGCTGCGCAGTGCAATAAATGGGTAACAAATGGGTGTATACGTCAACATACAGATTGCATACAAAATACAACCAGTACCGAAAGGAAAAAAGTAAAGCCCGGCACAATGAAGTTTACAATATGAAATATTAAATCTGAGTCTCCTGAGAGGTTAATAATGCTTAACTGAAAGCCACTTGGCTATTTGTTACATTTGCCCCCATTGCTGTTAGAGAATTGCTCTAGCTACACAGAGAGTCATGTCAGCAGTGCAAGTAATTGGCTTTACTCTGACGTTTCTGTATTATAATGTAGAAGAGTGACTCTATATAAAAGCTCAGTAAAAGCTTTGTAAACTATATGGATTATTCTTCATACAAATCATTTTTCTGGATGTGTGTTTAACTGCCATTTAGTTCCTAATGGGATGTAATAGTAAAGGATATTTATCAATAGAGGTTAGTGAAACAGTGCCTTCCTGCTGCCAAATTGTCACAATGCCTTTCTCAGAAGTAGAAGTACTTTTGCTACAATCAGGAAGAAATAACTCTAGCTACCTCTATACACAGGATGCTATAATGGAGCATTTTTAAAAAGACAAATTGTAAGAAGAGTAATTTTGTATTGTCTTTTAAAAAGCCCCAAGAGTGCAGAACTTTCCCTGAGCATGCTCCATGTAAATGAGGGGGCACTTCTATGTAGCACTATGTATCTGTATGTGCCCTGTAGCACTGGCAAACAATGGTAGTGCTCGGAGCTGCTCCACTGACAGGTTCCCTGAGATATAGGCAGGTTCCACCTACAGAACCAAAGTCCTTTGTCTGACATCATCATTTTAATATAATCCAGTCCTGGAACATGCCCATCATCATCATCATATATTTATACAGCTCCAGTAAATTACACATCACTTGATGAACAGGGATCTTACAATTATTTAACAAACAAGGTTTAATGGGGAAAAAAGGAAAGCATAAAGGCAATACAAATCAGAGGGGACATAAGCTGCATTTAAGGAATATACACAGGATAACAAATGTTGCAAAACATCTTTTAGTATATTAATAGTAACAACATGTAGTTTGAGAGTGTGGCCCCATTGAGTTATGGTAACAATATGGTTATAACGGATACTGAAAAGACATGTGCTAAACCAGTTCTTTTCTTCAGTGTATACAATAGAGGAGCCATAGTGCCAAGTCCCACCCAATAGCTGCACTGTTGGCTCTCTAGCCAGTGGCTGACGCAGGATATGGTACATACAGGGTTACTCAGAATTAATGTGAACAAAGCACCATGGCCAGATAGAATGCACCCCTGGGTACAGAAAGAGCTTAGTTCAGTGCTAGCTAGGACCTAGGAGTCCTTGTAGATAATAAACTTGGCTGTTGCAAGCAATGCCAGGCAGCAGCTGCAAGGGCAAACAAGGTTTTGAGCTGTATTAAAAGGGGTATAGATTCACGGGAGGAGGGGGTTATTCTTCCCCTTTACAGAGCGCTGGTAAGGCCCCATCTAGAATATGCTGTTCAGTTTTGGTCTCAAACAGGACATTATTAACTAAGCTGGTAAAGCGATCATATAATAATTCAAGATACACTGAATATGCTTCCCTAAACAGGTGGGTCTTTAAAGAGTATTTAAAAGTCTGGAAGGAAGGGGAAAGTCTGATAGCTTGAAGCAGAGAGTTCCAGCACCCAGCTCCAAACCCCCCCTGCAACCTGATCCAATCTTTAAACAATAGTTTCAAATATTCACCTTCTGGATGCTAAGTTCTTTAAATAAATAAATCAATGAATCCTAAATCCCCACCAGGTAGGTGCCACGTGCTGTCTATACACTGTCTATAAGGAAATCTCCAGACTCCTCAATGTGCTGCCACCACCATATTAGTGCACTAGAATAAAGGAAATTCCATGCTGGTATGTTGGGAAAAGCCTTCCATAGAATAAGGGATTGCCAACGGCTGTGAAAAGGTTAAGATGTGGAAAAAGAAGAGTGAGCACGAGGATGAATGAAAGTGCATGTAGACGGATAAGGAGGCTTATTCTTATTGCATGTATTACAGTGTTCCGCATGATGCCCAGCCAGTGAAACGGATCAGCAGCTGCAGGCACCAGCCGGCAAAACACTATAATATTCAATTCATTTTGGAGAAAATGTATTCAGCGGCAGGAGAGGGGATTTAAATTGCCTTTCCTTCAGCAAGGAGAAACAGGGATGACTTGCTATGGAAACACAGCAGCGAGAAATACGGTTATGGATTCTGTCTGACATGTCATCATGGAGAAATTAATATCTGAACACTGGGTATTGTTTCCAGGTACCGGGGAAAATAAATAAGCGCACAATCCTGTCTTCCTAAGGTCTGGCTCTGACAAATATCATGTTTACATTACAACTGACTGGCTACATGCACTACCCATAATGCAATGCCTACACTATATCTACCCAAGAGGGGTAATTAATACCATGCATAATCACTGAATCTCCCCTTTCTGTCCTACAGAACAGCACTAAAAATACTTACACAAGTAAAATCTCTGGAAGAAGCCTAATGTGCCACTATATGCCACCGTGCAAGAGTGAGTGTGTGCTACTGCTGTGCTGGAACAGTCCTTGCCCTTTAAGGTGCCAGAGATTCCAAGGCATGAAGGAGTGGCGCAGTCTTGCATAGTAATTGTACTGTACTGCCAGACATTGCCAAAAACACTCACAGGGTTGTCCTGTATCGTGTCCAGTATCATGATAGTGCCAGTCCAATGCCAACATCAAAAAATAGCTCCATAAAAGCCATACCAAGATGCCATCAGACAAGTGACCATGGGATAAATGTTCAACTGAACATGATATTAAATTCTCTGCTAATAGCAGATGCTGGCTGTGAGTAACTGCCTCTGCTCCAAAGTCAACCTCCCTCAGGTGAATTTCTGGCCATGCCCTGTTCTGCCCCAAGCGCACCCACGTTCTGCCCAGACCATGCTCTGCCCTACCAAGGCAATATACCATCCTGCCCAGAGCAATCACTTTTGGAAAAATGTTTGCCTGTACTGTACATGTTAACCTTCGATCTTGTATTTGTATCACTTTACTCTGTAAAGAACTATGATAAATAAAGGCACTATATAAACAGGACTGCTTACTGAAGTAGACATGATTCCCAGGTGTGCCGCCCTGGACCAACAACCCTGGGAGCACAATAATGACAAAATGGTGATGCCACAAGCAAAAAGGCAAAGAAATTAATATAACCACATTATAGTCTGTAGGGCTATTTCAGTTGATTAAAATGAGGGGTCTGACAACTCTGAAGGATGCTTCTGCCAAAAGTTATGCCAGATGAATTTTGTGGGTCCCCTATCTTACTGGGCAAATATCTCTTTTGCCCATTTATTAAAGGAGAACTAAAGCTTAACTAAAAAAGTAGGGTAGAAATGTTGTATATTATGTTAGGGGTTCTGTACCAGCCCAAAGCAACCACAGCCACAGCAGGGAAGATCTGTGCCCCCAAAGATGCCCAGTAGCCCCCCATCTTCTTTTCTGCTGATTCCCTGCACATGCTCTGTGCTGCTGTCACTTACTGAGCTTAGGGACCCACTCACAATATACTGTATATATTGCATATAAATGTCACAATATAAGGCTGGTTAGTAATTCATTCGGATTCACATAACATTACAGATCTGAAACCAGTTAGCATCAGAATTTAATAATCAGCCCTGTAGCATCAGCTTATATGACAGGCCAGCCTCATTTTCTGCTTGCTAATTTGCAATGACCCCTGTCTGACACTGCGTGTGTTTGCTAGGCACAGCCTTTCCCCTGCATTTCAATGGAAAGCTGTCTCAAGTTTAAAGATAAACTAAACACCCCCCCCAGTCCCCCATACCTGCACCTTAACTGCAGGGCATCACAGCAGGGTTAGTGGAATCTATTTTTTTGCCGCAGATTTTACAGCAGTGACTGGCAAGCAGGCACATACACACTAGGCCAGGACCAAGACTTCGTATGCACTAGCAGTTTGCTCATAGCCTTCCATCACCACCGTGGAATGTCGCCCACCAACTCTGCTGTGCAGCTCTGCAATCTGGACACAGGTACAGGGGACTAGTTCACTTGGTGGTGGTGGGGATAATTCAGTTGGAGAGGGGCACAGGGGACTATACACTGAGGACAGTTCCCATTTAAGGGTGTTGTGATTACCCTGGTTCTCCATGTGAGATATTATATATGCGTTACACTTTAGGTTAATGTTAGACTAGCCGTTTCCTCTGCTGGAGAAAAGCACCAATGCAGAAAATACCAATCTTACCCATGCCTCTGCCACTGACATTAGCCTTGTACTGTACCAAAAAGCCATGCAGAAGCTAAAGGGAAACACCTGAATGTGCCCCCCACCTTCCCACGGATGGAGCAGATGTTACAATTTCACTCCAGACAGCGACATTTGCTTTTTGCTGATTGCATTATCTCTCACTCTCGCAACTGAAGATAAAGTCTCACTGAGGGAGCATTTTGATTACCCTATCTTTTTCTCTCTTGCGTGCTATCCAATTACTCGCTGTCTCAAATGAAGCCTGTGTAATGATTAACAGCATTGGCGCAGACACATGGGCTTGTTTGTTAAATACTTGCACAAAAAAGCAAGAGCTCGTGGATTTGAAGGATATGCACAATATTTAAATGGTGAATAAAATACATTTTTTCAGTTCTAGGCTATGGCCTCACAAGGCTGTTTCTTTGCCTATGTACAAGCTCAGCCACTAAGCCACTGCCTCGGCCTGGGTGCCGACATATAGAATGGATTTTGGCACTAAAACACATAAGTATGCATTTTGGTGTAAAAATCCCCTCCATTTGTGGCAGTGCAGTGGCACCAGTTGCAGCAGCAACATGGAAAGAAGGTGAGCAGTAAGGCTGTTTCTCAGACTGCATTTATTTGCAGGCCAAGGAACAGTCTGGGCTGAACATAGCCTAAGGGCGATTTTTAAATTCCAGTCATGGTGATCGCAGCTGGTAAAAAACGCGGCAACTTTGTAATGATGGCGACTAATCTCCCCGTGTGCCAGAGCCCTTAGTCCCCGTGTGCCAGAGCCCTAAGAGTTTCTTAAAGTCATGGCAACTAATTGCCCCATCTGTCTTCGCCCTAAGGGCTCTGGCACACGGGGAGATTAGTCGCCCGCAGCAAAACTCCCTGTTCACGGGCGACTAATCTCCCCGAGTTGCCTTCCCCCTGCCATCCCACCGGCGAACATGTAAGTCGCCGGTGGGATGGCAGACGCGGCGGGGTGATTTCGGGAAATCACCGAAAAAGACGCAGGTCTTTTTCGTGAATTTGCGCGAAATCGCGCCGTCTTTTTCGCCGATTTCCTGAAATCGCCCCGCCGCGTCTGCCATCCCACCGGCGACTTACATGTTCGCCGGTGGGATGGCAGGGGGAAGGCAACTCGGGGAGATTAGTCGCCCGCGAACAGGGAGTTTTGCCGTGGGCGACTAATCTCCCCGTGTGCCAGAGCCCTAAGAGTTTCTTAAAGTCATGCCAACTAATTGCCCCGTCTGTCTAGTAAGGGCATAGGGGATGTTTTGCCAACCATGCAAACAAAAGCTGGGAAAGATTTCAATGTTGTCTTAATACAGCCCAAAGTGCAGCCACAATGCAGCCATAGGCAGACAGTAAGTACTGGGCTTTGCAGCACCTTTAGCTCATTGGTGCTCCCCTCCTTGTGCATCTTATTGACATGTAAACTATGGAACATCCTAGGAGGTGCCCATGAACCAATCCCTACCCACTAGGCCTGGGCAGGGATTCAAAATAGGCCCTGGCAATTTCAGTACACAGAGGTCCAAACCCCCCCCCCCTCACAAATACAGTGCTGCTGAAATCAGAGAGGCACAGGTCTTTGATTTCAAATATATGAATATAGAAAAAGCAAGGAAAAAGTAACTTAAATCTACTTGTTATGTATAGCGATGAGCAAATTTTTTTACCAGGTTTGCAAAAGTAAAAGTCACATGGCAGCCACAAATTTTTGTGAATATTTTGGAACAGATTTACTTACCACTGCATACACACTGTTTAACAAATGCTTTTCCAAGAAGGATTGCATGCTGGCCACATTATAGTCCCTTCTCTCTCTCTGGAGAGTGCAGTATGTCATTTAGCTATAGTCATTATAAGAATGAAACCCACAGGCAGGTATACTTCCCTCTTAAACCTGTTCTAAAGATCTAAAAGAAGTTGGAGAATGGTCCAGACATACCTTCTGAGTGCACTTGTGAGCTCTGAGGCAAGTTCACTTTCATTGTATGTTCTCAACTCTGACAAAGACAAGGCAGAACCCTCTGTGGAATCCTGAAGGAGAGAGAAATGCACGTAGATTTATTAAAGGCAATGTCTCAGACAGCTTCACTGCAAAACCAGGACCCCAAACAGATTATTGATGGTACTAAAATGGCCACTATCATATTAAAAGCGACTAAGAAAATACAGAGATATTTAGATATTCCAACCTTTCCCAACTTGTCCTTGCTGCTGCTGCTGGTGGAGCTGAGTGATCTCATTCTTTGCTCTTTTTGCTCCTCCACTTCTGACTTGAGGTGCTCGATGTGTACCAGGTAGGCCTGTTCCTGAGCATCTCGCGTGCTAAGCTTCAGCTCTAGAGCTTTTTTCTCTTTCTCCAGCAGGTACAACTGTGCTTTCAGCTCAGCCATTTCCTCCTGTAAAGCAAACAAGCAATGATATTATCATCTTGGGAAACAACTATGGCCTGAGTGCATCCAAATGAGAAGCAAAACTAATAAAAAAAAAGTAAAACCCTATTATGTCTCAAATTACAACATTTAGTTCTTTCCTAATAAAAGGGTAAATAAACACCCCTTCACAATTTAAGTCACCAAATGTTTTATACAGTGGAACCAAACACTTAAGAACATTTCTTATGTGAAATTATTGTGTTACTGAAAGTTTTCCAGATATGTGTCAGTTAAAACATTAGGCTACCCCAACTCTTTACATACCTTAAAGGTTCATAGAGATGGGCGTTTGGACCTGAGTTCCCCTGCGGTGCAGTTCTCCGGTGTTTCACTGCAGGGGAGTGCAGGAAGAGACGCAATCCGTTCTTTCTTACAGGGCTGTACTAACATAGACGCATGTAAGCACCAAAAGCAGGTGGAACACAAGCAGTGGACCGCAGGAGAACACAGGTCCAGACGCCCATCCGTACAAGCCCTAAGGCAGAACGAGACCATATATGTCTTTAGTTTGTTCAGTTAACTGTGAGAGCCCCATTTTACCCTCTTAACAGTCCTATTCCTAATTTAGATTCATCAACATATCTAAAGGTCACTGTTCTGCACCAAACATACTGGTCCTTGTTCTTGCCCCATGAGCAGTTACAATTAAAGCACCTACAAAGCGGTGGCATCAGTTACACCCAGGAAGATGATCGTTTGTGCACAGCAGTAGATATGTGAAGCAGGTGAGCTGACAATTAATAATTCAATCATCTCCCTCATAAGTGGAACAGGTTTTAAACAATGGAAGGCCAATTTCAGCAGCAGCTGTGATCAAGGAGATGTGGAGATGTAAAGCATTTACAGCATTGTATGAGGCTTGTTTTGTTGGTTTTTATCTGCTGAATTAAATGGCATCCTCAGCAAAAGAGGCAAAGACATTTATTAAATGGTATTGAACAAACATCAGTCACAAGATGTGCTTAAACTAATGATCTATTCGAAAAGCAAGGCTTGCTAAACAAATGAGATAAACAGCTGTGTTTAGGGAGATCACAGCTGCTATAAATATACATTACATGCAAACGTTGGGGGTAAATTTCGCCAGGGCATTGTGGCCCTACAAAGCGCTATACATATTGAACAATATTATATGACATTATACAGTGGTATAAATAAATAAAACTAAAATAGTAATTGCTGGTTATAGTTGCACAACAAACTAATCTGACCCTAGTCTTAAGGTCCCCATACACGGGCCGACTATAGCTGCCGATATCGGTCCCTTGGACGACCGATACCTGGCCTGAAATTGGCCAGATCTCAATCGGCCAGGTTAGAAAATCCGGTCGGATCGGGGACCGCATCGGCTCGTTGATGCGGTCCCCGAACCGACTGCCCCATAAGCTCAAATGTAATCCGATCGTTTGGCCCCAGGGCCAAACGATCGAATTATTTTTTTTTTAAGTCCCTTGCTACCCGATATCGCCCACCCGTAGGTGGGGATATCGGGTGAAGATCCGCTCGCTTGGCGACATCGCCAAGCGAGCGGATCTTATAGTGTATGGGGACCTTTAGTGTAGAAGCCATAACAGGTTTAAAGGGAAACATGGGAAGCCATGCATGGCCAGGACCCATTTACAGCCCACTGGTAGGCTTTTAGCTCTCCAAAGCAATGGAGAGTGCGCAGTAGTTCAGCTAACCTAAAATGTGCCTCTGGTCCCCATTCTCAGTATTACACTAGAGATCATTAGGGTTGAGTGTATATATTTAGCACCCTGGGAAATGTTATGAACCTGTGAGTGCTGCACCTGAAACATGGGTGCTTTTGTCAGACTTTGCTGTAGTCATTTTCAAACTGGCTTTGATGTGATTTCCCAAATGAACATGTGAAAAGTCTTGTACTCAAGTCTGAACATCAATTAGTTTATATTTCCTAAAATGGCCTAGAATATAACCCAGGGATTACTTACAATCCCTGCTCAAATATATAGGCCAGGTGATCCACATGAATGGTACAGGGTGGCTTCATTTGTTATGTGAGTGTCCTGCCTAGCATGAAATGAGATTAGTGTAAAGCAGCCGGCTCGCTCCTTCTGCAACCCAGGAAGGAAGGGAAGGAGAGAGGGGTAAAACTGAGATGGGACCTAGTATAACATTCTCTCACAAGAGACTACAGAAGACAGCATGAAAACATAAGTCTTAAAGGTGGTTATACATATTACAATTGTTTGATTCCTCTACTAATGTTAAGAGCTGAATTGTCAGATATGCAGGTAGAAACAAAGAATTCTACTCCTATCTGACAATTTAGCTTTAACGTTTTGCCGATGTTCAGGAGCCTTCAAAGGTGCCCAATAAAAGTTTTCCATTCTGTCTGATCAACAAGGTGATCGATCGTTAAGGCTTTTGCCAATATTGGCCACCTCGTCTCTCATCATACAAGACGAATATCATACGATAACATTGGTGCGTGTATGGCCACACAAGGTGAGGGTCACATTTTTACAACAGACAGGGCCCAACAGTCTCTTAATCTAATGAGGCTTTTCAGGGGTGGGGGGCAAACATGCACTGATATTAAGTACATCTATGTGTATATAGCTGCGTATATATCTGCTTTATCTGTCTTTGCTCCTGCCATCCTGAAAACCTCATAAGAAAAAACTCAGGCTCCTATGTTCATATCCTTTATATTTCTCATTGGGATTGTGCAGGAATAGCAAGTCCTTATTAGGTCCTAGTTCATATCTGTGGAAAAGGTATATGAACATTGCATTAAAGCTAAAAGTAAATTAAATGATCGTACCTAAATTAGCCAGAACTGATTCAGTCATTTGAAATACTAACCATGAAAAGCATCAAGAATCCAAGAATGTCTAACTATACATGTAAATATATCTTGCGAAGCAAATAAACTTTGGATGAACTCTTTAAACTGTATTCGCTGCCTTATAGCTGATACATTCACTCTGTTGAGAGAACGATGGCTCCCAACTCCACACCCTCTGTCTTGTGACCAGGGGATTAAAAGCCAAGAGATTTGTAGTACACAAGCCATTATCTATTAGCTGAGACTGAAGAAGGATAGCACAATCTACTGGTAGGGCACTGGGGAACCCTGCAGTATCACTTCCAGCAATTCAGATAGAGATATTAAGCTATTACTATGTTGATGTATTATGATAGCAAAATATGAGCAGGTCTGTGAATAAAATTGTTACTATAGAGCTGCCTGCCAAGCACAGGAAAAACTGACCACCCATGTTACACCTATTTCTTTTCAGTACTTCAATCAGCACTTATAAGTTCCCTCCATTCAGACTACAATATCATTAAGTATATTTTCCAACTCAGGACAAATACTCATTGAATGGTGCTGTTCCACTAAGATTTATAGAAAATACTAAAGTCAATGCAAGCAGTGCATTAGCTCCCAAACATTCAGCATACAGGAAAGCACTGGCACACAATAATCCAATTATCTTTAAAGTCTGTGACACACAGGCGTACTGCAAAGATACAAGGGAAGCTAGGCACCAACAGTTAGCTGCAACAATATGGATTATTTATTCTGCCACTCAGGTCCAGACTGGGATTTAAAACAGGCCCTGGCATTTCAAGTACACAGAAGCCCAAATAGCCCCCACCAGCCCAATAAATAGTGACTGTCTATGGCATCTTACAGCAGCCCCTCTGGCATTTGCCAGAATCCACAGATTGCCAGACCTAGCATGCTGCCAGTTTATAGACTGTAAACAACATTTCATCGTATTTACACCTCTCTTCAGTCAGACTTGCTTTGTGAAAGCAGACTACTGACATAGCCAAACCCCTAGAAGAACTATCACAGCTAATACTAGCACTTTTATTGCAGGGTATGATCCCTTTTTATTCTATTAGAGCAGAGCATTTTAACCATTGTTGGATTGAAACAGCAGAGGTGAATGCAAAGAATGGCTTGTCCAACTATATGCTCTGCTGAGGCAAGTGGGAAAGTGATGCCATTACAGTACCCAAGCCTCCCAGATAATGAAACAATGTGAATAACCACAAGGCCAAGATGAGCATCAATCAAGCAGCAACATATCAGTATTGCAGAATGTGTCTTCTCCAGCGTAACTGTGGCTGGTTATTGCTACAGGGCAAAGTTAAGCTTCTTAGAGCATCGTTGTTTTCAGCACAAACATAGTACAGCTATGGAACCTGTTATCCAGAATGCTGGAGCTTTCCTGATAAGAGTTCTCTTCTTAATTTGAATCTCCACACCTTAAGGCTAATGACCCATGAAGAGATTAGTCGCCCATCATAGATCTCAGCCACCATGGGCGACTAATCTCTTTAAAATGCCTTTCCACCGGCATCAAATGGATTCGCTGGTGGAAAGGCCTACATATAGCCAAAGTGATGCAATATTTCCATTGGCGATTCTGTTTGTTGCCAGTGGAAAGGCATTTCAGAGAGATTATTCACCAGCGGTGGCAGAGATCTATCCCAAGCGACTATTCTCTTTGTGAGACATTTGTCTTAGTCTACTAATAAATAAACAGCAAATAAACCCAATGGGATTGTGTTACCTCCTATAAGAATTAATTATATCATACAGTTAAATATAAAATGAACCCTGCGCCTTCTACCCTATAGAATATCACCCCAAAATACATCTAGAAACTGACCCAGTGTGCTGATCAACATATATACACAATTAATTATATCTTAGCTGGGATCTAGTACAAGGTACTGTTTTATTATTTTAGAGGAAAAATTGTTTTTAAAAATTACAATGATTTGATTAAAATGAAGTCTATGGGAGATGTATAACAGGTTTCCGCATAATGGATCCCATACCTGTATTGTGTCTTGATGATAGTGTCTCTTAAATATGTCGTACTGAGTTTACTTATTTTATTCTTGTTTTACCAGAATTGCATCAAATAGAAAAATAGAGGGAAACTACAAATCTTAAACAACATCCAATACCCTGCCCTCTAATGACAGTCACTTCTGGAAACCCCATGGTCAAGCTTTAGAATACTGCCAAACACCTATTTTGCTGCAAATTGCTTTGCCTTTTCTATCAGCCATCTAATAATGCCAGTGGTGAAACTGCACTTTTATATAGGACTTTTATTTGGCTTGTGAAACTACATATGTCAGCATATTTTAAAACTGTATGTTAAATGTTTAGGACATGAAATGAAAATGATGGAAACTTTTCCAAGCAGTGACTGAAATGCACTGAAATTAACCTACAATGGCGTAAGCACCATCCCTATGACTGTGCCATGACTCACTGTGTTATAAACCACCTAGGTAGTAATGAAGCCTGAATGGACTTGTTTTATCTGAGCAAGGAAGGAGACAGTTATGTGGCTACAAAGAAGTGGATAAAGGGATTCATTTTGTTTAATAGCCAAATTAGAATGACTATTTATGACGCTGCTACTGGCACAAATCACACATTTTGTTTTAGCGATGGTGTTTATCTTTAGTGCATTTTAAGGGAAATAAACGAAATTTACCCAATAATTCCAGGGCTCTCAGAAAGTTAAAACACAGGGCCAGAACTGGTGTTATCATGAGAATGATAGTCTCATTGTAATCAGGTGTAGGCACTATTTAACTAATAGATAACAATAAAAAAATCATTGTACTGCAATGGCACAAATTTGTAGTCACAATGGGCAGCCATATCCCCTTGGATTTTGTGCCAGGATTCTGTTCTTTCTGTTGTACAGAGGGATACGTGGTTCAAGTAAGCACCAAAATATGTAGAAACACTAACTGCACTGTACCATGTTCAGTGGAAAAGTCAGTACAGCAAAAAAAAATTACTGTACAGTGTGTACCCCACCTTTTGTGAAAGCGCTGATGCTGGCTTGACACTCCATGGCAAGAACATATTTCTCCTAAGTGCTTTCCAACCCTACCTTCATGGCCATAAGCTCTTGCATTAAGACAGCATTCTCCAGGTCGAGTCTCTGGCTGTCGCCTCGTGGCTTGACATCATAACTTAAAGGATCTATGTGAATGCTCTCCAGTTCTAACATGGTGAGTTTGACAGCTGCCCGATCATTCTTCAGCTGCTGAATGTAATCCTTCAGTCTCTGCTCGTCTTCTTTAGTAAATTCTGTGTCACAGCTGCTGGCTGTTGAGCTTGTAGTACTGAAAAAGAGGGACAAAACTTGGTCATTTGGACAGATTTTAGGCTAGAATTTCAGGCTTGTAATTTCATTGATCTGTGACTGATCTGTGACTGTCTCAGCTATTGACATATAGATAACATTATCTGCAGGAAGCTGTGATACTGCCAGCCATGGCCAAGCAAAAATATATATTCAGACCATAACAATTGTTTTTTCATTTAGTATTAAAACGACAAGATGTATTATTTAAAACACAGTAAGTGGCAGTGTCAGTTCACTGTCCTGCTGGACACTTCTCAATGTCATTGAGGTCTGATATACAGTAATACTAAATGGCTATGACAGATGGGACACTTGCGGGAAATCTCATCTCCCGCAGGTGATTAAGAGCTTGAAAATACCTGCCCCTTCCCATAAATTTTCATTGTTGCGCGTAAAACACTTTACATGCGATGATCCTGTGTAATTGAGCAAAAATGTCTCCTTACACATTTTTTAGGCAATATTACCAGGACTAGCCGAAAACACAAAAAGTGTTTTACATGACAAGCATACCCTAAAGATTTGGTCAGTGGTCTGCTGCATGTTAAACTAACAACCCCTAAATGCTGGTCTATAAATGGCTTAAATTAGGGACAGCAATAAAACTGAAAGCAAAAATCTTCCACACAGGTGTCTGACCTATATTCGGATCCCTTCATTCTTAGGGCTCTGGCACACAGGGAGATTAGTCACCCGCGACAAATCTCCTGTGTCGCAAGCGACTAATCTCCCTGAAATGCCATCCCATTGGCGAAAATATAAATCGCCGGTGGGATGGCATACGCAGCGCCGTAATTTCTCAAGGCAACTCCCGCGATTTCATGAAGGATGGCCTTCACGTAATTCAGAGCTTTCTGGATAACAGGTTTTCAGATAACGGATCCCATACTTGTACATATGTTAGGGCCCCCCTTGACCACCCCCCCACTAGTGGACAGAAACAATTGGCTGTTATTGATTGCCAGCTCCTTTTTTATGATGCTAATCGCCCAAGATTGGTAAAATGAATTAAAATATCTATTTAAAAAGTGCTGATCCCAAATACTAATAAAAGGCACTACATCAGATAAGGGATATTATGTGCATACAAATGCAGACAAAAAATGACACAGTTCTCACAGCAAAACAAATAACCCTATACATCAGTGCTGCCCAACTTACTACATGTATTAGGCTGATTATTTCTCATACTGCCCAACATCTCATTTTGGTGTTAATATAATGTTGATTCTCTCATTACTGCTACTCTTCTAGAAAGGTTTCCACTAGATATCCAAACATTGCTGGGGGGATTAGCTTCCATTCAGCCTAAAGAGGATCAATAATGCTGGGTACTGATGATAAGGATGAGGCCTCCCATGCAGCCAGCATTCCATTCATCCAACAGGTCAGATAACTTTAGTTGGGTTGAGGTCAATGCTCTGTACAGGCCAGTCAAGTTCTTCGACTCTCATGTCAGTAAACCAGTTTTGAGTGATCTAGCTTTGTGCATAGGGACATTATCATGCTGAAACAGAAAGGACCTTCCCCAAACTGGAGAAGCCATGCAATTGTTAAAAAGCAGTGATTCTTTGCACTTGAGTGTGGGATGAAAAACCCGGTGAGCTGATGCCTGCCATGGGTACACAAACAATGTCAGCAGACCACACTAAGATAGAATGAGCCAGCACTCCTCCATGGCTCTATTTGCCATCTTTCTGTTACACTTGTTGGCACCAGCATATGTGGGCAGTTGGGCTATTTACACTGTACAGACACATTGTACATAAACCACTCAAGGGAATCAGCCTGTGTGCTGCCAGAATATGCTTTGCCTTATTTTTGCTGAGAACTATTCTTTGCTACCTTAAAATGAACATTTTCAGTATTTAAGGTCTGCAACTTCTAGAATCTGATAAAGTAGCGAGACAATATCCTGTTAATAATGAACAGACCAATCACAGATGTTGCTTATGCCCCCTTTACGAGGAGATATTTCACTTGGGAAAAGAGATTCATTTTATTTTCTAATATTTATCTTCCAGTGAAAAATACAGCCCCCAGGTCCATATAATCCACGTAAAAGGCAAAATCTAGCATATGTACAAAAAATGAATTTCTCCTTCCAAAAAGTATTAAGAAATAACCAGAAATTGATCAGTAAACCACCTTTTAATGAACAGAGGTCCACATGTTGCAGCGAGATACCCCCCTGTGCAAATAACATTTCCCTGACCTGAGAGCCTCAGTGCTTAGCATTCCCTTTTAAACAGACCCCCAATTCTTGAACATATTGTGTGCAATCTCTCACTTGACCCAATAATGAAAGTGTTTAATGCAAAGCATTCATTTCTTAGATGGCTTTTTAATCCCCATGACTTATTACTGGCAAAATGCTGTCCTGTCCTACCCAGGTCAATGTCTTTCAATCTATTAAGATGGAAAACCAAGAGAAGGGGCAGGCAGAGAATACAAAGCCACCCCATAGAAATGAAGGTCATTCCAAACTAGATCATTTAAACATCCAACATAACCACTTGAGTGCTGCGGGTGCAAGTGCATAGCAAAGCAATTCATTAACAGCAGTTCCATCAACAAAGTGCTTTCTGTTCCTTTGGGATAAATCCTTTGTTTGCTTGACTCTGGCAGTCCTTACCACCATCTTAAATTTGTAGCCAAAACCGTAGGCTGAAATCCAGATCTTAATGTAATAGCCGTGTCTGCGTACTATTGGGTTTAGCTAAAATATTGCTTTGGTATAAATTTGCTGACTTTTCTGATCTAAAAGCATTTCCCAAGATGAATGGCTGTTATAAGAGAGGTGGTTTAAACAGCGCTCTCGACAGCACTTAATTCTGGGCTCATTTATTCCCCTGTCGGCCCCACTTACACACAGCTACAATTCTTGTTTTGCTAGATCATCAATGTGAAGGAGAAAGGAAAAACAACAGAAGAAATATATCACAGCAAACTGCAATACAATAATGTGAACCTAATTACAAGACACATAGTGGAGTGAGATTTGTGTTGGATAGATAGCCACAAACTGTGCTCTAGTAGCCCTAAGGATGAAGACACACAGAGCTACTAGTAGCAGTTACTTGTCACGGCTACAGAAATAGACAATGCTGATCATTTACTGATAACTGTCTCTATGTGTGGTTAAGCAGGGGCAATTCTTAGTATTGTCTATGGCAGGGTATTTTCTGGTGTTCAGTAGCCAAAAAAAGTAGCTGCTACTAGTAGTAGTAGTGTGTCTTCACCCTTAGGGCTACTACAGTAGTTTGTTGCCACCTATCCAACACAAATCTCACTCCACTGTGGGTTTTGTAATTAGGTTTTGTATCTCCAATCAAAAACAGGCTCCACCCTTCTGTCCCCACCTTTTACTTTTTAAAGCCTATACAGGTATGGAGCCAGTTATCTGGAAACCCTTTATCCAGATAGCTCAGAATTATGGAAAGGCCATCTCCTGCAGACTCCATTACAATGAAATCATTCAATTTTTTTATACATGATTCCCTTTTTGTAATAATAAAACAGTACCTTTTTACCTTGTACAAAACAATCCAATTGGTTTTTTTTATTATTTAAATGATTTTTTAGTAGACTTAAGCTATAGGGATCCCTTATCCCGAAAACCCCAGAGCATTCTGGATAACAGGTCCCATACCTGTAGCAGACAACGATGAGGATTGGAAATGGAGAATACTACAATCATCCTTTGTATATAGTTTAATATTAAAATAATGTTTTAATGTTGTGTGCCGTTATATCTTAACAGCTTATCAAATCATTTTGCTTAGGGATACTCTACACTGTTTATAAAAAACAAAAACCCTTAAAATCCACTATAGGAGAGAGCTGTCAGCTGAAGAATGCCTGGATAAGAAGGTAGAGTACACTAGCCAGTCACTAATCCACAGAGGCCCACTATCAATTATCTGGATAAGGTGATGTAGAAATGAGATAGCCCTTCTGCAGCTATAAACGGCTAATCCAACCATTGCAATTTCCAGCAACTGCCATCAAATCTCTGTACTGTTCCTATATGGCTGCAGGAGGGGTAGACGTTTACAGGAGATCTTGACTGCTGCAAATAAATTTGTCTCTGGGTAATTGCTGCAAGCAATATGTAGGCACACAATTATCACCCAAATCACTGATGGGTGGTTGGTAACTGTGTCCATCTGCATCTCTGCTGCTAATATAGGAAATAACCAAATATGAATAAGACAAAGCTTGCTTATAATTTTGGTAGAAAAAATTGCAGACATCGAAATAGTCCATGTGAAATGATATGTAAAGCCATGGGTCTCCAGCTGTTGCTGAACTACAGTTTCTAGTGACCTATTGACAGCAGCATGCTGGGAAATTCTGTCTCTCCTATTATCGCTAGTTATGCTGTTTTTAATCTGACTCACATTCTGTTCCTTCTCCAACTCAAAAAATATATCAGAGACTCTTTATTTTGGGGAAGGAGACAGTTTGTATGCAACAATATTTAGCATGCTGGCACTTAGAGGGTTAACGCTGATCAGCGTGCCTCCTGAATGCAGGTTAGAAAGCAGCCAGAGGCAATCTCCTGAGGCCTGGTAATCATCTGCTAGAGGAGGGTTAGGTCATTCATTAACAAGTCTGTCTGGAACGCTGCATGATCTCAGTTATCAGCCAGGGAATACCATCCCATCATGTTCCATATTACGTTGCTCTATTTCATCCCCTGCATCTATTATGTTTGCAGCCACAGAAACACGCAGTAAAAATAAACATTAAGGTTTTTTTCTTCGGAATGACGTTAGAAGCATCAGAAAATGCTAATAATTTTGGTTTCCATTACAGGGGCCAGTGCAATTGTCTTACACTGCTGGAGATCACAAGTGGTTTAAGTTACAGTTCCATTAAGGCTTCCACGGAATATGCATTAGTTACTGTGTCAGCAACGCTGCCTTCATTGCCCAGGGCGATTCTTGGCACCGTGGAGCTGTGATTTCTACCTGCATTATAACATGCCAGGGAGAACATTTCTTCTGCATTTACTCAGGAGTAACAAGATAACACTGGGGGTAATAGTAACAATTCATTACTCATCTAATGCAATATGATATGAAATGGCTGTTGTACTTAAGGCCTGGGGGCTAGATTCTCCAAGGCATTTTTATGCCTCCCCAGTCCGACTAAAGGCCTTTACTCATTTCTAAAGGAAAATATGAAGGCAGTGTATTTCATACTTACCTTATTGCTAATATCAATGCAAGTTACTCAATCACTGTAAAGTACCCCTAATGCAACCCACACACCCTTTGCAGGTTGCACAGGACTAGTGGGGGGAGGTTTACTATTCGTATAAAACTCTGTAGAGTTCAATTTCAACATTATTTCTGATTTTACTTTAGTCACCGCGGTTCCTTGTCCCATTTCTTTCTGTTTCTCAATCACATGACTATTACATGTAGGGAGACAAAGACTGATTCATATGCCCCCTGCATTGTGCACTGCTGCTATATGCTACTCCACCTTATTATACACAGTGAATGTGAAGTACTGTAAACACTACACTGCTCACCCATCTTCTGCAAATAACCTAAAGTCTAATTATATAACTGAAAACAGATTGTCAGTGCTCTACCATCTGCCAACAAGAACAATTTAGATTATTCTCTGGTCATTGCTTTTTTAATATCAAAGTTGGGTGGCAGAAGACCCAGTAACACCTCTGGTTGGTCTCAGGTTGTCCCTGATGGCTTTCCACTGTGAAAATAGAAAGTTGATACAAGTATTTGATATCTGTGGGTCTGTTAGTTCCTGCATAAAGCAGAGCAGCAGTCACTGTAGCTATAGAATAACTGCAATACCATAAGGAAGAGAGTGGCACAGCATTATTTAAGCATGCACCAAACTTACATTACAATATTAAAAACATAAAATAGTTATCTGTGAGCATCCCTTTAAGTTGTACGCAGGGATAAATAAATATTTATGAATGTGACAACAGTGCTGACAGCTCAAGCTAACACAATAATAATGGAGAGGCAGCGTGACAAGCCGTGCCAAACAGCTCATTATTGATCCCCCCCTTCACACTTGGTGAAAGTACATTTCAATCAGCCCTCTATTAGCTTCCAAGTTGTATATCTCAGGCCATAAAATGTTCCCGCTCAGTAAATATCCAGAAGGTTTATAATGGCAGCAATATTTCGTACTAAGCTTTTTGCAGTACAACCTACGTTACGATTTTACAGCCTTGAAATACCGCTTTAACCAGCAATTCAATTGTGTGGAAAATGATTAAACAAGAACTTGCTTACTACTGATTTCCGGGCAGGGCTTGGTTAATGGTCTTTGGAGCAACAACATGATGGACCAGATGGTTAGATGAGTAGACAGATACCTTTTCCCTTTGAAATACTAATTACTGGTCCCCATGGATAGTGCTGAGGTAATACAGATTATTTTGCTTGCAGGTCTTGTTTATGAGAAATCACTATTGGCTTGATATAAATACAGTTGCGCTCGCTGCACATTTAAACCATCTAAAACTTTAAGGGGGTCGAGTTTGATTTTTTTTCTCGATTCAAGTTTTTTAAAAGCTTAAAAAGACTCAAATTCAAGTTAAGTTTTGAAAACTTGACAGTCTGGTGTTTATGAAGTGCAAAAAACCCAAAAACCGGAATGTGAAAATTCGCCATCTGAAAGCTTGTGAGTTTCTATAGAAGTCAATGTGAGTTGTCCTGGGCAAAGTCAAGCTGTATTTTCAATTTGAGTTTATGAGTTTTATCAGAGTTTGTTTCAAGTATGAAATTCAAATATTCAAGTCTTCGAGTTCTTTTTATTTGCATGTGTCTACCATTTGAATAAATAAGCGAGCATTCAATATGCAAGTTTTATCCATTTTGAAAAATAAACTCAAATTCAAAAATTAAGAAATTTATAAATAAGCCCCTTACAGTCTTTTCTAGAAGGGAATGCACTGCAAATAGGGGAAATAAACTCTGTTTATAATTAGAGTGAACATTTACTTAATACAAATGTTTAGTAAAAGACATGAGGATTAAGATACTGTTGTACTGCTATACTGTTCCTTTCCACAGAGCTCACATAAATCTTATCAACAGACAGAAACACTGGTCTCTGATGGTAAGATTATGATAAAACTCATTAAATAAGTGCTTGGCGTTATATAAATGTGTCGCCTAGCAAACAAGGAGGTACTTGCAGATATCCTTTTGTGTGTATTTTTTTTGCAAATCATTTTTTCTATCTGCACTATTGGTTCTCACCATTTTATTTTATTTTTTGTATATACTTGAACATCTGTATTTATTGTTTACATTTATATACTTTAAAAATACAATGACAATGTAAATACTGTATGTCATATATTTTTATATCTAGATATATATACATCACCAAGACAGTAGGCAGGTACCAGTTTTGTAGCTCAGTGTACATAATGAGTAATTGCATTATACTTATAGGGGCCAGAATATCAGTATGGTCTAGGCACAGAATCTGTTTATCAGCACTTTTTATCATACTGAATCAGACTAAAGGTCATACACGGGCCGACTGTAGCTCTCTGATATAGGTCCCATGGACCAATTCAGTAGGTTATCAGCCGTATAGGGGCACAAAAGACATGCCTGCCCAACCAACATCTGGCCTGAAATCGGGCAGGTTAAAAAATGTAGTCAGATAGGGGACCACATCGGCTCGTTGATGCAGCCCCCGAACCGATTGCGCCTATTACCAGCTTTCTAATTCAATCATTTGGCCCCAGGGCCAAAGGACAGAATTAGCCTGAATTCACATGATATCGCCCACCCATATGTGGGGGATATCGGGAGACGATCCACTCGCTTGGCGACCTCACCAGGCAAGCGGATCTTAACATGTATGGCCACCTTAATACTAACACTAATACTGACTAATGGATGCCTCCAAATACCTTTACAGAATTAGAGATTACCCCAATGTAACCAGGACAGGTCTAGAAACTGGTCTGATATTTTATTTTTATTTTATGCTGTGATAATTAAAAACTGGGCCTCAACAGGTATTCTAGCTACTTCCCCCCAGCTACCCAACTGTACCCTGGAAATCTACCCTGCAGTTTTCAGTAAGCAATGACAAGAGGAAAACCAAAGGCAATAAACCAGATTTCATGCCCAGGAGGGTTGGGTTTGTTGGGCCTGGTTATCCTACCTAAAAGCTACTACATCAGAGAACAAAAGAAAATAAGCAAGGCCTAATGACCAAGAACAGAAAGGGTTAGGTTGGCTAGGAAAGGATCTGGGCCTATCCATATTACAACAAGCTACCACTAGGGGGAGACCCACAGGCACTAAGCCAGGTCAAACAGCACTTAGGAGGAAGAAGAGAGAAAGTGAAATTGTATGAGAAAGGAGATAAATGAGCAAAACAGATGAGATAAGAATGGAATAGGGGAAAGAAAAGGAGAATAACTTCTCAAGTTCTGGAAAGAGCTATCAGTGCTTGTTTTGCAACAATATCCTCTTCATAAATGCCCCCCTCGTCTCCAGTGTTCCCCCTCATACTATTTAGTGCAAATCAAAACACAGCCGTGCCGATGAACTGAACACTATATATATAGCAGAGCTAATGTACTAATCTATTTTTTTTTTTATGTGAGGCTGGTGCTGAAGCCAATCTTACCTCGTGTGACTGTTTGATGACAAACTCTCCCAGGGCTGCACACTACAACCTGTCACAGCAAAAGCTCCTCCACAGCTGCCATCCAGCTTCATAAGCAAGGCCTTTGCTGCATTCTCCGCTGTCTTCCTGCAGTCGTGCGCCCTTTTCAGCATCTGGGTCACGTTCTCATCCCCTGATTCTGCTGGATCATAAAAGCCAAAATAACTTAATAGGGGAACGGAAATGTCCAAATACAGAATAATCTATGTGTTTAACTTGGCTAATGCATAGATTTTTAATAGTCTGCACAAAAGGGAATTTTCGACTACTTGGAAAATCTTTTTTCTTAAAGCCTAAATGCTATAAAAGGGTTAAAGGGGTTGTTTGCCTTTGAGTTAACTTTTTGTATGATGTAGAGAGTGATATTCTAAAACAACTTTCAATTTCTAATCTCCCCATGGGTCATGGCTCTAACTAATGCTGAACAGTTGCCTGGGGGGGGGTCCTGCTAAAGGCAGCTGGGGCTCATTGGAAGACATGTAGTTTATAAAATATAGCTGGATGCTTTGCAAATCTGCCCTTGGGTGGTGCATTATACAGTGCCCTTGATGCTTGATTAATAGTATTAACAAGTATTTACAGTTCATTGTGTAGTAATTGTCTTACCAGGGGAGTCAGAAAAAACATTTATTTTTTGTGCCAAATTAATAGTCTTCAGATAATAATGAATGTTAAGCAGGTCTTGTTAAACTCTTACCTACAGATCCGACTCCTGCAGCTCGGAACTGGCCAAGGATAAGGGATTGCTCGCTCTCAGCAAGGGCTAGCAGCAGTTCATATGCCTCGATACATTGCTCACTACACCACAAAGAGGAAAAAATGAAGGAAATCAATTCAACAGCCACCATAGGACCAGTAAGGGGAGGCTGACATTTCCCAGGTAGCACTAAGTACATGACCTTCATGGTGACCTAACGTTTCCCAGCAATTTAACTAAATAGGTGTCACAGTGTCTGCCTGTTACTTATTAAAAGCTAGAATTTTGTTTGATGATTCAGAAAGAGTGGAGGAATGGCCAAGGGAATGGATTAACCTGTGGATTCTATACCTCACAGGGGAGCAGGAATATAATAGTCCCTTTCCTGGAAACAGCATGCACAGAAGTGCTCACAGAAGGCTGTGGGAGCCACAATAATGTTTGCTGTTGATGTGATTTAACATTCTGAGCATGATGCAAATAGCTTTTACATTTCCAAGAGAGACCTTCTTGGGCACAAGTCCAGCGACACATCAAACACTGTTTATTCAGGAGGAGAGGTAGGGCACGGAGCAGAAAACTGGCAAGAACATAAGATGTATTGTGATAGAAGAACGATAAAGGTCAAATGCAAAAAGCTCAAGGAAATGGGGCGCATGAAATATGAACAACACAATTGATGGCGCCCTGCCCATGATTGTTATATAATGTTAAATTCATTTAGATTTGTAACACAAATTAAAAAAATGTTATAGGAAAAAGAAAATATATATAGTATAAAGAACTAAACCCCAAAACCTCACATATGTAATGCAAAACAAAATATTCCTTCCCTCGCACTCACAACTTCCCAAAACACTCATCTCATTTGAATAGTTAGGCTTACGCCACTGGCACTCTCTGTCAGGTCCCCATGGGCACTCTGGGTGTTGAGTATGAGCATTCCTGGGGCCTGGAGCACTGCAGGCTAATGGCCACATGATGACCTGCATAAGAACTGTCTCTCTAAATCCTCACTTAGCCCATTACATTACCCCCATTCCTTGTTCTTTTAGCCCATGTGAATGAATCCGCTGCTCTGTTTTCTTTCTCCTTTCAGTTAGGAAACCAAAAAGAGGAATTAAAGGGACAGTATATCCCCCCTTTTCAACATGAGCTCAATGAATAGGGCATAGTTTTGCTTTAGTTATTTCTGTCACTCCCTGATACAAAAGAACTTTAAAGGCACTGATAAAACGAATTACCAGTCTATCGAGAAGCCCCTGACAATGACCTGTTCAATGGCTGCTGCTTAGAGAAGGAAGGGAATTGTTTGTTCAAAGGTATGTTTATAAATGCTTTATAATAATAACAATAAAATATGAAAATACGTTTTTTTTATTAATTAAACCAATAGGAAGAATGTAATGTCAACACAAGCCCTATTTATTGTGTTAACTGTAATGTTAGGTGTATACCATCCCTTTAACGTGAGGCTCTATTGTATTTACAGCCAGTGATCCTAACAACTAGACAACAATTAGAGAGTTGTAGGACCAAAAAACTAATTTAAAAAAACTTAGGATCTCAGTATTAAATTTTATCAGAAAAGATCAATCACTAAGTATCTGTGTTTTAGTCATGGTCATCCCTTGAGTCTATGTAAAAATTGCCCGAGTGGCAATAATCTGGATATTTTGGTCTTTTTACGATATTTTCTATCCCCATTTATTTCTAAATAGCATGCAGACAAAGATAAGCAAGATAACTGTGCTCTAAACAGAAATTATTCTGTAGGTACTTTCATTGGCTTAACCGAATCCTATTTGTAATGGTACATAGGAAAGACAATGGGTAGGAACCTTGTTCAGTTACATACACATATACACTGCTTGTTCAAGCAGACAAAGCTCTGCACCCTCCACATATCACATTGTTTGCAGAGACAATATATTTCTCTCCAACAAGATGCTTAGGGCTCACACTGGAGTCACTGGTGCGCATCCCTGGCACACAGTCTTGTGCTTCACCTTGAGCACGAGTCACCAAGCTTAGCAATACGTATGCTGTCTTGTCATATTAACAAATCCATTGGTGTCCCCGCCATCGCCTTCTACTCAGTAATAATAGCCAGCACAAGTGCAGGAGAAAGCTTGTCCCTGTTCGGTGATAGAGCTAATGCCCTGCATCTCAAGCATGATAGACAAGCACTAAACATAAGGGCGGCTAGCATGAACTGCAGTAAGCAATTAAAGGTAAGTTGCACATTTAATCATTTTAAATCTTTTGCAGTCAGAAAACAATACTACAAACTGGTTCAACAGCACCACAGCCCCAACACATTTCTCCAGCACCATGTTCAGTAACCATAAAGTTACTATAAACCTTGTAAAAATTGCAGTTCCAGTAGCAGTCAGCTGTGCTATGTAGAACCCTACCCAGGTGCCAATTAAGTTATCAGTGTGGTCAGGGTCTCGCCAAGGTATCCATGTGGTCAACCTCCCCCAGATGTCCTTCCATGTCTTGCCATAATGTTTACAGAGTAACAATCTTGCCCAGCAGGTATCTATAAAGTGAGTACTACATCCACTGGTGCATGTGGTCAGTTTCACCCAGATGTCAAATTTGGTCAGAGTCTCGTCATGGTGTCCATGAAGTAACTATCATGCCCAGCGGGTATCTAGGAAGTGAGATGTGTTTCCAGGCATTCATGAAGTGATCTTACCTAGTACCCAGATGATTATGGAGCCTGAGAATCAGCTGGTTAGAGCGCAGAACTTCAGACTCAAAGCAATTATGGGATTCTTCTCCTCAATATCAAGCAAGTGTGACTGGAGTTGCATTTTCTCCTAGTGCCATTATCATATTCTTACAGTACCTTGCACTATAGGGGCATGTTTTAACAGCAGCAGATTGGACATTTCTGATTTATGCTATTGCCCTCCTTAGATCCGGGTCCACAGCCTTCCTTCATTGCCAGGGTGCCCTCTCTCTATGAAATCTCTAGACCTGTAGCCACAATTTACACCTTTTCCTGTTCAATCACTATTATATGTTATATCACTACTGGCCAAACGCAGATTTAATTTCAAAGAAACCCTTTGAATTTTTCCCCTGTTAAATAATGAATAAACCTAACAGTGTTTGGTCAGGGTCACTTGGCTGTTGTCCACTAGCTGTGATATGCGTTGAGAAGGGCTGCTTATCTGCACCTATTCTTTCTGTAAGTTCAAATTTGGAGTCATAATTATCAGGAAGAAACCTGGAACACAATTTTGCAAATAAATTCCTTTGAGTGTGAATATTTCACTTATTACAGTGGGAGAATTTCCGTTCATCCATGCGAAACAATAAGGGTAAGTTGATGCACACTGTTGATCACTATCAGCGTTGCCTTTTTTCTGACTACCCAAAAAACCAAGATATATACAGTAAATAAATAAATAAAGACATATCTGACCCATCAAATAGCAGATGTACTAATAAATATTCATAATTACCTGTACTGAAGTGCCAGCCTTAGGGCCGTTGCATTGGATTCATATTTTCCCACTAGCATGCTCATTCTCTCAGCGTTGCTCTTGCACTCCTCCAGCGTTATCGTCAACAAATCATTCTGGGATTTTAAGTGTTCAATGCGACTGTGGAGTAAAGAATCAATATTTTTATCCCGCCATGTAAATCACTGACTGTTTTTTTCCTTTTGCATATCAAACATTTAAAGAGTACCGGGATGAACAAATAATGGCAAGCAGGCAGAAGTGTGGATCAATAAAGCACTTAGAAAACCATAATCATACAGGCCTATTGTCAGGCACTACAACTCATTCTGTTCTACTTCCACAACTGTCTCATACAGCCCTTGCCCTGCAGTCATTGTCAAGCACTCTTGCAGTTCTATGCACTTTAGTTTGTTTAGCCAATGAGACAGGAATATTCGTAAATGGTCAGAAACAGTCATGTACTTCTCTGTGATTACCTTAACTATCTCTCCATAGTATATAGGGGCATGTGCTAAAAATCATGGAATGTGCCAGCTATTACTATATTTGCTTGGTACCCACTCTGAGAATACACCGTCGAGAGACAATAAGAGTACCCCCAGGTACTGTTTTGCACCTCCTCCCAAGTGGGCTGACCCCACATTGTAGCAAGCAATGGCTTACAGGCAACAGTAATGGCAACCTCCTTTCTGTAGAATGTACTTTACTTAGGACTGTTATACCAGGCCACAGATTTTCACCTGTCAACATTTCATTTTTAATCCTCCATTTCTGCCTGCCGCTTGATTGGAGGCCAGGTACATGCTCTGTGCCTGCTGGGCCACCCTTATTTGCCTGCTGTGCATGCACAAATTCTGATTAAGGTTCTTTGCACATGCACTCCATGAGACAATGAACAAGCTGAAGACAAGCAAATCCACACGGTACTGTCAAGGATTTTTAGAGGTAATTAATACATATAAGGAGCTCTAGGGCATTACAATATGCTAGTGAAGGCAGATTACATTATGACCTTCGCTGTCCTTTAAAATTAAATTCCTTCTATACCAAAGTGTTAAAAGTGAGCCCATCCTGTATTCTCTGCAATCCCTAGCAATATGTACAGGGTTACTCTCACAAGCTCCAGGCTACCATTAGAGGATACAAGCTGTAAATCTCTTCCTTTCTGCGAACCTGCAATACAGATGGCACAAGCGATATGGCACTCTAGTAGAGATCAAGGGCTGATTTATTGCAACACAAGGGAGCTTTTTAGAGGAACTCTACCTGTATATTACAAAATTTCAGACATAACAGCTAGGCACAAAATGTTACACGTGGAATATGTGTCATGGTTTTATCACAGAACAAGACTACTGGGAGTAGAGGTATTGTGTATCTCTGTGCCATCACAGTACAATGCTTTTATTATAACAACACGGCAAATGCACTCGCTGCATCTGGGTGCAATTTCAGCTCTCAGTTTGAAGGTGTTGTGTCGGGTCGGCATAAAAAATATGTTCATCCAACACCCTCTGCCAAAGGCTGCAGGGAGTCTTAGTTCAATGGCCGCTGGAGGACTGCAGGTCAGATATGCTTGCTATAAACATATGTTCTGGTCGTTTTTACAGCGTTCAGTTAGTCCAAGAACAAGGATATAAATAGAAAGTATCTACCTTAATGTACCAAGTGCCTTACTTGAGCAACAGAACATTAGATGGAAACAAAGTGGTTAAGCATACAGATTGCATACAGAATGTCCTGCCTCCAGCCCTCCAGATTTTGTCCCAGCTTCCCTCTGACAGTGGAAGGTTATTACTGTGTGCTGAACATCTAGAGAGCCACAGCTGGCCCATCTCTGCCCTACACCTGAGCCAACTTAGCACGTTTTATGCATTACCCTGTAAGTACGTAATGAATTATGGGGGGTTACATTAGCAAATCCTTAGTTCATTTTCACTAACTGTATTTAAAGCTCATATATATTGCTGTGGACCCACAAGCTGCTTTCTTATATTCTGACATAGACAGAAAGAAAAGTGAATTCACCATACCTATTTAGCCTTTCTGTCTCCACCTCAAATTCTCTGATCTTGCTCTCGGAGATGGCAGAGCCATGAGAGTATAAAGTCTGGAAGATCTCTTGGATATTGGAGCAGTCTTGTAGTGAGTGTGCTAAATGTTCTGCCACACTGCTGGATACCTGCAATGCACACATTTGCTTAGACAAGTTCTGGTAAATGCAATGGAGCATTGCTGTGTCACCTAAATCACACTCAGCAGCCATTTACTGTTCCTTGTAAAAGTAGTCAGGCCCATGCCCAGCCCTCTTGTTTTACACATGATATAAAAAGCCTATGGAAGTCTATGGAAAATGTCCTTCCCATAATTTGGAACTTTCTGAATAATGGCTTTCCGGATATTCAAATCATATACTTTTAAGGTCAAGGAAAGATAAAATCACTGGGGGGGAAGGGGAGGTGGGGGGTGGTAACTGTTAGCAAACATCCTGCAATACATCCTTTGTGCTTAGTGATCATGGGTTATAAAGAGGTGTACGGTAATGTAATTTGTATCACATGACGCTCTGAAACTTATGCACTATTAAAGATAATGTTGTAAAATATGGCTGTTGCTCTAGGTCACCTCAGATTTCCATGGTCTGCAAAAAAACACTCAGCTTTCAGCATAATGCAGTGGTGTAACTACCCAGTGCTGGGTCCTCCTGCAAATAAATCTTCAGAGGGGTCTCCACAGAGCAGCAAACTTACCTGGCCCCCCACCCTGATGCATCCTGCCTCCACTCTGACGCATTCTCCTGCCCGCTCGTCTATAAATCCCCACTCTCTGCCGCTCTCCTACCTGGGAGCTGGTGTGGCGTGGTGATTTACAAAGATTTACAAAATGGAGGAAGCAGACCCCACGGTCCAACCCCAATGTCCCCAGGCCCCCACCCCCAGGGCCTTTATATGGACCTCCTTGGCAACCTATAGCAACAGCCCAGTTGTAGCACTAGTAAAGCAACTTACTAATCAGTCTCCACTCTATTAGTTAATATACTCACCCCAATGCTGCTGATTTCTGAACCCAGCACAGGCCTTTCTGATGAAGAAGATTCCGACCGTGTCTTTGACAGCTTAACCCGCTCAGCAATCTACAAAATATCACAGCATGAAGCAGCAGTTTTTCCCAGCATGGTTATAACCAGTTTATGGCTGCACCATCAATGTCTATATATACAATTTTCAAAAGCCAACTCTGGAAAGATATGGGGTCCCTTAATTTTTTTATATAAGAAGTTAAGTGCCAGGTTCATAGAAAAGGAAGAATATTTTTGAAATATCAATACCTCAGGGATTAAATCTCACATTGCCATAGAAAAAATGCAGATGGTTATATAGCAACACAGGCCCTAGACCAACTATCCACACTAAAAGAGCAAAGGGTCAGAAACCCAAACAAATGTTCAGATAATCGATGTATCTAAATACAGGGACAGCTCCTGTGCCAGCGACTTCTTGGAGACAAGTTCCACTTAGTTAAAGGCTTGAACATTGCACTGTCCTGGGTTTTAGCTATGTCTAGTTAAAATACTTTCCTTGCACAGGTATTTGGCCCCCTGAACCTGATAATCCTGGTGTGCTGACTTTCATGTACAAGCCTGTGAATCGGCAGGCAAGCAAGCCTTTATGGTGCATAACAGACTACTCTGCTTTATAGCTTTTCTGAGTGGCTATTGATCCACTGCCCCTCAGCAAGGAGAGAGCAATATTGCCTTTCACTCGGTACTTAATGATACGCTTACATGCTCTCCAAGTAATTGCAGAAGCTTATCAAATGCAAAGGCTGGGATATTTGGCTATCTCTCCCCCTTCTATTACTTGATCAACTCACATCTGATGAGTGTGGCTGCTAGAAATCAAGACTATGGGGAAGATTTATTATGATGTGCAAAAAACGGTGCCAAAATTGGCCACACATCACCACGCTTTCCTGTGTAAAATCTGCTTAATTTTTTTACGTATATTTTCTTCTGCCGGAATTATGTAAAATAACAGCATAAAATCTGCGGTCACATAGCGAACTTCTCTATTTATTTTACACAGCATTATACAATGGTTTTTTGGCAAATTTTACACAGCACAATAAATAGGCCCCTATGCATCTGTGCTGCTAAGGAATGTAATGCTCCAGTTATGTGCTATCTTTTGGATTAATATACCATTGCTTTCATAAATCTGCCAGAAAAACATATGAGCAATGCTTTTCATAACACAGACAAATAGACTGATAGACACTGCAACAATTTTATTTTATGTTTCCAAAACCCATTACTAATACAATGAGCCGAAACAAGTATGATTTGTATCTCTACATTTGCCAACCACACAAATGTCTATTTAAAAGGTATTGTTACAGTGGGGCTTTTATCATTAAGGTCTATGCCTATGTGTGTTTAAGTTCCTTCTCATACACTGGCTGAATAGCCTTCCACTTCCCTATGCCTTGGTCACCCTGGCAAGATTCATTGCCCACAAGAACTTTGCTATTTACATCATAGCCACCTGACCCCAGTTACTGTGAGGTGGTGCTAGACATATACATAAGATTCCTGTGCTTTAATAAAACAAGGGGGTTTACCTAGGGTGCCCCACCCCACAGGGATACACAAATCAAATACCCCCTTTGGCTGCCAGGATATGTATCCTAGTAATTCTGTCATGCAATGTGTAACAATTGTGTATTTATCAAGCAGTGTTCCCTGAAGTTGTCCTACAGACTTTAATCTGTGGCTGAATAAAGTAATTGTATCAATTTCTGGAGTAAATCCCAATACGTACATAAAAAAATGACAAACCGTGATAAACTATATCACTTTTTACTCAAGACTGTGTAAAATAATACGCTACATTTCTAGAGTAAACGAAAATACACACCTTCATGAATATCACCAATGGACGCTGCCAGCTGATTTCAGAAATGGTGATGGAATTAGGTGTTAAATCATGAGTAAGGAGATTAACACAGCTTGATAAATAACACATTTACACCACCTCTCACACTTTTTTTAGTGTAAGACATTTTACACAGCTTAATAGGCTACCTCCTGTTCTGATTTCCTCCCCTCCAAAGAACATACAAAGATTAAATTGCTTTCTGATAAAAACTGACCATATGTGACCCAGAGATTGATAGGAACGCATTATCTCTGTAAAGTGCTAATATATAAAGGATAATTGTAATAAAATGTATTAAAAAAAAAATTAACATTGCTTTAATGTAGTAACTAGCAAGCATTTAAACTTATAGTATTAAATAAACCAGCAAATTCAATGCAATCTATGAATTATAGTCAGGGTCAGAAAGCAACAACCAATGCTGCACTGTGACATTACCCTAATAGGGGGGCTGCCCTTTTTTTACATTAACTCATTCAGTTGGGTTTATGTAGAGATGGTGCATAAATGTTATCTGGAGTTCCAGAAATAAATGTAATTTTTTTTTTCACACAGACATACCTGATTACACAGATTAAAGGAAACCCTAATACAATTTCCCTAATTCCCTTAGGCTCACAGTATAAAGCAAACCCTCTCTCAGCTAGTTCCATAAAGATGTGATGGATTCTATGATTTAAAGCCCTGCTGCTTTCTATAGTGTATGGGACACAGATTCTATGAAAAGTAGAGGGACGTCAAGTCCCAAAATCCATCAATTCACAATGGAACAAGGTGAGGGCAGGGTTGCATTACATTGTGAGCCTAAGTGGGGATGAGGGATTGGTCCATGCAGCATGGGCAGAATAGTATGGTTTCCTTTTAAACTGTGAAAACAGGCGTGTCTGTGCAAAAAATACATTTATATTTATTTATGACAAGTTTATATATTGTTTATGCGCCACATAACCCCAACTGAATGATCTCATAACCTGGTGGAAGTGGTTTTTAACCTTTGGTCTGATCTCCCACTGACCAGCCCTCTTTGCATATGCATTTTAGAAATCTCTGACACTCAAATGAACACACATTATTTTGTTACCTGATTGTAAATAACGTTATGCATCAGTACAGGACACAAAGTGAAAGACGTTTCGCTCTGTGGAGTAAAGCATATTGACCGTCCACAACATGGAGAAAATGCCATACATGTGGTGCCATCTGCTTCCTTCTACCAAGGTATGGGACGACAAACATTCCGATCTGTTAGTGGTACATTCAGAATAAGTGACCCAGGAAACAGCTTTGCTGTTTTTTTTTGCACTGAATGTTTATTGCCATTAAAAGAAGTAAAATTCCCCCTTTCTAATGAAAAATTACATTCCTAAGTTTCACCAAATGCAGCAGATTTTATGTATGTCTGCGTAACAAATAACCAAAGTAGATAGCATTCAGAGTCTCCCTTGGTATTTAAGGTGTCTGAGCCTCCTTCCAGCGACCGCTCACTTATCTGGCTCTGCAGGTTAACTCTGCAGTCAAAGACACAAGGGAGGTGAAGAGTGGGGCTGAAGTCCTGAGGGTGCTCCGACGCCACTCCCCCACAAATCCCCTAGCTGAGAGCATGAGGAGCTGTGTGTCTCAGATAATGCCAGGCATTAGTAAGCTGCACAATGGCTCACCTTGGCGATGGGAATGTCATTGCTGCTGCTGCTCGTGCTTAGTTCTCCAGTGCTGGGGTTGACTGGTCGGCTTGCTGAAGTGAGGCGGCCAGGGCTGGAGGGACCTGTTGCCTGGATACTCTGCAACCGGGTCTGTAATTCACGCACCTAAAAATATAAAGAAACAATTTATTGCTTTACAACATATATTAGGCCAGAAGCTGGCATATGTGGTTTTAGAAAGAAATAACTCAATGTGAACAAAGAAACCGGTTCCTTATCATGAATTTCTAAGAGTCCATCACCAGTTATTTTATTTTACACATTCCTCTGGTGATGACGGTACGTCACAGTACAGACCTAGGGGAATAACAGAACACTCACATTTCAGTTCACTCCCTGATTAGAACATTTACTAGCATGTGTCATGCTAACCCTGAGCCCTATCCCTGTACAAGGGGCCTCTCCTACACTAATGAAGATGACCTGCTATTCACCTCCTCCAAACAATTTCCATTACAAAGTACTACTGGCTCCAAAACCAAGTAACATTAACTTCATCCTATTAACTCGGGACTTTAACATGAGGAGTCTCTGTGGGTAGCTGAGTATGTGCAGGGCCACCGTGGGGCAGAAGAACTGCCTTGCCAACTAACAGCATCTGTGCTTCATATAAACTGCATGTAGGTTTCTGTGCTCTACCAAACTTTTGGACAAAAATGACTTTGGGATAAGCCTACAGGTTGGATTAAAAAAGAAATAAGAATATTACCTAAATCAAAGTAGTTAAAACTTTGGCCATTTCAGCCAAGCATCCACATCTGGCTGAGGATTCGGGGATTTCTAACTAAACTATTCAGGCTGCAAAACTGTTCGCAAAAATGTAAGGATGCAGTGAAAAGAAAAATGGGCAAATATCCATCATTTGCATGATCATGGAATACTGGCGATCATCAAGATTTTGTGAGTAATTATGTGTTAGCTAATGTAAAAAAGTCAGTGCATGATGGCTTTACTTTATGTGAACCCTACAGCTCTGGGCACGTGTGGATGGGATCACTGTGGCCCTCTCAGTATGAACAATGAATATAAATGTGCTTGTTTGCAAAAACAACTGCTTCCTCTACTCATGGATGGGAACTGTACTGCGTATGGCAGATGGTCCTGCTGATGGACAGCTATTGTTCAGGAATCCTGCCTTCCGTGTTCTTGAGCGATACCTCTCTACCTGCACAAACATCTGCCCTAGACAATGTGTTTCCCTGAACAGGAAGGGTTTGCCGGCAAAGGCAAGTGTGGCTGTCCCTGACAGGACTAAACCCATGTGCCACTGAGCTTAGGATACACCAAAATATTAGATTATAAAATGTGTGAATTAGAATAGGGATATGGCTGGAATTAAGGCTACACACAGACTGAAAAAACACTGATAAAGAAAATGAAGAGACAGAAACGTCAGCAGCATCCTGGGGTAATTAGTGAGGTTTCAGTCATTGGATGAAAATGTTGCATCCTGACTTTGTGCTTGTGTTGTGCCTTCACCTTTCATCACATGAGCCCTTGTGATAAGAGACTGGCAGGCAACCAGAAAATCCCAGCCCAAGGAGCCGTGACTGATGACAAGCTGAATTCACTCTAATCTCATAAGTAATGGATCAAGGCCAAGAAATGAAAACCTCTAAAAATGGATGTTAATAGGTAGGTGCAATAAACCATGTTCTTCCTGAACCTGGCAGGGCTTCATGTTTCCATGAATAAATGGAAAACAGGCCGATAAATATAAATATGGTTGGTAGAAAGGGCTCAGTTAATGAAAGTCACTGACAGAAGCAGAAATATCAAATGTTTGTGGCTATGCAAAAAGCCAGCGTTACACTCTGCCTTTCATCTTGGCATCATTCGCAGCAGTATAAACTGCCTCCTAATCAAAACAGGCAAATTTTCAATTTTGTGGGGCATTTGCACCTTACGGGTGTGTGGGAAATGGGATTTTACTGCGCAGAATAAATCTTGCTTATCGGGGGCAATTTAAGTAAGAAACCTTTGACACCTCTTTTTTTTTTTGTTGGACTGGAGTTTCCACTGATGTTGAAATCCCTCATCCTCACATAATCCAAGCCAAGGGTCTCCATTCACGAAAAAGCAATCATTCTGCCTGTTTGCCATTTAATTATTCGCACAGACAATCCTGCGGACTCGGCGTTGGCTGGAAGATCACATTTCTCTTAACTGTGACCAAGTGTTTCTGTCAGCTGGGTTTCGTTACTGTATCTGCTTGATTCATTAGCTTCTTCCCCCAAATGAAACTGGGGTAGAAAAAGATTCCTTTGTGCGTTTCCTAAATACTAAATGTAACATATAGCATGGAGTTTATAGCATTTTTTTTTACAATGATTTCATGAGAGTATTGATAAATCCCAGGGTACCTGAGGTTACTGCATAGTTATTTTATTCAAAACATTCTACTTTGGAGTCTAATAATTTTATGGATGCCAAGTCCCCCCAGCATGGTCACAGGCAGGGATTTTTTTAACCTATGCACTGCAAGGCTATTAGTTTGGACATAGCGGAAAAAAAACTGGTCATTTATTGTCAGAACCCTTACCTCTGATATTTGGCAGCATGTGACTCTTAATGAACACGGCTTCATGTAAGGTCATACTAAGATCTGTCATTTGGTGAGGTCCCCCTCACATGTAATGTGACATGACAAAGCAGTAAAGAATAAAAACTGACTAAATCACTGCAGGGGGGCCCAGGAATGTAGAGAGCCCAGCAAGGCCTTAATTAATGAACAATCTTAAAATATCTTGGTAGAATAGGTCAACTTAAGCTGGCCATACATGCACCTATATACCATATATACTCGAGTATAAGCCGATCCGAATATAAGTCGAGGTACCTAATTTTTCCTAAGAAAACTGGAAAAACTTAGTGAACTGAAGTGAACTGAAGAAGCTGCTCGGATGAGTAGTGAAACGTCTTCAATGATTACCAAACAAGTTCAGCTACTGCTAAGTTTCAGTAATCAAAATAAATACCAATAAAATTACATTAATTGAGGCATTAGTGGGGTATATGTTTTAAATATTTATTTCAAAGAAAAACAGTAAACTAGCTCTGTAAGTGAAGAACAGGGTCAACAAAAACAATATGAATACTACCCCACGCTCATTGTGCATTGGCAAACTGGCAGCAGACCCGGTTCCGGAGGACATGTAAGGGGAACTAAGTATTGCGACTGGAAGTGGGCCAGGGCACTGGAGGGTCTGGTTGCGGATGGCCTAATTTGCACACAAAGAACAGAGGGTGCTAGTCTGGAGGGACCCTTGGCACCTTGACTCGTTACCGAGGGTAACTTTTTCAGCACATTTTGGGTGCTGAAAAACTAGGCTTATACTCGAGTATATACAGTAATAGTTTTGTGTGATTTTCGGACCATGTGGTCTCCAAATTATCGTCCCGTCAATTTTCATACCACAGTGTACTGATGGCAACCATCAGTCGGTAAGTCAATTGGACAGGTTAAAAAATTTTAGGGTAACGATAATATCCTCGGGGGACCAACAATGTATTTCTGGGACATAACTTTTGAGTGAGTGTTGTTCGACAATTATTAATGGTCAGAACGTCGTCCAGTTTGTTATTTTTAGGAATTTAATCCTACAATTTCAATCTGAATGTTTGTTTTTAACTGTTGCATTAGAACATATGATCTATATCTGAACATTTGTTGTAACAGGATTAAAATCTAAATGTGTATGGCGAGCTTTATCAATGTTTTGGGGCCTTAATTAAATTTGCTGTAGGTAACATATAGTTATGCCACTGCTCTTGTGTTTTGATAAAATCACTTTATTTCATTAATGCTCTGTGAGCTGCCCAAAACCTCAACAGTGACACTTCCTGTCTACCCCAAGTAGAGCTGGGCGGTATGACCAAAAATTTATATCACGGTATTTTTCAAAATTATATCGGTGTCACGGTATTTGACGGTATTTTTTTTCCATGCATGATTAGGTGTTAACCCCATTTCCTAATAAATTAGAGAATAATTACTGCAGTATTGAAAATCAGAGTCAGGCAAGCGAAGGATCGGCAACAGAAAGTTGTAAGGTAAATTATTTACCAGGCAAGGCCGCAGACAACATAGCACAGGAGGAGGCGTTTGATAGCTTTAAATACCCCCCACGCATGCGCAGAACCGGCGCCGTCAGCGCGTAACAGCGTGCACGCTTTGACATGTACGTGCGCTTTGACGCACGCACACGCGCGTGCACAACGTCCCGCGGACAACGGGACGCGCGTGCGAGACCGGGCCGCACAGGTGAGTACCCAGACACCCCGGTATTGCGGTATCTGAAAAATGAATATAGTTTTAAAAACAAACACCGGTATTCGGTATTAAACGGTATATCGCCAAGCCCTAACCCCAAGCACCACCCACTTGATATGTCACTAACAAAACTAGGTTTATAGTTTACTGTAAACTACCACAAACATTTTTATTTCCTCCTCAGAATGAAAATTGCAGGCAGAACAAATTTGAATGTGATAATTTGACTTAATTTTAATCAAACAATCTGAGTCAGGTTCCTTTTCAGTGCAGATGAAGAAGGTACTTTAGCCATGCACTATAAAAGGAACAGCACCAAATTTATACTCCCTGTACACGTTCTGTATCTCTCGTGTCCAACAGCCTTTGGCCTCTCTCTGCCACTGTATATTAGCTTCTGTCTCCTCAAATCCATCAGTCACTCCATCACTCTCTCCCTCAATACATTCGCCATTGCATGTCCTGCTATCCCATTACAGCAACTGCTCAACCTCTCTTCCAGTCAAATAAAACAAACAACTTTTGTTAAAGGGCCACTATAAACTTTTTAGAGAATATTTTCCTTTATAATCATGTGTTATTTTTATTCACATAGATATTCTTAACACAACTCACATATTATTTATTGACAGATTCTACACTCTGCCACTAGGCCTGATCTGACTAGCTTCAGGGATTACTAAATGACAAGACTTCTTGACCCTGACCTCCAGAAAAACTACAATACCTTGAAGTGATTGCCTTCATAGATATCTTAAAGGGGGCCTGTTACCATATGCAGTAACTCCAAATTCTTTTTTATTGCAATTGTCAAGCAAAATAAACTTTACTTGCACTATATAAAAAATATAAATCTTGTTTCCTTCAGTCCTGGAATTAAACATCATAGCAACCAGGCAGGTGCCATTTTGTGGATACTATTATAAAGGCAAACCTTGTATCGCCCCAAAACCTTGCGTATGCACCAGAATGGGGGACCTGATGCCCATGCAGTGGCTACACAATTCGATGTTGAGGTGGGAGGGGGAAAATGAGGACTGAATGTAAAGTAAAAGTAATTGTCTGCCCCACCTCTATGCCTAAGGCAATATATGATTGACAGCTGGGATTTTTAAACGCCATTAAAATGGGTATGCATGTGTTAATTAAAAATAGGAGTTTGTGTGTCATGTTTGATTTGAAGAGGACTTTTAATATAAAGTTTTTATGTCTGGGTGACAGGTCCCCTTTAAGGCAAATCTACTTGGGCCCATCAGTTGGCAGTTTCTTGGCCCATGTATGGGTTCCCCTGAACCATCAGCCTTACCAATATCTGTTTCAATGTTAACCAGATACCTATTGCCCAATTTTGCAAATCATGTCAGGTGGGGATCACATTGGTCCCTTTATTATCTAATCACTGGCCTGGCTTACCTCCCCAAATGACCTTATCCTAAAGTAAATGGCAACTTTGCAGTTGGAATTTGGACTGAATGGATCTATGAGAGGAGTATGCAGGTAAAGCTATCCTTTCAGCCTCAGCCAGCATCACGAATCTACTTTTTAAACCAGGCTCTATATTGCAATACATTTGCATTGCTTCTAATTCCATCTTTTTGGGAAATGGTTCACAAACATTTTAGATTGCCAAAATCCTCTCCTACAACAGCTGCCATGCTCTGATAAGAGCAGTGTTCCCTCAGAGGAGCTAAAAAAATGCCCTGAGCATAACTGTACAGAGACTAAGCAGATAAAATAATATTAAGTGCACATTGCTCTCCAAGAAAAGTGTGGCTCCAGGATTCAATGCTCCCAAATTTGCCAAATTAAATGTAAATACAGGGGTGAAACTCGCCCCTTTTGTGCTAATGCTTCCCCTGTTGGATGACTTGGTAAGTCAGAGTATTATGGTGCAGTCATTGTTTGTGTGCTTGTTGTCCCTCCCTTGAATGCCACTCAGAGAGCATAGCATGCAGAGTATTACAAATGTCTTAGTGGACACTGACCAATCTATGTGCAGCCATTTTGCCACTTTCTGAGGATACTGCAAAGTACTTCTAAAGTAGCTCTGACCAAAAAGATGAATCACCCATTTGGCAAATTAGAGCCATAGTTTTACCTCTCAAAGACTAAAGATAATAAACATTTGGGTTTGCTATACGGCTGGGGCAGAATTCGTTCAGGAGGAGTGAGTTTATGTCCCCGCACAACAAACGTGACCCACTCCCAGCTGTGTGCTTACAGAATGGGAGGCATATAGGAAGGGTTTGTGTCATATAAAGCGGCAGGTTCCCTACGCAAGCTCATGATTACATCAGCCACTAATGAGCCATGAGGATGGAGAGAAAGTGCAAGGCATAAGGCTTCGGAGCCAGTACGCCACACACCATCACAATCTGTTAACAGAATGCATTAAACACCTAATTTAATTAAATCTGCAAGAAAAGGAAAACCTATTGAGAGCACTTTGTTTGATTACAGACGCAAGCTGAATGGAACAGGCCTATTGATCCGATCAGCTTTTTTTTCTCCTCTCATCACTACTGATTTAGGGGGAAAGTGTGCATGTATATATCTAATAGAGGGAGATGGATCTTATCATATATCACCCAAACAGAGCATGTGCATTCCTGAGCTGAATGTTTAAGGCACACAGGGCAAATTTTGGGCAGTGTGCTCACCGTTTTGGGCAGCCTGCCGACTCTTATATAGAATTACTGGGCTTGTAGTTTAACAACATCTGAAGGGTTGCTGACATAAGGTATGTTTATAAATAGGCCTTCAATAATTCAGAATTCTGCAAATGTTACAATGTCTATATAATTCTCTATTATTTGGCCAACATCGTGTATCTACATCAAGTGACAAGAATACCTATAGGAAAAGCAAGAGACACATTTACTTAAAAAAAAAACAACACACACAACTTTTCAACAAAAAAAATAAAGGCTATAACATTCAGAGAGAGAAAATATATCTGTCTTGATGCAGATTAGCTTGGAAAGCTACTTCTGCCAGTAGATATTCCTTACATTCCTTCCCCTAGACACTAAAAACTGGCATTTCTCAATAAATTACTAAAGTGCTCTCAGTCTTCATCATGCAAATTAAACTTCCAAAATAAAGAAAACCGTTCAGAAAATGAAAAAAGCTGAAAGCGGAAATGCTTTGCCTGCTATGTCTAGAGGAAGAGAATTCTGCAACTCTGAAAGGTGGCGACTGTTGGAATATATGTTTGGCAGCTGAAATGGTCTAGCCGGCCCAGTTTGCTAATCTTGGTATGGTGATGTTGGCATTTAATTCTGAGAAGAAGACACCATCAGCAAAGAGGGGCTGTTATTGAAAGTGCATACTGTGAAATGCATGCTCCTGCTGAAAAAATGAAACAACATTTTTGCAGCACTGTTTCATGAATGCAACATTAGCTTGCCCCTCATGTCTCCAGAGTGCTGTCTCTGGCTGTGGACTTGGAACACTGGTGGGACACGAGTCAGGACTATGTGGCATTAGAGAATACATGCAGATTAGACCAACTGAACTGTTTATGTGATGTTTGCCACTTCACTAATATTCCATAAGGGGCACAGGGTACCCTGAATGCTGCATACTGCTAGTGATTGAGGGTACAATAATTTATTGCTAGCCTTAATGCATAAGAAAGCTAAAGCACAGCACAGATCCAGAGTGCCAGGGTAATTTAGGTGGAGGGGGTCTAATAGAGATGTTTTTCTGTTGCTGCATTCCCACATCACTTTATGTTGCCATTCTGGTTGGTGTTTCAGCTGAGATCACAAAAATAAGATATTCAGTATTTGGTTTGATTTTGAAGCCTTTCACTACTGATGTCTAAGAATCCTTATGTGCTTTGTGATGCTTTCCCTTCAAATGCTTCCTTGTAAAAGAAATGACTCATGGAATGTTTGACTTTCAGGTCTATGTCCTTTAATTCCAAATTCAATAAAAAGCTGTTGAACTAGAAAGGAATACAGGACACCTCTTTCATCTCAGTGTGTTGGCAAACCTTCAGCACAGTCACAGATTTGGAATAATCCCTGCAGGGGTGTATAATGGCCAATATTCTAGTAGTTTTTAGACCAGGTCCTATGTGTGGCTCTACGTGCATTATTAAACTACACGTCTAAGCAGTGACCGGGACCAGGGGTTTTCCAGATAAAATTTGGATCCCCATACCTTTAGTCTACTAAAAAATCATTTAAATATGAATTAAACAATAGGATTGTTTTACCTCCAACAAGGATTATTTATCTTAGTTAGAATCAAGTACAAGGTACCGTTTTATCATTTACAGAAAAAGAGAGAGCATTTAAAAAAAAAAAAAAAATAGAATTATTTGCTTATAATGGAGTTATGGGAGATGGCCGTTCCGTAACTTTTTTGGATAACAAGTTTCTGGATAAAGGATCCAATAGCTGTACCAACGTTAAAGGAAAACTATACCCCCATGTCTATTAAAATATATTGCATACAACAGCTCATGTATAACCCTGCTTCATAAAAAGAACCTATTTTCTACCTTTTTAGTACTATGTGCCACTGAATAATCCTAAATAGAAAATTGTTATTTTAAGCACTACGGACCGTTCCCTGGGATCATGCGATTCATGGTGCCCACAAACAGATCAAGGGCACACATACATGTTAGCTCACAACAGTCAATTAATGGAAAAGTTCTGTATACTGCCCCCACACTTCTTCCTGTTACAGTTAGAGCTGCATTATTTCCTGTCATGTGATCTCTGGGGAAGCACCCAGCCCATTACTAAATGGTGGCTCAAGGGAAAAGATGTAAAAAGACAATATTTACTGATATATATTCAAGTTTGGTAAGCAGGGCCGGATTTGTTTTCGGCGCGCCCCTAGGCCCCCCCCAATGCGCATGCGCGAATGAGCGAACAACCGCTCGCCTCCCTACCCCGCCCCCCCCGCGCGCCCGCGAGTGCGCATGCGCACACATTTAAAGCCCCATACGGAGCAGTGGGGAGAAGTTCCCACTGCTCCGTATTGAACAAAAACTTAAAAAATTCCATTGCGGCGGGGCGGCATGCCGCCCCTACATTTCTGCCGCCCTAGGCCCGGGCCTTTGTGGCCTCTCCACAAATCCGGGCCTGTTGGTAAGAGGCTTTAACAGGCCACTTATTATGATATATACTATCTGTTGGCTAACTATTCTTTCTGGGGGTTTAGTTTTCCTTTAAACTACATGTTTCAAATTTCAAGCAGTTGTGCCTTTTGAGGCAGTTGTCCATGTCAATTGTTGCACCAAAATAATAGGGCTCATACATCATTCTCAAGCTGCAAACTGGAAAAATAAAACGGATTTAATGCATTGGGTGCAATTGCATTAAAGCATCTCCCCCGGTAACTGCAATTATGAAAAAACTTTGACTTGTGTGTAAAAAACATTGCATCTGAGCTGAAAATTGCACTTAGCCCACTGCACTTGTGGTGATTAATGAGCCCATGGGCACATTGTGCTTGAAGAGGGAAGCCTATTTCCTGGCACACACCTAACTAATTCTATTTCCTCTCTGGCAAAAAACAGAAGCCTATGTTGTTTTAAGGCTAGGATTTTAGATATTCTCTCTGGATCAGTGTATGTGTCCCATAGGACAAAATAAAATCAAATGCCCCTAATCTCAATGGCTCGCCTGTGGCTTACGTGACAATGAGGATATAAATACATGAAATCTGAACCTCTACTGTAACTAAGACTAAGAGAATACTTTTATGAACAAAGTATCTCCAGCCTTATTTATGGTCCAACTGAGAGCCAAAACGAAGGGAAAATACTGGGCAACAACAGTTGTAGGAATGAAAGTAGGCTCACACAACATGTTTCATCCCCAAAACATGTTGTGTAAAATGGCACCATAAACACACTTCCCAAGAAATTGAGTCCTGCTTTCATTCCAAAAACTTTTGTTGCTAAGAGAACACTTTTAAAGCTTGTGTAAAACAATGGTATTATTATAAAAGGGAGTCATTTTTTGATGATGGTGCCTCATTAAAGGAGAAGCAAAGTCATTTTGGCATTTTACTGCCAATAGATTTGCCACAGTAGTGTCACCTAGACAGCCCTAGAAGCTTTATCCATTTTTTAAGACAGCAGCTGCCATTTTAAGTAGCTTCCTGCTTGCAGCTTAGCTGTTATAGCTCATATCACACATTCCTAAGGGAGGGGGTTCTTAGCATTCTTATAGGAGGGGGAATCAGGAGAGGGGAGAGAGGAGAGAACTGCACAGACTCTGGCCCCCAGAATGAAGGATTTTTCTGAAAGAGGAAGTCAGATACCCTATGAACACGTTTACAAAAAAAGGAGACAATAAATCCTGTGTTGCTTTTGATAAAGGACAGAGGTTTTTACCTTTCCTTCTCAAATCTTTCATTCTAGGTGAAAAAATAAAGCTCCTTCCACCCTAGCCTGAAAGCCAAAATCTTATGAAAACCACAATTCTCAACCTCCACTGCTAATCACCATCTCTACCACCCAACTGAGGGCATTTCCTATCAACAAGACTGAATATTAGCAATTGTGTTCACAACAGAACAGTTCAAACCTAGGGCGAGGACAAAGCCACATGAAATAGCAGCAGAAGAAGCTGGCAGTGGAGTAGCCTCGCAAGATGACAGGCAAGGAACAAACAATAACAAGTAACGATTTGAGCCATAAAGGCAGTTTTATATATGTCAATATGTGCAAATATGTATCCATTAAGTATTATTTTCAGTACAGGTATAGGAACCATTATCCAGAATTTGGATCTCCATACCTTAAGTCTACTAAAATATCAATAAAACATTAATTAACCCCAATAGGATTATTTTTCATCCAATGAGGATTAATTATATCTTAGTTGGGATCAATTACAAGGTACTGTTTTATTACTACAAATTCTGAATTATTTGATTAAAATGGAGTCTATGGGAGACGGGCTTTCCGGATAAGGGGTCCAGTACCTGTATTAGTTATTTGCTCTAGTAGGCCAGTGTTAAATGTGCATTTCTGGGCAATAAAGGATTACAAATGGAATTTTGCACTTCTAATGGTTTGGGGTTAACAAAAGGGGTTAATAAATTAACAAGGAATTTGTTCTCTTTGGGTCAATATATGGCAGATAGGACTTCTTCTCTCTCCAATTCGGGGGAGGGGGATATGGTCCCACCACACTGGCTTCTCTGTATAGGTACACTTGATAAAGGGCTATGCCCTGAACATTTAGTTTTTAATTAAACCTAATAGCAGCAAAGCACTGCAGGGTCCTAGGTCTGATTTCATTTACTTCCAAGTTGTTTATATTTGGTACCTAGAATGGGTTTATCCAGTTTTGTTGAGTTCCCTGAAACTCCTGTGTATGTTACTGGTGTTTGTGTTAATGCCATGTTTTGCTACCATAGAGAAGCACAAGAGAGAGTCACTTCAGAGAGTATTTGCATGTGTGTGCGTGAGATCCTAGAGTCAGCGCTATTTGACAGCTTGGGACATTTTACTGCATGTATACCTAAGCATTATCTTGTTTTCTGCATCCATTAGCCTCTTCCCCACAAACAGCCATTCTCTCCATATTGAATGTGTATTGACAATACCCCATCAGGAATATTAATATTGGTTTTTAAAGAAAGACCATTACATGCTAAAATTCTATACAGCTGACACAAAGTCGCAAACTCTACTGCAATTCAGCTCTTGAGCAGAGGGTCAAGCTGCAACATGGCAACACTGTGATTTGGGGTCAGCAGAGTGGCAGGTGTATACCCACATAGCACCATAGCCCTCTTAGGCTTTCTTTGTATTCCCTGATAGGTCTCACTTAATGTGTGCTAGAAAGTCCTGAGCAGGAAGGCTACAAGAATGATCAAGAGTAGGAAAGGAAAAACTGAAAGGCACCTAAGTGAGTCAGCTGTCTACTCTTAGGGGCACATTTACTAACCCACGAACGGGCCGAATGCGTCCGATTGCGTTTTTTCCGTAATGATCGGTATTTTGCGATTTTTCAGAAAAAATTGTCGCGACTTTTTTGTAGCCATTCCGAAAGTTGCGCAAAATCTGGCGATTTTTTCGTAGCGTTAAAACTTGCGCGAAAAGTCACGCCTTTTTCGTAGCCATTTCGAAAGTTGCGCAAAATGTTGCGATTTTTTCGTAGCGTTCGGATTCAGTTCAAGCTTCAGTATGGTGACTTTTCTTGGGCCAGGTTGGAGCTGCAGGGTGCCATTGAGTCCTATGGGAGGCTTCCAAAATCATGCTAAGTCTGAAAGTTTCGCCCCCCGCTTACGAGCGCTCAATACGAAAAAGTCGCGACAAGATACGAGCGAATCGTAATGGCTACGAAAAACTCACGTTTTTTCGTGCAAGTCGTAATGGCTACGAAAAACTCGTATTGGTAACGAAAGAGTCGCGACAATTTCCGAAAAATCGTAAAGGCGCCGAAAAAATCGCAAAAAATATGAAAAAGTCGCAAAATGTTCGTTTTCCAATCGGAATTTTTCTTATTCGGATTTGTGGGTTAGTAAATGTGCCCCTTAGTGTATTCAAGCCAATTACTTCCCATGGGACGACTGACTAGCACCTACTTTGTATACCTATAGTCCCTGTCATGCCCATGCCGCTTGCACAAGGTAACTGAGGAAAAAATCTGTAACTAATAATTAGAATAAAAAATGTAAATGTAGGATCTCTGCAACTAAAATAAGACTTTTTTCCTAATAGCAGTCTAACCCCCCCAGCTCTTTGCTCACAATGATGTATGGGAACAAAGTGCCATGGCCTAAGCAGAGCCGGCAGGGAATAAGCAGGGAATAGGTGTACATGATACGCCGGTATAGGTTTCACATGACCTGCGCTGCACTTTAGACAATCACAGCAATCTGTCAGGCCGGCTATCACAAATCAGAACTAGTGTAGCATAATGCAATGAAACATTCTGCATTCAGGCAGCAAATTAACTGATGGCAACAGCAGAACAATCAATATCCCTTGGCAGAGGCAGCGTATGTTAGGAGAAGCAGCAGTCCATGTTACGTGCCTCTTTTTAAAAACAACGATTTTTGTCTTTATTTCTCTGCTGCTTTGGCAGATAAAGCATCTGTCACTCCTTCCCCCAGCTCCCCCCTGCATTATTCTCACCAAAACAAAGCTTTCTAAAAGCAACGTCACCATGTTTGTTCAGTTAACAGGTTCATTCACAGGCAGGGGCTGCCCTTGCTGTAAGTAAAACATGATGGGCCCCTTGAGGGGTGTATTCAGGACCTCTCTGGCACAGAGGGACAAAGGTGAAATCCAGTTGTGTTTCATTGGCCTGAAATACTTGAGCTTCCCTGCAACAGCAACAGGCTTCCTATTGGCATTCTCAGAGGATGCTGGGAGTTGTACAACTGCAGCCATTTACAAACCAGAGCTTAGTAAAATTCACCCTGATGAATTTGTTTCCCATTGTGGGATTAACCTTCAATTCATTTTAATTGAGTGTTCTGTAACGCAGGCAGTGTGCAGGACTATTAACTCTGCAGGCTGCTTTTAGAGAAAAAGGTCCTGGGTGGATCTAACGCATAATAATTAAAAACCTGTTCAGTTCTAGAGTTAAATTTTCCATTTGTTGTTACAATATATACATTATTAAACACCAGTTACGGTACACACAGCAAATCTGAAGAACATATAATGCTGACAAAAAATATTAATATATATATATATATATATATATATATATATATATATATATATATATATATATATAAAGATTAAAGAAGTAGCGATTTAACTCCATACCAAGAATAAAAATGCAATTATCTTATTATCTGCTCAAACAGAATGCAAGCTCCTCAGACAAAGGTGATAATAACACAACTTCATGAATCTAAGGCAAGTTAATTATAAAGCAAACCTAATAAATCATCTTAAAGAAGAAGGAAAGGTTAAATCACTGGGGGTGCCACATGATAGGCACACTCCACTGATCAAAATGATTTACCTGATCATCTTATTTTGCTTTGTTCTTAAATGGGCCTGGCCCAACACACGTGCAGTAAAGTGAAAAGCTGGCTTTTCACTCTACTGTATATGCTCCTAGGCCAAAGAAGGAAACAGCAGGAAGAAGATTGCTCCATCATGTTTTGTCAGAAGTACCTCAGGTCTGTTTAATTTTCTGCTAACAAGAGCACCAGCCCATGGAAAGGCAACTTAGCAGTTTAATCCATTGGAAGGTAACCTAATATATTGGTACACCCCAGTAAAGGGTTTTATTGCCCCATAATTCTCAGCTACAGTCAGCTGATCCCAGTGGTGGGCAATAAAAAGGGCAACCATTTAAAAGCAAGTTACAGTCCCTGTGGGAAATGTATAATGAAGCAGTAGAATTCTAAATGAATCAGATAAAAGTGAGTGTAGGACTGGCCAGACCAGGGATGACTGAAGTTGTTGACCAACTTGAATATACTGCAATATATGGATAAACTTAAAGGACAAGGAAAGGCTAAGTCACTTGGGGGTGCCAAAATGTTAAGCACCCCCAAGTGACTTAAATCGCTTACCTTGTACCCCGGGCTGGTGCCCCTGTTAGGAGAAAACAGCACCAGCCCGGGGTACCTGTCGAGAGCGCTTCCTCCTTCCTACTCGCGCTGCAGCCAATTGTCCCGGACAAACGCTTGCGCAGTAGAGTGAAAAGCCGACTTCTCTGTTAAAGTTCAGCTTTTCACTCTACTGGGCATGCGCGCACGATCGTTCAGGAAGAAGGAAGCGCTGCAGGTACCCCGGGCTGGTGCTGTTCTCTCTGTACAGGGGCACCAGCGTGGGGTAGAAGGTAAGTGATTAAAGTCACTTGGGGGTGCCTAACATTTTGGCACCTCCAAGTGACTTTGCCTTTCCTTCTCCTTTAAAGGGGAGGGCATTTCCTAGTAGGTAAGTGCACAGAATGTCTTAATGTCCTATATATATTGGTAAATAACCTCTTGTCTCTGTTTGTACAAATTTGTGGTCACAACCTCATTGAAACCCCCTTCCTTAATGGTTTAAAATTGTTTAGTGGTGAGCACAGCATTCTCTTTTTTTCTTGTCCTCTAATAATAAGAAAAAACACAACCATTTCCATTCGCCTGCTAATGGATTAGCATAGTTTTTCTGTCACTACTCTGATGGAATCCACAATAATCCAAAGATTTGTCATAACTACCTACAGAGACATGCCACAGATTACATTACTTATTCATGTATATTCAAGTATAAGAGAACATTAGCTTTACCCTTCTGCGTAGCCTATCCCTCTCTTCACGGATAGCGTTCATTGTAGCTTTGGTCCTGTTGAGATCCTCCTCTTTGCTGCACAGCATTGCAGTGAGGCTCTCATTTTCTTCCCGGAGGCCTGCCAGCTCTTTCTCCCAACGTGATCTTTCCTCTGCAATGTTAGGGTACAAGTCCCGTCCAAGAACCCCCTCTATCTCTTCTACAGTCTGAAAAAATAGAAAGACCATAAACATCATGGAAATCTTTAGGATGTTATAAGATATAAACAAAAAAAATCTCTCTCTTTTAGAAATGTATTTATTTTGGATATTGTTTCAAGACTTTGGAATTCTGAATAAAGCCAAACAGTGCTAATTAACCAGATGATATCATGGAGTTAATACACACAGTAAGTGCAAATTGGAAACATTTCTTCCGTCTTCTTAACCTTCCAGGAAGAGTAGACTGCCCCAATAAAGTCTACAAGCCTGTGCAGCTGGGGAATGGTAAAGTAAAGAAAAGCATATGGTCACTGTTCCAGGCACCACAATACGATGCTTTCTTGTGCATACTGTGACTTGTAACACAAAGCAATGGTGCTCAACACATTCTCCAAGCAAAAGCCTACAACTGTACTTTGCTCCTTCTTTTTATTACTATAGCACAAAAAGATAAAGGCACATAGATTCTTTTTTTTAGAGAGCAACACATTTTATTGGATGGCAATGGCGTACTTTTTCTGGAAAGCTTGTGTGATTTCCATGCAATGAGTTAATAAAACCTATAAATTTGTGTTTGGTCCACCAAGAAGAATCTTAGGGTCTACTTTTTTCTGCCATAATTTTGGCACATCAATAAGACAGCTTTATCTGCCTTAATGTGTCTAATTCAGGCTAATATTATGCAGTAATGCTACACTGAGTCTAGTATATACACTCACCTAAAGGTTTATTAGGAACACCTGTTCAATTTCTCATTAATTCAATTATCTAATCAACCAATCACATGGCAGTTGCTTCAATGCATTTAGGGGTGTGGTCCTGGTCAAGACAATCTCCTGAACTCCAAACTGAATGTCAGAATGGGAAAGAAAGGTGATTTAAGCAATTTTGAGCGTGGCATGGTTGTTGGTGCCAGACGGGCCGGTCTGAGTATTTCACAATCTGCTCAGTTACTGGGATTTTCATGCACAACCATTTCTAGGGTTTACAAAGAATGGTGTGAAAAGGATAAAACATCCAGTATGCGGCAGTCCTGTGGGCGAAAATGCCTTGTTGATGCTAGAGGTCAGAGAAGGGTAGTAGTATGGTGTTCCTAATAATACTTTAGGTGAGTGTATATATATAGCTGTAGTAATTTTATGACTATGGCTTAACTATCTACTCTAATTTAAACCTTTGGAGTCTTTGCAACCACCATGCACCACTGACAAGAGATGCAAATATTACTGTTTTGTGTCAAGTCATTTAAAGGGCTAAAAAATAAAAGAATAAAAAAAGTTCTATATAATTTTGCATATAACCTTCAGTTCTGCATAATTTCTACAAATATAATGCTGTGAGTGCTCTCTATATATTGGATGCATTTTTTGGGTTAGCACCCAGCCGTTGCCCTTTGAACTGGTGAGTGCAGATTCCTGCGACATTATATATATATATATATATATATATATATATATATATATATATTTGATCTTAAAACATGTGGGTATGTATATTCAATTCATATACAGTGCATTGTTTGTATGGGTGGCACAAACTTGCCATGTGATGCTGCAAGTTATTCACAGGGCTGGTACTAGTTATGAGAAAAAGTGTGCAGCACCTCACCTTGATGGCAAGGTCGCAGTGTTCACTGGCAGTGGTGAGCTGTTCAATGTGTCGGTCCACATCTGCGACAGACAAGTTGCAGCTGCTCTTCTTTCTTCCACATATGGCATTCTCTAGGCCCGTCAGCACCCGTTGGAGCTCAGAGTTCAGGTCACTGCAAGTGTCTGAGTCAGAGAGAAATAAGTGGTTGAGGATTTATTTATACAGCAGAGGGGACTAGAGGTGCCCATCAGCTGTAGAAGTCAAGGAGAGTTTGGTTATACAGTATTTCTTCCAATCTTTCTGTAAGGATAAGATCATTTTGGTGAGTCTATGACAAGAGAAAAGGAGATTCGATAAAGTGCTTGAGTGAGTATTGTGATCATTTTAATAATCCACTCTCAATGTGGATGTGGGTCTTTGCAGTTGGGGATATGAAGAAAAAGTAATTGGGCCTCAACCACACCACTTGCTGTAGGAGAGGCACCAAAGCACTTCAATGTTCGTATAGGACATTTTTGTATATATTTATATACAATTAGTACTGGCACTCCCCAAACCATAGACAGATTCTGGGTGCTTCCCACTCAGTGTGTAGCAAGGATGTAGAGGTTTGACAACCCTTACACCTGTGATGTATATATACATAATCAAAAGTCTAACCTATACACATATAACGTTAGGTTATATAACTTTCTGTGTTGTCACTATTAGTAATATTTAAGAATTTTTATTGTTAAAGAGATTGTGCCTCATCGTTAAGCCATTATTGAATATAAGTGTTATAAATACAGAGTTGGTAAGCTTATGTTGGATGGCTTGTTGGATGGCTATACTAGAATAAATAGAATAAAGGTGTTGTAGTCAGTGAGCTAATGAGAGGTAGTACTGTGGTACATTTTGTAGTATTGGACTGACCTGAGAGAATGTGGCTTTTAAGTGATAGGCACAGAGACTGAAACAGATCAGAATTTGTTTAATGGTTAGAACTCTATAAATCTGCAGCATATTCATTTCATATTTCTAAGCTGAATATTTATTGCAGAGCTTTAGATTTTCACAAGCGATTTATGAAGCTGGATAACATGTTGGGTGGTTAAAAATTTTGTGCCTGTATATGTTGGAATTTTGTAAAGCAAGGCCTGTTACAGCAAGTAGCTTGTAGTATTGGGTCTGTCAAAATGCCTTTGTTGTGTGTTATAAAAATAATATACTCCACAAAACATCATATGCATTCCAGGGGGTAAGTTATGTCAATAATTTATTACGCCTCAGTCAAAAACATAGTGGTAAGAAACCACAACAATTCACCTTGTGAATTGCATTGGTTGTTTTTAATTACATGTACATGGATTGTTATAAAAAGGAAGTGATTGTGTATGATAACACCATTAATGAAGTGCCTGAGAGAGGCATGAAATGCATCAGGTGACTATGTGAATCATTAGGTGAATTGTTGTGGTGTCTGACTACTAGATTTTTAACTGAGAAGTAATAAATTATTGACATTTTTAGGAACTGAATTCCTAGTGAATGCATATGATCTTTTTGTTTTGTGAAAACTATTGTGGCAGTGGAGATGGACTGGTGGATACTCCCAGACATATGCATTCTAGGATTGGTCACGTGATTAATCCAGCAGCGTGGAGAGCCCAAGAAGCGATATGTTAACTGTATCTGTAATAAAAATAATATAGCTCTTTTTGTAAATTATTCTGGCATCCTCCATGGCATTGTCAGTTTTACAATTCTAGTATTATCTGTAAGTGGCCCTTGCACAATTACCATAGAAGCCTTCACTGATTTAATAAAAGAAACATTTTTTTCCAGTTCCTTTTTATGTTGTTCAGTACCAGAATAAAAACACAGTATACAAAATAAGAAAGGGAACTTTTATGATCATGTGCTTTAGTTACTAAAAAGTAAATACTTACCCATATCTACAGTAACCATAGTGGACTGATTTTCTTGAACTGACACTGAGGTTTGGTCTTGGTCCATACTGCGTGAGTCGTCATTGGTTTCAAGTTGGCTGTGACTGTGTTCTGACCGTAGCTCAGAATATTCATCTTCCTCCCTGGAACACATCAAAGGAATACATTTCTAAGCAGAAGAAATGATTAACAGTGCCCACTGAAAATACAACCCCAGGCTATAATTTAGGGGCCTTTAGAACCAAAAAGAGCATGTGTGTGGGAGGGGGAACGATGGAGGCCCACTAGAGGATCAGCATTATTCTCCAGTCATGCAGCTAACGCTATCTATCTTGAAACTATGGCCCCACAAAAAAGAGTGATTGGTGCCCAAATAATTTGGCTAGAAGTGCTAAAATTCACCCGATGCTGAAATTCACACCAAGTCATTCAGCCATCTTACTTTGTGCTAAGGTAAGGAGCATAATGAAATATACTTGATAAAAAGAAGACTGCTTGCATGTGACTAGCAAGCATAGTATCATAGAAGGGATGTGTATCAAATATAAACTAAAGTAAGTAATAGCACCAACTAATGAGAGAAATACTAAGATATAGCTCAAATAATGAAATAGAAACCCTTACATTTTCAGACAGGTAAAGTTTAAGTTCACATTTACAAAATATAGTAATAATCACTTTTTATAGAGTAGCCCAGCAGGAAGATCAGCATATATAGACGTCATTCTACCCGTACAACACATTTATTAATCAAAAACAATGTCTTGCAAGGTCTTACAATGTGAAAACAATAGATAACTGTAATAAATTAACATCTAATGGATGTACCAGGTCTTTAAAACATCTTGGCGTTGATATAACATTTAGTTTAGTCTAGTTATGTCATAAAAATAGTATGAAATGTCAACTGTCACACTAAAATCCATGACACAGCAATACAAATGTATTGTATTTATGGTTGCCAACCACCTGGTATTTGATCGGCCTCCCAGCAAAACACCGGCTAGGGCCAGTGCCAATATATTTGCAGGTAAATTTGTAAGGGTGGCAAGAATGTAATGTACTCAAGAATGAGGACAGGACAGGAACCTCTTTCCTCCTTTGTACCTTAACAATTAGAACATTATCTTGAATGCAGTTGCATATATTTTTTATCTTATTGTTTCCCTTCTGTTTACTGTATTGTTTTAAACCACACTGTTTAATTTACAAGTACTGCTACATACATAGACAGATCAAGCAATCAAACGGATATTAAAAAAAGTTTGTATAACAATGAGAAGAACTAGTATCCTAATGGAATCAACACCAGACCCTCAATTCATTGTTTAATAAATCTGAATGGTTGTTCTAATGGATCTTGGACCTGCACCAATGAGTTAATAACCACCAAACTTTCCTCTCACTCACAAATCCAGCCCAGTGCAATTGAGGTCCGCACAGAACAGTCTTTGTGCAAACACATTATTTTGTACTTATTTTTAACCAGCCACTTTCAGGTACACAGTATTTGTGCGCAGTATTTTAAAGTGTGCGCTCTGTGCGTACAAAAGATCATTTGCGCACAGAGCCAAAAAATCAAGAGGATCTTAATAAACTTGTCTGTAGTGTCAAAGTTAAAAAAAGTAAGAGACACAGCTGCCTTGTAAAATAAACTGTAGCAAGAGACTCATGAGAGAGTTGGTAGGTTTACAAAGATATTTAAAGGTCAGTTAGATTACATTTCCAAACAAAAGAGAAAAAATCCTATAATACATAATTAAATGGATTCCACATTTAAGCAAGTGCAGGAAAGCCTGCTCATCTAGAGGAAATATAATACAATATTAATATAGTAAAACTGCTGAATGCTTTCTGAAAACATTTGGAAGGATTTACAGTAAATACTTTATTACATAGCCCCAAATGTTAGTACAGTGCACTCCACTAGTGACAGAAATGGAGCTCAAGGTATTTCAAACCAAGGCACTAACATTCACTTCAACTGGAACGACTGTAGTTCTTTTGTCACAATGTGCTCCTAATTTTGCCCTAATAAGGTATAAACCAGGAAAAGGAGGTGTAAATATTTGATGTAGCTGTGCAGTATTCACAATTTTCTTCCTAGGTTTCAGCTTCTATTAGACTCACCAGATGTTTGTTCATGCCATTAAACACTTTGGCTGAACAAACAAACTTAACTGCTAAAGGGCCAACAAAATGTATTTATTTTTTTAAATGGAACGCAACAGGCTGTGGAGGCTCTGTACGATTCATTTTCTGTCTGGGACAGACACATTAAACATAAGTAAGCATCTTGCATATGTTTATCCCCATAAGTGGAACAAACTGCCAGTAAGCTTTAAATGAACATACCCCTCAAACTGTACCATTCCCCTGACAGACTCTTTATAACTCTGTAATGTATGAATTGAGCTCAATATACAAAGAACCCAGATGGGGTGCTTAGTGCTCACTAACATCTTAGAGTCAGGGGAAAAAAAATTTTGAGGCAAAATTGGAGAGCCTTTAGAAGAGATTTTTTTTCCTTCCTCTGGATCAGCTAGTAGTTTCATAAAGACATAAAAGGTTAACCTTGATGCAAGTGTATCTCTTTTTCAATCTAACTTACTAAATTATTGTGTTTTGTGTTTTTTTTTTTTTTTTTAAACAGGTTTAATTTATAAGTTTGCATATAAATGGGGACTGGGGAGCACAGTGGTACATAGGCATATCACATGGGATCAATGAATCAATGCTGAATTATACAGTCCCTGGTGGATGGTATTGCTCAACACAAGTTGCTCAAAGAGTATAGAGGCATCACCATGACTTTAAGACAATAGTATAGAGCATTTCACAGTTTCAACTAAGTTACTATGTTAACTTCAAACAATCTGACTATTTTCCCATGTCGGGATAAAAAAATTCCCTGATATGATTTGCATTGCGCAGTAAGGATTCAGATGACTGCACAGTGCTGCTGACAAGCAAATCTCAAAGCAAACACATTCTGCTGAATTAACACAGGTATCTGCTTTGAGAAATGTGTCAAATCCTTACCAACCTTTACTGACAGTCCAAAATTTCTGAGCAAACAAAAAACAGACTAGCTGCTGGCAATCCTTCTAGATTCCCCAGTCCTAGCTTTAATAAATATGCCCCCTTAGTATAACTGTAATTATTGAAAATGTTGACCTAAAAGGTGACCCTAACCTTGCATGGGTGGATTGAGGGGTACTTTTATAATGTTCTTGGTTTCTGCAGTGAAACACATGGCCATTTTTAATTTTGTCTCGGTATTCTGATATACCAGTCTAACCCTGACAGTTAAATCTTTAAAAAAAAACAACTTTATTTAAACAGCAAATCAGAGATGAAGGGAAAAAAAAAATGATGGGGGGTGTCTTTTCACATATCACTTGAAACCACTGTTGAAGCCTTTAACAACAGATACGGGGGTCTTTGTATGTTTGGAATAAGGTTATACTTTACAAGAGATTAAATTTTATCTATCTAAAAGATTTTTAGATATATTACAAATCACAAACTTGTGGTGATTAATACTAGTCATAAGAAGCCAGACATCAGATTGCTGATAAACTGCATTTTAGTTATGCTGTATACACTACAAGTCTTTCTAAATGCCAAGTCTATTTATTGTATATTTTTTATGAATAGTAATCATCATAAATATTAGTGTTTGTTTAAAGAGCAACTACAGTGGTGTGAAAAACTATTTGCCCCCTTCCTGATTTCTTATTCTTTTGCATGTTTGTCACACAAAATGTTTCTGATCATCAAACACATTTAACTATTAGTCAAAGATAACACGAGTAAACACAAAATGCAGTTTTTAAATGAGGGTTTTTATTATTTAGGGAGAAAAAAAATCCAAACCTACATGGCCCTGTGTGAAAAAGTAATTGCCCCCTGAACCTAATAACTGGTTGGGCCACCCTTAGCAGCAATAACTTCAATCAAGCGTTTGCGATAACTTGCAACGAGTCTTTTACAGCGCTCTGGAGGAATTTTGGCCCACTCATCTTTGCAGAATTGTTGTAATTCAGCTTTATTTGAGGGTTTTCTAGCATGAACCGCCTTTTTAAGGTCATGCCACAACATCTCAATAGGATTCAGGTCAGGACTTTGACTAGGCCACTCCAAAGTCTTCATTTTGTTTTTCTTCAGCCATTCAGAGGTGGATTTGCTGGTGTGTTTTGGGTCATTGTCCTGCTGCAGCACCCAAGATCGCTTCAGCTTGAGTTGACGAACAGATGGCCGGACATTCTCCTTCAGGATTTTTTGGTAGACAGTAGAATTCATGGTTCCATCAATCACAGCAAGCCTTCCAGGTCCTGAAGCCGCAAAACAACCCCAGACCATCACACTACCACCACCATATTTTACTGTTGGTATGATGTTCTTTTTCTGAAATGCTGTGTTACTTTTACGCCAGATGTAACTGGACACGCACCTTCCAAAAAGTTAAACTTTTGTCTCGTCGGTCCACAAGGTATTTTCCCAAAAGTCTTGGCAATCATTGAGATGTTTTTTAGCAAAATTGAGACGAGCCATAATGTTCTTTTTGCTTAAAAGTGGTTTGCGCCTTGGAAATCTGCCATGCAGGCCGTTTTTGCCCAGTCTCTTTCTTATGGTGGAGTCGTGAACACTGACCTTAATTGAGGCAAGTGAGGCCTGTAGTTCTTTAGATGTTGTCCTGGGGTCTTTTGTGGCCTCTCGGATGAGTTGTCTCTGCGCTCTTGGGGTAATTTTGGTCGGCCGGCCACTCCTGGGAAGGTTCACCACTGTTCCATGTTTTTGCCATTTGTGGATAATGGCTCTCATTGTGGTTCGCTGGAGTCCCAAAGCTTTAGAAATGGCTTTATAACCTTTACCAGACTGATAGATCTCAATTACTTTTGTTCTCATTTGTTCCTGAATTTCTTTGGATCTTGGCATGATGTCTAGCTTTTGAGGTGCTTTTGGTCTACTTCTCTGTGTCAGGTAGCTCCTATTTAAGTGATTTCTTGATTGAAACAGGTGTGGCAGTAATCAGGCCTGGGGGTGACTACAGAAATTGATATTGAAATTGAAAATTGAAATTGATAAACCACAGTTAAGTTATTTTTTAACAAGGGGGGCAATAACTTTTTCACACAGGGCCATGTAGATTTGGAGTTTTTTTTCTCCCTTAATAACGTAAACCTTCATTTTAAAACTGCATTTTGTGTTCAATTATGTTATCTTTGACTAATAGTTAACGGTTTTTGATGAGCAGAAACATTTAAGTGTGACAAACATGCAAAAGAATAAGAAATCAGGAAGGGGGCAAATAGTTTTTCACACCACTGTAAATCATGGAACCAGAAAATGTAATGCCCCTCTGAAGTTGCCACACTGTCTGCTGCAGTGATATCGCTTGCATGCCCAGACTGGCACATATGTACCAGGGACCAGCAAGTCAGGGCAGTGCTTTATGTTTAGTGTAGGATGCAGCCATCAGCATAGGAAGGTAACCAGAAGTTTAGCAGAGCGTTACTTTTTCCTGCATAAAAGTGCTTTCCATAAGAATGAATGCAGCATACTAAGCATTGCTGGTAACACAATCAATCTATATTGTCCAATACATATTGGGGATCGCCCTTTTACCAGTTAATTATGGATGGCTATACATTTCTATACACAGCATAGTAATCATTTAGGGCGGTACTTTACTCAAGTACAGCTTCCACATAAACACCCTTTTCATAAACATGGGTTGTCCAAATAAACAAAAAAAAAAAGTTGGGCAGAAAAAGCACAGCTTGCTTTACTTTGTCTATTTACTTGCACTGTTACCCCCACTATATAAATGAGCTGGGCAGATTTCAAGCAACATAATCCAGCTCACACATACTATGATTTTCCTGCTGAACTGGCCTTGGTACAGAGAAAAAAGGTGACCCTAACCCTGCATGGGTGGATTGAGGAGTACTTTTAATGTTCTCGGTTTCTGCAGTAAAACAGATGGCCATTATAACCAGCACATATATTTCCAGATTCCATGTAATTTCTACCACTAACACTGTAATGTCTCTGGAACAGACAAGTGCTGCACCTCCCTCCCGCTTCCTTTGAAATCAGTCAACTTATTCTTGCTATGATCAGATTTAATTAGACTTTTGTCATCTATGGGCTTATGAAATACCAGCTCCTTTAATGAGTACTAAAGAGGCTAGGGGTTTCCTTACACTCTGTACAATTTCTGGGAATTCCATTAGAACTGTACCTTATGGTTGTCCCTTGAAGTCGATCAATCTTTTTATTTAGTTCAGCTATAATGCTGTGTAGCTCTGTTATTCGCTCCTCATAACGTAATGTTGTCCTCTCCTGAACATCTTCATGCTCCCTCATTAAATGTGCCTGTTCACACTAAAGGTTGGAAAAACAAGAAGAAGAAAGGCCAATTACAGAGGGGTTAAACAACATCACACAACCCAAATTACATCAACATTTACACCAGCAATTATTACTGTTAAAAAGACAGCATATGTTACAATATGAAACTGATATTATGATTGGATTGCCCATAAAAAGAATAGTACCTGTATACATTAAATGTTAAATATGCAAATATAAGCAAAACTGCTGAGGGGGTTGCTATTTAAATTGAAATATGGCTAAATGGCACAGTTTACATAGCAGATAACTGATAAGCTCAGTAAAACATCATTGTATTCGATAGAGCTTTTCTGCTATGGAACCTGCAACTTTTGGGCATTTTTTTTCTTCTAGCAGTGGTGACTAATCTCCTCTAAAAGCTTTCCTGCTGGTGAGAATGTAAATAATCAGTAGAAAAACATATGTGTCACTTTGGCTTTGCAAAGTTGCCCAAAGCTCCCTGGTGAAGAAGTACTGACAGGCATGTCATCCATTTCTCAGTGCTTACATGGGACGGATTTCAGCCTGAATACATACGTGCAACCAAAATGCTACAAAACATTGCAGGTACCACCATCTTATACAGGAGGGGGTCAAAAGCAAATTCTTGCTGAAAATAATGATGAAATCCTGCAATACACCTGCCAATATATCTAACCAATCAGATTTCACAAATCCATACCTCTTTTGGGCAGGGCCCTCTGTACATCTTGTATCAGTTATTGGTTATTTTTTGTATGTCATCTGCATGTTAATTGCTTACACCCTTTTATTTTACAGCACTGCTGAATTTGTTGGTGTTTATAAAAAAAAAATAACAATAATAACAACATTAACAGTAATAAAACCAGAGAACTATTTAGCACTGCACTGTAGCAAATGATAAACTATGTGGTGAGCTCAACCTGCCATCTGTTTACCCCAAAAGCATCTGACCAGTGACACTGTGGCATTCCATATTGAAAAGCAACTCGGCAGTGACAAGACATGCACTACAGCTATAGTGTGTACAGAATTATAGAGCACAGCTTTGGTATCAATAGAATTATACATGAGGCTAGTACAACCTAGCCTCATGTTACTGAAGCAAAAATCTCTTGACAGGTGGTGCCAATGTAGTATGTATGTATTCATATCACAGATATCCATAATTCCTACAAATATGGTTTTCAAATGTTTCAATTTTCAGTACATCTTGCCTTGGCAATTTCAATTTACAGCTTAAGACCAGTCCCTGACTCCAAACCTAAAATATTATCAATCTGATTTAAAGGAAAAACATGTTTTCTCAATGCAGTTGTTAAAAACATTTTTATGACTTAAAGGTGTTTCATCATATTTCCCAGACAATGCTAGTTACCTCAGCTAGTTCTCAACTACAAAATCAAAATAAAAGGGAAAAAAAATGCTTAATAAAGCTTCTCCAGCAGAATCCTGCATTGAGATCCATTTTTCAAAAACACAGATTTTTTTAATATTTAATATTTTAAGTTTAAAATTGCACATGGGGCTAACCATATGGGTGCCACAGCCATGTGACTTGTGCTCTGATAAACTTCAGTCACACTTTACTGCTGAGCTGCAAGTTGGAGTCATATCACCCCCCTCCCAGCAGCTGATCAGTAGAACAATGGGAAGGTAGCAAGATAGCAGCTCCCATTAGATATCAGAATAGCACTCACTCAATAGTAAGAAATCCAAGTCTGGCTTGGGACTCCTTCAGTTACATGGGAGTAGGAGAAACAATAGGTTACCTGAAAGCAGTTCTAATGTGTAGCACTGGTTCCTTCTGAAAGCTCAGACTCAGGGACAATGAGTTTGGAGTTTCAGCAGTTATCTGGTTGCTTAGTGGTTTGAATCCGATATTGAAATATTAATAGGGGAGGACCTGAATAGAAAGATACGCTATAAAGAGTAATAATAGCAATGAAACTGTAGCCTCCCAGAGCTATAGTATTTTGGCTGCTGGGGTCAGTGACCCCATTAGAAAGATGAAAAGATTCTAAAGAGGAAGGCAAATACTTCAAAACTCTAAAAAAAAAAAATAATGACCAATTAAAAAATTACTTAGAATTGGCCATTCTATAACATACTAAATGAACAACACATTTTAACTGCATTGAAAGTTACAACCTCCAATCTTTCTCAAGGAGAAATCCTTGTCCTTAAAAATGGGTTCTTAATTCTGAAAAGCAGCTTAACTGCTACTGAAAATATTTATGTGTAAGCAGGATTTCTTCTTAATATTTCCCTCAGCACCCAAATACCACTGTTAAATGATTACTAAGTACATAAAAAATTATTTCTTATAAGGTGCCACTATCTTCCATGGCTTAAGCTGGCCATACACGTTACTATTACAATCTTTCCCACGTCCACAAGTCGCAGGAAAGATAGTTTATCCACTCCACTAACATTTAGAGCTGAATCATCAGATATGCAGGCCAAAAAACAAAGGAATTCTTACCCCTTTCTGACGATTCAGCATTAAAGTTTGCCAATACTGAGGCACCTTCAAATACGGGCAATCAAAATTTTAATTCCACCCAGAACTGAGTCCAGACTGAGTAAATCTGTCATAGTGATATATATTGAGCTATACTAAGAATGACTAATCTGTGAAGCAAACATATCCAGAGACTGGTTATTACTAGGGGCGCAAGTTCACCTCTTAGGTGCTAGAGGGAATTCTACACTATAATAAGTGTATTTTTAATGGGAGCCTTAGTGGTCCTTTAGAAATGCCCCATGGGGCACAGTTCTTGTTTTTATGCTTGGTTAGCATTCCTGGGTATTTAACCCACTGAAGATTTCAAGTACTCCACATATACATTTTTGTAGGTGTAGGAGCCCCCATAAAAAGCAGAAGCTTTCCCCTCATTTGTTTTAAACACGTCAACGTTTGCATTAAGTTTGTTATAAGAAGTCCAGAGGCCACAATAGCTCTGCCTGACAATTTGTTATTGAATGCAGTTTCCTGAAAGTACACCACCTGGGTATTAAATGCAGATTGGATTTTCCTCTATAAAGCAAGATATCCAGCTAAGGGATCGGATGGCTACAAATGAAGCAGTACTGCAGTAAATAAACAACTGGCTGTAGCCTGTGTCCCCATAATAATTTATGGAAGAAATGTCTGGAGGCTCCTAACATGAAAGTAAGCAAAAAAAATAAGAAAGTACAGTAAAACCCTAAATCCCATCATTTCTACTTTGGACTCATGCTAATAGCTTTGCTCTAAAAACCCTGTGTAATCAAGAAATATTAGAGCGTAGCTGCAGATTTATTGCTGAATTTATATATACAATCTGATGATTAGACTAGATAAACAGCAATCAGATATGTTAATGGAAGAGCCATCCATAAACATTAATGAGAAGCTCTTGATTTTACAAGAAACTGAAGTACCAGGCAAATCTGGCTTAAATATAACTATAATGCAGATTCAGGCGGCCTGAGTCTGCAGTTTCTTTAATGAGACAACTGAACTTTTCTTGACATTGCATTTGTTTTCTGGGCCAAGATATAATCATAGGTATAACATGACAATGCATTGCCAAAAATATATTGTTACATTTTTAACAAACTATAAGAACATGTAGCCAGATCAGCAATCGCTACAGAGTTGAACAAGGGCGGATTTAATTAAGGGACAATAGAAAGTGGAAATTAAAGGGTGGAGAAACAGTGAGTTATAAGACCTGCATGAGACACTCCTAAGTAGTTCTGCTTCCCAGGTCAGTCACAGACCTGGCACGATTACATTAAACGAAAAAACTAAAAAAAACTGCCCGATTGCCCCCATGTCTTAAGTTGTGTTAGGCTGTTTACAAAATTAGCAGAACTGTAGTAGATTTTTCCTATGATATGATTGTATGGGCGCAGATATAGCGCTGATACAAAACTACTGCTGCTGCTCTTAGGGTACAAAAATAGACAATGCTGATCATTTACTGCTAATTGTCTCTATGTGTGTTTTAGCAGAGGCAAATCTCACTATTGTCTATGGCAGGGAATTTTCTGGTGTTTAGGGTAAGAAACCACAGAGTAAGTTACTTGCCCACAATAGATCTCTGCTATCGCAGGCAAGTAACCGCTCCAAAAAGGCTTCCAGCCCTTCACATCACTTCGGTTTCTGAAGTCGCACGAAGTTGCCTGCAGGAGGAAACTTTGAGAGACTTCAGATTACTGAAGTGATGCGAAGGGCGTCTGCGACTTCTATTTTTGCCGGTGGAAGCCTTTTTGGAACAGTTACTCACCCGCGACAGCATAGATCTATTGCAGGCAAATAACTCACTCCGTGGGCTCTTACCCTTAGTAGCCGTGACAAGCAGCTGCTACTAAGTAGCTCCACGTGTTTTCACACTTAGGGTGAAGAAATGCACCTGCAAGAAATGTAAGAATGTAAAATCGCTGGTGGGATGGCATGCGAGTTGCTCCGGTTTTCCAAAGTTGCCCAAAGTTCCCTTGTGAGGCAACTTCAGAAAACCAAAATGACGCATATGCCATCTCAACGGCAATTTATATTCTTGCCGATGTGATGGCATTTCGGGGAGATTGGTCACCTGCGGTAGCGAAGATTTATTGCACCCCACCTCCCCACCTCCCTTATACTTACCAGGGTCAGATTTTAACTACTCTTTAACAGCACTGGTATCTGGGTATTCTAAAGCCTGGGAATATTTCCCTTCTCAGATTTGTTGCTCTGTAGTCTGTAGAAATCTCCTCTCACAAGAGAGACAAGAGAGTATTCCATAATGCCTTCCTATTCCCAATTTCACTGGGGTGACTCGTGTTTACAGGCAATGATTCCCATTGCTCAGGACAGCAACGTTTTCCAGCATTTTGTCGCCCCAGGAGAGACAATTTCCCAAAGGCAACAAAGTTCCCTTTGTGCCGTCAACGCTAACCACCAAAATTCTGCCTTAAAATTCTACCTGCTTGTAGACATTCAGTAAAAAGTAAATTGTACAAGAGAAAAAACCATAATGCTAATAACTAATTTACAAGACTGATTACAACTACTTTGTACTACAATGAGCCTTTATTATTGGTTTTATACACGTGAGCTATATGTCAGCTTATCATTATTTTAAATATTCCTGCAAGCACTGTTGGGTGTGAACTCCGTGGGAAAGAACCAAAGCAGGTTTTGCTGGAAATCAAAGGCCTGATGTCACAGAAGTAACCCATCCCTTCTAGTAATACTTCCTAATTTATATCAGGCATAATAAATACACTGCTTGTGGGATAATTCCATCCTGTGAATCATTGGGCTGATCTGTCTCTAGCAGAATTATTATTCCATTTCTTACCTGTGACTTGGCAAGCTTCTTCTCCAGCATGTCTCTCTCCCGCTCTGTTTGCTGAAGGCGCTTGTTTAACTCTACTATATCTCCCCTTAAAGAAGCCAGGGCTGCTAAATGGAGCTGAAAGAAAGAGAACGGTCACTGTAAGTGCAGCCACTTCATTCTTATGAAATAGTACCAAAACAGAGCAGTTTAAAAGCAGCCAAAACACTGTACAATTAATGTCAATTAATGTCACATAAAGTTATAGCTACTGACTGAACACATCTCAACCCAAAAAATAAATGGGAAGTCTAATCAAATATTGCATTTTTTAACAACAAAAAAAGTCATTCTAAAGATCTTTCCAGTATTCATTAAAAGTGTATTTTTTTTAAATTTATTTGTGAATTAAACTGAAAGAAGTGTCTCTTTCCTGTTCTCTTCTCAGTCTGCCAGACTATAGAAACATCAAATACTTTGTAGGTTTATTAATCAGAGAACATGCAAAGCGTTGCTTCTTTATCTACCAATGCACCATAAACTATGGCATCATGTAGAGCTACATCTTAACTCATTATGGAAACAATACAGATTCTTTTTAAAGGAGAAGGAAAGGTAAAAACTAAGTAAGCTTTATCAGAAAGGTCTATGTAAATACAGCCATAAGCACTCACAGAAACACTGCACTGACTTCTCTGTAAAAATATTAGTTGTGTCCATTTCCCTCTGCCAGAGACACAGAGCTTTTAGCTCTCTCCCCTCTCCTGCTCCCCCCTCCCTCAAGAATGCTAAGAACTCACTCCCCCCCCTTAGGAATGTGGATCTGAGCCAATCAGCAGGAAGCTGACTCATAGCCTAACTAACTGAGCATGTTCACTTGGTCTGGGTGTCTGTGCAGGAGTGAGGCATTATGGAAACTTTCTTTACACAGCTCAGCATTTTTTCTTCCTGTCTGGCTTCTGATCACCTGGGCAATACTGAGACAACTGAAGGTATGCCTGCAGCTTGAGATTAACTCTTTATTAGCTTTTCCTTCTCCTTTAATCAGGCCTTCTCTTGGCAAAATGATGGCCTGGTTGCTAAACAACAAGATCCCAGCACCAACATAAAAACTCAAATGGTAGAACAAGAAAGCTGCATACTGACCCAATTCATTTACTTAATAAGTGTAAATGATAATCCCCATACAATAATTTACAGACAACAAAAACTGCTAAAAATAACTGTAATATGTCATTTCTGCAGGCCTTTCTGCAACCTGGGAGGCAAGAAATGAGTTTCCTCCGTCACTTATCTGGATAAACTATGCCTATTTAGGGATGTGGCAGAGATGATGAGAATCAGTGATTCTTACTTATCTTAAAGTAGCCATGTGCAGCTATGACAAATACATTCCCTTAGATTCCCCAGCTTATACTGGAGGCCAGATCTCACATATTTACTAGATGTACTGGCTCAGCAGGAGAAAGTCTTGCTGTGCTGCTAAACCTTTACTGTGCAGATCAGCTGTAATGTACAAATTGCATGGGAATGCTGCAAAAACCTACAATACACTAAGGAAATGTTAGCATACACACATATGTTTACAGTCTTACTTGTTACAATTTGATAAATTAGTTGCTAACATTTTTCAGCAGTCTTAAAGTCATGTAAAGCCAACAACCTGGGGGGCAATTTGGAAGGTATCCCTGAGTTGCTAATTCTGAATAAATCACTGGCGTACACCTCTATAAAATGTGTTAGCCTAGCTCAGAGGCACAGCAGCATAATCATGCCCGCCTTTCCAAGAGCTGGCAGCAGCCAATAAGCTAGATAACATGGGCCTCCCATGAATTTCAAAGGCAAAGAATAATACCTGTTCATAGTACGTTAGGCAAAGGGAAAGGCAAATCCAGTTAACAGGTTACAGGTCAGACAGGCAAAGGCAAAGTTCAAAGTACAAAGCAAGGAATCCAATATACTGGGAGCAATGCAAGGCTTACATACAGGAGCTTCAATATGGGAACAAGGAATTGTGGAAGAGGAAAGATTCGGCACAAAGCTTAATGATAAAGCAGCTGGGATTGCAAGGTGCTGGTTTATAAAGGTACTGCATGAATACACAGCAGCTTATTTATATAAACTATAGTAGTCTTTTAAAGCAAACACACCAGTTTTACCAGTGCAGGGCAACAGTACATTATATTTTAATTACTTTAAAATGCTTTCATTTTTTTTTTGGTGTTACAGTACCTTCTTCACTTCACTCTTTATATATAACATATATATATAAAATACGACATGAGTGACTAGAGAGTTCATAAACTTATAACTGAAATTAAATTGTACTCTCCAGTAAAGTATACAGATTTACAGATCCATTGTCTTTCTTAAGCAAATCCATTCACCGTTTCCTTATTAACACCTTCAAAAGGAGCAAAATGTTTGTTATTCTATCACAGTGCTCCAGAAACTCTGAACAGAAGACTATGCCGGCAAGCATTTCACACTGGGATGGTGTAAATGCTCCAATGACACACGCTCAAGGTGACTCAAGCCAGGCCTGCATATTAAATTTCCTGGTTCACAGCTCTGAGACATATCCAATGGCATCTCTGCTCTTTAGTACAATCAAAATCTCACCAGGCATGTTAAGTGCTTTCTTTACCTTGGTGCATTTTCAAAAATAATAGTGCTGACTGCCACAAAAACATTTAGAAAAAGAGCTGTAGGCAGAAATGTCAGTGTATAATAAAGAGCTGTCCAAGCTAAGCTTCAGAAAGAAATTTGATATTTCAGCGCCATTTAATTAATAGGCCACGGCAATAATGATAACCTAACATAATTCTCAGAAGTTGTATGTGAAGAAAAAGCTATGGCAAAATATATTAGAACACAAGACAGGGGTTCTCAACCTTTTTCCATTAAGGTCCGGCACGCTTAACAGAGGCAACAACCATGCCTTCCAAATATCAACAAAACAACATTATATACTGTACATTTTTACACTCCCACTAATAAAAAAAACACAGAACTGAAATGTGGTGCGTTATCATATAAATGAATGAAGTTGGTGGATACAGCATTCTAATATAAAAAATTCAGCAGCCATGATATGGCTCCTTCTACGCCATTATTCAGTTACAAAAACTAGTTTCTCCTCCTGCATAAGCCACTTGCTCAACCTCTATTTTTCACACTAGTCAGTTAATGCAGGCTGCATGGTCCCAAAACTAAAATCCTTCCTGCTCACTTGGTGGCTAAGGTTATTGCATGCGCCAGTTTGTGTTAATGAAGGCAACGGCGGTAATAGAGGCAATACACAGTCACAGATTTATAATTCTTAAAATGAATGGTGAATGGGTACATGGCTTTTAATATATCATCAGAAAAAGCCTGTTCTACCTGTAAGGTGCCAAATGAAGGCCTCTTTCTCATGGCTGTCCTCATTAATAGCATGTATATGCATCCATTAACATTCCTAATACATTATCCGCTCATAATTCAAGTTGTTCTATGTATTTTTCAGTTTAAATGAAACCTGCACATCAAGGACACTTTGCTACTATGCCACAAAGGTAAAATTTACAGTTACATTGTAATTCAACTTTGCTAAATACATGTATCATGTTTAGCCTTTTAACTGATATGCCTCTGGTTTCAGAAGGTATGTTGTGTGAAATTAAAGAAGTTGTTTGCCTTTAAATTATCTTTCAGCATGACAAAAAGATAGTGATATCCTAGGACAATTTGCAATTGGTTTTGATTTTTTATCATTTGTAGTTTTTGAGTTATTTAGTTTATATTTAGCAGCTTTCCAGTTTGAAATTCCAGCAGCTACCTGATTGCTAGGGTCCAAAATTACCCTAGCAACCATGGATTGAATTGAACGAGAGGTTTGAATATGAAAAGAGGGCATGAATAAAAAACTGAGTAATAAAAAAATAGCAATAACAATAAAATGTAAACTTCACATGGCATTGTTATTTAGATGTTGGGGTCAGTGACCCCCTTTTGAAAGCTTAACAGAGGGAGAAGGCAAATCATTCAAAGACAGAAAGAAAAGTCTAAGAAAAAATAAAGAACATCAAAGAAAAAAATAAAGACATTCAAAGAAAATATAAAGCCCAATTAAAAGGTTGCTTAGAATGAGACTTTCTAAAACACACTCAAAGTTAAAATAAAGGTAAACCAACACTTTAAGATGCCACAGTACATCAGCATCACTGTACAGTACAATCAGGTGGCTGCTCAGCCGAGCAGGAAGAGGACAATGCATAAAGTGAATCTGCTGATTTAGTTGCAATGTATTCTTTCAGCAACTGCAATTTAAAAGATTCAGAACTTTATTTCACCCCCTCAAAACTTTATATAGCAGCAATTTGTCTTTTAGATGTAGCTTCACTTAAAAGGGTTTTAGTCTGTTTCAAGTTAGTTACTGGCTGGTATGGCTGTTTATTTGCTTTTCATTTCAAATAAAAATAAATTACCCAGCCTTTGAATGCAGCCTAAACACTGCTGGACTAGAGAGGAATCTAAATAGCATCTAGCAAAATGAGACTTGCCTGGGTCCATTTCAGATCTGAAGCTTTATTGCTGTCTCTCATGCTAAGGTAAAATGACATTTTCTAGATGAAGATGTGAAATGTAGTGTTGCAAGCCATTTTACTGACATCCGCTGAAATGATGGATATTTCAATTGCAGTCATCTTGTAGATCAACAGATCGGGGAAGGATATGATGCTAGGCAGGTAGGAGCGGCTCGACTGCGGTGACATGTCAGAGAGGAGCAATTTGCGATGGATCTTTCATTACATTCAGAAAAATAATAATTTCCAAGATACCACCACACAGAGAATTAAAAGCACAAGAAAATCATTAGAAAATGGCTTTCTTGATAAATACTCAACATTTAATTTTGTATTGTGCAGTCCCTAGCAATCAATGGAACAGTCTCAGCAAATAAACTGCATGAGGTGTAAGGAACTTAATGTTTCTCTTGTTTGCCTGTGAAGCAGGGGACTGTGCCAACAAAGCAAGGAAAGGGGGCCAGAGAAAAATAGCTTTTATATCATAGGACAGGGAAGAGCTTCCAATTTATTTAGCATGTTATAGAACAACTTTTTTTTAATTATTTGCCTTCTTCTGACTCTTCCCAACTTTCAAATGAGAGTCACTGACCCCAGCAGCCAAACACTATTGCCCTGTGAGGTTACAATTTTATTGTTAGTTTTTATTACTTATTTTACAGTTCAGGTCCTCTCTGGTAAATATATCAGTCATATAAAAGACTCCCTGGTTGTTAAGTTAATTTAAACCTTAGCAACCAGATAATTGATGAAATGCCAAACCGAAGAGTTGCTGAACAAAAACTGAAATAATTAAAAAACTTAAATAATGAAAAAATAAGGAATTTTATATGAAGGGAATGGATGTGCTTGACTCTACACAATTGCTCTTGACAATACACAATGATTTCGGCTGTGGAAGCTGACAGCACCCAATAACACAAAACATATCAACTGGACTAAAGCATTACTTATGAGTCAATTTTGCTGAATAAATAGGAATTTATTATTATTATTATTAAAATGTAATTATAAATCACCAACATATTTTACTTATATTACTTCTGTAAAGGTTATAACCATTTTACATACAAAAATGGGGGGGGGGGATTATTTCCTGGCACTCATGTCACACAATAGTCTTGCAAAGCAAAGTATGATCTTTAGGCTCAATTACAGTCTCTACACTGCTGCCTGAAAATGCCTGTGGCTGATTAAGTCAAGGGTAAATAAGAATTAAGGTGGCCATACACAGGCAGATTTCAGTTGCCGATTCGAGTAGATCCATTTAGATCAATTTGCAGCTTATCTGCCCCTGTATAGGCACCCCCGATGGAACTACTCGACCGAGATCTGGGACATTTTAGGCCAGATGTCAATCAGGCAGGTTTCATTTTCTGTTGTATAGGGGACCGCATCAGCTTGTTGGTGTGATGTTGATTTTGCTTGATAAACACAATAAATTTGGAATTATTTCTTAGGGTGACAGGTCTCCTTTAAGCAGAACCAACATAGGCCATTTTGAGTTGGGGTGACCCTGCTCCAACAATTAATACACTTAGGCTGAAAAAATAGGACTTGAAGCAATGTATGAATAGAGACATTGTAATAATAGTTTAATTAATTCACAGAAAGGCATCCCTTTAAGCCTTGGTAATCTGTACATACACTCCTAACACTTACACTTACTGCACACCTAACCTTCCAGTTCTTAATAGGTATGGGTGAGTTATGAACTACTCAAGGAATACAAAAATATGTAACCATGGTTGGGGGAAGTGTATATAAATCACTGACATCGTTGTCACTGCTAAAATTCAACATCTGGTATATATCAAGTGGATCTGATTCAAACAGTGCACACAAACACAGCACCCCCTGCATAGGGAGTTATGCTTTCTACAGCAGTTGCAAACCCAAAAATAATATTTGGCCTAATGGAAAGAAAATGTAACCCTGAGCAACTTTCTAAAACATGTTCATTATAAAAAAAAATATTATTTGTAAAAGAAGTTGCTACTGAAATTAGAGTCTGCCCCTTGCTACTGTCTGCAGTGCTCTCACTATAAATACAGCTTAACACAAGTTAGGAAGGAAAGCTGATTTATGCTACATTATTTCAAGAGTCAAAACCAGGAGTGCAGAAACAGACACAGTTTATATTGCATTAAAAATAACTTAAATCATTTGCTTCCAATTACATTCACACACATTTCTATAAATCTTATAGCTGCCAACATATTTCAGTTTATATTCCCTTTAACTGTTGGGTGTGGGAGGTTTGAGACTTTAAAATTTGTGAAACAGCAGCAACTAGTTTAACGCAGAAAAATAAAAAGTACTAGCTGTTGCAGTTTCATCCAATGTTTTAATGACTTCAGCAGAACTCTGACTGCAGTGGAGGCCACTACTTCAGGCAGCTTCTTATTTTGTACATTAGATATCCAATGCTGGGAATCAAGCAATATATTTAAGGGGTGCAGAGAGGAGCAACCACCCCAAAAACTAGATAGCAGGAGCTCTTTTCTAAAAATAGGCTGCGGCTTTGAAATAATGAGCTTCATTATGTCAGTTAGACATTCTACCATGTTGTCCCCATCACCTAAACAACTAGTGACAGCTCTGTATGTTTTTATCTATCAAACTACATGTCCAGCAAGGCAGAGATGACTGAAGATGATGTAGGGACATGATATAAACAATTACTTTACTTTCCCCAAATTTTAAAATATAACATGTTTTATATACATTAACAGTTTATCTTCCACATTTCACTGATGGGAATTGCCATATTGTTTGATGCTGGGGACTGTAGCTTAACAGCAGTTAGAGGGCCACAAGCAGGACAAGCCATGTGTATATTAAAAATTATCACCTAATACTACATGATGCAATAGTAAATAATTTATAATAGTTTCACTTCCAGTCAAGTGCCCAACCTTGGAGGCAGAAAGGCAGGCACATGACCTCTCTATACACAGAAATTATATGCAGCCTGGAACTTATATATATATATATATATATATATATATTTTTTTTTTTTACATATATATATATATATATATATCCTTAGTGAAAGATTTGGCTGTTTTGCATCTTTATGTGACAAAAAGTCATGTGATTTAGGGATTCAGTTTGGCCAGGCCATGGGTTCGGCTGAGTCTTGCTGAATTCTACTGAAAAAAAGCAGAATCTTGGCCTAATCCTGTACCAAATCTTGCATTTGGTGCATTCCTAATATATATATACAATATAATAAAAAAATTCCATGCTGTCACATGATAACCATAGAACAATAACAATCCCTTCCCCTTGGTCCATTTATCTAGACTAGTGAGGTTGAAGTGGTGGATCAGTAGTCAGTACTGCTGGCTTACAATACTAGGGTCCCAGGTTTATGACCTTCTTAGTATTACTAGATTCAGATAGGCTAAATAAACAAATCAGGGGTGTTTATCAATTCATTTTGCACTGGCCTAAAACTAAAGCAGTATGCATATCTCCAATTTGCATAAGTGCAGTTAGAATGACTTCTGTCATATATAATCCAAGGTCACCCATGGGCACTCAGATATAACAACTATGGTCTTGTATTTAAGCTGAAAGCAATTTGGGAAATGGTTCCTGTTTCCAGCCGTGCTATGACACCAAAGGTAGTTATTGTGAATAGGAAACACATCCAATCACACTGTTAGAAGTTGTGTTCAAGTTCATGAATCTGATTTCTGAGTGCCGCTGGGTGCCCTTGGATCCATATTTATATCGTTTTGACAGCACTCTCATAAATCGGAGATGTGCACGAGGCCAACATTTCATTTTTTTCTGCCCCTAAGATACTAAAAATGGTAAATAGATTCAGCTATACTTGTGCACTTATGGAAATAGAATGGGTAAAAGAAGCAAGAAACCTTGGATATTGAAGAATAAATCAACACAGTGATTAGCCATCAGCCCATATACATACAAAGAAGCAATGCAAAGACCTTCTTGTCCTACCAGAGAGATTTCCTGCAGATACAAGGGAAATGAATGGCTTCACACACACACATACAGTGGTGTGAAAAACTATTTGCCCCCTTCCTGATTTCTTATTCTTTTGCATGTTTGTCACACAAAATGTTTCTGATCATCAAACACATTTAACTATTAGTCAAAGATAACACAAGTAAACACAAAATGCAGTTTTTAAATGAGGGTTTTTATTATTTAGGGAGAAAAAAAATCCAAACCTACATGGCCCTGTGTGAAAAAGTAATTGCCCCTGAACCTAATAACTGGTTGGGCCACCCTTAGCAGCAATAACTGCAATCAAGCGTTTGCGATAACTTGCAACGAGTCTTTTACAGCGCTCTGGAGGAATTTTGGCCCACTCATCTTTGCAGAATTGTTGTAATTCAGCTTTATTTGAGGGTTTTCTAGCATGAACCGCCTTTTTAAGGTCATGCCACAACATCTCAATAGGATTCAGGTCAGGACTTTGACTAGGCCACTCCAAAGTCTTCATTTTGTTTTTCTTCAGCCATTCAGAGGTGGATTTGCTGGTTTGTTTTGGGTCATTGTCCTGCTGCAGCGCCCAAGATCGCTTCAGCTTGAGTTGACGAACAGATGGCCAGACATTCTCCTTCAGGATTTTTTGGTAGACAGTAGACTTCATGGTTCCATCTATCACAGCAAGCCTTCCAGGTCCTGAAGCAGCAAAACAACCCCAGACCATCACACTACCACCACCATATTTTACTGTTGGTATGATGTTCTTTTTCTGAAATGCTGTGTTACTTTTACGCCAGATGTAACGGGACACGCACCTTCCAAAAAGTTCAACTTTTGTCTCGTCGGTCCACAAGATATTTTCCCAAAAGTCTTGGCAATCATTGAGATGTTTTTTAGCAAAATTGAGATGAGCCATAATGTTCTTTTTGCTTAAAAGTGGTTTGCGCCTTGGAAATCTGCCATGCAGGCCGTTTTTGCTCAGTCTCTTTCTTATGGTGGAGTCGTGAACACTGACCTTAATTGAGGCAAGTGAGGCCTGCAGTTCTTTAGATGTTGTCCTGGGGTCTTTTGTGGCCTCTCGGATGAGTTGTCTCTGCGCTCTTGGGGTAATTTTGGTCGGCCGGCCACTCCTGGGAAGGTTCACCACTGTTCCATGTTTTTGCCATTTGTGGATAATGGCTCTCACTGTGGTTCGCTGGAGTCCCAAAGCTTTAGAAATGGCTTTATAACCTTTACCAGACTGATAGATCTCAATTACTTTTGTTCTCATTTGTTCCTGAATTTCTTTGGATCTTGGCATGATGTCTAGCTTTTGAGTTGCTTTTGGTCTACTTCTCTGTGTCAGGTAGCTCCTATTTAAGTGATTTCTTGATTGAAACAGGCGTGGCAGTAATCAGGCCTGGGGGTGACTACAGAAATTAATATTGAAATTGAAAATTTAAATTGATAAACCACAGTTAAGTTATTTTTTAACAAGGGGGGCAATAACTTTTTCACACAGGGCCATGTAGATTTGGAGTTTTTTTTTTCCCTTAATAATGTAAACCTTCATTAAAAAACTGCATTTTGTGTTCAATTATGTTATCTTTGACTAATAGTTAACGGTTTTTGATGAGCAGAAACATTTAAGTGTGACAAACATGCAAAAGAATAAGAAATCAGGAAGGGGGCAAATAGTTTTTCACACCACTGTATATATATATTTGTATACAGATATTGTCTATGAAGATTCTCATTCATCCAGGTCATGATATACAGTATCTAGTAGAATTAAGTCTAAAACAACTGGACTTTTTCTGAGTTTTTTTCTTGAAAACGTTTCACCACTCATCCGAGTGGCTTCTTCAGTTCAAATGACTGGTAGGGAATTCCCCGGTATTTATATATAGATATATTATATATATACAGATATTCAAATTCCATTTACACAAAGAAATAATGAGTATCAGAACAGTCCCAACTAATACAATACATGATAACAGCCAAGTATTATTTGAAGATGTGTGTGTATGGCAAGCACTGGTCAATTCTGTCCCTCAGAAGAAACCCACAACAACCTATCAGACATTCGCTTTCAGTTTCTAACTTGCAGTAGACTGTTTATTGCTATTTGCTGATAAGTTACTATGGGTTCCTGAACTGAGGACAAAACCACCTAGTGTACAAAAATGGATTCCAACTGCAGGTAAATACATAGTAGGGTGTAGGCATTTTGATAATCCTGAAATTACCTGTCAGGGAAGAGAATCAATTGTACAGACCTTCCTCTATCTGTGTAATACCAAACAGATTACATACAGACTATTTATTCATTGGTATGTACAATGGCCCAGTAAAAGTCCCAAACTCAATAAAACTGTGAAACAGTGGCACTTGTTGGGATGCCCAAGTATCAGCTGAATAACAAGAATACCAGGTAGCAAATCTATTGTGTACAAAGCTGGCGCATTCTTCCCTAAAAGCCTTTTTATAAGCAATAGTTGGCATTATTTAAATAGGATTTTAAGTAGCATATTTAATTTTTTTTTAATACTTTTTTTTACATAAAACACTCACATTAAATTTAAGTTTTAGTAAGTTAGAAACATCTATTATTCTAGAATTATGATTACCTAATGATAAAGGGTATAAATGAATTTAAATTTGCCTTGTAAGCTCATAACTATCTGATTAATGTTAATGATAAGCTTATCCTGAAATGATTATTTAAAAGTATGATTTGCCTATCAGCAAAACCATCCATTTCAAGCGATATCGTCAACTGGTTAAACTACCTGCTTGGTCCTGCAAACAATTGGACAATGGGCAAATTATATTGCTAAAGGAAAAGTCAACCCAAAATATAATTTTTGCCTAATAAAGGAAACAAAATTCTAAGAACCTTTGCACTATACATTCATTACCTATTTGTAATGGTTTTTGAGTTATTTGTATATATAACTGCTATTAAAAGCAGTGTTTGTCTGTCCTATTCTCTGCGCTGGTGGCTCAGACATTTAAAACAATGTAACACAAGGCAGCAGACTGACAGACCTGCCTTGCTGGAGGAGACTGACCATTGCAACCTTGTTTAAAAAGTAACAACCAGGAGTTCAGCAAATGCTGCTTTCAATAGAAATTACAATTACAAATAACTTTTATAGCACTTATAATTTTTAATAAACACATATTGGAAAGTTGCTTAGAATTATGTTTTCTTTTATTAGGCAAAACATTATTTTTGGGGTTGACGTCCTTTAACGATGAAAATTTTCAAACCTGTCCAATCGTTTTTCTGACCGATGTTGGATGAAAAATCACTAGATATATGATCATTCGGTGCCCACTAACCTTACGATAATTTGATGGATTTGTCGAGTCCCGCTGAAATTGGTCATTAGGGAGAGAAAAATCTTAATGTGTATGGCCAGCTTTAGGCTAGTACCGAAATCCTTAATAATAAATGCACTGTAATTGGACTGAAGGAAGGTCATTATTTTGGGAGAAAAAGGTTAAAATATGATACTTCTGAGCTTAATAAACTTGACTGCACAAAGCCAAAATGTTTGATAAATAAATAGGGCAAGCAAAATAATAAAGTCACTGAGAAGTATTTTTTGCTGTATACATGTTGTCCTTTTCCCATAATTATAACCACTCAAGTATGTTTATACTTGAACTGCATGTGACTCGCATAAGCACGCATTATTCATTTTACTTAAAGAAATCCAATTTACTAAATCCGAAGTAGTGGAGGGCTTCATATTAATGCTGCAGGTACCCCAGAAGCTCCTGAGGATAGTTATAACAAAACTATCACAAAAAAAGTAACACAGTTAATAGAATTTTAAATACATAGTAACATAGTAACATAGTAAGTTGGGTTGAAAAAAGACATACGTCCATCAAGTTCAACCATAATGCCTATATATAACCTGCCTAACTACTAGTTGATCCAGAGGAAGGCAAAAAACCCCATCTGAAGCCTCTCTAATTTGCCACAGAGGGGAAAAAATTCCTTCCTGACTCCAAGATGGCAATCGGACCAGTCCCTGGATCAACTAGTACTAAGAGCTATCTCCCATAACCCTGTATTCCCTCACTTGCTAAGAATCCATCCAGCCCCTTCTTAAAGTTATATAATGTATCAGCCAGCACGACTGATTCGGGGAGGGAATTCCAGAACCTCACAGCTCTCACTGTAAAAAATCCTTTCCGAATGTTTAAATGGAACCTCCCTTCTTCTAAACGGAGTGGGTGCCCTCGTGTCCGTTGGAAGGACCTACTGGTAAATAAAACATTAGAAAGGTTATTATATGATCCCTTTATATATTTATACATAGTTATCATGTCACCTCTTAAGCGCCTCTTCTCCAGTGTAAACAGACCCAACTTGGCCAGTCTTTCTTCATAACTGAAACTTTCCATACCCTTTACCAGCTTAGTTGCCCTTCTCTGGACCCTCTCTAACTCAGTAATGTCCCGTTTGAGCACTGGAGACCAAAACTGAACAGTATATTCTAGATGGGGCCTTACCAGCGCTCTGTAAAGGGGAAGAATAACCCCCTCCTCCCGTGAATCTATACCCCTTTTAATACAGCTCAAAACCTTGTTTGCCCTTGCAGCTGCTGCCTGGCATTGCTTGCTACAGCCAAGTTTATTATCTACAAGGACTCCAAGGTCCTTATCCGTTATGGATTTGCCTAGTGCAGTCCCATTAAGGGTATACGGGGCTTGCATATTTTTACATCCCAGGTGCATGACCTTACATTTATCCACATTAAATCTCATCTGCCACTTAGCTGCCCAGATTGCCAGTTGGTCAAGATCCTGCTGCAGGGATGTCACATCCTGGATAGAACTGACTGGTCTGCAGAGTTTTGTGTCATCTGCAAACACCGATACATTACTCATAATACCCTCCCCTAAGTCATTTATGAACAAATTAAACAAAAGTGGACCCAGTACAGAACCCTGAGGGACCCCACTGAGGACCTTATTCCAAGTAGAGAATGTACCATTAACAACCACCCTCTGTACCCGATCCTGTAGCCAGTTTTCTATCCATGTGCAAACGGCTTCACTAAGACCAATAGACCTTAGCTTAGAAAGCAGTCGTTTGTGGGGAACGGTATCAAACGCTTTGGCAAAATCCAAATAGATTATATCTGCTGCATCCCCACTGTCCAGCTTCTTACTTACCTCATCATAAAAAGCAATTAAATTGGTCTGACATGACCTGTCCTTCATAAAGCCATGCTGATTACTGCTCATAATGGCATTCTCCACTACATAATTTTGTATGTGATCCCTTAACAAGCCTTCAAATAACTTGCCCACCACGGATGTCAAACTTACAGGCCTATAATTGCCAGGCTGAGATCTTACTCCCTTTTTAAATATGGGAATGACATTCGCCTTCTTCCAATCCCTAGGTACCATACCTGATGAAAGAGAGTCTGAGAATATCAGGAACAAGGGCCACTGCAATTCTGCCCCTAGCTCTCTCAGTACCCGAGGGTGTATTCCATCTGGCCCAGGTGCCTTGTTTACATTTATCGTGTGTAACCCTTTAAGCACCATATCCTGTGCCAACCACTGCGTAGTTGGAGCTGAGGCAACAGTGAAGCTATTGGGTGGGACTTGGCCCACTGGCTCCTCTACTGTATACACAGAAGAAAAGAACTGGTTAAGCACATCTGCCTTTTCTGTATCCGCTGTAACCATATTGTTATTATAACTCAATGGGGCCACACCCTCAACCTGCATCTTTTTACTATTAATATACTTAAAAAACTTTTTGTTATAGTGTTTATAATCATTAAACTCCCAATGCAAGTAATATTTATATTTGAATCAGATTTTCATTAAAATATTTCCAATTTTAGGGCAGTGGCACAAGTAGTGACACTAGGGGGGAGATTTACTAATCCACAAATTTTGTGACTTTTTCGTATTTTTTTAGATTTTTTTTTGTCGCCATCGCGACTTTTTCGTGAATTGCCGCAACTTTTTTCGTATTGAGCGCTCGTAAACGGCGGGCAAACCTTTCCGACTTTGCATGATTTTGGAAGCTTTCCATAGGACTCAATGGCACTCTGCAGCTCCAACCTGGCCCAAGGAAAGTCACGATACTGAAGCTTGAATGAATCCGAAACTTTCGTACTAGGCACGACAGTACGATTATTTTGCGACAGCAACGAAAAAGTCATGACGGCGATGAAAAAGTTGCGACAATTCGCGGAAAAGTCTCGACGGCGACGAAAACAATTGCAAAAATACCGATCATACCGAAAAAAATGCATTCGGACGCTTTTCGGACGTTCGTGGATTAGTAAATGTCCCCCTAGGGGGTTTATTTATCAAGCTTTGTGAAAAGTGGAGTGAAGCATTACTGGTGATGTTGCCCAGGGCAACCAATCAGCAATCAGATTTCAACAGTTAGAAAACCAAAGCAAAGCATCTGATTGGCTGCTATGAGCAACATCACCGGTTATGTTTTAGTCCACTTTTTACACAGCATGATAAATATACCCCTAGGAGTTCTTTTGTATGGTTGGTTAATAGCTCCATGAGTGGGTAACAATATGACACACTAAACTATAAAGCAACAGGGGAGCTCGAGATTTCATAGTGAAATCAGCCATAACATTATTGGTCCAATTTGAAAAGAAACTCATCCTTTATATCAGTGCAGAACTTATGTCCTGTGGGCATTCTTCATTTTGTGCCTTTGGGATATCCGAGCCAGTGTAAAGCCTTTTTATATTTTGTATTAGTATTTAGTTCTATACAAGGAATGCTTAGATATAACAAAATACACTTTCTAAAATTTTTGGATTATTTTTGAGGAGAAAATAAAATGATAAACTATATGTAGAATTTAAGGTGATGACTACTTGCTGCTGAGAACCTAAATATATATGCATTCTATATATGCATTCACTTTGGTTTAAGGTACTTGAGATAATAGATCTTTATAATCTACTCTATACCAATATAGAGTCCATAAGGACTGCTTTGGATAGCGCTTCAGAAGGCCTTCAGATAAATGCCTTCTGGTCCAGTTCCAAAAAGAGGTTTAATGGGTTTAAACAGTTCTAAATGCGTACAAGATCATTACTCATACTGTGCAAAACTTAACATCTTCTTTTGATTTGTTCTCTTGCGGACCAATCAGTAGATCAGGCATCACCCTCCGTGTGAGTAAAAGCTAAGGTGCCAACTAAATAAAGCAAAATATGCCACATCAACTGACACAGAGCCCAGGGTAAACTGTTGAAAGAATGCATAAGGAGGAACTAAATAAATACACGCTGCTTCACAAAGATGAAACTTTCTAACCTTCAGAATATTTTGCTTATGCCATTTCACATAGTTTGTCAGTGATCACATCCACAGAACCCAAGGCACATGGCACTCAGTGTGTTTTGGTTTGCTGGATTCCTCTAAGGGAGATTAGACTAGGGTGATCTCAACTCCTTTCATCGCCAATAGCAGGAAGCTAAATCACATCTTCTAGATTGGAAACAGCTGCCTTATGGCACACTACACTTAGGGGTACACTTAGGAATGCTCTCTTATGATTGCCCAGTAATAATTGCTTAAAATTAAAAAAGTGTTCATATGCCATTTCCCCATTATATAAAATAAGATTAGTAGCCACAAGCATGAAAATGTATGGTGTTAGATGTGATTCACCAGAAAAATCAATCTTGTATGGCATTACTCACACGGTGACACGGCTAATCATGGCTGTTTATAGAACTTCGAAATTCCAAGACATTCTTTCAGTATCCCACCGCTTGTTCATTTATACCTGCGGTGTTTACACTTTATATGAACACCACTGCCCCCATATGAGTGCATTCCATTAGAGATCAGTGGGTCAACAGGCACCTGATGCGATTCACACTTGCCAGCAAACATTTTTGAGCAGCAACTGCTGATGCCAGAACACCCATGGTAGCAAGCAATCAGGGGCAGGTAGTATTATTTTGATTGCAAATTAAAATGCACGTTTCATAGGATTAAAATTCTTTTCCATTGGTGCATGTCAATCACAGCACAAAAGAGTTTGGTATAGCTTTGTGTCTCTCCCTCATAAGGCATTAGGCACTCTATGAATCAGTTCTCTGCTTGCCACCATGACTGCCATGTGCCAGAAGACACTGAATTAGAAAACTAGATGAAAGTCCAAAAATAGTATGGATCAAAGGATAACTATCATTAAACATAAAAAATTTTATTTGTCAGAATTTAAAACATTTGCAAAATGTAGTAAATAAAAGACCATTCATGCCAGCACCCTAAAGTTGTTCACAATGGAGCTCATTTCTACATGATCTAAACACTATGCCTATAACATAACCAATTAAAATGAATGTGACATGTACATATATGTGGATAACTACATTGTATCAAGAGGCTACTGAACCTGAAGGATATTAGTGTTCAATGACATTGGCAAGTAATACAATGTAATGCATAATGCACTTTGTACAAATATTGACCGACAGCAAAGCTTTTGGGTTATAAATTGGATAATATGTTTAGGAAGGCACAGGCTATTTTTCGAAATGAATATTTTAGCTATGCCTCATTTTGTGATTTGCCCAAAATAATCTACATCTAAAATCATACACAGGTTATGTCATAAGGAGCTGCCATGGGTATCACATGCCTTACCTTCACCTTAGTTACCTACTAGGGGTACGGTATGTACAGGTATGGGACCATTTATCAAGAATGCTCGGGACCTGGGGTTTTCCAGATAAGGGATCTTTCCATTATTAGGATCTCGATACCTATCATCTGTTAAAAATTATTTAAACAAATAATAAAATAAACATCACCCATTAGAATTGTTTTGCCTCCAATAAGAATTAATTATATCTAAGTTGGAATCTAATACAAGGTCCAGTTTTATTACTACAAAGAAAAAGGAAATCATTTAAAAAAATAAGAATTATTCACTTATAATGGAGTCTATTAGAGATAGCCTTTACATAATTCGGAACATTCTGGACGACTGGTTTCCAGATAAAGGGTCCCATACCGGTATTTTCTGGATAGCTTGGACCTGAGTATATCCAGATAAGAGGTATTTTAGCAATGTAGAAAACGTTAAAACATTTAATGTTAAAGAAAACAAAACAAAACGAGGATTATTTTGCTATCCTTATTTACATAGCATTTACATTTACTTTTTTTATGGTTGCAAGAATAATCAGAACTGCCACAGAGTTTTCTAGGCATTCTAGGCATGCTATGGTTCAGAATTTGGCCTTTTTTGAGCGGATCCAGTCGTACCCAAGTACCTGGCCAAATCGAATCCTTAAAAGCATGTGACTTTTGGAACACAGAAGTAAAAAAAAAAAAAAGTTTACGTTTTGCATGCTTCTATCTAATCATTCATTAGCCTAATTTGCAGATATACAAATTAGGATTCAGATTTGGTTCAATATTCGACCAAATCTTTAACGAAGGATTCAGGGTTTGCCCGAACCCAAAAATAGTGGATTTGGTGCATCCCTAGAGTTTTCTGGACAAAGAATTTCTTGATAATCTCTTGATTACATGTCATGAGTGTAAATGTGACAGGAACCTTAGATTATAAGCTCCACTGGTGCAGGGAATGATGAGAATGATGTATAATCTTTGTAAAGCACTGTGGATTATGTTGGTGCTATATAACGAATAACAATAATAAATACCTTGCAAAGCTTTCATCATTTCTTCCTATAAGCGCAAGGAACAGTCTGCCATCAACTCAATATTTTCCACGGTGCAAACAGTAAGCTCCCACCACCACTAGGCTACATCTGGGTTGCAAAAATCATTATTACTAACATATTGCTCCATTCGCTTCATGTGACTGATTCTGCTCATGCCCTCAGGGTAGTGATTACTAGCAGGGATCAAGCCGGTATTATAGGCACTGACATCTATTGCTGAAGACACACCAGTCTGCACATGAATCACTGCAGGCCATAGCTAGCGCACCTGCTTGGAGATTAAATATGTTTGTCCGAAGATGACTTCTACACAACAGGAAGAAATTTATTGAGCCAAGTGGCTTCCACAGAGAACAGTTTATGGAATTCATTATCCTCGGATCTGTCTGATGTAAATTTCCACTTGATACAACAGTTCTGTGCAGCAGCCTTAAGATTTTATGTAGCTAATCTATGGATCAGTGGATGCTCCTGTAATACCCAAGTTATAAAATTACCAAGCACTAGAGTCATTTAATGTCAATAATGTGCTGTGCCCTCCAGCTGTTCTTAAAAGAAAAGTGTCGGCATAGGGCTTGGCATCTTACAACTGTAGCTTTGCTGGACATCCATAGTACAAAACAAAAGGCACTTGTGCTGCCTGCCAGGGGAAAGACAAAAGTAAATGTTTAATAAAGGACACCATGCCCCAAAGTAAAGGTTTTCCGCATACAATGATTTTTGGAGGAAGAAGTGTATTGGAGGAAATATCAGTGCTAATTAGCAGTGGGAAATGTGAAATCATTATATATGCTTTGTGGAAAAGCAATTATTTGCTACTTTTCAGAAAATCATCCAAATGAATCTACTACATTAGAAAAAATACCTGGAAGTAATGCATAAACAAAGACACCAACAGTACATATTCATTTGGATTAAACTAAAGTCTGCAAGTAACTTTTTCCCTTACAATAGTCAGAGGGGCTGCGATATTTCAATTCAAGGTACCAAGAAACACTGTCCTTTAGAAAAAAATGTAGAACGTGTCACATCATAGCAGAAGGCAGGGACTAAGGGGGCCCAAGTCCATTATTATCAAATAATTCACATCTTTTTTTTTTTAATATTGTCTTTTTTCTGTGATAAAAAAACAGTACCTTGTACTTGATCCCAACAAAGATAAACTGTAATTAATTGTTATTGGAAGCAAAACAATTCTATTGGGTTTATTTCATGTTAAAATTCTTTTTTAGTAGGCTTATTTATCAAAATGTGAGCTTAATACATAAAAACTCACCCACATTCTATTCATTCCTATGTGATTTTAAGTGTATTTATCGATGGGTGAAAGTTAGAACTCACTATTTGATAAATACGCTTCTAAAAATCTCATAGGAATGAATAGAACATGGGCGAGTTTTTATATATTAAGCTATTATTTGGATAAAAATCCAAATTAAAGAAAAAACCCCATGTCCCAATCTGGATAATAGATCCCATACTTACATGTATATAGTTCTACCTACAAGCTATGCCAAAGGTCCTCAAATTGTAGATAAGGATACTTTCTCTAATTATTGTGTCTGTTTTAGTAGCCACCCTTTATTTATTATGCTCACAGGCAGTGTCAGATCAGCCAATTCATATTTCCACCATAGATGTATACAACACCTATAACTCTATATAGCACCTATATAGCACCTGTTTACATTTAGCATTGTCTACATATGATTAATTGTTGCAAAAGTGGGCCTTCAATGCCATTTTCTCTGCTAGACCTTAGGCAGCCCAGTCCAACAAGTGTACCCAAGCAAGGATTACAGTTTGTCGAGCTGGAAGTTCACCAATTATAAGGACCGTTTCAGTCCTAAAATTGAAAAGTAAAAACTAGCTGCTATTTTTTCATTCTGTCCCTGGAAACCATTTAAAAATATTGTACTTGTTTCAGATGGAAAGTAATCCTAAATAGTCATTTAGAAGCAAACACATTTTCAAAAGCTGAGAAGAGAGTGCAGCCCAGAGTGAGAGCCAGCACAGATATTGCTAGCAATTCCTCACCAGGCGTTTATACACTGAAGCGCACGTTGCTTGCCTATTAACGGCTGCTGTTTGCCATTTTGCAGCTTCTGTTGTTTTCATTTCCACAGCTTCTTGTGCCTGCAGGCAGAGGGAACCTTCTGGTAATCGCCTCCTTTTTTTGTTCTAAATCCCCATGGAGCACTTTTTTAATATGAAGCAAAAATAGATAATGGAACGGAGCACAGTGCACAATAAGCAGGGCATCTGGGGCCAGCAAATAAGCTTATTGAATATCAATCAACATGGCAGACAAATACATTAAACAGAATTATGCCCTAAAATGGGACATCCATAAAGGCAAACAGTAGGACAGATTTAAATGTCAATGTGTGATGCAGCCTTTAATTAAAAAGAAAAATCCAAAAATATAACAAGTACATGTATTTTCAGTACTGAAAATGCTACTGTTAAAAGCACAGATACAGTAACTGTTTGGACTGCAAATACCTCTCATCAGCCACACAGGGATGAGCATGCTAGACCAACTGCAAGACTAACTGCCCAGACAGCAGAAAGTACAGCCACCCCCTGTGGGAAAAGAATTACTGCATCCGGTTCAGTGGCCATTTGGAACCCAATTAAGGTTGGGCAGAATAATGTGAAGTGCTAATGAGATGCTGCCCCCATTAATTGTGTACTTTATAACTGTATTTATCTAGCATTACTATGATAAGCAAAGATGTACAATTTTACTATAAACAGCCCCCATTAATTGTGTGACTTTATAACTGTATTTATCTAGCATTACTATGATAAGCAAAGATGTACAATTTTACTATAAACAGGGAGGACAACAATTATCACAAATAATTATAAATAGTTACATAGTTAAATTGGGATGAAAAAAGACCAGAGTCCATCAAGTTCAACCCTTTTAAGTGAACCCAGCACCCATAAACCTATACTGACCTATCTATACGCTCACATACATAAACTATTTAGTTTGTATACAGAGATTAAGTGCCAAGTAGTAAGAGATGAAGAAGGCCCCTGTTCTGTAAAGCTTACAATCTACAGTGTAGATTCAATTCTGCTGATGGCTATCGTTAGAGAGAACATGGTCAGCTTAACCCCTGACCACTGCTGCTATTGGTACCCAGACTTAAGCAATCTTTTTACATGCATGAACAGTACTGCTTCAGGGTCTGGTAAAGAAAGCACAACACTGTCTTGAATGCTTCTGTGCACATTCAGTGCACACGGGGTTTTCTACAAATCATGTACTGCCTGGGCTCACTGTTGCATTTCGATATGCTAAATGTCCTTAAAGATAGGGTTCAATGGTTGGAGTAACATGGATTTAGAAGGACTCAAAGCTTTTATCTATGGGCTTTATCATACTAAGGGGCTGATTTACTAACCCACGAATCCGACCCGAATTGGAAAAGTTCCGACTTGAAAACGAATATTTTGCGACTTTTTCGTATGTTTTGCAATTTTTTCGGATTCTGTACGAATTTTTCGTTACCAATACGATTTTTGCGTAAAAACGCGAGTTTTTCGTATCCATTACGAAAGTTGCGTAAAAAGTTGCGCATTTTGCGTAGCGTTAAAACTTACGCGAAAAGTTGCGCATTTTTCGCGTAAGTTTTAACGCTACGCAAAATGCGCAACTTTTTACGCAACTTTCGTAATGGATAGGAAAACTCGCGTTTTTACGCAAAAATCGTATTGGATCCGAAAAATTCGTAAAGAATCCGAAAAAATCGCAAAGTACCGATCATTACGAAAAAAACGCAATCGGACTCCATTCGACCCGTTCGTGGGTAAGTAAATCAGCCCCTAAGAGTCACTGACTGGTAAGCAGCATAATTACAGCATAAGGCTCACTAACAGTATGTTAGGACTGTATGAGAAATAAGGACATTTTGATTCAGGGGAAATTTAAATTATCTAAAAGAGAAAGTCTGTGAGTATAAACAAACATATGCTAAACTTAATTTCAAGACTGGGGGCTTAGCATGGCCAAAAAAGTGAACATGCACCGTTAGCGTGATTTATAATATTTTAGTTATTACTAGTTTTTACGTAAACTAAAATGCCTCACAAACCACCCAATGCAATGCTTTGAAACAGTGAATCGAACTTTTTTGTTTGGCTGATATCAGTTCTCAGCAATGGTTTTACTTTTACTTTTCTAGGTCACTTCAGCAGCTCACACATTCAGTCATGTAGTTTTCCACAGAGACTAATCTGATAACAAATCTTCACTCTGACAATGGCCAATTCAAGTCAGAAAAAAGTATCACCACCATTTGGCTAACCCCATCTAGCCATGTGGGAATATCTTCTGTCATGCAAGACCTTCATGGAGATAAATGGGTAGGTGTACATTCCCCAGAGAGTGCAGGAGTTTATTTAGGCCTACAAGCTGCAAATGACTGCAGCACACATCCAACCCAAAGAGGAAATGTCCCACACCATGAATAGCTTGGAGCATTATTTACTGGCTAGAGCATTGGAAAAGGCACAATACTAAACTGAATTAAATGCGATCTAAAAGAATGCTGTAAATGTTCTTACAAAGTACTTAGTAAATATTAATGCAGAGGTGCCCAGACCAACATGCAACCAACTTCACTGAAACTATTACCAACAATATTTGCCATTCATTAAGTGTGACTTCATTGCACTGCACAAGAGAAAACAGGCATTGTTCCTAAATGAATGACACTCCGTTCTAAAGCTACTGTTAATCTCAACAGAATGTTCCCAGAAAGAAGCTGTTTATGGGCAATAATAGGTGCTGTAATCTACTGGTCATCAGTCCAAGATATACCTTTAAGGCCCCCCTGAACAGTGTAACAGGCAATAATATGAACATGGGTTTTATAGGATATTTTTCACATACAGTATAGGACTTACAGTAGCAATCATCTACTTTTAGGAAGCATATTTATGGTACACTAGAGAGCTAAATAAGAAAGGTGAACCATTCTTAATTTTCTAAAAGCTTATCCTTATATCTGCATTTTGCAGCCAACAGGTTTTAGAGACCCTGGCAATCATTATTACAATATACACATAAAAGGTAAACTCATAGGGGCACATTTACTAATCCATGAACGTCCGAAAAGCGTCCGAAAAGCGTCCGAATGCGTTTTTTTCATAATGATCGGTATTTTGCAATTTTTTCGTAAATTGTTGCGACTTTTTCTTAGTGTTACGACTTGCGCAAATTGTCGTGACTTTTTCGTAGCCGTCGCGCCGAGTACGAAAGTTTCGGATTCATTCAAGCTTCAGTATCGTGACTTTCCTTGGGCCAGGTTGGAGCTGCAGAGTGCTATTGAGTCCTATGGGAAGCTTCCAAAATCATGCAGTCTGAAAGGTTTGCCCACCGTTTACGAGCGCTCAATACGAAAAAGTTGCGACAATATACAAGCAAATCGTAGCGGCTACGAAAAAGTCGCGACAATTCGCGCAAGTCATAACGGCTACGAAAAACTCGCGACAATTTACGAAAAAGTCGTAACGGCGACAAAAAAAATCGCAAAAAATACGAAAAAGTCGCAAAATGTTCGTTTCCAATCCGAATTTTTCGGATTCGTGGATTAGTAAATGTGTCTCATAGACTCTAGTAAGTCCTAGAGATCAAGTTGTAGCTCTTAATTTTTTAAAGGCTGTGGGCCCATATATTTTATTTTGAAAAGTTTAACAAACAAGGGTATACAGAGGGCCCTGCCCGCAAAAGCTTACAATCTACAGGAGTTCCGAGAGAAAGAAGAAGACAGATCAAGGATTTGCTATGAATTGTTTCAATAGTTTCTAACAAAGAAATCTGTAAAATAAAAATGTGATAATCAATAAAGTGGCAGAAATTAACTCTCTATGATACTGCAACAAAATACTTCCCATGAGTGACAAGGGAAGCATCTTAAGTAGCTAGAGATTGTTCTTCTGGAAACACACCAGTGGACATTTATGGCAACAATAATGGGTCCCGAGTTGCTCACTGGCAACAGGAAGCAGCAAAAATAGCTTGGGACCCTCGGCTGATGTCCGTCAACATATAGAGCAGCAATATCCTGGCATTTTGATCGTTTTGTCTCCCTAGGAATTCAATTATAACGACAGATACTGGACATGCTAAATACTATCCCATAATTTCTAAACAGTGTGAGACTTGTAGGCAATCATTTAATATTGAATTTTGGTGATTATCCCTGTAAACCACCAATGAACACTGCGTTGATTATCAGTTTCACATGGTGAGCATGTCTATTGGAATTTGCTTCGCATTTTGTAGCAGCCGGCTATCAATCCTGCTGTTATGTCACTGGCTGTGCTTTTCCCAAAGCTCTCACAGCTCACACTGACAAGGAAAACTTTACCCTCTGCTGGAAAAAGAGGGATGGGGGTTTGAGAGTACAGAGTGCCTACAGAGGGCAAAAGGCCACTGTGTCATAGGGAAGGCTGGTTAGATGCCACACACACACCATATTCTGTACATCACTGAAAACTAGATTCAGAGATCACTATCTGATCATAATGGGATGTCAGCTGCATTTGCCATGCTTTAAACTGACCTACTTAGCAGCTCCAGTAAAGCAGAGAGAGAACAGTGAACACCTGCACATGTACTATGCCATCTGCTCACTTTAAATAAATATGAACTGGTTATGGCCCATGTATAAATGAGCAAATCCACACAGCATGAATGAACTGGTTAACTGGAAGAACACACAGTGCAGACAGCATAAACCATTCATTTGCATTATGCACACTTTAGTACTACGAATAAGACAATGAATTAATATACAGATATATAATCAATATATAATATAATCCATATTGTCAACTACTATACGGCATAAGCCCAGATGTAACATGGACACTATTATTTACCCATTTTCACAATTAAAAAAATGTTTTAAGAAAATGTGGAGGCATTTAAAATTTTATGTTTATATTGCAGGCAGAACAGAATATTTATTTTAAAGAGCCATATAAAAAGCCCAACTCAGTTTGGCCCTTTGAAATATTCCCTGTTGAGATCAATGGAGCATGTATCAGTACAGACATGCACCCGTGCAACTCAGCACCTGTGCTAATATATTAGCCTCAGTGTTTAGGGTCTAAGCTACATGATACTAAAGATTGTACATCCAAAGCAAACAATCTGACGGTTCAACAACCAAATGTGATCATTTTCAAGGATGAGATGGCTGAAACTATTTTCTAAAAATAGGTGTAGCAAGTTTTTTTCCAGAGGTAATAGAATTAAGGAACAATTTTTTGTTTATTTTTGGATGGCACTAACCAGGTTATTAATTCAAGGTTCATTTTAACAAAGGGTGATTAGACAGGTGACAAGAGAAAAACCCCACAGCTCTAATCACTTTCATAGGATATTAAGAGTTTATTTTTGTAAACTGTGGTGAACTATTTGTTCACCCTCTACATTGGACACAGAGATCAGTAATTAATGGGCAACACCCAACTTGAGAAGCAAAAGTTGCAAGTTCTAATAGGACATTTGGAATACAGATTTGAGGATGGGATCTCCATGCTTCCAAGTCACAAGCAGTGCCTGTAGGGCAGATGGGTATGTAATCTATGGCTTCTTGCCCAAATAAATCCTTGGTCACTATTAGTGCCATACTGTTTTGGAGCTCTATCACACATTCTGAAATGAGAAAAAAAACTTTTGAAGAGGGCTACATATTACAAATATAGTGGGGGCATGTCTGCACACCTGCTGGATATGTGTCTTAGGGAGTTGAAAACTATGACCGGAGGTAAATAGTTAGGACCACCATATGGAATTTTTCTTGAAGTAGTGTGGTTAATTGTCAATGCAAAAATCATAATTGTGTTATTCAAAAAACAACTAAATTTGTGATAAATTTGACCAGATCAGTTGCCCTTCCATTGTACTTTAATTTAATTTATTTGGCATTACACTGCTCCCACAACCCATTTTTTTGTGTAAGTCAAAGGCGGTCCAACAGGTACACATACACCTGCTGCTTTAAATCCCCTTGCCTATTAAACATAGCTATGGTATTTTCTCTATACAACTACCCAGCATTTTCTAACCAATAATAATTACTACCTCATTTATGTTTGTTACCTTCATATAATCATATTTAGGCAACAAAGCTTTGATGTTCAGTAGTGACTGATCTATTTACATACAACATATCAGCTATGTAGTTAGAAGACAGGTTACAGGCAGCATGTACCAGCAAGTAACAAAATCTGTGTGTATATCCTTAAGCAAAACGGCAATCGTAAATATGGCATCAGCACTAGAACTGAGAAGAGAATATACATGTTGCTTTGTGGCCACATAATCAATTCTGTCATAGAATTAATACGTCGCAAATGAGATATACAAACCATCACTAAGCACCTTTAAAATGAATGCTATTGATCAGGAAGGAAAATTGCACATATACAGGTATGGGATCCCTTATCCAGAAACTCGTTATCCAGAAAGTTCCAAATTTCGGAACAGCCATCTCCCATAGACTCCATTATAAGCAAATAATTCTAATGTAATTTTTTTTTTCCTTTTTCTCTGTAATAATAAAACAGTACCTTGTACTAGATCCCAACTAAGATATAATTAATCCTTATTGGAGCCAAAACAATCCTATTGGGGTTATTCAATATTTAAATGATTTCTAGCAGATTTAAGTTAAGGAGATCCAAATTACGGAAAGATCCCTTATCCGGAAAACCCCAAGTCCCAAGCATTTTGGATAGCAGGTCCCATACCTGTACAAGTCTTACAAACACAGAAAACGTGCCACGTTTCACTGTGATTGTTTGCTGGCTAACAATAATGCAGATTGAAGCTTTACAAACACACACAATGAATAATTTCTACATTAACATGAAACTTTAATAGTCTGACTGGAAGACTGATTAAAAATAAATCCAAAAATAAAAATAAAGATTTTTCAAATATTTACTTTCTTATCATGATGACAGTTACCCTTAAATGATTTTGTTTGCCACTATGGATATGTATTGGACGTCAATCTCAAGAATTACATTCTGGGCTCCACCAAGTCCCAGCACTTCTTACAAGATTTAAAATTTACTGGATTCGGGAAGCAAAATCATTGCTAAATGCTCAGCTAAGATGTCAAGTGTCAGTTACCATAGAAAACTTTCTGAAAATAACAACCAGACTTTCTATTACAGTTTAATCACAAAAGAAAATGTTGCTAAGTTGCTGCGGAAATATAAAACAATCTTTTATTTTTTAATTATTCATGTTAAAGGAACAGTAACACCAAACAATGAAAGTGTATAAAAGTAATTACAATATAATGTACTGTTGCCCTGCATTGCTACAACTGGTGTGTTTGCCTCAGAAAGACTACTATAGTTTATATAAATAAGCTGCTATGTAGCCATGGGGGCAGCCATTCAAAGGAGAAAAGGCACAGGTTACTTAGCAGATAACAGATAAACCCCCATTATATGGGGCTTATCTACTAGTAATCTGATATGTAACCTGTGCCTTTTCTCCTTTTTTCCAGCTTGAATGGCTGCCCCCATGGCTGCCCAGCAGCTTATTTATATAGTAGCTTTCCTGTAGCAAAAACACCAGTATTTTTTGCAGAGCAACAGCACATTATATTTTAATTACTTTAAAACACTTTAATTTTTTGATGTTACTGTTCCTTTAACTAGATTTGTTAGACAAAACATATTGGTTAAACATATTATTGTATCTGTCAACTGCTCCTTTGTACTACCAGGAATATCCAATACAGTTAACATTTATAGGACAATAAAATGAAGATAAAAATCTATGGATTTAAATTTACAGTATAGTCAGCTATGTGTTAAACAAGAGCAATACATTGTAATGAATAGTTTTATGGTTACCTTAACAATGTGTGCTTCATTGCAGTAAATCTTAAAGCAAATATCCAGATAATATGAATTACTAATGACTTACTTATCAGCTATACTACAATATCTGATTGCAATCAGTACTTTTTACAAGATATTTTTGTGCTGATTCAAGGTTAAGCATTTAGACTTTACAAGAAATCCAGACACATACACACTGGAGACTGGTGACTGGAGACCCAGTTTTTACCATGTGATTCAGGTCACTGGCCAGTCTGGAAATGCAGAGACCCACTTGTTCAGCCATTTGGTGCAGATCAAATCAATTAAGCCCAATTATTTTTTTAAATTACATTTTGTTAAAATCCACAGTTCTTGTAGGAGTGTGTTACTTATCACATCGGCCTCTTGCAAACCAGCAACTCTCTGACACGCAATCATTCATGTGTGGTAATGATGCACCACCATATGGCTGCTGTTTGATACCTAGTCATGAACCTAACTTTGCCATAATGCATGGAAATAAATTGCTAATTCAGTCAACAGTCTTTTTGCTTGCATCACCTACTCATTAGAGCTCACTAGGGCACTTACTGCCACTTACTGCACTTTCATATAAAACACTGACAATACGGTTGGCAGACCTTGGTTGACTGATTGAGTTGTGAACTGAATGGTTTGATATTGGGCAATTAAAGTATCTATGCATATGACCATACACCACAGTCCTGTTCATTCTGGCAGGTAAGGCCCACTTCCTCTTGTATAGCAGTTTTCACTTGTATCCATGGGCCTCTATCATTTCCAGGTTTGTTCATACCTCCCAAACAAACTAATGGGAAGCATCAACAGAAAATTTCTGTCCAGACAAATTAGCCTACCTAGAGTAAACAAAATCCTTACAGATAGTGCTCTGGGTGGAACTGAACCTAGGAGCCCAGCACTTTGTATCTACATATGTATATAGGAAGATATGTAATTTTCATTAAACTATCTTATTTTTTTATAAAATGTTACCACTACCCACAATAAATGTTTTGCAGCAAACCTGCTGAAGCTTTTTTCCTATTTTTTGGATTTCTACAACTCCTTCTAAAGGTGGCCATACACAAGTCGACCTGTATTGTACTCTGACAGGCTCTGAGGCCATACAAAGGGGCATTACACATGTATGGCCTAAATTCTACTGTTCAGTTCGATTTGGCAGACCATGCCTAAGAACTGTGAAACTATGTCATATAAATTAAACCTCGAAAAATGTATAATTAATGCTACTAATTACCAAAATTGAAAAACAAATGGTAGGCTCTGCTAGCTTGAAGCAGCCCCAGGGTTGTGTATAATTCCATACCGAAAGGTTTATATAAGTAATAATGAGGCAAAAGCTTTAATAAGATATTTATTCTCTCCACCATTCATTATTTATCACTTGCAATTACCTAAGAACACATGTCTCAGATTGCTGTCTGCTTTTCTTCCATGGGATTTTCTGAATTCCATATGGTGACCCCTGGGATAAATATCCAATACAGTCACCCTGTACAGCTAGATTACAAAATATATAAAGTAAGCCTAAATGATTTTTAAAAATCAGACATTTAAGCAAGACTTTAGTAAAATTGAAAATGTTTTTTTCAGATATCACTCTGAATCAAGCCATTTTAGTCTGTAGTTTGTTTAAACCAAAGTAGTGCAGGTCTCATAGTCAAATAAAATCTATTAGATGCTAAAAAGTGCTCATTTATAACTTGTGCTGCTATGTACAGTATTTTCAACTTGCTAGAGCTCCTGCTGAGCAGTAACCCTGCAGCAAACTATAGCTGTACAGCCAAGGAATATATATATATTGTACAGGTATGGGATCCCTTATCCGGAAACCCGATATCCAGAAAGCTCCGAATTACAGAAAGCCTGTCTCACATAGACCACATTTTAATCAAATAATTCAGATTTTTAAAATTGATTTCCTTTTTCTCTGTAAAAATAAAACAGTGCTTTGTATTTGATCCCAACTAAGATCTAATTAATCCTTACTGGATGTAAAATAATCCTATTGGGTTTAATTAATGTTTTATTGATTTCTTAGTAGATTTAAGGTATGAAGATCTAAATTACGGAAAGACCCCTTATCCGGAATACCCCTGGTCCAGAGCATTCTGGATAACAGGTCCTATACCTGTACTATAATATCATTCTTTCTTGATAAATTCTAAATAGGAATATCCTTAGTGCACACTGACTTCTGAAGAGCATCCCATAAAATGCCAATGAGATAATGCTGCCCTCCATACCAATATTATGAGCCAGAGCCTGCTTGAGTCAATGTTATTTCAACAGGTTCTAAATGGGAAATATGTGAATAAAACAGATAATAAGTTTACCCCATGTGAAAATCTACACTACTCAAGGGGTTTGTAGGCTATGGGTCATCATTCTTTGTCACCCTTTAATGCAGTGAAATTTTAACATATAATATACTTGATCTGTAAACAATATAGGGCTGCCTAAAGCAAATGAGCCCTCCAGTGTGGCTCTAGAGCGATACACCAATTAATTGGATCAAGCACAGTAACTTGTAGGCTGATCAATAACGTCTGCAGTAAAAGGCAGAGCAGAATGATGGATAGAGATTAACTTAAAGCGCAGCCACTGAAAGAAAGGGAGGGGAACTGAGTGTAATTAACTCCACAACGCCAATCTGTGAGCAGATTTAAACCACTTTGCAGCTAAGGGACCTACAACACCAGGGTACACTCATCACCAGCAAAAGGACAAACGTAGCATTTGATTAAAATAGCCCTGTCTAGAACAGAACATGCGCCAGTATAATAATGTAATCAGCCTGACAGCACCATTTGTCTGAACCGGCTACAATTCCAGATACAGAAAACAATAACAAATTATTACAAATCTTGATTCATGTTTTTTCCCCAATCAGCTAACAGTGACCTCTGCTCCTCTGCAGGAGCTTTCATTGCCCTGGAGGGCTCTGAGGGCAGGTCCCATAGGGAACAGTTATGGGGGCAGCTCGCTGTCTTCTGCTTAGAGAAAAACAAGATATTTGAGAATAAAGATGAATTGTAATGTGTTTTTCTATAACTGCATTAATGAAGCACGGATCCCACAAAATGTTTTCATATTCCTGAATATAATCCATGCTGTCTAATTTGTGTGGAAAAAACAAATTGCAAGAGGGTACAGACATTTATTCGTCTTCATTTATATAGCACTCACTTATTCCACTGCACCACCTAATCATTCACATCAGTCTCTACCCCTGTGGAACTTACAGTCTAAGATTCTCTATTCCATCAGTCATCAGTTTTATCAGCAGCCAATTCCCTGTATGTTTTTGGATTGTAAGAGGAAACCAGAGTACTCAGAGGAAAGCCATGCAACTACAGGGAGAGCATACAAAATCCTTACAGATAGTGCTCTGGCTGGAATTGAACCTAGGAGCCCAGCACTTTGTATCTACATAGCAGCTGCATATGTATATAGGAAGCTATGTAATTTTCATTAAACTATCTTATTTTTTCATAAAATATTAACACACTGTTATAAACACGCCCCAAAGCATAGAATTGGCGCATTTATTAAAAATCCAAGTACTCCGCTACCAACAGATACACTTACCTTTGGCTTCATGTATATCAGCTACATATATATATATATATTCCTTACATCTCAGGAGGATTCTGCCTGCATCAAGGTCAATTCTTTATATTGCCTTGATCTGTGCTAAGTCACCCCTCAGACCTTGAATATGAGAAGATATTGAGAGTGGGGCTGCTTCGCTGGTTCCCTCAGTTTACAATAACTTTTTTTAGGGAAGCTAGAGGAAAACACTTTTGAAAAATAGATACGCCCTCCAGTCAGCTTCCTAAAAGGAAATCCGAGACTCTCCCACCCAACAGCCTATATGTCCTTGTGGCACATGGGTCATCAGTTTCGGGTTTCTGCAGAGCAACTTACAGTGTCAGCTCAGCCCTGGCAACTTAATCCATCTGCTTTCTCTCAGAGAAGGATTTAAGCATTAACAAGGGAAACAGCATAGCCAGTACGCTTGTAGTCACAAATAATGGCACAATTTATGACAAAAAAAAAGCTCTAACTGGCAAAGCCCTCCCAATAGAATAGCCTTCTTTGTACAGCGCTGACGAATATGTTAGCTTGTAAAAAATGCTCGTTAATAATAACGGCTTATGTACCCAATAATAAACACAGTTTAGGCACATTTGGTAGTGTGTGTATTGTGATATATCAAATATTATACATATTGGTGGGCAAACTTTTACTGGAGCAGTAGCCCTAGAGCTAACAATAACAGGCTTACAGTTGCTATGGTTGACCAACCTGTAGCACATCTATCCAGTGATACTAATGGAGACCCAGTAACTCTCTGTGTCTGATAGTTTACAATATATGTTATAGTATATAAAATGTGCTTTACACATGGTAGCAGAAAAACAATGAGTCTTGTGGGAGAGTTTGCACATTGATACTGTTCTCCCCTGATGGGTCTCCTTAGGCCCCCTTAGATGGCCAAATGAGTGTATTTTACTATGTATACCCAGCTTTAAGCAAGAGCCGAAGAAGCTTCTGATCCCCTTGCTGGACATAAGTGATGGCACATGGGGAGATTTGTCAACCACGGGAGATCTGTGCTACCCGCAAACTCACCTGAAAATAACTTAGCATTGGTGTATCATCAGTGATAAAACATATGAATTAAAAAAACTTCCGGAAAACTTACTTCTCCTCCATTTACTGGCATATTCCTGTTTCATATGTTTTACTGCCAGAAATTCATGCTGACACCAGTGCTAAGATATTTTCAGGAGATTTGTTGCTAATGCATTGCTCACGCAGGCCACAACCCTCCTCATATACCATTTTCCTAAGCAGAAGCCCAAGAGGCTATTATCTCCCTCTGTGGCAAAAGATTTAAGCAGGAGCCCAAGAGGCTACAAATCACGGAAGTTTCCTCACAAGGCAAAAATAAAGTAAGTTTTAATAATGACAAATATAAAAATATAAACAAAAAATGTGCATTTGATGGAAATGTTAATAATGCATACTGTGAAGATAAAGCACCGATTTTTGTGACTACATATAGTAATCAATTTTACAAGATTAGAGAGATTTTCAATAGTCTTATACCAGTTCTTTACAATGATCCTCTCTTAGAAGCTACCTTGCTTGGTGGCTGCAAGGTAGTTGCACGGAGAGCCCCAACTCTAGGTAATGTCCTTTCTCCCACTTTGTGGAGATCACAACCCACTAGAGCTACGTGGTTAACGACTAAAGGGACATATCCATGTGGAGCACGAAGACGTGTTACCTGTAACTACATAAAACGATCCACAATTTTTTGTAGTTCTATTACTGGCAAATCTTACAATATGCGTGTGTATGCAAACTGTAACACGCAATACGTTGTATACTTATCAACGTGCTCGCATTGTAATATCCAATATATTGGTTGCACGGTTCCACCTTTAAAGAATAGGATGCGTGAACACATTAGACACATTACTACTAAAGATAGCAATAGTCCCATATCTCGGCACTTTATACAATGTTGCAAATCAAACGTCTCCTTTTTGCAGATACAGGTTATAGATAAAGTGTTGCCAGATGAACGGGGCTCTGACATGCATGCAAGGCTTTTGCGCCTCAAAGTGAAATGGATTTTTGTTTTAGGTACGCGTTCTCCTAATGGCTTAAATTCTATTTTTGATGTGAGTTGCTATGTATGATATGAGATTTATTTTTGTTATAGACTTTGAATTCAATATAAATTTTGTAAATTGCAATTTTATTATTAATGTTTGCTTAGGGATATTTCTTTTGGTCTTTTTCTCCTTTGATTTTACTTGGGAGGGAGTGGCTTTTCTCTGTCAATTCTAGTTAAATGATTTCGTCACTTTCCCTCACTTTGCTATTTAAACCTCCTGTGATGTGTGTATACTTCCTGCCTATGATTAAGTGTGTGCGCACACGAAACGCGTCAGGCGTTGTGTTTTTAATGGACAAATAAAGATCAACTTTTAAAGAATATATCCCTTGTCCGGTGCACTTGGTGTTACCTTTATTGGAACTTCCGCAATTTCACTGAAATCGCGCTGCCGCGCATGCCATCCCACCGGCGATTTACATTTTCGCTGGTGGGATGGCTTTTCGGGAAATTAGTCGCCCGCGAACAGGGAGATTAATCTCCCCGTGTGCCATCCCTTCATGTTTTCATCCCTTGAGTCAATGCCCTTTTTTATACAAGACAGCACTTTATTTGCTTTAGTAGCCGCAGAATGACATTGCCAGGAATTACACAACTTACTATCTACAAAAACCCCCAGATCCTTCTCCATTAAGGATCCCCCCAACAAACCATTTAGTAGATAGCTTGCGTTTATATTATTTCTACCAAAGTGCATAACTTTGCACTTGTCCACATTAAACCTCATTTTACAATTTGCTGCCCAGTTTTCCAATCTGGGCCCCAATTTTTTTCACACAGTGTGTTAGCATGAGCAGCTGTCTGGAATGTAAGTTAAACCTGGCCACAGCACAAGAAAAATCTTACAATAGTAACTCCGGACAAAGCAGTATTCTTGGTATTTCCCGCTTTACTTTCTTCTTCCTTGGCATAATTGCTGTTCACAGAATGTCAAGAAAAGGAAAAAGCTTTTTACTGAGTGCAGCTCATAAGAAAACATGATTTTTGTGCTATGGCATTTCCTTCATATAAAAGACAAATTCTTTGCTTATCTACTGGGGCACCCGAAGAGTAAATTTTATGGTCCTGAATTTCTCACAAATTTGTCAAGGCAGTCTTAAACTACCAGCCTTCCCACAAAGTGTCTTCTAAAGGCAAACAATATTAGTAAAGGTTAATATTCATCTAATATTTAAAATTTTGCAGTTTTAAGTAACTTTTGTATATGTAAAAAGCAGCATCTGTACTGCTGGCTCTGACTCCTGAAACAGTGTGGCAGAAGCCAGCTGATAAACAGACTTGAAGGAGAGCTGATGCAGCACTGTTTGCAGGGGCAGCAGCTCTAAATGTTCCATAGTTTGCAGTTGGTTCTTGCAAGGTGCAGTTGGGGTCAGCTTGGACCCATTGCACCTCTGCCCTGTTATCGCCCAATTCTTCATAAGACTGCACTTTTGTAAGGCACTAAGTAAATCTAAAAATACCAGAGCTCCCATTTATCTTTCAATCTTAAAAGAAATACTTAAATAAATGCTATTATATAAGGCAGGGGTCCCCCACCTTTCTTACTCATGAGCCACAGTCAAATGTAAAAAGACTTGGAGAGCAACACAAACACCATAAAAGGTCATGGAGGTGCCAAATAATGGCTAAGATTGGCTATTAGGCAGCCTCTATGCACACTATCGGCTTAAAGGAGGCTTTATTTGGTAGTAAGTCAGGAATTCAAAAATAACTACCTGTTTTGGGGACACTTAGAGCAACATCCAAGGGGATTGGTAAGCAACATGTCGTTCACAAGGTACAGCTTGGGGATCACTGATATAAGGAGTAATGTATCCCGTATTGTAAAATACTATATTATTATTATTATTACTATATTAGAAAGCATTGTATAAATTAATAAGGCTGCAAGATGAGTACTTTTATAAAGATCCTGGAACTCATAGCTAATATCTTTATATTTTTAACAAGATATACATTCATTTTTAGAATGTAGGTATGGGACCTATTTATTCAGAATGCTTGGGACCTGGGATTTTGAGGATAAGTGATATTTCTGTAATTTGGATCACCATACAAAGTCTACATATATTTATGCTTACATTTTCATATGCAAATCTGAGTAAAAACTTGTGTGAATATTGTTTCTATTTCTAAACAGTTGACTTTTATAGAACATGTGTGTGACTGTGTGTCCTTTTCTATGATTAACCAAAAACCTCTCTGAACTTTCTTCAGTGTTTTGTGTACATAATTACTTCTACCTGGGGCATAAATCATTATTCAATTCTAGTAATACTGAGATGTTTTCTATACAGGTAGATTGGCTCCTGGTGTAAAGGACCGGAGCATGAATGCGTGTGAGTGAGGCTGATTTAAATAACTAAGGAGTCTCTGTAATATATGTTGTTGTGGTTACATTTATAAAATAAGATGTGTGAGACTGAACTTAGTTTTCACTTTTTGTAAACCATTGCGCCAGACTTTCAGCAATTTGCAGGAAATCAGGCAAGCACTGAGAGAAAAGTATTCTGAGTGGAGAACACGCTCTGCATGTGTAATGAAGGGAGTTGTTGCCAGCACTATGCAGCACACAGAACAAGCACAGGGAGGTTCTAACTAAAGAAAACAAAAACACAATACAAATCTACACACATTGTAGTGATTTTAGAAAGGTTAATGTCCCTTGCAACTTATGTGAATGAACCATTGATTTATTTTTATCTGTTTTGTTTTCTTGACACTGCAGATGAACTACAGTACTAGCCTTATATTACTCACTGTAAGGGAAATGAAGTGGTGCTGTATAATGATTGTGATGGTTTAGTGGTTTAGGAGCTGAATGCTACGACTATCACACTAAATGACTCACGTAGATACCGTGACATCAACATTACTTACTGCTATTAATTTGTGAAAATTAACTATGCCTGGGAATGCTCTGACAAGGCTATTCAGGGTCTCTGTTTCCTTCCCCTGGATGGTTTATAGCAAATCAATTAATCAATTTTAGGTGGCGCCAAGGGCACAGGGGAAAATAATCATTTCTTGGGTAAATCTGATGAGGAGAAATCTTCTCTTATTATGCAAAACATCTTACTCTCAGGTACAATCTGGAAATGATCTTTTTATCTCTGAAAGAGATGTACAATAAAATGTAATCTGCTAAAAGTGCCCATACATGGTGAGATTTGCTAAAGACTGCCAAACAAGCAAATCTTCCCACTGATATGCCCACCTTGGGTGGAAGAAATTGTGCTTTGTGATGAAAGGGATAGGAAAAGTTGGAGCGAGGACCACATCAATGACCAGATGCGGCCCCTAATCTGACGAAAAATCAAGCTTGTCCGATCGACATCTGCCCAATTTTTGCCCAGATATCAGTAGGGGAAGCCTGCTGAATAAGCTGCTGAGTTGGTATTAAGGCCCTGAATCGGCAGTTGACCTCCTTAAGGCCACCTTAAGGGTGCTTCTAAAGCAAACAAATTGTTTAAAAAAGTTTTAAAAGTTTAAAACCCTAACAGGACAATGGCACAAGGAACTGTTGGACTGATACAAATTTCCTTTAAAAACAATTAGTGATCCAACAGGCGCAAACCAATAGCCACAACTTTCGCTCATGTAGACCCTTCAGTAAGCCAGTCACAGTACCAGTGAACTGTTAAACCAAATGCTGTTTATTTTCATGTCTACTGTAATAAAATATTGGCAGGTACACAAAATACAAATAGCAAATAAATATGTTTACATAAGGTATTACCACTAATAACACAATATTGACTACAGATGCAAGCGCAATACTACGGGTTTGCCAGAATCATAATTAAAGCCTTCATACTGCTAATTATATCGGGTGAATGATTGCTGAGCTGTAAGTGGGTAAGTCATAGAATGAGTCAGTCAATAAACATGTTCAGCTTTAAATCAAAGATACTATGGAATTTTAGCGTTAACCTGCAGGGATTTTTTTTTTTGCCTCATGTGTCACTCTGGATTAGTGATGCAAAAACTTGATAATTCTTGTATTTTGTTAAATATTGAATATTTTATAAAACAGCATTTACATATTTAGATATCAGATTGCATTTACTGTAAACAAATAAAAGGTATGTTTAGTTATCCAGAGCTTTAAAGACACATGACGTAGAAATACAGAATAAAGGGTAAGTTCACTTGTAATTTGCATTTTATAATGTTGTAGATGTTCCTACTCTAAGCAACATTCAAATAGTATTTATTTTTTAAATTATTAGCATTTTTATTTCCAATGGTAAAAGGTGCAGAACAAAATATATATTTAAAAAAAAAATCACAAAAATATGCAATAGCATATTGTCTTATACCCCTGCTGTCTACATCATACTGAAAGTTCAACTTAGAATAAAGCACCCCAGTAGACATTTACAGAGGATGAAAAGACTCCAACACAATAAAAATGCTCCCTTTGGCACTATTGCAATTTATATTTTTTTGCTGATTTTGAGAAAAGTTATTTCATGTAGCATCTATAACAGTGACCAACATGATGCTCACCAACACCTTGGATGTTGCCCCCAGTGGTCTCAAAGCAGGTGCTTATTTTCTGAATTTCTAGCTTGGAGGCAAGTTTTGGTTGCATAAAAACCAGGTGTAATGACAAACAGAGCCTCCTGTAAGCTGCCAGTTCACATTTGGCTACCAAATAACCAATCACAGCCCTTATTGGGCACTCTCTACGAACTTTTTTTTTATGCTTGTGTTGCACCTCAACTTTTTTTATATTTAAATGTTGCTCACTATCATAGATTATGAACCCAGGAAAAACATCTATGCAGACAAGCAACAAGGGGTTTAGAAGGGGGCATGAAATAACTGGTGTATATGGGAAACTGTGCATAAACCATAAGCATTTAGGCTTATAGAAAATTTGCTCTTTAAAAAAGTAAACCAAATAACTAACCCCTCAGGGACTGTAATGGAATTATTTTCTTCTGTCTTCAGTTTGTTTTGAGACTGTGTCGTCTCTCCTTGAGCAATGGAAATCTGTTTAAGCCACTTGCGACTCTCAGCGCACCCCCTTAATAGAACGTCTGGACTGGCCATCTCACCGAGCCATTTGCAGAGCAATCATTCAGACTGGGGCAGCACATCCTCAGCTGGAAGCAGCACACAAGGTCAATAATCTCGGTCCCAAAATGCAGTTTTTAGATGACAGCCTCACTGCCTACAGAAAATATATCTGAGAAAGAATTAGATTAAGTGCACTTACTTAATACGAAGCCTGCACATTATGGATTGGATGGGTTTCCATTAGGACCATAAACTAGAAATCAGCACCCAGATTTCAATCTGCATCACCTGAACAGTAAGACTGTCGCTTTAATGGGAGAAAGAAACATCAGAGAATAACAACATAGTTCCTTCTCTTTTGATTTTTTAACAGAAATAACAACTGAAAAGTGAATTGAACTGAATCATAGAAATCAGAAATTTAAAGGAAAAATAAACATATATAAAACATATAAGCTAGTGTTAGGCACATGAGCAACTAAAATGCCACACAGACCTGATTCTGTGCCTTTCCCTGTATCTGTACCCTGAGTCATTGTGTCGTCATGGGTAAAGGGCACGTGGCACAGAAGTTGCTCAAAATGCATCCTTGTGCGTTTGTGGCCCAAAATCCACTGTGTGTGCCTGCACCCAGGCTGACAGACTGGCGCCAGGTACAGGCACAGGGAATGGCTGATGCCACCATAGGGGCTGATTCTCGCTTGCATTTATCCGCAGGCTGAGAATCAGCCCTGTGGCGCATTAACCTTAAAAGAGAAATGCAATGAATGCACATTGACTGAAAAAAACTGCTATGACCGCTGATGGAGTTTGAATAGAATGAAGGTAGGAACAGGGACATTTCTATCAAGTAACTAAGTTGCCGCCAGCCCAGCTGTGCTTACTCTGTCCCGACACCCTGGCCAGGTTACCTTACCTTTGTGCATTATAAAATAATATATTAAACGTAATATATTATATATATAATATATAATAAGTCAAAATCTTTTAGGTTTCAAAAGTCAAAAAATTGTTCCCAGAGCAAGTCCAGTACTTAGCCAAAGTATTCATTCTTCCAGTCTGGTCCTCAAAGGGTTAATACTGTATGATTGAACATATTAGAATGCAGAATAAAAATGAAAGGAAGGCTTAATTATCTATAGCTCATGAGTGTATAGAATTACAGGTGTATAGAAAGGTTGTAGAATCTGCAAAGCACATAATTGCCAGGTCAATCCCTGACCATTCTGTGGGACACACATCTCTGCAGAGCTTTTGAATGTATTCATGACTTTCATATCAGGGAACAGTTTCATCTATGCTTGCAGTGTAAAAACATTTTCCAACAGAAAAAGAAATACGTTAATCGACTGGCAACACAGCACTGAATGCCAAATCACTCTTAATGTAAGGCAAGTTCTTCCAGGAATGTGACATATTTCATGTGCCTGATAGCCCCCATCAGAGCGGTATGTTTCCCTCATTTGGACAGAGTCCAGGTACTTCTCTCTCCCCGTGTTCACAAACTGAAGTGCTGGACAAAGTCCAGCAGCAAATTTGACTGCCCAGAGAATGAGAGATGACTTATATCATTAGAGAGGATGGTGGTATGGAGGTTTTATGGCAGCAGAGACACAGGAATGCAACTGTCTGGGACATGAATTGTCTCAGGTTGCACCTTCATCCCTTCTCCATACAGTATATTCCTCACCCGTTATTCTTGGACAAGAAAGGAAGAGTATCCACAGAAAACAGTGGGAAAGGTTAGATGAAACATATTCTCAATTTGTAACAAGTGTTACCTTCATATCATCTGCCCATAACATGCATAGGGATAAATTATTCTGCTCAGAGGGCATTCATGCTTTTAAAAAGAATTCTTGAACTTTTGAAAGAATAAAATGTTAAAGTGTGAGAACATTTTTATCATCAGTTCACTCAATACATTATGTAAATTTGCTTCAATAACTTGAGGGCAAGCAACACCAGAAGTGGGTAATACAGTGCATTCCCATGATCTGCCTCTTAGTCTGGGAAAAAAAGAACTTTCTCCCAGGCAGGAACTGTGAGATCTCTCTGTTGCATTACAAACCCACAATCAAATTGTGGATGTACAACCTGCATTTAGCAGTGCCAGGCCTAAGGTTGAGGGGTATCTAAGGCAAGACCCCTGCCCCAATCACCACAGCAACCTGACAACACCCTTCCCCCGCGCACCTCCTCAGTGCAACTCAGCCTATTCCCAATTCAGCTGATACCCCAAAAGGAGAAGTCAGGAAGAAAAGGTACATACCCAGCACCCCACCACCATTGTGCCCTAGTCTCCTCTGCCTATCCCTAGTTCCAACTCTTAAATTCAGTTACATCTGACTTGAGTAAGTTTGCAATTTAAAGGGTAATTTAATAAAAGGTGCAAGTTTGCTACCAAAGAAACCAGTCAGCAAGGAACATGTACTGGTCACCTGTTTACAAGCAAATATCGTACTTGATGGTATGGCTTACTGCACCTGGGCAAATTTTATTACATAATGGGGATAAGGTGCTAGGCAAAGATTCCATTAATTTTCATTACAAAAGGAGGGAATTGCTTTAGTAAATGATATAGGACTTTCTCAATTTGTAGGGGCTGAGAAGAACTTAGGAAAACTTCAAAAACTGGCATCCACACCTGGTGGCCAGAAACTGGGGAACTCCATGAGGAAAATGTTGGCTTAGATTTGTGAAGGATTCCTATCTTTTGTTCTTTATATTTTTGAAGCGAAGGCTCCGCGTTTTCTTATATATGTAATACTGTTATGAGCTGAGTGGGTGATCTGACCAAAGGCTGGACATCTAATTGGGACTTTTACCAAAAACAACCACTATCTATGAGATATAGAGGGTTTTACTAAATATTTTTAAATAATAAACCCCAGGTTTCTCCTTTAATTGTGAGTAAAGGACAGAAGGGCGGGTGTGCAGTTTAAGCTCTTTATAGAGTTTTATGGTTTTCTCAAATTAACCATTACCAAGTGCATTTACAGAGTTACGCTAAATATAAATGTGTTAGCCTACGGTTTCATTTGTAATGAGAGCCTGTGTTTACACAGAATGACTACACGGATTGTCATCTTCTGCTTTTGTGAGGATCATATAAATGTAAACCTATAGGGAGCAATATTACCTTATTAAAAATACAAGTATATTGCCTACTTCTTTTACTTACACGCTAATCCTATATGTAGATGATATAAGTTTATCAAATTGCCATACAAAACTTAAATCTTTTTTTTTTTCTTGAACTTCTCACCTTTTTTTACCTCTCTTTTTTGTGTTTGTTTGTTACTGTAATACTTACTGGCTTGTTAAAAATCAATACTATAAATTAAAAAAATATATTTATAATAGAATAGTAGAAGATAAGGAGAAGTTCCACGACAAAGGGTTTTCAGACTTTTTCAGTTCAAGCCACCCTTTAAAGCCCAATATTTTGTCAAGGGTCCCTTTCACTCATAATAAAGCTAAAGATTTATGGAAAACATTGGAGTAAAAGTAATTTAGACATAGTTCCAAGACTATCAGCTATTTACCTTGACAAAGGGACAAGACCAGTGCGTTGCCAAATTGTTTAACAGACAGTTTCAATTCTAGCCTGAAAGCACGTGTCTGTGCAACATAATCAGAAAGAAACAATGTAATCACATTAGTAACATTTTTTTTCTCCAGTACTGAATCCTTTTAAAAAAATAAATAAATGTTTCTAAATTGCTCTGAAAAGGAAACTGTGTAAATACAAATTATGTCATTGGCAGCTTTGTGTCCTACCTTTATTCTCACACAAAATACTGTCAATAGACTTATTACATATATAGCAATGTGTTTGGCAAGGTCGCTTATAGGAGTTTGGTCACTATAGCAGGAATATGAAATCTGTTATTATTGCCATGTATTTATACCGCACCAATAGATTGAGCAATTCTGTACAACAGAAGGGTGCACTTACAAAACCTAACCAATACAGGAGTTAAAGAAGTCCGTGCTCAAAAGAGCTTACAATCTAAAATAATCTTATTCATTGCATGCATCCCCAATACAACTGGATACATTTTGCATTTGCTTTTGGTCCAGGGTGAACACATGCTGTCCCCAGGATGAACAAATGCCGAGCTACTGCTGAACTGCTGATATTACAACATTTCTATATGCCTGTATTCCTTGCTATGGGAGACAGGGGACCTGAGCACAAAAAACATCTGAAAACTACCACTTACAATTGGAAAGAACCCCAAAATATTTCCTTCAACTCACTGCTCGGGCTAAATACATTCTATTACAAATTCAATGGAAACTTCTGCAAAAATACAATTAAATGGTGCCTCTATGCAAAGTCATTTAGCAACAAGCGAAATCAGCACTTTTAAAAAATGAAATAGCCGTTTTTATTACAAGGTCAGTTTAAGTAAGCAAATGAAAATGGCAAGCCTTAAAGTTTATTTGTATAGAAAACAATTATCAGAATGAATAACAAGGTGAACATAAGCTATCCAGGCTTATAAATATAAGGCCTGCAGTGCCAACTATAAAGATTACTTTTTAGCAAATTACCCTGGTAGCTTGAGGAGAATACTGAATATTGCACTTGGCTTTTGTAGCCCTGTAAAAATAACAGTGCACAAAGGCACTATGATAGCATCGATTATTGAACCCCAGACAACCTCTGCTATGACAGTCCATGGCAATTGCTTGGCTTATGACACACTAGAGAGATTATCAAAAAAGATTTTGAAGTGTCATGAACAAATCGCAGGTATACTGACAGACACAATTTTCTATGAGTGTTATCTTGCCAGATGTCTTTTTCCATAGAAATCAAAATCTGTCTGACATCAAGGCAGGTGGCAACACTAGCGTATTATATGATTCTGGTAAGAAACTATAGGCAAAGGGTCTACCAAGACCACTTGCGAAACTGTGTCCCCCTCCACAGAAGATTCTTCGAAGGCGACTGGCACACAGGGACTACTACCCAGCCCCCCACTCACTCGATGCCCCATGCCTGCGCCTCCTACCCACTCCCTGCGTCCCCGCCATCCACATTGCCAGCAGGTATGAGAGGGGCAGGGGAGAGGTTTCTTTTTGCAACTATAGGGAAAGCAGACCCCCACGGTCCATGCCCACCCACGATATCTGTTTCCTCTATAGTTACACCAGTGACTTAGACATTAGTACTGTCTCCTATTGCTCTTGACACTTTTCACCACATTTAAATCTAGAGTAACTACTAATTTTTTTTCACGTGACAGTGCTCCATAACCTGAAGCCTAGGAAAATGTACTCGAAGGGCTTAATGCCCCTTGATTAGCTGTTTGGGAGGGTCCCTGTACCTGACTTTTAGACTGAAAATACTAAATATGTAGCATAAGTACTAAAGCAATATTATTATCAAGTATGTAGATACATTATTTAATGTATTATAATTGCTAAGTGTGTAGATAAATGCTAGGTAATAATAACATTAATAATAATATGAAGCACTGTATGAGTCCTGGGAAGTTTGCAGACTCACCCTTGCTTGGGAATACTGCATTTGTTTTAACAAGTGATACACCTTTGCCATTCACTTTTTGACATTCTTAAAGCATAGAGAAGAGAAGCAAAAATAATCTCATTAAAGTAATTAAGTTATGAGCTGCAACTTGTTTTACAGGTGTGGCCCATTTAAGTCAAGCATAGGAGCTTTATGACTATGGAATGGCATGTTGTTGAAGCAGCTAAACAGTCAGTAATAGGATAGAAGGCAGTGCTGAACACAGCTTCTTGCAAGCAACCTGTTAAATTCCTTGCTCTAAGGGCAATGGCACAAGGGGAGATTAGTTGGCCATGGTTACATCTCGGCCACAACGGGCGACTCATTTACCCAAAATGCCATCCCACCTGCAATGAAGTAAATTACTAACGGAACGGCATGGAGACAGCATACACCTAAGACACCTTTTCTAAAAATGAGCACAATAAATAGGATTTAAGAATATATTAGGCCTATACTTAAAATTTTTAAGAAAATCCATATTTTCAAAGTCTGAAAAGCACTAATTAAAGCACTAATTTAAAAGTTAGGCACTTTTTTACTGAACTTACCATTCCTTCTTTATAAACAAAGTAATTTTTTTTCAGCCCTCCCTATCTACCTTAGACTAAACAAACCCCTCCCTTCTCGAAGCAGAAGACTTTGAGAAGCTCATTATCAGAGGCTTCTTGGTGGACTGGTCATTTGTTTTATCAGCTCCTTTGATGTTCTTTGGGATCAGGACATACTAAAGAGAAATTGGCTTTATATTATTTTTTTAATTACATAAATAGCATAATTGATATATATGTCTTATTTAAAACAATAGGCACAAAATTCAGCACATGACCTATTCATTGAGCTCATGTTGAAAATGGGTTTATACTGTCCTTTTAAATTGTGCATATTATTAGAATTCTCTGCTTTAAACTTCCATCTCTGAAACTACGTAAAAATATTCCACCACTTCTGCCAGTAACTGAGCAATGGAAATCACAGATAAATATAAATAGCAGTAAGTGTTGGTAAAAGGGACTATACTTGGGGTTAATAATAAACACAGCATTTTAGATCTGTGACCCCCGCACCTTATTACTTTAACCAACAATGCAAAAATATTTTCTGACACAGGTCACTGATGGACAAATAATGGATATATTGAACTCCCAACGCTTTAACCAAGTGGTAGATGGTAAAAATTACACAGGGGCAGTCGTGTTTTTATGGTTTCAGTGAATTCCTAACTGATCAGTGCAATGTTTCTTCTAAAAGTTTATAGTCTTCTAAAAGTCTATGAAGGAAAAAGAAAAAGAAAAGACTTTCAGCAGCCTGAGCTTCACAGCGCCAAGGCAGGAAATATAACTAGTACGTGGCTGCCAGCTTAACACCAAATGCAGATGAATTAACCATTGACAACTGTAAAAACATTATTTAATAAATTACTTTTGGGCTACATTTGGCTTTCAAAGGGATTTAAACCCGAACAATTAACTGAATTTTCTATTGTTAGAATTATCAGACAGTTTAGTCTGCTAATAGCTGTCTTTCAATTAAACAGTTCTCTGAAGGTCAGTGACCCTAAATTCCCAGTATGCACTGCCTGTATAATTAAAGGGGTAGTTCACATTTACAAGTTAACCTTTACAGTGTTATAGAATGTCCTATTCTTAGCATTTTTTTAGTTGACCTCATGTCATTTAATTTCACTTTTTACTTCATATAGCTTTTTATTTATTTGCATTCGTCCTCTGCTTTCATAAGGGCTTACTTACTCTGGCAGTCATAAAACTATTGCTCTGTGTGGATCCAATTTTATTGTTACTTTGTATTACTTATTTTTCTCATCAGGCCCTATTCAACTTCCAGTCTCATTTCTCTGGTTGCAAGGGTAAACTGAATCCTAGAACCAGATGGCTGCTGAAATTCCATAGTAATGAAACCACAAAAATATAAAATATAAAGACCAACTACAAATTCTCTCACTGTTTACATCATACTAAAAAATAATGCAAGGGTGAACTGCCCCTTATTTCTAGTAGCATATATCTAAAAACTGCTAAAAACAGGAAATTTCTGCAAAGTGCAGAATTGCACAGAGAAGTCTTCATCAAGTCATTGTTTTCAGTTTAGATCCTTTTAAAGGATAAGGAAACTGACATTCACTGGGGGTGCTAATCTGTTAGTCCTCCTTGTCGGATCAAGTCAAGCCATTTACAAGGAGATCCATTATTCAGCCTCTGAGTGCTGCTTTAGTGCTATCAGGAACAAAACCAACTAACACTGCAGTCCTGCTTTGATTTTATCTGAAGTTCAAGCCCTGCACTGACAGATACAACCACTACTATGTCACGCTTGCTCTTGGGGGGCTCTTAAGGCTACAAAGTGCAGTTTTTTTTTATAAAGATAGATGATAGTTCTAATTTAGAAACATGTTAAGTGATCACAGTGTTATTATGCTGGGCTAGTGATACAGAGCCCTAAATTAAGACCTCTGTATGCAGCTCTGGAGATAGGAAACATTCACTATATGAAAAGAAGCAGCAACAAGTAATTCAAAAATGTTGAATTTCTTTTAGATCATGGCTTTTAAACCTTACCGATTCCAATGTAAAGTGTAAAGCTTTTAGTCTCTGTAATGTTTTCGTGTTCTACTACTTTTAGAAGTGAGTACAGCATGCTGCAGGTCCTCTACACAAATCCCCTTCCTCTAAATAGGGCATAAAAATATTATATATATGAGGGTATGTGTGAGATCATAAGAAACAGCGTGAGATTGTGTGACTGTATATTTAGTATTTCTATGTTTTACAGAGTCACTAGCAACCTGCTCTGGTCTGTGCATGTCACTAATAAAATCTAGTGCATGGGAATAAAGATTGTAATTACTGTCACCTATTTGTCTTTCACAGTTTTTCATTCATGTTTGTAGTCATTCTCATATACACATTATAGCTTAATTAACTGCCGGCCACACAGATACAGCTGCAACCATGGTGTATGAGACTACAGTTTAACCCTACCATTAACAGAAAACTTTAACCCAGTATGGTCATACTGTAAAACAGCCAACATAAGTGGCCACTCAGTACAATATAAAAATAAACAACCCCTCTAGCCCAAACAGTTGTCTCATGTTTAGCCACCTTCTTGAAACTGGGTCATGGCTCTATAGCAATCAGGAAAATAGGGCCTTATGAAAATAAATATTTAGAGCACTGGAACGAGCACATAAAGAGCATATAACGATAAAGTGCCTATTGCAAAAGGGCTTACAGTCAGTTCCTATCAAAGCCTTTCAAAGAGTTTTTGGCCGATTTAATCACGGATCTGATTTCTGGGAGAAACCTTATTGAGTTTTTTTTCCAGTTTTTCCCACTAGCTTTTGAACAGCACCAAAGACTGGTTTTGGCTGCAAATAGATTAGATTAGATAATCTTAGATAAATTAGATAAGCTCTACAATATGAAAAAGGTGATACATTTTCCTGGCAAAAAATGACCTATCTAATAAAACACACAAATACACAAACCAACAGATCCTTTTGTTATACAACAACAACCACAATAACAACAACCACACAGCATGATCAACTCTGAGATGGAATAAAAATATAAGTATAAAAGTTTATTAATAATCATCCAATGTTTAACATACATACATTTAACTAAAAATGGAAAATTCCCTTTAAAAGAAATTTATTTCATATAATAGCAGATTTGATTTTATTATATATTGCTTTACCCTAGGGTTACATTGTGTTTCACAGCCCACAAGCTTCATTGTCAGACATGATCTACATTTCAAGAAAATCTGATGCAATGTCTTTTTTTCCCTATATGAAGGATTCCTCATGCAGAAATAGTCTGTAAATGGCTTCAACTGAATTCAAAATGCAGATTGTAATCACAACCTGAATTCCAATGACACATAATCAGATGCTACCCCCAAGAGATTTGCCGTTTTCTATATTTAATGTCCTTCTAAATGTTATTCTCATGATAAAAATCTACACTTTAAAGCAACAGCATTTTTTAATCTTTATACTAAGTGGGCTACTCTCACTTGCAAGGAATTCAGTGTGAATCACTGACAGTGACTTAAAGGCATACTGTCATCACCTAATTACTACCATATATCATAACACCATTACATGTGTTTTAACATTTTTATACAGTTTCAATGTATCTGTTTACTTTGCCTCAGCTAATTCTCCTTTTCTCTTTCACCGTCACAGTTAAATCAGGTACAGGCATTCCAAGAAGCAGTGTAGTAAAATTTTAATAAGACATTATAATTGATCCTGCTTCATCTTGTGAGACAATAGGCTAGAACCTAAAACCTATAGAAACTGCCTTTTTTCTGTTGCAAACTCTGTGATTTTCAGCAGAAGTAGTACAGGTATGGGATCCATTATCTGGAAACCCGATATCCAGAAAGCTCCGAATTACAGAAAGCCTGTCTCCCATAGACACCCTTTTAAACAAATAATTCAGATTTTTAAAATTAATTTGCTTTTTCTTTATAAAACAGTGCTTTGTATTTGATCCCAACTACGATATAATTAATCCTTACTGGATGCAAAATAATCCTATTCGGTTTTGTTAATGTTTTATTCATTTTTAGTAGACTTAAGGTATGAAGATCCAAATTACGGAAAGACCCCTTATCTGGAATACCCTTGGTCCCGAGCATTCTGGATTATGGGTCCTATACCTGTACTGTAAGATGGTATGTTTACTGCTAACACTTAGCGAAAAGTTTTAAAGCATCTTCATAAAAGTACATAGAGAGTATTTTAGGACTTTTGCTATTACACTTTCCAGCACGTGAGAAAAAAATTCCCCAAATCCCCCCTAAATAAACAGCCCATAATATAATAAGCTAACAGGTGCCACTATGGAAGCCACATTTTAGTTATATACACCCAGAACACTGGCACTCAGCATACTCAGTGCAAGACGTCCTGGCATCACCCCACTACAATGTTTCTGCTGTCTGACACTGTTGTTGCTGACTCCTCTAGCTGGTGGACCCTCATTGCTGGGTAAACCTACAAGTCATCAGCCTATCTTCAGGCCAACTTTCCCAAACTGCCTGCACAGGGCTTTAACCCAGGATCTAGTGCTATGATCTAGTGAAAAAGTTAAGGGCATTTACATATGCTGCAACACACTTAAAGGAAAAATGTATTCCCTCCTATTGACATGAGGTCATTGGGCTTATGTAGCAAAGGTGCAAACTAACTGTATTTACACAGACATACCCGATTCCACAAATTGAATGGAATTCATAATAAAAGTCTGTCTGGACTGGCAAAGACAATTTTCAAAAGTCCACTTAGGCTCACAGAGTAATCCAAGTCCTCTCTCTCTATTCATTCCTGAAGTGATGGATTCTGGGACTTATTTTTACTTTCTACAGTGGGTGGCACACACAGCAGTATTAAAAAGTAGGGAGGATAACTGTAAATTCCACAGATTGGTTTGTTAATGTGATACTGACACTAAAAAACTACTCTTCAAAATATGAATGTACATTAAAAGTTACCTACAGATTATGTTGATTTATTTTCATTCATAGTTCTGCTTTTAAAGTCATTGTTACTTGGATTTCCTAAACCTGACTTGTTTTGCCAACCTGACCGTCCCTTCTCAACCTGTCAGTTATAGCTTCTAATGCTAACGGACTCCTGCTGCACAAATATGGCAGCCCCCTCATAGAGGAATACGGGGGATCAGACAGGTAAAGTAAAAGTAAACCTTCAAGGCAAACTTATAAATAGCATGCAAAGACAAAGTTATGATAGATGTAAAGGTTTAATTTCTGGTATCTCTTTGAGATGCTCCACACACTGGAATGCCTATGCTCTGCACAGTTTACTTGTACTAGGAGTTTTGAATAGGCACTTCATGAGCCATGCTCTGCACCGTCTTTAATATGACATATTTTTCATTACAACATAATCAGGTGAAGTGGTACAGTATAGTGCAATAAAGTTGAAGTGGACTACTTGTATTCTCAAAATTCATTTAAAAACAAACATTAAAAAACAAACACCAGCTAGATTACAATCAATTCTCAGTCAATTTTCACTAAAACTGAGCATATACGTAGGCTGCCAGACCCACATTCAAACATTTGGATTTGGATAGGAATGTTCCAGCACCTACTGTTAGGAGTGTTAGGTTAGGGCGACCAGATCAAATTCAGGGATATGTCTAATAAATGCATGTTGCAGGGCTGAAATATTGTTTTCCCTACCGCGATTGCAGGTGCTCCAACCAGCAGCTGCAGTACCCCCTAGCATAGGATGACTAGATCATTTGAAAATTCATGGACACTTCTAGAAAATCTAGCTAGAAGGGCTGCACTGATTGCAATTAATTGTAAATGCAATCATTTACAATTAATTGCAATCAGTGCAGCCCTTCTAGCTAGATTTTCTAGAAGTGTCCATGAATTTTCAAATGATCTAGTCACCCTATGCTAGGGGGTACTGCAGCTGCTGGTTGGAGCACCTGCAATCACGGTAGGGAAAGCAATATTTCTTTTCCCAGGGTCATCTGCTTATTTACACTGTAGAGATCAGACTCTGGGTGATAAAGAGAGGGAATGTGGTATCGGGTTTCAGACTTCAATGAATCAGGGGGAACATCCATATCTAAGACAGATAATGCAGGGTAATCAGAGGATACCTATCGATCCAGGTGGGATGGGTGTTGGGTGCATTCCTTGCAGTTATTTCAGTGGCTAGAGCACTAAGGCTAATGGGGAACAAGTCCTCCACATGGGTAGCAGAAGCTGTAAACAGGGATGTCCTAGTACACATGCCAAAAGTCAAGCGCTCTATAATAACAGTAGGCTTATACATGTATCCTGGGGCTTGGCTTACTAGCTGCTGTCAGGGGGCTTATGCTTCACACTGCACCTATGCCACACGTCCCTTCCCACCCTAAAGGGGACCCCCCTGCCTGTTGGCTGCACAAGACACATCCCAGAGTTAAAATTCAATCTAATCCTCTCCTTCCCACAGTGGCCTGGAGCACAAGTAATTATGCTTTCATTGCTATCTTTAGCTCCAGACACATTCAAAATCACATTTAAAATTGTGGTTTTAAAGCTAAGACTTAAATATAAACAAAGAAACATTTTTGTCCTTACTGGAAGTTGGGGCTGCATTATTTATAACCATACTGTATCTGCAGCTCTCCAGCTGTTAATGGACTACAAATCCCAGCAGCCCTGAGAAACCTTTGGAGCTATAGGAATGGCTAATACAAAGTCTTGCTGACAGAACACACATTCTGACAGCTCAAGCCCCTTCCAATAGAAGACACAAGGCCACGGTGTTTGCAAGCATGCTAAGTATGAGTAAAGTGGAAATAGCCGGGCAGGTACTTACCATACCAACTGTGCTGCTTACCAGCAGAATATACCAATACCCTGTCTTTATTCTGTCTTCTCAGGGAAAGGGTTCATATAGCTGCTGCTTGACAACTTCATTCCCAGCCGTCCTGTCAGTGGGCGGGGAACCTTAGAACATGACTCCGACACCCTCTTGCAGTTAGACATATACAAATATGCCCTGTTCTACAAAACTACACCAAGCTATAGCTGTGTGAGATTGTACTCTGCATGCAGGAGTTGTGCAACTAAGAACCTATCCCAAGTGTTGCCCAACGGCGGCACAAACAAAGATCACCCTATGTGTGAATGGGTGGTGAGCTTTTCCCTCTGCCAGTAAATTCCAGCTCAGCCTCCTAACACAGCCTCTCCCCTGAGCTCTGCTTATGAATGAACAGGGCATCAGTGGCTCACTTTCCCGCACCCTCCCCTGACATTATCTAGGTCACCTGACAATTCATAAGGGGGAAAAAATTAGATTATCAGATTTACAAAAATGGACGACATGAATGAAAGAGTTACACACAACTGCCTTGCAGAAGTGTCATAACAAGTGAATATATGTCACCCCAAGTCAGGTTCGCAATTCCACTGCTCTGAATAGAACACAAATTTGGGGGTCTATTTATTATGATGTGTAAATAACGGTGTCATCTTTAAATGCATAAAAGGCGTAAAATATGGAATTCAGGCAGTGAAATTCGCTATTAAATTTAAACAGCTTTAAACACAGTGTTTCAGTTCTGTTTTACACAGCATACTAAATAGGCCACTTATTTACTGTAGAGCACTATCTCAAAATACATAAGATTACAGAGCACTCATCATCCTTTTCCCCACACTCTACTGAGTGTTGGAAGCAGGATCAAGCTGGCAGGTGTAAATAGCACATGAAAGTTGGACTTTTAGGGTAACGGCAGGTCTGCATGACATCGACCTGTGTGCACAGCAACAGATGTAGTGCTGTTTTGTTACTTCTGCTCTCTGCTGGAGGGTGGTGGTGTTTAAAGTACTGTAAGTGCCACTTTCCTTATTGGATTGGCCTCAAAGCACCCAACAAGCCACTTACCTTACTGGATTGGCCTCAAAGCACCCAGTGTGCCACCTCCCTAACTGGACTGTCACAAGAGGCATTTTATCTGCCACTGTCATCTATTTAATGCAAAGCTTCCTGTTCTGTAATGATGACAGGTGACCTGCGACATCAAAAACAACCTGTATGCCCTGTATGTTCCTTACCAACAATTACTGGTAAATACTACTCCAGAATATTACAGGGAAACAATGACAGCTTAATTGTAAAATATAAGGATATCAGACATGACTAAGGTGTTTTTACACAAGTCACGGATCTCAAGGAGATGTAATTTTCTGTGGTGCGCAATATTTATTATAATATAAAATTGTACATTTGGAGTGCTTTCATAATTCACTGCAAATTCTACATTATATGAAATAGTGCACCATTTTATATAAAGTAATAAATAAATACTATATAATGATGTTAGTAGTCTGTGGAGTTCTATGATAATTCTTTTATATGGCCATTGAATCACACAAGGGGATGTCTCTCTGTCCGCATATAAATGTAAATGGAGAAACAGCTGTCTGCTCCTATCCAATCCTTCTGCATTGTGAGGCACAGCATTGGCCCATGTGCACACACACAGAGTAGATTTTGGCACAAAAACATGACTGTATGCATTTTCACATAGGGCTGGCACCCTGCTTCTTTTTATGTTTTGTATCAGTGTCTACCTTTAAAAAAACAAAAAAAAACAATAAAAAGAAAAGGCCTTGCATACAGTATATGTGATTGCGATGTTGTTATCACAGATTAAATCATGACACAAAGCAGATTATTTAACAAATGTAAGAGACAAAGAAAATTATATATCATATAATTATAAATAATAGCTATTTAATTTTGTATGTACACTAATCTAAAGACATGTTCATTAATCTCACTCAAATAAAAAGATAGAGAAAACTACTATAAGGGCATAAAGTGGGTTTTTAATGGTAACTACATGTACTGTAGTGTGGTGAGGGTCAGGAAACACTCAACCTGAAAAAACCTTATCCAGCACCCAACCCTAACCTTCAAAATGCTGCCATTATAGAACGCGCACCTAACACGTACCTTTCTGCTCTGTACACTACTTCTGCGCACAGCTTAGGTACCAAGGAAACTTTGGGAGAAGAGGAAGAGTGTTCACCCCAAATTTTAGTTCCTGTGGGTTGCAGCTACAAATCATTGGTGGTCAGAACACCCACCTATTAAAGGCACCATATATTATGGTCACAACTGGCCACAATAGACCTGCAAACTGTAATAATTCTAAACTGTAAAGCTTGCTACATACCCAAGATCCACTAGGTTGGATATTTGCCTGGTTTGGCCACCTAGAGAGGTAATCTGACATACAGACAACCAGGCCAACAACTGGAACACAATTGGAGACCTATAGAGACCAGCTGACAGGGCCATAGCTCAGTGAGGAAGACAGTATCTTCAAATCTGTTACAGATCATAGGGGAATCTAACATTAAACCTCATATACCTAATAAGCTGTCCGCTTGGTTAGGAGGTTCTGGCTCAACAGACTGTATGGGCTTATGTACATCTTGAAATGGGACTGGTAATGTCAACCCAAAGAACAATTTTTTTGCCTAATTCTGCATAATTCTAATCAACTCTGCCTATACATTCATTACAAACTGATAATGGTCTTAAGTTATTTGTATATATAACTGCCATTAAAAGCAGTCATTTTTTATTCTCTGTCCTGGTGTCTCTGGCTTTTGAAACAATGTAACACAGTGGTTCTCAATCTTCCTAATGTCGTGACCCTTTAATACAGTTCCTCATGTTGTGGTGACCCCCAACAATAAAATTATTCCTAAAACTATCGGAAATATGTGTTTTCCGATGGTCTTAGGCGACCCCTGTGATAGGGTCGTTCGACCGCCAAAGGGGTCCCGACCCACAGGTTGAGAACTGCTGACGTAACGCAAGGCAGCAGACTGACAGACCTGTCTTGCAGGAGGAGACTGTATTCTGTAATGTTGTTTTAAAAGTAACAACCAGGAGTTAAGCAAATGCTGCTTTCAATAGCGATTACATTTACAAATAACTTTCAAAGCACATAATTTTTTAATAAATTCATATTGGAAAGTTGCTTAGAATTATGTTTTCTTTTATTAGGCAAAGAATTATTTTTTGGGTTGACATGCACTGACAGCAGGAAAATGAAAGCCTTGTGCACACAGGATCATTCCAATTAGAATCAGAAATTAGTCTTGCCAGATTCAGTTAAGGTCTAGTAATGTTCTACAAGCCTGCATGAATAGGACTAGAGGTGGGGGAAATTCATTGGAACATGACAAAGAAATAACCACTGTGTAAACATTTTTGAAATGTTAGGACTTCCTGTCCCCTGTGATGTATTTAGCAGTGTCTCTTTCCTTATTTTTGGAAAAAACGGAAAATTACTGTTTTTAGTAAATGGCACAGCTTCTGCACACATGCCACTTGTTGCTGAGCAAAGATAAACAGCTATTCACTTCAATAGGGAAGCTATACAATATGAAGAATTGCCTCTTTCACCTGGACAGCAATGCATTCTATGCAATTATCTCATAAATTGTCTGTAACTATCCATACACACACACACACACACAGGAAAAGCAGCTGATCTTGCATTTATAAGGCATGAGTAGCTGTAGCTAGAGTGCTTCTATCTGTCTGTACTAGAGACAGTGAGCACACAACAGAGCCCATATTACATGAAGGGCACTTATGAGCATATACATAACAAGGAACGGAGGGACTGAAATCAGCTAATGCAATAGCAGCCACTTGAAAATAAAGTGCATCTATGTCTGCAGTCAGGTCACTGTGCTTCAGCTGGACAAGCTGAACAAGAGAAGGCATTGTAAGGCATTATTATACTATCAGAACAGTAATGTAAGAATGTACAGTTGCACTGTACTTTACCTCTGACCTACAGCAGCCCTTTCATTGGAGATCAGCCCTCTCATATAGGTAGAATGGTATACAGACCAAACACAGAAACATATGTAGTTTTATATGCAGTCGTAAGTTAAAGAAACCATTAAAGTCACACGGAATGTGTGTTGTAAGCCCAATGATCTGTAACTTTTTTTCTTTACATAGAGGGCCTATATGGATGCAGTATTTCAATGGATCAGCAATGCCCCCATAAAGGGAAAATATGCTAGAATGGGAATTTGTTGTATGAGGCTTTGCCTTCTAATACATTATCAAACAAACGGCTGTATAACCTGTGGCTCTACTGCTAGTCTACTCTCAAATGGAAGGGGAGTCTGAGAGTTGTAGTCAGGCAATAGTGTAAGCATCCCAGTCACAGTATTCTTTCCACTATGCCTGTGATGTGATATTTATGTGTACAACACAAACAGTCTGTTCATCTTCAATGCGGAAGAGCTGCTGACTGACTCCATCCTTGAAATTATCTGAAAGACCTTTTTGCCAGTAAACAAAAGCCCTTTCCCAAGCACTATGTAAAGGGTAATCACTGCTCAAGCCTGGAACTTCCATCCGGCTCTGATTATAAAACAAAGGGCGGCTATTCCTGCACAAGCACAGCGCCCTGCTTAACCCCTTCACTGCTGCAACACTCCAACACTAAGGCATGCTGAGGTTTTTGGAGACACTTGTGTTTGTGTATTTTCTGTCTAATTATATAAATAAACAAGAAAACAAACAAGTTGCTTTCTCCATTTCATCCTCCCCCGCTTGCAATTTTAAAGCATTCTTCCAGAGGTTGCTAAACTTCCATAACCACACCAATAGCTGAAGCCTGCCATGGAATACTGTGAATTATAGTTTAACAGCATCTGCAGGGCAGCAGTCTGCCTAACAGTTCAATAAATAAAAGTCATTGTTCAACTATAAATAAAAAAAGGGGAAAACAATGCCTTTGGGTATCCTGTGAACATATAAATACAATAATGCATACCACTGGCTGTATTTGTATAAAGATATGTGAAGGGGGGAAAAAAAAGAAAACTTCCCCACAGGCCTGGACTTCCTCTCCCTTCCCCCACAATGATAACACTTGGGAAGAACACTAACAGATCAAGTGACACACTACGGCTAGGAGTTTCTATGGCAGCTGCACACTAGTTTTATTATTTGACCTAAAGGCTTGCCATGCAATTACCCTAGTCTACATTAGTACGTCTGGATGTACACAGCAATTATCCCATTCAAGTAACCCAACTTCCAGTACTCCAGCTGCTGTACAACTACAACCCCCATGTGTCTTGACAGCCAAAGGATTCCGGGAGCTGTAGTTCCAAGAAAGGGACTAGTGTAAAGAGGGTCCACTAAATGTGTAAAAGAGAGATTGAGACAGGTAACAGTCTAATAGAATGGACGTATCAGAGGAAGTGAAGCAGAGCTTTGGCAATGCCCAGCGGGCTATGAGCCAAAAAAGCATGATTCTTCCCCAAAATCATTTAGTACTAGTTGTTTTGTATTCACGCTGTGCATCAAGCACAAAGCACAAACTAAGCGGCTAGTTGGGATAATACACTGGCTCAGCCGTGCCTCACAGTCTCAGATAAATAATGGCAGTTGTGCTCTATATGAGATGAGAGACTATTTATTGTTAGTGATATGCGGCGGCGGTGGCTGCTGCTATTTCAGGAAGGAAGGAGCATTTCCGACCCTGTGCCAGCCTTGGCAGCACTGAGTCACTGCAACTGAAACCCCAACTACTTCACACACACATATCCGTCTCATTGATTGCCATGTACTCACCTCACTCAGCTCCACACTGGCTTCTTCCCCATATTTAATTCCCACTCCAGCATTCATGATTCTTGTCTTTATCCAGACTCTAAAGCCTTTTCCTACATTCCACTACTTCCGGCACCCTCTGCTTTGGTTGCCTGTAGACCACACATTCTGGGATCAGTCCCTGGGCACAACTTTTGCAAGTGTGTGACACAGAAGATGGAGCCAGGCACAGGCTGAAGCTGTTATGCAAGGCTCTGACTTGCTGGAGAAGTACATACAGATTTACACACCAGTCAGACTTGTGCTCTGCAGAAGGATGAAGAGCCTGAAGGCAGTGTACATGCTGGGCTGCAGCTAGCCTTGCCTCTAGTAGTGTGTGCTGGCCACTCGGTGGCTCACTCTCAGGGCACCTCCCCCTCAAGGCTCAGTGCACAGTGTGAGCGAGTCCAGTCTGGCACTCAGTGTCAGTCTACAGAGAGACCCTGAAACATCAAGTGGAGAAGCAATCCCCTGCAATTCATGTGAAAGTTTCAGATATGAACGTAGAGCTTTGTGATCAAAAACATCTGTTTTTCTGCTGCCTACAGGGTGCTGTGAAGGGGCGGTACAGAGGCTCTGACACATACACACACCAGAAAGGGGGAATGAGGGGGGTGCTGCACACCGTTCATTTTGGAGAGGAAGGCTTCTTCTTTCAAGCAGATCCTGAATGAAATAGTGCTGTGGTGCTCTTGAGTGGGATCCAGAGCAGCCTGCCAGGCAGTGGCTCGCAGCACGTGTGCTGGGCGCTCAAGGTCAATGTGCTTATTGTCAGCAGTGCAGAACATCTGCAGATGCCATTCATAACACAAAGTCATCAGAAAGTTCACTTGGGGGGCAGGGGGACTGCTCTGATGGCACTAGGCTAGATGGGTTGCCCTGTACACACTAATAGAAATCTACTTCATTGCAACACTATGGGTTTGTGTTTTCATTTGCAATTCCCCCTTCATTGACTTTAAATGAAATCACTGGAGGGTGCAAAACGTAAAGCTGTCCATGCACCTTAAGTTTTTAGTATGTATGTATGTATATCTTTATTTATAAAGCACCACTTATGTACGCAGAGCTGTACAGTAGAATACATTAATACAAACAGGGGGTTATTAAGATAATAGATAAATACAAAGTATTACAATAAACACAAATAAATAAAAGATATAGTTGCAATAAGATAAGAGTCAAATACACAAGAAGATGGAGGTCCCTGCCCCTTAGAGCTTACAATCTATATGGGAGGGTAACTTACAGACACAAGTAGGCAAATATAAGTGCTGTAAGTCACAGAAGAGTGAAATAGCAGGCCTTATGCTGGGCTGGGCTGGAAGAAGTGAATAAGAAGAAGTGAAAGTAGGTTGTGCTCTGCTTCTAGGGTTTCAAGAACCCTGAAATACAAATCCTATTCACATTCAGTAAAGTTTTATATAAGATGATTCTAGTGCCCTGTTCCCAGAGCTCCCTTACCGGGAGTAGTGTCCAGGCTATTTGTGCAAAAATAAGCTAGGGGGTGCCTAGCAGTTTCAACATCCCAGCGATTTCATCTTTTATTCATCTTTTTCTTTGCTATTTCATGCCCCCATAGCATTTGGCTCACTGGCCCATAGCATTTACCTCATGCACAAAGCTGTCCTTCTGTCCATACAATCTAAGTTTAATTAACTATGTAATGTTGATTACAATGTCTTACTGCACAGGCTAAGGGCAGCCCTGAAGGAGTACAACTGTAGGGAGCTTCTTCACTTGCCAGAACCCTGAAATCCAAATTATAGTCACATTCAGTTTATTCAATTTAGTCATACAATATAAGGCGATTCCAGTGCCCTGTTGCCAGAGCAAAAATTAGCTGGAGAGACCTCGACAGCTGCACTTCAACATATCAGTGCACTGATTTGCACCCCAAACCAAGTGTGATGGATGGTCTTGGAGTCCTGGCAAATAGCAAAGCTAGTCATACAAAGGCGATGCTGGGTGATAACGGAAAGTTTTACGAATACCACTGCTGGATTGAATAAGGCAGTGTTCCCCAACTCGCAAGCAACATGTTGCTCCCCAACCCCTTGGGTGTTGCTCCCAGTGGCCTCAAAGCAGGTGCTTATTTTTGAATTCCTGGCTTGGTGGCAAATTTTGGTTGCAGAAAAAAAGAACAGGTATACTGCCAAATAGAGCCTCCTGTAGGCTGCCAGTCCACATAGGGGCTACCAAATAGGCAATTACAGCCCATATTTGGCACTCCCAGGAACTTTTTTTCATGCGTGCTTGCTCCCCAATTCTTTTTATATTTTATAGTGGCTCACAGGTAAAAATGGTTTGGGACCCCAGGATTTAAGGCATACCGACACTTACCTCTGATAGAGATGTGTCCATACGACTCTAAATATTAGTAAAGTCATAATTTATCCTTGCCTCAAGGTGCAGAACCCTCCTCTACATAGTAATGATGACTGGCATTATTAGAAAATGCCTATGTTATATAGGAATGTAAGTAATCTATGTACTGATAGGAAAGAGCAAAACATACTGAGAGAAAACAAAGGCAGACTTTAATGGTTTTTCTTACAAGCTACAATGCAACAAATACCAACCTTGTGGTAAATATATAACATTCTTGTTGTTCATCTTTGGTTTCAAAGGCACCAAATACTGCAGAGAAACCCTGCATCAATCCGCAAAGTGACCAGTTCTTACAATCAATAGAACACTTTTAATAAAGCTGCAGTCGCACAATTCCTTTGAGCCACACAATGTTACACATGCATTAAAAAAATTGTCATTTTGACAGCAACCCTACTAAAAATTAGCAATTACTAAAAGAACTGGATTCCACTTTGAGGGTATCTGTATGGAAATTTGTGAAATGTTAGCAAAACACAATACCACAGTCATCCTTATTCGTATTTTACACATTAAGCTGGCTGTACACAGGTTAATAGTGGCTGCCAAGCAGCCCTAGGCATACATTCATAGTACAAAATTGAATAGCAGAGTATTAGCATAGTAGCTGTGCCTGACTGGTTCTGTACAATACTACATATTGCTAATATTGTTATTATTATTAACCTGTATTTAACAAAGAAGCATAACCTGTGGTTGCAGGGTAGCCCAAGAATATAGAGGGTCCAATGAAGCCCTAAGTATAAAGCAATTTCAATACATCTTGGTAGAATAGGTCAACTTGCCAATGTTTTCAGACCTTAAACTGAATTTGCTGTTGGTCCCAGTAACATCTGGTTATGCTACTGGATGGTGTATACACTGTACATACAGATCTCATACAAAATACAACCAATAAAAGAGACAAAGTGGATGGCCCTGCTCAACAGAGCTTATATTCAAATGCTTATTTCTGCAGACATCTTTTTACTTTTACTTTACTTACATTACACACATTTGGTATCAGCTTGGCCCAGAATTACTTGGTTATATGAATAAACCAGATTCCTCAATACAAGTCAGCACAAAATGAGAAGTATTGAAGAGCACTTAAACAGCAATATTCCCATGCAAATAATCCCTGCAAGCAAACTATTTGGCGCTTGTTTTCTCACTACTAATGCCCAGCCATTAAGCCTGGATGTGCTATGTATAAACTCACTGATGATTCCTGCCACAGCTCCTTTTCATCTGCTCTATATCAGCTTTGATTTACAAAAAAATGGAAACTTAATTAAGTGGAAATATCACTTTCATTTCTACTGATCACTTTAAATACATCCGATTCAGAAGTATTTGTTAAATGACCCAAAAAATGAGGCAAGTTAAAACAAATTTGGTAACAAATAAACATTTTCATTAATATAGCATGCATAAGCAAAGCAATATAGTGGTTTTGTTTTTTTTTTTTTTTTAGCAGACGCTGCTCAAAGCTGCTGTATAAATTCATTGCCATATGCTATAAATATCGTCATCCATATAGCCTAGAAAATACCCAGAACATTTTCCAGAAACATGGAGATCCATCCAATAATAACACAACAATATGCAACAGATTCTAGAACTGTCAGTTGGTATATAAATAGGAAAAGACAAGTGAATGTACCATGAGGCCTCAATGTCATGAATAAGCAAGAAAAGTACAGTTACAGAGTGCAGCTCAGACCTTTATCCCTCACAAATACACTGGCCCTGGGAGATAGTCTTGCACATTGTTTCCTATTTGCGACCATTCACATACACAACACCCCTGAGTAAAAGCGACTATAAACTGCCAGAAACTAGCTTCTAACAAGTCAAACAACTGGTGTACTATGACCCTCTATACTGAGCAACTGATAATAGTACAGTTATGGCATTCCATAAAACAATGTGACAGCAACACGTGGAAAGTTGCATTCTTATTATTATTATTAATATAATGCTGCAAAGTGATCCCATAAATCAGTTATGGAAATTTAGTAAAAGCTCCAGAAAAATCATCAAGGCATCATGGTGCTCCATTACTAAGAAAGAGCAAAGTATGGCAGAAGAAGTTTAAATGGCCCCCAAGCATGCAGCCAAAACCACATAAGGCTACTGCCAGACAGGACTGATTCTCGCCCTGCAAACAAACACAGACAAAACATCAACCAATCTGCTGGGGCTCCCTTCTGTATCTGTACTGAGAGGTACTGCTTAGGCCTGGGTGTGAACATATGGAGCAGATTATGGTGTGAAAATGCATACTCACGTTTCCACACTGAAATCCGCTCTGTGTGCCTGCACCCATGCCAACACAGTGCCTCTCGATGCAGACACAGTAAGAAACAGAAGCCAGTAAATCAGCTAATTATCAGCCTGTGCTAAAATTCAGGCCGAGAATTAGTCACATCTTGCAAAAGCCTAGAATAGAGACGAGAATGATAGGTGGTATAGTGGTACGCATATCACCAACATCCTAACAAGAGGGAGGATGCTGAAAACTGTACAACAGAAGAGTGTATACATCAAATATACAAATTTCATACAAATACTGATCGATATAGGAAGTAAAGATGGAAGTCAAGGAAGTACATCCCTGGCAATGATCTAACATTCAGATAACGAGTAATCACACAGCCATATAACATTTTTAGCCATTTAGTGAATAGAAATAAAGCACAGCTTTGACTTTTTTGTACAGGATCTTTAATCCATGGCATGTCCTCTGCATCTAAGGCACTTGCAAGGTAATTGAAATGACTGTATGCTTTGAACTTTAAATCATAATGTAAGCAAAAACACCAGCAGTAAAAAAGCATGTCGCTGATTTCCCAGACTCTGCACTCAGTTAGATGCCTAGTAACTTGGGGCTGGGACCACACAGTTTAAATGCTTTGAAATAAAAAAAACATGCAAAAAAGGTCCATGTGTTGATTATTCAGGGATGACCATTAAGAAGCTTTAATGATCAAACTGCTAAAAGATAAGTATAACAGTAAATGCATAATCCTGCAATTTATGGCTGAATCCTGTTTCAACTTTGCTTAACATTGTGACATCTGCTAAAGCAGAACAACAGTCATAGAAGCAAAAAAGTAGGGATGCAACAATCTTTTTTTTTTGTTTTAAATTAGTAAGAATATTGAATCTTTCATGAAGCATTTGTTTGGATCAATGCAATTTGTAAATACAAATATATGGGCAGATCATACAAAAAGTGTTTGGCCTTACGGCAGAGCAGCTGGATATTTGAGTATCCATATCTGTGAATCGCTGCCTTTACAGAAAAGGGCACCAAACAGTTATAAAAACTCTCAAATGACACACCATATCCAAGCAGCTCCTGAGAATTGGGACATAGACTTCAAGATTTCTTTCCCCAAAATACTGCTGTTTTGATCCAAGCATTTAAAACCCATTGGTTCTTGAACATCAGTTTTTTTTTCATAACCATTGTACTTTGCTTTGTATGGATCATAGATTATATTGCTTTATACAGGCTATGGGAAAATGTTAGATGGCCTTGCTATGCTAAGCTCCACTTAAATCCCAGTTTTGGGACTTAATTCAGCTCCCAAATCTGTAGTACAGTTGTTAAATGCTGACTTCATGAAAAGTGTATCCAATTCCCATAAATCTCTGTTTTTAACTATTAAGACTATAGCACACACTGTATTTTGACTGCCTCTAATTCTTATACTGATCAGAACACCACTACTTGCCCTCAAATAGTGCCTTTCTTAGAACCCACTACTAGTGATTATCAAATTGTAACTCACGGCAGGGGGCGTTTGAGGTGACTTCCATCTCGATATTCTGATATTCAGTATGTAATTGTACTAGCAGCAACTCCCAGTGGGAAGTGATTTGAGACAATTTTTAATATTTTGTTGCCACTAACATTCTAGCCATGCTCTTGTGTAACATTATAAATCATAGTCAAGCACTGTTGAAATTGCACTGACAAATACTGTTAACCCAGTGGATTTACTGTGATTGGCTGCAAATATGTAATTCAGCCAGCCATTCAGAAGAAATAAATTGCACATATTCAGCTTACAAAGTAGGTATTCCTACAAAATTTTGATAATGATGTGTGACAGGTTCCAACATAGGTATTTGGCAAAAAATGAAAGCAGACTTAGTGCACAGATTCACAACACACACAAATTGCATACTCCATGGCACTCCTGTGCCCTTACACTGTAGAAAAGAAAGTAGATTTGTCCAGGTATATGTCACATATAATTACATATTTTACCATCAGACATGGTTTAGATATTGTGCTTTTTAACTTGGTATAGGTTTCTATCATGCACAGGCAGAGATTTTGAGAGATGGAGATGAATGATGAATTGGTTGGGTGTCCTAGCTATAGTCATTACATAAAAATCACTGGTTAAATCAAAGTCTTACTAGATTGCTAGTTTAGGGGCCAGGATTTGTTTGCCACCCTTTGAGAAGGTGACCAGTATTCCCAATGTGGACACTACTTTTAATTCCATTATTTAAGAGGGGATGGGTGGGGGGAGAAAATTTGCAACCGCTGCAATGTTAGAATTCTAACACTCTTTTAACAGCCATGGAAACAGATGAAGACAGTTTTGTTCTGCACAAATAGTTCCTGACACACATTAAGACAGCAGACATCTGTATCATCGTTTGCCGTGTCTTCAGAGACCTTGTCTGGCACCATGTCCTCAGACTCCTAGGGGAACACAAACACTAACGAGGTCTGTGCAATACTGAGAAACAGTAGGTTCATTAATCAGTCTGAGAACTCCCCCTTATGACCATTCACGGAAACACAAAGAGTACATTTTTAGTCAGAACCAACTCACTGACAATATATTTCCAACACAAATGTGTAGCACCGAGGCAGCTTGCTGATCTGGCCATCCACCCACCTGCCACCCAAAGATAAATGGGCTCCAAGTTTTGCTGTGCTCAGCACTTACATTAACTAGATGTCCTGTAACATGGAAGGCTAATCTAACAACAACATAGGAAGCTGAAGAGACAGCTGGCATAAATGGTAGGTGTGCCAGCCTACCTTTCACATTGTTCTCTAATGCTACCGTCTTTCAAGTCTGTAATGCACTGGCAGATATTTTTATATAGATACATTTAAGGAAATACAGTTTCACAGATGACTGTGACTTCTAGATGCTGGATTTAATTAATACATTTTAGAAAGGTCAAGAACTAAGGAACCAGTTTTAAATAGCAACTAAAACCACCATATGTGCCTCAAGGTAGAACAGATAAACCCTGTGTTCCAAATGTTTCTGTCTGACATTACTAAGCACTCACCTAGTGCTTTGAGTGATACCGGTCAATATATAGTTATTAGCTCTGGTGGTGCAAATTTATGCCTGATCCTCAGCACCACAGACAGAAGAGAGGAGATAGTAAGAATGGCCAAGGGGAGCTATTGAGGAAGGGAAGCTGTACATCTGTGCACATAAATAAGATAAAAGCAGGACAGCGATTACTTTCAAGGAATGAGATGCCTTTCAATAATCTGTACAGATGCAGAAATAGATTTTATAATCTGGTTAACACTAGATGCCCATTTATTTCAAAAGGAAAATGTACATTAGTGAGTGGCAAAATTCCAAAAACGAATCCACACAAAACTTCATCCACACAGTAAAACCTGCTTAAATAATATCAAGATTAATAAAAGATCAATAAACTCTGAAAAACACACACTTAAAAAAAAGTCTAAACTTCAGTTGCCCCTAAATTGAGATCCAATATATATGAATATATTTATCAGATCTCTGTGCCAGCGCAGCCATCCCAATAGATTAATTAAAAGTACAAAGGTCTGGATTGCGCAAAATGATATTTTCTCATTATGCTGCGTCTGGGCCTTTCTCGGTCTTTTCAGAGCTCAATGTGGTTACAAAAGGAAATTGGATACAGGATAATAGTAGAAATGTCTTATTAATATTGGTACTAGGCAAGCATCCAATATCAGCTGCATTGCAGCAGAATATAAATCTAAACCTCAATGGCAATGCCAAAATTGGGTCTGCACACAAGGTGCACTGTGCCACCCAATGTAATATTCATTAGCTTGGTAATTAAAAAAAAGATTTGTATGATTTACACATCCATAGCGAGTTTTACTAACCATAAAATGTAAAGCTCCTTAGGTTATTTCCCACTAACAACTGAAAGGCACAAGAAATCATTAAGCTAATTAAAGCTGTAATTTCTAGTACTCATGATATAACTTTGGTAACAAACAAAAAAGAAGCAGTAAACCCAGGATTTAAATGCAGTGAGCAATAGAAATGGGATATATGAGATACAATGAGCAATTAATATGTATTGTGTTGTATGTCTTAGTGTTTTTAAATTAATAGTATAGCTAATGTACATATACAACGAAAGGCTGGCCAAAAGGATCCTGCCTGATATCTGGCATGGCCTTACTGCAAGGAATGGGAAGGTCGCTAATCAGATGGAGTTTCTTAGTGCAGTGGTTCTTGTTGGCATTTACAAAAATTACTATTATTATTAAACTATTATTCTATATACAGATTTAAAAAAATGCAAGACAAGGTGCTGACATTGCTTTAAAACTGCTGCTGAGACATCCCCAGGACCTAATTATTTTTTGTAAATTGCCCTGTTATGGCAGCTACAGCAACATGAAATTGTGCTCAATAAAGGGTGCTTTAAAAAGCTGGGCTTCTGTGTGCTATATACAAAATAACAGTAAACTGACTTCTGGGATACAGTCATAAATAATTACATGAAATCTGCCCACAAGCCTCCTACGCTATATTAACAGGACAGCAACATTTTAACTTTGTAAAGAAAGCAAAATAATTCCATTAAGTTCCACACGATAATTGCTTTTCAAGTCTCACAGTTATTTAGGGTTTCTCTGATCAGTGAATTCCTATGTCAGAATACATGTCGTCACACACTGATCTGTTGAACATGGGCTTGTGGAACCTCCTGTCTGTTCTTGAGCAATCAAGAGTCACATTCACCAGCACAGCACACACAGATTCACAAAATCCCTACAGCTGCTAAGATGGGATAAAGAACAGGAGGGCTGAGCACAAAGGCAGGGGAGTGGGGTGCTAAGAACTGATAAATAACCAGAAAAAAGCAAGTATGAAAAATTATAAATTATTTAGAGGGCGCTTGGAAAACTTCTGCATAAGTGAGAACTGGTAGTCTGGTATACATATGGAGGGTAAGCACATGGCTGGAGGATGTACTAAAATGCAAATCATATATTATTTATTATTGTATATGAACTTCAGATGTTTTCATCAACTACACATGCACTGCAAACTAGAACACAAACCTTTAGAGAGAAAATGTCCCAAAAGAACAAAGAACACAAAATCATATCAAAATTCTAAAGCATTGTGAAGTTATAGAAAGTTTAAGAGAACATCCATCCAAACCTTTGGGACCCTATAACTATGGAGCACCAGAAGTCAGGTTGTTCCCTGCTTTTCTCAATGGGACAACACATCAGCTCATATTTCTCTATAGAGAAATAGTGATAACAATTAACATACTGAGAAATGCAAGTGACACTATTCTAGAATTTAGAATATGAATGATCTGATATGAAAGAGAGAGAGAGAGAGAGAGAGAGAGAGAGATAATAGATAGGACATTATAATACACTGTCATAAGGAAAAGTATGCATTATATAGCCTACCTCAGCCTTCTCAGTGCCACAAAAGGAACATATGCAAAGCATGAGCCCAATTCAAGGAAACATGGGGCAGTCAGCAATAATGGAACGCTGACAATATAATAATCTATAATTAAGCTTTGAGAATGGTTTATGTAGAAAATGTACATGATAGATGGTTCCCCAATAAAACTGAATGTGATGCAAACCATATAGAATTTTAAGATCTGTAAGATGAGCCTACATGAGAGAAAAACAACAGCAACACCATGATTACTGGAATATACTGAAACCATAAAACATGATATACGAGACAGCTTGTACAGGTTTGGGATCTGTTATCCAAAAACCTGTTATCCAGAAAGGTTAGACCTACAGGAAGGCAATTTCCTATTGACCTTATTTTAATCAAATAATTGACATTTTTAGGTCTTATTTTCTTTTTTTATTATTAATAATAATAATAATAATAATAAAACAGTACCTTGTACTTGATCCCAACTAAGACATACTTAATCCTATTTTGAGCCAAACAATCCTACTGGGTTTATTTGATTTTTAAATCATTTTTAGTAGACAAAGTATGGTGATCCAACTTACAGAAAGACCCTGTACCTAGAAAACCCTAGGTCCCAAGCATTGTGGATAACACGTCCCATACCTGTACTCTGGATACAAGACATTGCTAATCTGATACTCTTGCCTAAACTGTGTGTGAGAGGTGCAACAGCTCAAGCAAACTTACTGTGTTGGCAAGTTCTAGATAGCTTCCACCCATGTTATTGCTGGAACTGGAAGTCTGAGAAAGAAGTTTTTGCAGTGCTGCTTGTGTTGTAGCTTTGCTCCCAAATTCCAGAAATTTCTGCATGATTGAATGGTTCTGTGGGTCAGGACTCTGAAGATCCCGTGCCCCCGAGTCATATTCCCAGCTCTCCCTTGCTCCAGAAAAGGCCCCTAAGTAATTTGCATAACAAAATATAAGTCATTCTATTCAATCATTCTATTTACAAGTCAGCTTTTTCTTTGCATGGTTGAATATTTAAAGGCAGAGATTTATTACAATAAAATGTTGAGCAATGTGTTTAATATGAAACATATTTCATCTTAAAATGTAGTTAAAATGGCAATATATTTGCCAAGAATTTTGTACTCATGTGGCTAGGCTACTTCTTCCACTGAAATAACTCCCAAATATTATGTGTCCCCTTTCTGAACACACAAGCTTTTAGGGGCCTCATGTTTAGCCCTTGACTGTTCAAAATCTATGCACTTTATATCTGACATTGAAAAAACGGGCAGCACTATTAGCCAAAATCACTTTTGAACAACTGACTGAAAAAGTATACAATTCATTTAAATCAAACATGGTAATTTGGATTATTTTGTTATGTGAATATAAACAATTATGGGCCCTGTATGAAGTCTTTTCAGGCAGCAGAAGACTTCCTCTGGGTTACCTAGGATGAGGACTACAGAAGAGAAGGTTAGCAGGTTTCAACAACTAGAAAACTACTTTAAAGCAATATAAATGAGTAGGTCGAAACATGCTGTCATGTCAGCCTCTTCTCTTGAGACATCACAGCAGATGTCCTGGCTAACACTCCCACAAAGGGTCAGGCTGGCCTATTGGGACAATTGGAGAATTCCTGGTAAACCCCAAAGCCCATCCAGCCATGGTTCAACAGTTAGGGTGGAAAGCCCTTGAGGTTACAATTTGCAGTGGGCCCCAGGAACTTCAGTCCGACGTTGCTCCTATATTTGGTTCTAGTTTTCTTATGACCAAATTAAGCTCCCTCTCAGCATTTAAAGACGACGTTAAAGACTCCAAAATAGCATTTAAGTCATGCTTAGGGGACTAGAAAATGTAGAAGTCTGGGCAGGATAAGGCCAAGGCCAGATACTGTCACTCAACACTTATGTGCCCTGTAAGTGCCCTGCAGTATCTTCCTAAAGATTTTGTACTCATAGAGCAACTGACATACTTTTAAAGTGCTCAAGTGTAATTGCCTTTTGTTATTATACCGGGGAATTATTCATGTTTAAACAGGTTTTATGTCATGAGAAAGCAGTGGTATGGTTTATACTTTTCTTTCCCTCTATCCACTTTCCTTTCACAACTAACAGGCATTCAGGGCCCAACAAGGAAAAAAACACTAACAGACTGGTTAAAGCAACTGCAACTACTGGAGTTAAAATGCAGGGATTAAAGTGGGTATCTGCAAGGAGATAAATACAGGAGTTTGGGGTACAATCTACATAGGTGTGACAGATTGTACCTCAATGGAAGGAGGTCCAAGAAATTCCCAAAAATAGGAATATATATAGAAAATAAGAAATAAGCTTTGCAGCTAGGTGAACTAATCATACCAAGTTTATCACTAGCATTTTTGTGGGTAAGCATTTAAGGAACAGTGGTAATATAAGTAGGGAATGGTCTCCTTTAAGTCTATGTTACAGAGACAACTATACATTACATTTTGGATGTGCAAACTTTGGAAGCAAAAAGGTTGTTCTGAAATATATTAACTGGAAAGAGTTAAATGCAGAAGGAATATGTAATGTCTTTAAAATGCTTCTAAATAAATAAGCATGTCAGTACAATACCCTTGTAAGCAAGGAATGTCATTGCAAAACAAAACATATTTGGTTTGATAGAAATGTTGGTGTTGAGGTTGGTAAGAAAAAAACATGCTTTAAAGGCATTCAGGTTAGCTGAGTCAGCTGAAACTTTTATCACATACAAGGAGACCAACAAAGCATGCTTAACTCTATTTTTTAAACCTCTTTACTTAATTTTTCAGGATTCCTTGAGGTCTGGCATTGTGCAAAGACATTGGCAAATTGCTACTGTGGTGCCACTATTCAAAAAGGGATATCTATAGAAATGTATAGACCTGTTAGTCTGACATTGGTGAAAGGAAAGCTTTTGTAAGGGCTCTGGCACACGGGGAGATTAGTCACCCGTGACAAAACTCCCTGTTCACGGGCGACTAATCTCCCCAAAATGCCATCCCACCAGTGAAAATGTAAATCGCAGATGGGATGGCAAACGCGGGATTTCAGTGAAATTGCGCCGCCGCGTATGCGTATGAGGTGGGCATTGAAAGTACTATTTCTATTTTTGCTGATGATACAAAATTGTAGGATGCTGCCACTTTGCAGAGTAATTTGACTAAATTGGAAAACTGGGCAACAAAATAGCAAATATGGTTCTGTGTTGAAAAGTGCAAAGTTATGCACTTAAGTAGAAATAACAAATGTGCTGTATACAGTGGTGTGTTGGGGGCATCCTTAAATGAGAAAAATCTGTTTTTTGTGGATAACAAGCTGTGTAACTCTTACACAGTGGCTAATAAAGTACTGTCTTGCATAAAAGGGGCATTAACTTGAAGGACAAAAACATTATTTTGCATCTTTATGGGTTACTGTTATGACCTTATATTGTGTATGCAGTGCAGTTTTGGGATCCAGTACCTAAGAAGGATATTAATGAGCTGGAGAAAGTGCAGACGTGCAACTAAACTGATAAAAAGGATGGAGCATTTAAAAAATAAGTAAACCTTTTTTTTTTCTATGAGTAAAATACTCTAAAGAGCCTCCAGAATTACCTACCTTTGTCCCAGCATTCTCTCTGACCTGGTTCCTCAGTCAGAAGGTGTTCGTTTTTCTTTGCTCCTTTTGCAGAGTGAAGCCCCGCCCCCACTTCCTGTTCAGGTCTCATAAAAAAAAAAACCCTGCTAATGCACAGACTGGCTCCTGCTGCCTCCAGGCATGCGCAGAAGGCTCTCCACTCGACAACCTTGTCGAATTGAAGAGAGAACTGAACAGGAAGTGGGGGCGGGGCTTCACTCTGCACAAGGAAGCAAAGAAAAAAACACCTTCTGACTGAGGAACCAGGTCAGAAAGAATGCTGGGACAAAGGTAGGTAATTCTGGAAGCTGTTTAGAGTAATTTTACTCATAGAAAAAAAAAAGCTTTACTTATTCTTTAAACTATGAGGGAGGACTGTCAAGTGGGGTTGTTTTCTCTGGAGAAAGGGTGCTTGTGAGGGGCCCTGATTAATCATTTGAGGACATTATAGAGAGCTATTGGGGGATCTTTTTCCCCATAGAAAATATCAGTGCACTAGAGGCCACTCCTTTAGACTAGAGGAACTGAACTTTCAGTTGAAACAGTATAAGTGCTTCTTCACAGTGAAGAGAGTAAGGGTTTGGAATGCCCTGCAAGTTGATGTTGTAATCGCTGCTTCTATCTTTCAGTGGCTTGGGTGATTTTTTGAGCAAACATAATATCAAAGGCGATAGTGATCTTAAGATGTACAGTTAATTAGTATAGCCTACTGGTATATATAGTTTATATTTGTGAGTGTATAGATAGGTCTGTATAAGTATGTGTATATATGTGCACTGGGGTTCTTTTAGAAGGGTTGAACTTGATGGACTTGAAGTTTTTTTTTGACCCAACTCAACTATGTAACTATTTGACAATGATATCACAAAGTCATTAGGGTTTGTTAATCGTTACAACTTTTGGCATGATTTACACAATGATATTCTGAGACAAGTTGCATAATGTTTTATGTATTTTTTGTTAAAATTATTTAGCTTTTTGGTATTTAGATAGCTTTACAGTTTGGAATTTCAGAAGATATCTGGGTGTAAGGGTCTAATTTACCCTAGCAAACAAGCATGTGTGATTTAGAGTCTAGAAAATACAAAGAAGAACACCTAAATAGGAAAGATAAGTTATAGAAAGTATTAATAACAATAAAACAGTAGCCTCACAGAGCAAGTTTTTGAAAAGCTAGAAAGAAGCGCAAGAGGAAGGCAAATACAGGTATAGGATCCCTTATCTGGAAAACCATTTTCCAGAAATTTCTGAATTACATAAAGGCCATCTCCCATAGACTCCATTATAAGCAAATACTTCTAATACCCCTTTAAGGCAAAGTCTTAGTTCTTATTAATTCTAATACCCCTTTAAGACAAAGTCAGTGGCCTTGCATGGCACATGCAAATTTGTCAAAAGACAAATCTGACAATATTTGGAAATGTATTTTTTCAGCAATTCTCATCCAGCCAGGCAAAAGGGTTCAGCAAATGGAAGGGAGAAACAGATGCTAGTGTGCACATATAACAGAGACATGCCCTGATTGCATGCCAGATTAAAATGCAACCAGATGTTCTGAATTTCTGGCATTGTTTTATCTTTTGTGTTTTTGTGTAATTTCCAATTTTTAAAATGGGCAAGTGGTGTATTTCAGTAGCTGGAAAAAAATGCTGTGAACATTTCTTTTTTAGCAACATCTTTAAAGAATCATCCTCTATTACTGTATGTTTTATCCCCTTGGAAAAAAATTGCTTCAATGTTAACATTTCAAATAAGTCACTGAAAGGGAAAACGTGTGTTACTAATACACTCGTACATGGCCTCCCTGATCTATAGCCAGGGCTTGGCCAGCTATTTAACTGGGCTGGTTTTAAAATCACTTCAGTGAAGGACCACATTGGTTGTGGATTGTGTCCTTACCTAATTGGTATTCACAGACCCCCCTAATGGGATCTTATAGCTGACCAAGGATCAAACAATTGGAAAACTGAAAATTGGCCAACCATACTGTCACCAAGATAGCAAAGGTAAGCATATGTATAGCCAACTTAATTTATTGAAGACCCTGCAAGGTATCCTGTGATGAAACTTAACGTACTATTCACATTTATGCATGGTTTTAAAATGAATTGAAATTGGGTCAGTTTCTCTAGAAAATGTATTAGCTGTATTAAGCTAATCAAGCAAAATCTTTTTCTGACTACTGCATAAATAGAGACAGATTGCTGAAAGGGGGATACCATAGAACAGGGATGGTCAATACGTTGATCGCGGTCCACCAGTCGATCCCCCATGGATCACTGGTGGACCAAGATGAAGCCAGGGATGCGGAAATGTTGCGTGAATGCATACCTATGCTGTGTCACGTATGTACACATTCACGCCACACTTGCGCATTCCGCCTGTGGAATGGAAAAGTCTGGCCACCCCTGCCATAGAATAACTTGATTTATTTCAGAAACAGTACAGAATTATTAACTGATTACATATTGACAATGTATTATTTTCATGAGATGAGGTATATAGTAAATCCGATAGAGAAAGAAGGCTAGGCTCAATCAATCGATCGTCGAATAGCGGATGCAGCTCCTTCCTTCGCCGTATTGCCGTAGTTCAATTGACAGGAAGCCAAGTTTTAGCAGGCATTTTCTATTCAAGCATTTAAAATACTAAGTGGTTTGCAGGATTGGGCAGTTATTGGGGCAGGATAGAATAGCTTTTTTACTTGAAAAATGTTAGTGTTACTTTTCCTTGAAAGGGGAACTATTGTGAATGTCAATATTTAATATATACCTCATCTCATGAAAAATGTGTTACATTTCCTTTAAAGGACATGTAAACCCCCCCCCACAGAAAAATTATTCAGTGAACAGCCTACCAACCTATGCTGTTTTCACTTCCAGTTGGCCATGAGGTGATTCTACCCCGAAGTTTTTTATTTTTGCAGGAGTCATCGGATAGATCCACTTCCTCCTTCTGGATTTCCCGCACGAGCTGCATGCGGCACCGAGTGAAGTCTTGGAAAGAGATCTTCCCACTTTCATCTGCTCCGAGCTGGTGCATGATCTCCGCAACAGATCCCTCCATGTTAAGCTGGCGGCACACCATCATCAAATCGTTTCTAGAAAGAAGTTTACATTAGGCGCTGTTATTATCTTTGCATCATACGATTTAGAGTTAAATCATAGATATACAATAATACTTTTAAATGTAAAGTAAAATACAGTCTTTTATTTGTCCCTTCCTGAAGTCCCTGATGATATTGCCCCCTCCAAGTGGCCAGACCTGGCATGTGCACCCAAAAGACATACAGTAGCTTTCATATATACAGTAGATAATGTTAAAAATAAGACATCTCTGTCAAGGTTAACCTGCTACCCAAGCACAAAAAGTCCCCCACTACTTAAAGGAAAAGTAACACTATTTTTTTTTACATAAAAAATCTTTTCTACCCTGCTCCAATAATTGCCCTATCCTGCACAGTTTATTATTTTGAATGCTTTATTAGAAAATACCTGCTAAAACTTTGCTTCCGGTCATATTCCTTCTGCACAAGCCACATCCTATTTTTTTTTTTTTTTACCTATGGGACTGAGCTTTATATTGTATTTTGCATTATTGTTATGTCTGCCCCATCACTCATCATGATTAATACTGTTATTAGGTGATATTACCTTTACAGCTCATCTAATGTGCTTTGCCAGCTATGGATTTAGAAGTCACTTAACAAGAAGGGTCACTGGGTTGGTGCGATTTACTTTATAATAATGCAAAGTTTGAGTTTCCACCCAATATTTATTTTATTATGTTTTATTATGCTTTCAGTAAACTTGTCTGGCCTTCCTACTTAATTTGCCATGCAAAATGCAGCATAACTACACTGGCTGGGATGTCATGGCAAATGTCACCGTGGCATTGCCCTAAGGGTAAACCTGCTTTAAGTGCGAGACAGCTACAGGTTACACAATAAGCAGCACGGTAAGAGTAAAAATAAAATAAGATATAACAGGTAGCAGGCTAACATATAAAAAGAGAAATAAAACATACTTATTTATATAAAAGGATCACAGGCCATAGCAAAACAAGGTTTATTAGTAAGAATAAAAAAAGGTTTCCCATGACACTGCAACCATTAGGAATCCTAAATATCAACCTAGGCACAAAGGCTATCACATACACAACTCCCTTTGCTTTTCTTTTCACATTTGGTTGCAAACACACTGCAAATAAATTAGCATGTACTGTGTGAGTAGATGGGTCTATGGTTGATTTACTCTCCCGTAAGGACATTAGCCCAGAAACCTATTAAGTAAAAGCCCCCGCAGAAGCTCTGAGGAATTATTTTAACAAGTGTGTGACAACAACATATACACCTTTTATCTCTGCTGCTGGAACACACGTACATCTGGCAGAATAAGCACTGGGAGCATTAAATGTCTCTACTGAACTGTGAGGCTGCATTAACACTTTAGTGGTGATTAGTTCAGAAAGACTAAATGAATGTGTTCAGCATGGCTTCCCTGCTGAGAATCTCACTAGGCTGCTAAATCCTCAGGATTTAAAAGATGTAATGATGCAAACATTTACACATTCCTCTAGGAAACTCTAGCCACTCTCATTGCTAGCCACTGTCATTGTTCAGTTATGGGTGATTTATAATGACTTCAGTTTTGCTGAAGTTTCCTCTCAAGGCAAATTCGGCAAATCTCGGCGCCGCGTATGCCATCCCACCGGCGATTTACATTCTAGCCGGTGGGATGGCATTTTGGGGAGATTAGTCGTCCGCGACGAGGAAGATTTATCGTGTGGCGACTAATCTCCCCGTGTGTCACAGCCCTAAGAGTATACAGGCCCCTACCCTGCTAAAGTCCTAATCACGGCTTTCCATAAAGCCAAAAAATAACTTATAAATTCCTTCTCAAAACCTTCAAATCCCATCGTTCCTTTGCACCTCACTGCATCTCTTCTCTTGTGTCTCCATATGTTCCTGGCCTCTCAGAACCACGGCCTGGCCGTGTCCCCCACTACCACAGCTGTTTCCCACCTTATAAACCTTTTTCTCTTGCTGCCTGATACATTTGGAAAGCAATCCATCATCTGAAGAAAATCTTCCCTCAAATGATATCCAAAAAACTGTCAAGTCTCAAGCACTGAATCCACCTGGGTGCAGGGGCACACAAGACTTTTGGCGTATATCGTCTGAGGGAAGATTTTTTTAAATTAGAAGACAATTAGAAGATTTTTCAAGCATATGGCTGACTGTCAGTAAATGTACTTTGTATTTACTATTTCATTGACCCATGTGTGTATTCTTAATCTATTGTTCTGTAGTACAGTGCTGCATACATAAGGGTTGATTCACTAAGGTGTGATAACGCTTATCGCATGCTTTTTTGCGTTAAAATTGACACGAAAAAAGTGCGGTTTGCCAAAGTATTATCGCATGCGTTAAGTTGCATATCGCATGTGTTAAATAGCGCACAACCGAATGCGTAAATTCTCGCGCAGAAGTAATACTAACGCATGATTCACAAACACTTACGTGCGCTAAATATCGCATAAGTCTGTGCAAAAATTAACATCTACTTGGGGCAGGCGGTAATTATAGAAAAGTACAGTTCATGAGCTTTTGGCAACACAATAAGGACTTTGCAGTGTGATTTATTCAAGTATGTGTTGGCCCTAGAGTGATGCAGCCTCCAGTTTGCAGGGAAATGGTCATTTTCAAAAAAAGTAATTCTACGAACGTAATAGTGTGTATGGCTAATTAATTGGCATTAATTAGCGCGCGTTGCGTCACATACCGCACGAAAATAGTCTTTGCGACTTAACTAACACAAACAGCATCGTGTCTAAATTAACGCAAATATACTTTTAGCGAATCGTGCGTTAAGACGTGGAAAATAAGTTGCGATAAAATTTTTAACGCATGCTATAAATAGCGCTCGTTTTATCGCACTTTTGTGAATCAACCCTATAGGTTATTAAATAAAGAACTAACATTTACTGTACTGCAGGACTATGCAAGGAAAAGGGAAAAGACTAACATAGTGTGACAACTACAAACAATTCACCAATCCCATTGACCACGCATACCATATGTGAGATTAACTTGGTCTAACTAAGTGGAAATAATCAAACCACAAATAATTACCCCCTTATTATTTCATCTCAGTATAATGAGGTGATTATTAACCAACCATTTCAGAAGACAAACTACACACAAAGGGATGAAAACCATCAAATATAGTAAAAGAATAATCTAAAACACATTAAGACACTGAATAATAGAAAAAAATATTTATTGTAGATCCTTAAAACTAAGAGTCAATTAAATGTCCCACAGTCAAATCCATTCCCAATGAGAACCAATACTTTACTATGTGCAAACAACACAATTAAATCCAAAACTCTTTATCTTTCTTTTTCTCAATGCTGACATTTATTTTTTTGTCCATAATAAAACTGTATTTGGACAGACACTAAACACAATTTTTGCAATAAACTAAACATGGTCCCCATTTAGAATCATGTGAAAAAGGGATAAAATTGGTAATTACACAATAAATTGTGATGTTATTAACTATTTTACTTCCCCTGTATGTAATTCTTGAATACTTGTCAGTTGAACAATATTTTTATTGCTATACAAAATAACCAATATTGTTTTACAAAGGATTTGATTTGTTTACATTGCAAACTGTACATGAAAATTATATGCTTTTGTGGCTCAGCTTAGCTCCTTTAATGGTATACTCCCTAGTTTATATTCACACATATTGATATGCCCCGTGTAAACTCTGCTTTTGAAACCTTCAGGCAGGAACCTTTTTATATGCCTGGATTTTGAATTAAGCATCTGCTGAGCAGATCTTCTCAGATGTAAATATTGACCTTTAGGAAGACTCTCTATAAACTGACATGGATAAGATGATACAGCATGTAATACACCACTGCTTGATGTAGGTTCACAATGTTACTAGCTTCAATAGGTCTATACTTATTAGTTAACATCCAGGAAGCTGAATTTGCAACTGTAATACAGTGGTGTGAAAAACTATTTGCCCCCTTCCTGATTTCTTATTCTTTTGCATGTTTGTCACACTTAAATGTTTCTGCTCATCAAAAACCGTTAACTATTAGTCAAAGATAACATAATTGAACACAAAATGCAGTTTTTAAATGAAGGTTTATGTTATTAAGGGAGAAAAAAAACTCCAAATCTACATGGCCCTGTGTGAAAAAGTGATTGCCCCCCTTGTTAAAAAATAACTTAACTGTGGTTTATCAATTTCAATTTTCAATTTCAATATCAATTTGTGTAGTCACCCCCAGGCCTGATTACTGCCACACCTGTTTCAATCAAGAAATCACTTAAATAGGAGCTACCTGACACAGAGAAGTAGACCAAAAGCACCTCAAAAGCTAGACATCATGCCAAGATCCAAAGAAATTCAGGAACAAATGAGAACAAAAGTAATTAAGATCTATCAGTCTGGTAAAGGTTATAAAGCCATTTCTAAAGCTTTGGGACTCCAGCGAACCACAGTGAGAGCCATTATCCACAAATGGCAAAAACATGGAACAGTGGTGAACCTTCCCAGGAGTGGCTGGCCGACCAAAATTACCCCAAGAGCGCAGAGACAACTCATCCGAGAGGCCACAAAAGACCCCAGGACAACATCTAAAGAACTGCAGGCCTCACTTGCCTCAATTAAGGTCAGTGTTCACGACTCCACCATAAGAAAGAGACTGGGCAAAAACGGCCTGCATGGCAGATTTCCAAGGCGCAAACCACTTTTAAGCAAAAAGAACATTATGGCTTGTCTCAATTTTGCTAAAAAACATCTCAATGATTGCCAAGACTTTTGGGAAAATATCTTGTGGACCGACGAGACAAAAGTTGAACTTTTTGGAAGGTGCGTGTCCCATTACATCTGGCGTAAAAGTAACACAGCATTTCAGAAAAAGAACATCATACCAACAGTAAAATATGGTGGTGGTAGTGTGATGGTCTGGGGTTGTTTTGCTGCTTCAGGACCTGGAAGGCTTGCTGTGATAGATGGAACTATGAATTCTACTGTCTACCAAAAAATCCTGAAGGAGAATGTCCGGCCATCTGTTCGTCAACTCAAGCTGAAGCGATCTTGGGTGCTGCAGCAGGACAATGACCCAAAACAAACCAGCAAATCCACCTCTGAATGGCTGAAGAAAAACAAAATGAAGACTTTGGAGTGGCCTAGTCAAAGTCCTGACCTGAATCCTATTGAGATGTTGTGGCATGACCTTAAAAAGGCGTTTCATGCTAGAAAACCCTCAAATAAAGCTGAATTACAACAATTCTGCAAAGATGAGTGGGCCAAAATTCCTCCAGAGCGCTGTAAAAGTCTCGTTGCAAGTTATCGCAAACGCTTGATTGCAGTTATTGCTGCTAAGGGTGGCCCAACCAGTTATTAGGTTCAGGGGCAATTACTTTTTCACACAGGGCCATGTAGGTTTGGATTTTTTTTCTCCCTAAATAATAAAAACCCTCATTTAAAAACTGCATTTTGTGTTTACTTGTGTTATCTTTGACTAATAGTTAAATGTGTTTGATGATCAGAAACATTTTGTGTGACAAACATGCAAAAGAATAAGAAATCAGGAAGGGGGCAAATAGTTTTTCACACCACTGTATGTCATAAAAATGTTGTTCATGTACTGAGGCCACCATAAGATGTGGCACAGATACCTGCAAAAAAAAATATTTTTCAAACATCCAGTTTTCCCAAGCAACCAAGTACATAAAAAAAAAAAATAAGTGGTGTATTTCGACCCCACAGTCAAGTCTTGTAACTAGAGTTAATCAATACCATTATAAAGAAAAATATTGTGTGTTAGTAAGTAAATCTAAAATAAACTGATTGTACATAAATTCTAAGAATGATTTATCTTTTATTTCTACACATAAGTTGTGTGGGTTGTGCATATTTAAGGCCTCCGTATTGAAGCCCAGCTAAAATCATTGTGACAAAAGCCTCAAACACTCTTGATAACTGGGTGGTGTCCATAATGTACAATTCCAACAGCACAACATATGGTTCTAGAACAAATGAGGTAAAACTGTGGGTGGTTGCCTATATATAATTAAATTCCAGTTTCAAACCAATAAAACATATTTATTTCATTTAACACAAGCTGAAAATTAGCTTAACATGTTACCAGCGCTGGGGAAAAATGGATACTTTCCAACTTGATGCTAATTTGGGTTTTCATTACTGTTGCTCTCACAAATGCATTTCATGAAGCTTAAGCTTATGCAGTAACTCCAAAAATAACACAATTATAGTGGTCTAGTAAAACTAAAAACCATCTACAGATGAAGAAAAAGTTGATTCAATATAAAAGTACAAATTGTAGTACAGGTATGGAATCCATTATCTAGTAAAGTATTAAGGGGCGGCCCTTAATACTTAAAATGGCAGTTTTCTATTTAGGATTACCCAATAGTACATACTACTCATACTACTAAAAAAAGTATATTGGTTTTATATAAATGGTTTATTTAGATGAAGCAGGGTTTTACATATGAGTTGTTTATGCAATATACCTACATTGTTTGGGGGTATAGTTTTCCTTTAAAAGCTGGGGCACTGAAAGATGTCCTTAGTCTAAATTCAAACATTCAATGTTAGTAATTATTTCCCAAATAATTCCTGGGTGTATAATTAGCTCCAGCACAGAGCATTCCTAGTTTGCACTGAAATAACTAAGAGCATCTATTAAAGCACTCACAACAGACTTTTCATAGCATAAATAAACAAATATGCAGGACTCCTCTATAGAATGTAAAGAACCACTACAATTGGTCAGTATCGGTCAATATTGCTCATGCACTGTATCCATCAGCCTTGTAGCCCCAAAACTGTTAACCTCATTAAGAAGTCTGACTTCCGAGTTTGCAAAGTCATTTCAGGCATTGGATTTCCCTTGATATTATTTCGCTAATCTTGACAAGATTATAAAAAACAGATCCCAAGCATTGTGGATAATACATCCCATACCTGTAAGTGAGCTTACTTGCGTCATGGCATAAGGCTTCTGTGGCACTTCTAGTGGCAAGCGAGCCGTATTCCTGTGCCAAACCCAATGTTACAACCTCTGTGCCAAACCCAATGTTACATCATTACAGGCATCAGGGACAATTTCTGAGTACTGCTGTATTCGGTTATACTAGTTCATTCAGAAAATAACATTTCAAGACAAGCTTTTCTTGTAAAATAGATCAGTGTATAATCTGTAATACATTTTTATACTTAATGGGTTTTAGTGGTTCAACCTATACACAACATACATGGCGTGAGGCTTGACATGCAGGAACAAGTGTTATTGGATAGGAGAGGTGCACAGTGATTTAGTTGGGGAATCAATGCGGAATTAGCCTGATACTTTGCATCATTGATAGAAGACAAAGAATAAAGCCATGTGGTATAGGTAATTTTATACCTCCTGAGGAAACATTCCACACCACGTGAAATGCATAGAGCAGGGGTCGGGAACCTTTTTGGCTGAGAGAGCCATAAACACCACATACTTTGAAATGTAATTCCGTGAGAACCATACAATATGATTGGCCGCGGATGCTGCGGGGCAAGGTAGGGTGGGACCCAAAGATGCCAGATGCGATGCGGAGGAGGGCGTGGCCTGCGCTTGGCGGATAGAAGACGTGGTCTAAGGCTTAGAACACGTCTTCTATCCGCCGAGCGCAGGGGCAAGGTAGGGTGGGTGCCAAGGATGGCGGATGCGGAGAAGGGCGTGGCCTGTGCTCGGTGGATAGAAGGCGCGTTCTACGGCTTAGAACATGTCGTCTATCCGCCGAGCGCAAGCCACCCTCCCCCCCCGTTATTTTTTATTAAAGATTTGGCAGTGAGCCAGATGCAGCCATCAAAAGAGCCACATCTGGCTCCCGAGCCATAGGTTCCCTACCCCTGGCATAGAGGATCTCAGAAGTTTCCAGACTTTTCATTCAATGCTTATATGAATCTCTGTTTGTGAGTATCCCATTTGGGTTTCTATCTATTTCGTGTTAAAACTTTATTTAACTATTTTGGCGCACTTTGTTTTCAGTGGGTATCCACATAGGATACACAGAAGGCCCCTGAGTAGGCGATTCAGCCAGAGTGTGATATTCAGGTCACCTACATGTACACAAGTTTGCATGAAAAAGATTTGAGCACTCACATTCTTAAGGGAATAAAGCAATAATATTGGCACATTTGCACTCTAATTTACTTTATTAAAGGTACTGCACCAGTGCTTTGTTTTCTGTGCTACCATACAGAATTGTTATATCTAGTATAAATAAATTTAAAGCAACTGGACTACAGAATTGTTGGCTTTATTTGGAGGATCAGGCAGAGTGGGTCAATTTGGCGAACTGCAATCAAGTTATTTCATCACAATATAGCACTGAATGAACTTTCTTTTCCTCATAATGGCTCAATATTTATTTGGACATTGATAAAAGTGACTTTACTTTTGACTCAGATAACGGATTACTAACTGATGAATTAAATTCCCAAAGCACTCATTAATAAGATGAGGGGCCAGGAATTTTAGGAAATAAAGTTGTCTGGTCCCAGAGAAAAAATGGGAAAAGGTGGTTGCTGGCCAGGTAGGTAGGGTGGAAAATGTGAATACAGAATAAGGAAGAGGTTTAAATTATTATAATAATTCCATAGAATACATTGGAAGATATGTTAAGACTTTTATTTTCTTTTATCTGACAGATTTCTGTTTTTGCTTTTGGTTTTTCCAAGGCTCCTGAAAATAATCATGTGCTATTGACTGCTATCAAGTTGCTGAACTCATGCATTTTACTAGGGATGCACCAAACCCACTTTTTTTGGTTCGGCCAAACCCCCAAACCCACCCTGATGGATTCTGCCGAATCCCGAACCAAATCCTAATTAGCATATGTTAATTAGGACCGGGAAGGGTTAAAAGTTACAAAAAGAAACATTCCCCCTAAAATGTAACCCTTTCCGAATGCTAATTAGCATATGCATTTGCCCGAAACCATGAAAAAAAAGGCTGGATTCTGCCCGAATCTCTCTTCCCCTCTCCCTTCCTATTTATTTTTATTGGAGAGCATCCTAGGCATAGAGCAAGCCATTCATTTATACAGAGTCAAAAATCAATTCACCATTTCACCGTCCAAAATGGTGAAAGCATCACCAAAATTATTGTATATACTACTTTACTTACGTTAATGTCAAACTTTTCAAGAATATCTGATTGACATATACTTTGGGATTAAAAGCCTTTAAGCCATTAGATCTCTGTTTTTCAGGTTTGTTTGCTGTCTTTAATACAAATTAATAACTTCCAACAATAATTACTAATTTCCAACAAAAATGCAAGACATGCCTGCTTTCCTTAGGAAAAGGTTAGTCTTCCAGCCATAGCCACGGTTTGTTTTTATGGCCAGAAAGAAGCAAAACATGTCCTGTGAGATCATTTGATGTTCTGCAAACAATGTTTCGCCACAAAGTAGAAAATCATTCAATCACCCTAGTCACCTTCATGAACTATTCCTTCTAAAACTGTTACATGGTATAGCTAAATAAGTTAAGGTAAAACCAAGATATACAGAGCTTCATACACTTCTTGTGTTTGTTTGTAGATTTGAGGCTTGGGCGAAAAAACTCCGATACCTGGGTTCTATTATGTAATAATTTTAGGGCTTAACAAATCTCATATTTTCCTAAGAAACTTATAGTTTAAGAAGTAGTTTCTTTTGCTATATACAGTTTAAGATTACAGACTAAGCTTTATAATGAGGAGTTTGGGTAAATGGATTGTAACGGCATATGTGCTTGTTTCAGACATTCAAACATGTACGTGAGAAATTATGGAAATAACTGCCAATGTAGAAGATAGCGTGCCTGCCAAAGAAAGCACATAGCTTCAAAACAGCACATTGTAACGAGTCATTGATGCCTAATTCTAGGAAATTATTTTAAGGTCACTGAAGGTTACAAAAAAAAAGTTTCAAAGCTACATATTTTGAGATTAGTGCAGTTAATACAAAAAAATGTATAAGGGTTGGATGTATAGCTGTTTGGATTTTGTGTAAAATAAATATTCAGCTTGAAGAAGCCAGATTATAAGCACTCACAATAGCAAAAAAAGTGTAAAAAGTGATGTAAATTAAATGGCATACATAAAAGTTCTCCCCATGCATATGGTCACAGAAAAAATCCATGCTAAAGACCTATGACACTATTTATAAAGTTGTTGTTTCCTCATTTGGTAGTGTCTTTTAAACAGCAGTGCTCCCAAGATATACCATCTGCCAGGGGCCAAAGCTGGCACTATAAAAATTGTGACATTTTGATAGAAATACTAAAAATGACTGCATGCCTGCCAACAGAATTTACCTGGCAGTAAGTGTTAATGACAATAAAAAGAGGGTATTACCCAAAAGCACTGTTTTCTTTTTTTAAGTGATCGTTCGGAATATATAACTGTGAAGCATTTACATAATGACTATAATCATGGAAATATGATCCTTCATAAGAAAGACCAGATGTCAAACCAGCCACGCATAGAAAAATATCAGCTGGCAATCCATTAGGGACTTTATTATCTTGAACCACTCTATTATGCATGTACTGATATTATTGGCAGTTTGAGGAGAAACCCTCTTAAATCCTGAATCCTGACACACAAGACCGTCCATTTTGCCAGTACATCCTTGAAACTGAGCAAAACATTGTTATCTAATTGCAATATTTGTACAAGCAGGCCAAGTTTTACACTGAAATCACAAGGCCTTTTAGTGAAATATGTGAATACACTGGCTCAATAAGGTGGCCACAAAATTCCCTACTACAGCAACACAACACCTGAAAACCTCTAGACAGACAGCCCTGTTTTAGAAGACTACTCATTTCAAAATAAGCCTGCACTTGACATGGAAGAAATAATAAGCTTATGAAAACTCAACGTAGAGAAACAAATAAGAAACACTGAAGGCATGAGTGTGCAAAAAGCTAAGAAAGCTTTCATTTAACTTTCAATTAACTTTCATTTACACTGAACCCTCTAATGCACATCAAAATGCATACTGTGATAACAGATATTTTAATCTGGAAAAAGCAACAAAATCCAAATAGCATATTGCTTGTGGGTAGCGCATGAAAGTATTATCAAACTTCACAGAATAGGATAATTGTGAAAGCAAGTATACGGTAAAGAGAAGGTGCAAAGGTGGTGGAACATACTGTGTTAAAGGAGAAGGAAAGTTAAAAACACTGGGGGTGCCAAATGTTAGGCACCCCCCAAAGATTGTAATCACTTACCTGATACCCCCAGTTGGTACATGTAGGCAAGCAATCCTCTTCCTTCCTTCTTGTTGCCCACGCATCCACAGTAAAGTCAAAGAGCCAACTTTTTTGTTAACGTTCATCTTTTCACGCTACTGTGCATGCGAAGCCAGAGTGAAGAAAGAAGATGGAAGAGGATCACTCTTCTGCATGTACCCCAGGCCAGACTGTTTTTTTGCTAACAGGAGCACCAGCCAGGGTATCAGGTTGGCAGATTCATTTTAGCTTTTTTTACCAATGCCAATACCTGGTATAGGGAGTGGCTGTATACTTGAATTCGGGATAGGGTTCTTCTGACCCTCTTCCAAAAGGCTGGTTCTTTGTCTTGATTATCATGTGCATACTTCAGTGTTGCTTTTCTATGCCAGGCTCAGGCGCCTCCTTTGTTCGAGCCATGATACAAATGTGTGATCAGGCTTTGCTGGATCCCCATTCTTTAAATAAAACAGGGTCTCTCACTCACACCTGACTGTCATCCCATTGACTGAAAACACTAGACTCAGATTTCACCTTCAAATTATATGATAATCCTAAGGATTCACTTACTCTTGCCACACAAAGATATGTTACATGATCATTTTTTTCAATAAATACCTGAACAAATATAATAATTCTTTTGTTTAACTAGGTTTTCGTCATTTACATTTAGGACTTGTTTGAAAATCAAATGATGTTTTAGGTCACATTCATATAAAAATACAGACAATTTTGAAGGGTTCACAAACTTTCAAGATCCACTGTAAATCTTTAAATACAGACACATGAGCAGTTCAATAGAACTAATAATTAAGATAAGTGGGATGATGATATCACATTCTGAAATCTGTTTAAAACTGTTAACTTGGTGTAAACTTATCACCCAAAAGAAATCAGATTTGGTAAGTAAAAGCTAAAACAAAGAAATTACAGATAATTTTTCTATATATTGATTTTTTATATATTATAAACATTTATTTTTAAAGCGCCAACATATTCCGCAGCGCTGTACAATAAGTAGCGCTGCGGAATATGTTGGCGCTTTATAAATAATCAATATATAGAAAAATTATCTGTAATTTCTTTGTTTTAGCTTTTACTTACCAAATCTGATTTCTTTTGGGTGATAAGTTTACACCAAGTTAACAGTTTTAAACAGATTTCAGAATGTGATATCATCATCCCACTTATCTTAATTATTAGTTCTATTGAAGTGCACATGTGGCTGTATTTAAAGATTTACAGTGGATCTTGAAAGTTTGTATATATAATTTTTCCATTTATTGATTTTTTTTTATTATTTTGATCAAAAAATTTAAATGACTGAAAATAATTTCTTTTATTTCTGTAATAAAAACAGTACTTTGTACTTGATCCTAACTAATATATAATTGATCCTTATTGAATGCAAAATAATTATAGGCAAAACAATCCTATCGGGTATACTTAAGGTATGGGGATCTAAATTATGGAAAGATCCCTTGGAAAACCTCAGGTCCCAAGCAATCTGGATAATAGGTCCCATACCTGTGCCCCATTTGACTTTATACAATGCATGGTAACAAAAGAGTGAACTCAACAAGTCAATAAATAGGGGTTGTGTTGGAAACATGTTCTGCTTACTGTAATAATGAGCAAGATTGAGGATGCATCTGCATTTTAGTTCCTGTGGTCTGCAACGATCATGCATATTCAATTTTAAAATGGAAAAAGGCAAAGATGAAACGGTAAATTGTAAAAATTACACAAAATAAAAAATTAAGACCATCTGGATATTTACTCAGAATATCTCTGTCTACATCAGGGTCCCAAATCTTTTTTCCTGCTTTCTTCCTGCAGGAAGCTCTTTTGGAGTAAAGCTGGCCACACAAATGACGATTTTCGATCTTTCGTGCGACCATCGGTCTCCACTGACATTCAGGGCTGAAACGGCAGATATGGAGGTAGAAACAATAGGATTTCTACCTCCTTCTGTCGATTCAGCCCTGAAGGCAGATTTTGCTCAGGCACCTCCAATGGCGCCCGATCAAAATCTTTTAACCCGCCCCATCGGCGAGTCGACCGATATCAGCAGCCTTCTCCGATATAGGTCGCTTTGGTGAGTTGCCATACACGCACCGAATACCGTACCAAACGAAGTTTTGGCCAGGTTAAATGTGTATCTTTATGCCTCCAAAACTTGCCATCCAGCCAGGACCAACATCCATAGGAGTGGTGAGCAAAATGAGCAACTGGTTGGGGATTACTGGTCTACATCATACTACATCAAGTTTTGGCATAAATACCTCTTTTAAAAGGATGTAAACACAAACATAAAATGAAATAAATAGTAATTTTAAGAAACTTTCCAATCTAAATGGCTTGAAAGTTATTGTAATTATAACTGCTATTGAAAGCAGTATTTGTTGGTTTCTTTCTACTCTCTGCTGTTGTGACTTTTGAAACAATGTAACAAAATTCAGCTGACAACCACTGCAACTTTGTAATGATCGTATATTGGAAAGTTTCCTAAAATTATATTTTCTTTCATTATGCAAATATTTATTTTTGGTTTACATCCCCTTGTAATGGGTCTTATCCATCTGCAATGAAAGCAGTGTTAGTGATCACACAAACTCTACCATGACTTGATTCTATTTTTGAATGCAAGAGTGCGCCTCTGGTAAGGAATTTCTGACAAGAACAAACTGCAAGTAAATTATGGGTGGAAATTGCTGCTTTTGATGTTGGGTATAATGTAATGGCAATATCATCAGAAATATTCAGGAGAAATGTGGGAGGACAGGAAAGAATATCCCTGGGCACCGATTTTTTGCTAAATAGAAAATTAGCTTTTCATCTATGGGAACCTAATCTGCTATTAAACTTGAGCCACAAATGTCCTATAAAAGTAAGGTAAAATGCCTTTAAGGTTGATGTTGGCTTTAGGATCTCCCTATGTGTATTTATATGGTTATGTTGTTTCAGCTACATACTAATGCATTTCCCCTTTATTATTTGTTTAGTTTTACACACAAGGAAAGCACAAGCACAGGCACAAAACAAATCCTTTGTTACTATTTATATTTGTTGGCAGTATTCTACATAAATGCTATTGTTTTTCTTGCTATACCACTGCAGCATACACTTCAGAATAAATACACAAGTTTTGTTCATTTGCCCCTAAACACCCATTAGTTTAGTTCTACACAAAGAACATTCCTTTTGTACAAAATCCTGTAGACACAAAGCAGCAGGATCTGCCATAAGACTAAAGGTGGCCATACATGTTAAGATCTGAAGTGAGCGGATCTTCTCCCGATATACCCACTTACAGGTGGGCGATATTGGGTGAATTTAGGCTAATTCAGTCGTTTGGCCCTGGGGCCAAATAATCGAATTAGAATGCCAGAATAGGCGCAGTTGGTTCGGGGACTGCATCAACGAGCTGATGCAGTCCCCGATCCGACTAAATTTTTAACCTGCCCTCGTTTGTGCCCCTACACGGGCCGATAAGCTGCCGAATTGGTCTAAGGGACCGATATCGGCAGCTACAATCGGCCAATGTATGGGCAGATTTTAGTCTTCTTCCGACGAACATTTGGATATCGTCATATGTTTAAATGCAACTATCTAAAACTAACATTCAGATTGAAATTGTAGTATAAAGTACTAAAAATAACAAATCGGATGATGTTCTGAACATAAGATAATTGTCAGACAATTGTACTAAAGTAGAAATGCATTTCAGGTCACCCAAGAATATATATAATACATATAACTGACCAAAATGTTCTAACCTGTCCAATCGACTAAACGAATGATCGCCATTGTAGAAAAATTATCGGGACAATAATTTGCAGCCTACTCACAGTCCTAAAATTGTACGAAATGTAGATTTTTTCCAATTATACTGGTGTGTGTATGGCCAGCTTTACCTTCACTTTCATTCTCCACACTCATTGGTGTTGTGACCTCTGCAAGTGCAGTATCATTAGAGATGTGCCAAACAATTCTGCAAGTTGCAATGCACTCAGAATTTCCCTTTTTCCAGTTCTTTTTTCTAGTGAGCAACACATAAATGTTTTGGCCACAGGAAGTGGAAAACATATTACGGTCCCAGTCACTGCATTAGTACTTAGGTGTCATCTCTTTTAACTTGTAAATGTTGCTTTACTAACACTTAGCACCTCAGTGAAAGAACACTTTTGCTTAAAGGGAAAATCTACCCAAATAATGGACAGAAATAATGACAGAAATATTTACAGTTTTCTGACTCTTTCTGCACTGCTTCACCTGAAACAATGTAGCAAAAGTCTCCATGACTCCAATTCCCACAATGCCTTGCATGTTCTGTAAAAAAAACAGGCCTGTGAACAAGCATGCAATATATTGTAGGAATTGGAGACTTGGTTTGAGAAGAGCTGACTTTTGCTACACTGTTTAAAATATCAGGAGAAGAGGTGCTGAGAATAAAAAGAGATACCCAAATACTGTTTTCAAGAGCAAAAACATTTACAAATAAATTTAAAATCAATTAAATGATTATTTAATTAAATTTTCATCCATAATGCAAATGCTTCCATTATTTTGAAAAAGTCTCTCTATACATATATACAGTATGTAATATATTATTCTATACCTTACAGAGGAGGCTTGATCATATACAACTGTACTGATAAGGAATACACATCAAATCCATAAAAAATGCATGCTGCATTTAAACAGTTTTAACACTTATGATGCAGATCTTAATGCTCATGGGCACAACAAGACAGAAAAAAAAGAAAATCAATTAGTTCACGTGCTTAGGTGCACTTATAACTATGAAACAATACCACCTGTGTAAAGGCCCTAAGGCAGGGGTCTCAAACTCGCGGCCCGCGGGCCATTTGCGGCCCTCGGTACAATATTTTGTGGCCCGCACCAACGCTGAATGAATGGATCGCGATTTTTATTGCGATTCAAGGGATAATGCAAGGCACAGCGGGCGGGAGCTGCTGATTGCGGAAATGATGTTATGCCATCATAACAGTTATTATGGGAAGACGTAAGGAGCTAATTGTGCACACAGAACGTCTTCCCATAATAACTGTTATGATGGCATAACGTCATTTCCGCAATCAGCAGCTCCCGACTTTTTTTTTGTGAAATCCCTTATGCGGCCCAGCCTCATCCTGACTTTGCCTCCTGCGGCCCCCAGGTAAATTGAGTTTGAGCCCCCTGCCCTAAGGGCTATGTCACACATGGCCAGTGTATCTACACCCTGAAATTACTGTGCACTGAGAGGCACAGCATCGGCCTGTTAGTGTACAGATGTGGCAGATTTTTGTGCAGAGATTCTAAAACAACTTCTGTGCCAAAATCGGCCTTGTCTGTTCTCTAACAGGGTAGAAGGAAGCAAATTTTCTCCCGCTGCGTAGAGGCAGCACCTCGTGTGACATGTCCCTTAGTGTCAGTATCATCAGAAGCAAAGTTAACCTGTCTGTATTGACAATAACTGGAGCACCTCAGATTTACAACTGAATGCAAAGTACTCTGTTGCAAAGTACTCTGTTGCAAATTCCTGTTGCAGTGTGTAGGGTGCCTTCTAAGTCCTACATCGCCAGTGATAGTTGGTTGTTCAATGGCCTGAGGGTATCTACATTTGTAGCTACAGTTAATGGTCATCAGCCAACACGAAAGGGGAGAACTGTGTCCTCAGGCAAATGCACGATAAATGCTGTACTTGCAACAGATGGGAAAAACAGTGTGCATTTCGATTCAAGAAAGCTGCCTTCCAAAATAACATTCTTTTTTTCCCCCTAGGAAGCAAATCGGTAAGAAGAAAACCCAGCAGATTAAAAGAAAGAATATTAAATACTAAACACCTGAAGGAAAACATTAAGCAAAGAACATAATTTGAAGAGGCATTAACTGATTTCATACAAGCAACATATTAAGCCTCAAACTATTATTGTAAGGGCTGTGACAGATGGGGAGATTAATCGCCATGCGACAAATCTCCCTTTTCGCGTGCTACCAATCTCCCCGATATGCTATCCCACCAGCCAGAATGTAAATCGCCGTTGGGATGGCATATGTGGCGCAGCGATTTGATGAAATCGACAAAGTTGCCTTGAGAGAAAACTTTGGCGATTTACATTCTAGCCGGTGGGATGGCATATCGGGGAGATTAGTCGCCCGCAACAAGGGAGATTTGTCGTGCGGCGACTAATCTCCCCGTCTACCACAGCCCTTAGAGACAAAGTCCCTCTCAAAGGCTTATGTCTGACGGGTAGATTAGTCACCCATGATAAATTTCTGCTGCCACGGGCAACTTATCTCCCTGAAATTCCTTCCCACTGGCATTAATGTGAATCGCTGGAGGGAAGGCATACACATCGCTAAGTTGCCGGAAGTTTACTTTGAGAGGAAACTTCAGGCGATTTAGCAATATACCTTCCCACCAGCAATTCACATTAATGAACTTGCTTATGATTAGTGCCATTCGTAGAAGGCTAAACAGAACAGGCCCTGTCCCTCTCTACTCTGGGTTTCCAATGAACTACACTATTTTTTCAAAAGTAGAAATGATTCATAAAACATAATTATTAAAAATATATAAATAAAATCCCAGGTATTTACAGCAGGTTTGGTTTTAGGAACAGCATCCAACTCTCAGTGGTTAAAGGGGCTGTGTGTGGCACTGAACACAGAAATCTCTTTATTAAAGTTAAAATTAAAATGTTATATATAAACAAGCATATGTTTCAAATAAACCATTTACCCCTCAGCATTTTCTAACAGAAATGCTTGGAATGCTCTCTCCCAGCTCGGCCTTTCCCTGATAACGGAAAATGGTGAAACAGATGCACATGGCACAAGCACAGTTTTACATGGGCCTGACAATTATCTGTACCTCATCCCTCACCTTCAGTATGACAGAAGAGCTTTACAACTAGCGGCCTTCTTGCTGCTGTCATATTACAACTCCCGGTGACCCCAGGACAGTTGTTGATTATAAGCAGGCAATGAAAGTAGTAGTACAAGTGGGGCACCCTAAAGCTGGCCGTACACATTTAGATTCTAGTCATCTTACGACAAATGTTCAGCTATCGGTCGTATGTTTTAATTGAATGATTTAAAACTAACGTTTAGATTAAAATTGTAGGATTAAAGCCTAAAAATAACTAATTGGACTATGTTCTGACCATTACTAATTACAACAATTGTATGAAAGTTAAATTTGCGAAATACATTGTAGGTTGTCGTTAGACACATAATACATTTACAGATCTTATAATTTTCCACCCAAAATTTTCTAACCTGTCCAAACGACTAAACAACCATTTGCCATGGTACAAAAATTGTCAGCATGATAATTTAGAGCCCACACACATTCCAAAAATCGTATGGAACGTAGTGTGTATGGCCAGTGTAACTGATCAAGTTTGTGTTACAGCATCAGTCACATTAGAAAAGCAAACCAAGCTGAGATATTGCCTCAGGCATCCAGTACCAAGTGCATATACAGTATATACATATACAGAACAACATATTTATACTCCATTATAGCTCATACTACTATCGTGAAATCGTTCAACTTCACTGGCCAAAGGTCCCCTTGATGCCATCCTGAAATCTATTCCTGAACTAAAGGGTGGAGAATATTCATATATACCTGGCACCCTTGTCACAGAGTTATTCAAATTTACATGGTAAAAGGGGGGCAGCAGTAAAAGCAAAGTTGTTTTTGCCATTACATTTGTTTTCTCATTTGTATCTGGAGAATACTCCAATATTCTGCGATTTTACATCTAAATGATTGTGTTTATTGCACCACATTCACATCCTCTGTGTCCTTAAAATGATACTGACATGAAAAATTTGACGTTGATCATTTTTCATGGATAGTTTTGCTTTGCTTTTGTAAGTAATTGTAAAATGAAGTTCCTAAACCTGACTGTTTTGCCAACCTCAACTTGTCAATTATAGCTTCTAATGCTAACTGACTACTGCTGCACCAATATGGCTGCCCCCTTATAGAAGAACATGGGAGATCTGATGGGTAATGTAAAAGTATTGGGCAAATACTATAAAAAGCATGCAAAGACAATGTTACAATATAAAAAAAAAAGTTTTGGTGTCAGTATCCCTTTAAAGGGACCCAGATGCTCAATGGCACCTGAACGTTCTTCTCAAGAATAGTATGTATGGCGATGCAGTTCCTAAGTTCAGTAAGTGACAGGTAACATATGTTAAAAGCACTTTTTGTACTTCTGTGGGATAATGATCTTTTTTTTTTAGAATGGCAAATCTGTTGCAAACATTAGGGGGCACATTTACTAAGACACGAATCTGAACCGAATTGGAAAAATTCCGATTTGAAAACGAACATTTTGCGACTTTTTCGTATTTTTTGCGATTTTTTCCGCGTCTTTACGACTTTTCGGAAATTGTCGCGACTTTTTCGTTACCAATACGATTTGCGCGAAAAAACGCAAGTTTTTCGTAGCCATTCCGAAAGTTGCGCAAAATCTGGCGATTTTTTCGTAGCGTTAAAACTTGCGCGAAAAGTTGCGCCTTTTTCGTAGCGGTAAAACTTAAAAGGTGCGACGTTTCGCCTAAGTTTTAACGCTACAAAAAAATCGCAACTTTTTGCGCAAGTTTTAGCGCTACGAAAAATCCCCAGATTTTGCGCAACTTTCAGAATGGCTACGAAAAACTCGCGTTTTTTCGCACAAATTGTATTAGTAACGAAAAAGTCGCGACAATTTTCTGAAAAAATCGCAAAATACCGATCATTACGAAAAAAACGCAATCGGACGCATTCGGCCCGTTCGTGGGTTAGTAAATGTGCCCCTTGGATTCCAGTGCTGAATGAGTCTGCTGAAAAATCTTCCCTTATAAATAATGTACCCCCTGATATGAGGATATTAGATGTCACTTTGCCTTGCACAGCTGTTTGTATCTATAGCTATAGCTTTTATACAGGTCATAAAACTCCTAAGTAACATCTAATATCATATCATAATTCATATTTTACATCACGGGTTACATTATTCATTATTACACACAGGATTTGGTGCGTCATGTGACAAAAATGACATCACTAAGCACCAACTAGAACTGATGACATCACTATGCACCATTTGGGATATGATTTACAGGATATTCATACCTTTTGTGTATTATAAGAATATTAGAATTCATGGAGAAGTTCCATGACCATATAAAGGCACAGTGCCGAAGGCCCAGTGATTTTATACAGGTCATGGAATTTTGCTGTAACTTCAAAAAACCTCATATTTTACATTAGGGAATACAATAAGTCATGACACACAAATGACATCATATTAGAACTGATGACATCACTGAGCACTATTTATAAGGATATAGTTATATGGCCAAAAGTTAGCTATACACATACAAACACATGCACTCTCTCTTCCTATGTGAATAGAAAATGCCAGCCAAGCAGCATGCCACCCTGGCAGCCAGTATTTGGCACTGCCCAAGGCCAATACATGCCATTAGCACTGGGCAGTCCGATAGCCCGTGTTTTCTAGTTCAGAAAGTATTGTGGGCCCCTTGGCACTAACTTGCCCCTTACATGCTGCAGACTAGATAGGACTTTGAATGTGCTGCTGTAAAGTTTAGCTCCCCCCATCCCAGCATGGAGGCTGTGCGTGCTCTTACCTGCTTATGTATCCGTCGCCGTCCCCATCGCACGTCTGAAACAGGCGCCTCATTCTCTCCTCCTCTCCGGTACTGGAAGTGTCGCTGCTACCGCTGCAACTCGTACTCCCGTTAACTTCCACAGCTGCCGCCATAGTGCGCAGCTCGGCGGACATGCTACTGCCCACTGCTGGGAGCTGGAGCAGCCCGGAGCCAGCTGTGCAGCCAGCAATCGCCCCCACACCCCAGCACTCCGCTCATGGGCTGTCCCCTCCCCTCCGCTGGCTCTTGCTCCCACCCTCCTCCTCTGTGCATCCCCCCCCGCTCCCCCACTGAGATAACTCACCCCAGCACATCTGAGAAAGTCCTGTGGGGAGAGTGTTCCTCTGCCAAATGATCTGCTGCTGTTGCTGCTGCTGCAGAGGGGAGCACGGAAGCGACTGTTAACATTTCAGGTCAAAAACTCTCTATGCAAGAATAGTCGCTGGGGCCTAAATAGAGAAGGGCCCTAAATAGAGAAGGGTCCTACTGAGCAGCAGGTAAGTTTGGAAAAAGTCTGGGCTGTGTAGGCAGATCTACCAATGTGTATGTTTTCCCATTGGCAATTTGCAATATTGCCGGTGGGAAAGCATTTTCCGGAGATTAGTCGCATATGGTAGCGCAGATTTATCACAGGCGACTAATCTCCCTGTGCGTCATCACCTTTAGGGCTGTGGCACACGCTGAGATTAGTCGCCCGCGACAAATCTCCCTTGTTGCGGGTGACTAATCTCCTGGATATATTCAAAAATGAAGAAAACAGCAGCACTCCGGTTGTTTTGAGAGGAAAATGTACATTTTCGCAGTGGCACGCAGGGAGATTAGTCGCCCGCGATAAATCTTCGATATTGCGGGCGACTAATCTCCACTTCATGCCATCCCACCGGCAAGAATCTAAATCGCCAGTGGGATGGCATATGCATCACTTCGGTTTTCCGAAGTCGCCCAAAGTTCCCTTGCGAGGCTATTTCGGTTACTTTGGGATGTGACGCGTATGCCATTCCACCTGCGATTTACATTCTTGCCGGTGGGATGGCATGTAGTGGAGATTAGTTGCCCGCAATATCGAAGATTTATTGCGGCGACTAATCTCCCTGTGTGCCACTGCCCTAAGTCTGATATCCCATGGAGAGATTTAGTCACCTGCATTAGATCTCTGCTACTGGGAAGGGGGGGACGAATATTCTCTCCAAAATGCATTTCCACTGGCAACAATAGCAATCACTGGTGGAAAGGCCTACGTATAGTTTTGGAAAGCCGGTGGCATTTTGGAGAAGATTTATTGTGACCGACTAGACATGGGTAAGATAATGGCACAGGGTACGTCTTGTTACCTACTTAAAATTGTCTTTCGCCAGTCTTATAGAAGACTTAAGCAATGGCAATACATATTACATATACATATATGGAAAAGCCAGAGCTAGTGGGTGGGCAGGTGGAGTTTAGGGTCCTCACTGCTACTCTTCTCCAGTGCTCTTAGATAAACTGCTTCAGTCAAATGTCACTGCTGCATTTGATTTATGTACTCAGCGATGTCAGAGGTGGGTGGGTTGATTGCAAGTATATAAAATTTGCATTTGGGCTGGGTTGGGAGAGGGCAGGTTAGGGTCAGCACAGGTCGACAATTAGTTGACCAACAAGTCACTATTCTCTTCCCAAGCATTCTGGATAATACATCCCATGCCTGTATTCTTTATAATGTAATAGATATACTTCTTTCTCCTTGGTTTTTGCTAGACACTAACTCAAACCATGATTCCTTCCAAACAGGCCACTATGATATGGTTTTAGATTAGGTATACAAAAGTCTGTTATTGGCCATTTAATTTATGGACACTTTAGCTGTGAGACAAGATGAGAACCTTGCCTTAGATAGGACTTTTTCATGGACAGCAAAAACTTTAAAGGACAATGACACATGCAGTGGTTCCAGCCATTTTGCCACCTGAGTGCTTAGTAGTTCTGCTGGTAGAGTGCAACACCTTGCCTTACGGAGAAACTAACCCTCAAATCCTTTATAAATTCAAATATGATTTTACCTTGCTAACCACTACTTCTTTTGATATGTAGAAGAAAATATGTTTAAAATGTATTTTGCTGACACTCCTTTAACAGATCAAAAGCTCTAGAAAGTTATATAACAAGTCAGCAATATGTGTGTATGGGCATGCATACCTGGAAAGTTTGCTAAAAGACTAGGCTAAAAGGAGCTTAATTATAAAACAAGAGAAAGAGGTGCCATTGGTATGCTTAGGCTAGTGCCACACCAGATAAATGCAAGTTAAAAATCTGCCCCTATGCTCCTCTAACAGCTTTTTGATGTGCTTGCGCCTGGAGCCACTGCATTAGCCAGGGTGCAGGCACACAGAACGGATTTCTGTGCCAAAATGCAAACACAAGTGTTTCTGTGCTAAATTCCCCTACGTGTGCCTGCACCCAGGACAACACCACTGTGCAACTCCAGGTGCAGGCACATCAGACAGCTGTTAGGAGCATAGGGGCAGATTCTTGGCCTATTTATATCTGCAGCACAGGAGAAATAAGCAATCCTGCTTTGTGACTGAGCTATGTAGCAGGGATAAGGATGCCACGTAGCTGGTATTTTACCGGAATTTTACATGCCTGGCCAGCGAAAATGATGCTTAATACCATTGTTATTAATAGGGAAGAAAGATAATATATGAAGCCTGGTATTTTTTTTCCAAAAAAAGTTTCCACCCTAACGAAAAAAAGTGTCCTGATGGCTCATTTATGCCCGCAAGCGCAGTAAGTAACTTGCACTTTTCCCCGCAGTCAGTAACACCACTTTCACTAACAGTACTTGTGTCAAGATGTGCTCCCTGCGTCATTAGGTGCAGCACACTTGCGTTTAAAGAATAGGATGCACACAGCACTTGTATACCAGAAATTACTCATTTGTGTCTGCAATAACGCTGGAATTCTGGGAAAAAATAGAGCATTGTGGTAAAAAATATAGTGACTGCGGTTGACATTACACTTTGCACAGAGCATCAAGGTAAATAAATGCACCCTCTAGTGTTCTAATAAACAGAACAGTGAGCTACTAAACTAGATTCATTGTGATGCAGTTTCATGAGCAATATTAAACGGTGAGTATAGGCAGTGAGCAGTGGGGCACCATCTTTTAGGTTCGCCTAGGGTGCCTAGTCCCAGCTCCAATAAGGGGCACATTTACTTACTCACGAACGGGCCGAATGCGTCCGATTGCGTTTTTTTCGTAATGATCGGTATTTGGCGATTTTTCAGAAAATTGTCGCGACTTTTTCATTGCCATGTTGCGCAAAATCTGGCGATTTTTTCATAGCGTTAAAACTTGCGCAAAAAGTCGCGCCTTTTTCGTAGCTTTCGCGCCGAGTACGAAACATTTGGATTCATTCAAGCTTCAGTATGGTGACTTTTCTTGGGCCAGGTTGGAGCTGCAGGGTGCCATTGAGTCCTATGGGAGGCTTCCAAAATCATGCTAAGCCTGAAAGTTTCGCCCGCCGCTTACGAACGCTCGATACGAAAAAGTCGCGACAAGATACGAGCGAATCGTAATGGCTACGAAAAACTCACGTTTTTTCGCGCAAGTCGTAATGGCTACGAAAAACTTGCGTTTTTTTGCGCAAATCGTATTGGTAACGAAAAAGTCACGACAATTTCCGAAGAGTCGTAAAGGCGCTGAAAAAATCGCAAAAAATACGAAAAAGTCGCAAAATGTTCGTTTTCCAATCGGAATTTTTCCAATTCCGATTCGAATTTGTGTCTTAGTAAATCAGCCCCTAAGAGTTGCCATTAGAGAACAGTTATGTGCCTTCAGATTGGATATTACTAATACATACAAAATATCTAACAGCTGATAAACAGTAATATATGTCCTTAGTGCTCAGTTACACTAGTATGCTAGCGGCAGGGGATTTGTGTGCATCATGTTCCATGCACTGGATGCAGTGTAAGGTGTATCGCTTGCCCGCAGTGCAGGCTCAGTCACACCATGGGGCAGCATGCATCTCCTTTCTGCACTTTGCACCCTGCCCTGCTGTTTATAAATAAACCAATAAGTGCAAAGGGAACCCTGAACTTATTGGTTTAAAGTACAGGCTGTTTGTAAATGCCCCTCCAGTGTGCTGGCCTGGAGTGCAAAAGGAACCCTGAACTTAATGTAAAAGTGTGTTTAAAGGAGAAGGAAAGTTAAAAATCACTGGGGAGTGCCAAATGTTAGGCACCCCGGGCTTTTACACCGGGCCGGTGCTACTATTAAGAGAAAACCGCACCAGACCGGGGTACCTGCAGCGAGTGATCCTCTTCCTTCTTCTGCCTAACTTTAACAAAAAAAACCCAGCTTTTTTAGTCTGCTGTGTATGGGCCAGGCCCGGGATCCAGAAGAGAGAAGGAAGAAGATCGCTGGTGGTACTCCCCCAGTGATTTTTACCTTTCCTTCTCCTTTAAAGAACAGGGTTTCCATAATACTTTGCACTGCACCTTGCACATGAGTCAGAATTAATTAATTAAAGTGCCAAGGCACAAGCATGCTAGGTGCTACAATATTGACACTAAATTCTGCTGTTGCGCTGCCAAAACAGCATGCACCTATTACTTAGAATAAATTATAAAGAAAAGTGTTTAATGTCTTTAAAGGTTAATTATCTTTCATTTCAATATGTTTTACAATGTCTTAGACTGCACCATATTTATTTTGTGTTGTTCCATGAGTAGGACCTGATACCATAGCAGGAGGACTAAACTGTGGGTGTAATGCATGAGAGTCCATAAACTCTGTAGAGCTGTTTGGAGTCTGGTGTGTCTGAATAAAAATCTTGCTAAAGGGCAGAGAATATTACATTGCTTTACACTGTCTAGAAGATATTAATGGAAATAATTCAAGCTATGCTGTTTTCAGAACATGTACGCCTTAGCTAATGTATTTCTTAAATCTGTGTGTTCCAAAAAAAGTACTTAAGGAAAGGTTAATCTCTCACTTTGTTTTTGTGCTTGATAGATTTAGGTTAAGGAACTCTTTGCTGAAAGAGCATCCAGTGCAAGTAAGAAACTGCCAAATTTCCTTGGCACAGGTACAATTAAATTATACAGGCCTTGAAGTATTGAATTAGGTCATAAAAGGGGCAAAAGCTTCATAGTAACATAATGGGCAATTATCTTTTCCCTTGGCTACTAACACAGGGAAAATAATTAATCACTGGATAGAAACATGCATAAGCGAGGGACTATAAATACACTCTGGAAGGCACATTTCTGCCATATGTCACATTGCTGTGCTAACCTTGCTGTAAAATAAAGCAGCCATATTTCACCTTCATTCAAAATGGACAGGGAAGTGGTTATTCTAAATTAGTGATTTGATAATGGTTTTATCTTTCATGTCAATTCATACAGCAAATAAATATGTATAATCAAAAACCTTATCAAACCAATGTAGCCTTACAACAATGCCTACCATTAATGTAACTTGCGCATTCACCTTTTGCACCCTGATGTGCCTCCTTGCAGTGCTTTAGCTTGGCTAATGGCATCCGATTGGACCTTGCTCCCGTAGCGCTATGACTTGCACAAATTTTTCGTAGCCTTCGCGCCGAGTACGAAAGTTTCGGATTCATTCAAGCTTCAGTATCGTGACTTTTCTTGGGCCAGGTTGGAGCTGCAGAGTGCCATTGAGTCCTATGGGAGACTTTCCTTGGGCCAGGTTGGAGCTGCAGAGTGCCATTGAGCCCTATGGGAGACTTTCCTTGGGCCAGGTTGGAGCTGCAGAGTGCCATTGAGCCCTATGGGAGACTTTCCTTGGGCCAGGTTGGAGCTGCACAGTGCCATTGAGCCCTATGGGAGACTTTCCTTGGGCCGGGTTGGAGCTGCAGAGTGCCATTGAGCCCTATGGGAGACTTTCCTTGGGCCGGGTTGGAGCTGCAGAGTGCCATTGAGCCCTATGGGAGACTTTCCTTGGGCCGGGTTGGAGCTGCAGAGTGCCATTGAGCCCTATGGGAGACTTTCCTTGGGCCAGGTTGGAGCTGCAGAGTGCCATTGAGCCCTATGGGAGACTTTCCTTGGGCCAGGTTGGAGCTGCAGAGTGCCATTGAGCCCTATGGGAGACTTTCCTTGGGCCGGGTTGGAGCTGCAGAGTGCCATTGAGCCCTATGGGAGACTTTCCTTGGGCCGGGTTGGAGCTGCAGAGTGCCATTGAGCCCTATGGGAGACTTTCCTTGGGCCAGGTTGGAGCTGCAGAGTGCCATTGAGCCCTATGGGAGACTTTCCTTGGGCCAGGTTGGAGCTGCAGAGTGCCATTGAGCCCTATGGGAGACTTTCCTTGGGCCGGGTTGGAGCTGCAGAGTGCCATTGAGCCCTATGGGAGACTTTCCTTGGGCCAGGTTGGAGCTGCAGAGTGCCATTGAGCCCTATGGGAGACTTTCCTTGGGCCAGGTTGGAGCTGCAGAGTGCCATTGAGCCCTATGGGAGACTTTCCTTGGGCCGGGTTGGAGCTGCAGAGTGCCATTGAGCCCTATGGGAGACTTTCCTTGGGCCAGGTTGGAGCTGCAGAGTGCCATTGAGCCCTATGGGAGACTTTGCTTGGGCCAGGTTGGAGCTGCAGAGTGCCATTGAGCCCTATGGGAGACTTTCCTTGGGCCGGGTTGGAGCTGCAGAGTGCCATTGAGCCCTATGGGAGACTTTCCTTGGGCCAGGTTGGAGCTGCAGAGTGCCATTGAGCCCTATGGGAGACTTTCCTTGGGCCAGGTTGGAGCTGCAGGGTGCCATTGAGTCCTATGGGAGGCTTCCAAAATCATGCTAAATCTGAAAGTTTTGCCCGCAGTTTACGAGCGCTCAATAGGAAAAAGTCGCGACAAGATACGAGCAAATCGTAATGGCTACGAAAAAGTTGCGACAATTCGTGCAAGACATAATGGTTACGAAAAAAGTTGCGTCAATTTACGAAAAGTCGTAACGGCGACGAAAAAAATCGCAAAAAATACGAAAAAGTCGCAAAATGTTAGTTTTCCAATCGGAATTTTTCCAGTTCGGATTCGTGGGTTAGTAAATCAGCCCCTAGGTGTTTGTTTGTCATCATTCCTTGAGGAAGAAAGGGAAATCTACAAAAGGAGGCCCATTGCGGGTGTGTGTTAGAAATGCTAATGATTTGTATGTTGCTGTGCTGTGCCTGGTGCTCACAATATACAGAAACCTAGACCTTGGTGTATGTGATTTACTTAGATTTTGCTAATGCATTAAATACAGGATCACACTGAAAGTTATCAATAAATTAAGCAGTATCGCCTTCTGCATACTATTTATTCTTGATAGAAGGCTGGCTGAAAGATTTCAGCAAGTGTTGATAAATGACACATTTTAGTTGCATCAGTATGTTAGTTTGATCAAATGCCTTTAGTCAGAATTCTGGCACAGAGAAATAAATAGACAACAAAGAGGCCACCGTTTTAGACTGGAGTAAAGACATTTTCACGAGGGTGGCATGGCTGTGGAATGCTCTGCTTGGTGATATTGTGATGTCAAATTCCCATAATGCCTTTTTAGAGGGGATTGGGTGTGTATTCATGTGTGTGTATATATGTGCGTATAATAAATGTATAAAATTAAAGAGGCTCAGTCAACAAGATGTGTATGTGGAAAAAAAAATCAGCAAACCCTTTATAGAAAAATACCACCTGAATTTACTTTAAATATGTGCTATAACTTTTGTAAGTCAATGATGGCATCTACCTCATTGCACACATAGGGCTTATTTTTGCGTGAAAATGGAAATACTGGTAGGTGGAAGGCAGCAGATTGGCCACTAGCCTAAGGTGGCAGATTTAGGTATTGACGCCCTGTCATTATTGTGTGAGTGTAAATTTATTATTTGTGTGCTTTGCCTTTTTCTGCCAACCAAAACTGGTTAAATTAATTTTACTTGCCAAGATCGGTGTATGGTTCATCATGCTGGTTAGCAGTTGTCATGGGTGCTTCTCTTAAGATTCTAAGGTGTGCTATAAGATGCACGCATTTGTTCCTCAAAAGTGAATGTATATATTTTTGCATGATAGCATTAGTGCATTTTGCCATAAATTGCTTTATAAGGATGCCTAGAATCCATGTTCTGTACTTGATTATCTTTTTGCAACCAGGTGCCTCTTATTCCCATGTTGAATTTTTGTTGCTGTCCTTGGCCTAATTTTCAGACTGAGCATGCTCAGACTCTTGCTCATTTATCACTTTATCTGAATGCTATCAACCTCCTGACCTTTACCTGTTTCCTAAATTTTCTTGAACCCAGCCTGCATTCACCTTGGGGGAGTAGGAAATGGAACACAATTTATGGGCTATTCTGTCACCAGGTATAAACTGTGCTATGCATTCTGTTGGCATACACTGGATGGCTTAAATACTTCCACTTAGACTCTTTGACCCCAGTATGGACTTAGTCCATCATTCGTTACCTGCAAGGTATATATTTCTTAAGTCGTAATGGATTTGGTGATGATAATTTAATGATTTAATTTATATGATCATAAGATATAATTTGAGTTTACTTGATTCCCTGGCTTGTGAATGAATTAAATTATGAAGCACTGTGTTTATTTGTTGTATATGGTTACATGCATACAAATATAGAGACATACCATTGTACTTATAGTTACAGATCTTAAATGCAAAAGCTAAATGCTGTGTGTTCTTTCCTGAATTTGAATACAAACTTGATCCCTACTAATATATTAATCCTTAGGGCTCTGGTACACGGGGAGATTAGTCGCCCGCGAGCAGGGAGTTTTGCCGCGGGCGACTAATCTCCCCGTGTACCAGAGCCCTTATTGGAGGCAAAACAATCCTATAGGGTTTATTTCATGTTTAAATTAATTTTAACCGACTTAAGGGATAATAATGGAAACATTCCTTTTCTAGAAAACCCCACATCCTGAGCATTCTGGATATCTATATATGTATTTGGTGGTATTCTAGTGCCTGGCCGCACTGAAACCAATATTAATATCAAGTGACTTTTAATCACCAGACAACGGGAAGTATCATATTTGTTTGTATACTGAAGTTATTTTATTGGACTTTATTGGACTTTTATTGGACTATTTGCATATTCATATCAGGGTTTGAATTTGGGCAAATCGCTTATAATAGATTCTAAAGTTAGATTCTACTAGATACTAAAGTTGTGGAGTGGGTGCATCCCTAATTCCAAGTGACTATATCTGAATGGCATTTGGGAATAGCACTCCCAAGACAGAAGGTGGAATTGTACTTGGTACAGAATTATCTTGTTTTTAGTATAAACTGAAGTGTTTATCTCCTTTTAAAAATAAAACTAAATATAATCTAGTTATAGAAATATAACTTCCATAATGTGATCAGTTGACAAGGAAAGGACTTAAAATGTTTAGACTGGTAAAAGGTGATACCTTTTATATATATATATATATATATATATATATATATTTACTAGAGGAACAGGAGCACACCCTTCAAAAAGCCAACTGCCCTAGGTGCTGGTCAAAAATAACAATAAAAGAAAAAGAGTGCTGCACACACAGGGACTTAGTGCAAATAAAAAAATGTTTATTGAAAAATATCCAATGTTCTTCTTCAGGGACAAACCAATTTCTTCAATAAACACTAAGTCCCTGTGTGTGCAGCACTCTTTTTCTTCTGACAACGGTCCCTGGTGGATTAAAACGCATAGATACGAGTATATAAGTATATAAATATTTTTGCCTTTTTGAATTGCTGTTTTGCCGTGAATGCTTTCAACTTTGCGGATATATATATATATAATTTTTTTTTTACTCTGCCAAACTAAGTATGCAGCCATCATGGCATGCTGGTGGGGTACAGATGTATGTATGTATAACTTTATTTATGAAGCGCCACAAGGGTATGCAGCACTGTACAATCTTACAGAATACACAATTACACACAGGGAGGACAAGTGATATAATAAATAAATACAATAAATATATATATAAGTGCCATGTGGTATGAGACACAGTAGGAAGGAGGTCCCTGCCCCGTAGAGCTTACAATCTAAGTAGTTGGGTAACATACAGGCACAAACTGGAAGGTAAGAGTGCATCAGGTATGGGCATTTGCCCATAAGCGCAGGACTGGGCAAAATAATGTCTTAGTGCTCCAGAAGGTAACAGCTGAGCTTTTTCTTAAAGAGAGTGGGTGAGTTTTCCCTACGGGGGGATTCAGGGATAGAGTTCCAGAGGTAAGGAGCAGCGAGGTAGAACAGTAAACAGTATCTTTGAAGAGCACCTAAAGAATGATCTCTCTTGGGTTCTGGTTTTTCAGGCATGCTTCCGTGGATGCCACTGAGATTGTGAAGCCAAATCCAATTAGAGCTGCATGATGTGAGAACATGCTTAGAGGTAACTGGAACTAGATCACACACCCAAGCAGATTTCTCAGTCAGAGTCTTAACACTCTGATCTGACTGTTGTTATTGGTTATTATCTTGTCTTCAAATGTTATTCCAGCCATTCGTCAGCCCCAGCTCACTTGCCAGTTGCATGCCAAAAATAAATTATTCTTTTACTGTAGAACAGAGAACTGTGGGCTGCCCACCTAGAGGGTCCCAAAGCCGTAGGTGGAGGGGAGCATGGAGGTAGCAGCCTTAAAATAAGCATGTATGAGATCTAAGTTGATTGCTCATTTACTCTACAACATTTTTGTGGAACTCCAGCCTGAAGGCCAGTTATTGTGAGATTTGGGATAAGCACCAGGCACCACTTTTGGCTAGAACATTGAAGTATGCTTGCAGGTAGAACACTGAATTTCTTGTTTTTCAATAAAGCTGAATTTAGTATTTGCTGCATTGTAATGCTAGATTTAGTATTACTGTAATATGTTTGAACAATTCTGATAAAGCTGCCTTCATCAGCAAAGGCTACCAGAATCTATTAGAAAACATATGGCATACTGTATATAGATACTTAATGAAGATGAGGGCTCATTTAGAAAGTTGAAGAAAGTGCAAAAAACGGGCAAAAGCCACACAGTGTACCCAAAGGGCCAGGTCTTTGTACTCCAAAATAGAATGCATGGTCCTGTGCTTTTCCAGTGCCCTCTAACTTGTGTGGTGTTCAGATTGTGTAAATGAGCCTTGCCTTTACTGCCTGCCATATGGCAAGGGTTGTAGACACGTATGCCTTATACCTGCTAGAGCTGCAATTTGTGACAGATTTTTAATCTGGCATTAAGTCCAGTGTGCAGCAATGCCTCAGACAAAAATAACCCATAATATCTATCCACACTGTTAAGAAACTCCAACTAAACATTATAGGAGAGTAAGTAGAGTAGCTTGCTTGATAAAAGATGATTGTACCAATGTGCTGTATTTGTGGTTTTGCTCAAAGATGATTTTTTGCTTTGTGCCAGCTGTGACACAAAATTATGATTTCATATCTGTTTAAGTTAATAATTGAAAGTAGCTAAAAATCTTGTAACCACAATAAATTTAAAGAAAATGTAAATCTTAAAAACAAACTAATGTAAAATTGCTCACAGTGCTCTTCTAGCGCAATTTTGGAGTAACCTTTTTCCATTTAAAGCTATTAAGGTGCTTTATTAATTGCTAATTAATGAATTTTGATACCACCTGTTTGTAAGTTTTCTGATGATACGGTCAGGGAGAATATGTTCAGGAGAAACTGAGAGAACTGTTCTGATGTTTCTTGGTTCAGGAAAGGGATAAAAAAAAACCTCAGAGGACCTTTCTCATGTCTTTCCAGTGCAGGTCTACATCAGAGTACATAACAGTTCTCTTAGGTTATGCATTATGGTGCTACTTGCCCTTTGCTTTTGTAGTTTCAGTTGATCCAGATTTATGGTCACAGAATTGAAAGCACTAATCAGTGTATATAAAACTTAAATCATTGGCTTCTATTCCTTCTTCATATTTTTGATCAGGAAACAAACAAGAGACATTTCCATCCTCTCATCACTCCTGTTATTTTGCATTTAAACTTTACACATGTATTTTACATTCTTAGTGGTTGAATTGTTTTTTTAAGTCCTGGGTAAAGGTAAGTATTTTGGTCTGCTTTCTTCAAAAAAATACATTATATCTATTAACCCTTTCACTGCCAGCCGATTTGTCCCAAAAGTGAACATCTACTGCCAAGCCGTTTTTAGACAATTTGCACTCATTACATTTGCTTCGGTTTCTTGACAAGAAAACCTACATGAAATTAAGCATGTTATATATCGTTTTTTCCGGAACGAATTGGGCTTGAACATTGTAATAAAATTTTGTACTTTTTCTGGAGATTTAACACATTTTTTGAGTGAAATATGTTAAAAAAAAGTGAAATAAAGAAAAAAGTATTTTTATTTTGTGTTTTTTTTCCAAGAACGATTACATTAACTTACAAAAATTTTACTGTTTGTAAAAGCCCTGCTTCTGCTGAATCCAACAATACCAAATATGTGTTGGTAAGCCACTTTTCTTGTCCAGAAGACACCCCAATAATAAAACAGCGTTTTGTGCAATTTTACATCGAAAAAAAAGCGAAAAGGCCATCTCTATTTTAACATGGCATATCTTATGACAGAAATGGAATACCCTCATAAGTCACACATTTTTAGAAACTGCACACCTCTATATTTTTAGTTGTGGTGTAGTTTTTGCTCTAAATGTAGCTCCTGTCATACAGATAGCGTAAAAACATATACCATATTTAAATTTTTTTTTTTTTTTTCTGAAACACTATCACCGTCACAAAGTCCAAAGTAAATTTGAGAATAAAACACCAATGAAAATTTTCAAATGAAGGCAGGTTATGAAAGAACAAGTTATCCCGAGTAAAACGATACCCCACATGCATGGGTGCACCTAAAGACACGGCCTCCAAACAGCCCAAAACAGGGGCAATGCATAAGGGCAATTTCAGCTGGAAAGTTTGGAGCTGCGCTCTAAGTGCACTCCATGCAGTTTTTCAGTCTAAACACCCCCTTACTTGTGAAATACCCCCACAAACTATATGTTTTCTGAAAGTGCACATCTGTAGCTATTCAGCAGCACCATTCTTGCTTTCCTACATGCAGAATTGTGGACGCAGTTCTCCGTAGAAGTTTGCAGTTTGGCCTGAAATAAAGAAAAAAAAAGATCCAAAGTTAGATTTCTCCCCAAAATTGCCATAGCAACGAAAAAAAAACACTAGAATATCAATCTTCAACTTGTCCTGAACAAAACGATACCCCACATGCATGGGTGCACCTAAAGACACGGCCTCCAAACAGCCCAAAACAGGGGCAATACACAAGAGCAATTTCAGCTCGAAAGTTTGGAGCTGCGCTCTAAGTGCACTCCATGCAGTTTGTCAGTCTGAACACCCCCTTACCTGTGAAATACCCCCACAAACTATATGTTTTCTGAAAGTGCACACCTGTAGCTATTCAGCAGCGCCATTCTTGCTTTCCTCCATGCAGAATTGTGGACGCAGTTCTCCGTAGAAGTTTGCGGTTTGGCCTGAAATAAAGAAAAAAAAAGATCCAAAGTTAGATTTCTCCCCAAAATTGCCATAGCAACGAAAAAAAAACACTAGAATATCAATCTACAACTTGTCCTGAACAAAACGATACCCCACATGCATGGGTGCACCTAAAGACACGGCCTCCAAACAGCCCAAAACAGGGGCAATACACAAGAGCAATTTCAGCTCGAAAGTTTGGAGCTGCGCTCTAAGTGCACTCCATGCAGTTTGTCAGTCTGAACACCCCCTTACCTGTGAAATACCCCCACAAACTATATGTTTTCTGAAAGTGCACACCTGTAGCTATTCAGCAGCGCCATTCTTGCTTTCCTCCATGCAGAATTGTGGACGCAGTTCTCCGTAGAAGTTTGCGGTTTGGCCTGAAATAAAGAAAAAAAAAAGATCCAAAGTTAGATTTCTCCCCAAAATTGCCATAGCAACGAAAAAAAACACTAGAATATCAATCTACAACTTGTCCTGAACAAAACGATACCCCACATGCATGGGTGCACCTAAAGACACGGCCTCCAAACAGCCCAAAACAGGGGCAATACACAAGAGCAATTTCAGCTCGAAAGTTTGGAGCTGCGCTCTAAGTGCACTCCATGCAGTTTGTCAGTCTGAACACCCCCTTACCTGTGAAATACCCCCACAAACTATATGTTTTCTGAAAGTGCACACCTGTAGCTATTCAGCAGCGCCATTCTTGCTTTCCTCCATGCAGAATTGTGGACGCAGTTCTCCGTAGAAGTTTGCGGTTTGGCCTGAAATAAAGAAAAAAAAAGATCCAAAGTTAGATTTCTCCCCAAAATTGCCATAGCAACGAAAAAAAACACTAGAATATCAATCTACAACTTGTCCTGAACAAAACGATACCCCACATGCATGGGTGCACCTAAAGACACGGCCTCCAAACAGCCCAAAACAGGGGCAATACACAAGAGCAATTTCAGCTCGAAAGTTTGGAGCTGCGCTCTAAGTGCACTCCATGCAGTTTGTCAGTCTGAACACCCCCTTACCTGTGAAATACCCCCACAAACTATATGTTTTCTGAAAGTGCACACCTGTAGCTATTCAGCAGCGCCATTCTTGCTTTCCTACATGCAGAATTGTGGACGCAGTTCTCCGTAGAAGTTTGCGGTTTGGCCTGAAATAAAGAAAAAAAAAGATCCAAAGTTAGATTTCTCCCCAAAATTGCCATAGCAACGAAAAAAAAACACTAGAATATCAATCTCCAACTTGTCCTGAACAAAACAATACCCCACATGCATGGGTGCACCTAAAGACACGGCCTCCAAACAGCCCAAAACAGGGGCAATACACAAGAGCAATTTCAGCTCGAAAGTTTGGAGCTGCGCTCTAAGTGCACTCCATGCAGTTTGTCAGTCTGAACACCCCCTTACCTGTGAAATACCCCCACAAACTATATGTTTTCTGAAAGTGCACACCTGTAGCTATTCAGCAGCGCCATTCTTGCTTTCCTCCATGCAGAATTGTGGACGCAGTTCTCCGTAGAAGTTTGCGGTTTGGCCTGAAATAAAGAAAAAAAAAGATCCAAAGTTAGATTTCTCCCCAAAATTGCCATAGCAACGGAAAAAAAAACACTAGAATATCAATCTACAACTTGTCCTGAACAAAACGATACCCCACATGCATGGGTGCACCTAAAGACACGGCCTCCAAACAGCCCAAAACAGGGGCAATACACAAGAGCAATTTCAGCTCGAAAGTTTGGAGCTGCGCTCTAAGTGTACTCCATGCAGTTTGTCAGTCTGAACACCCCCTTACCTGTGAAATACCCCCACAAACTATATGTTTTCTGAAAGTGCACACCTGTAGCTATTCAGCAGCGCCATTCTTGCTTTCCTCCATGCAGAATTGTGGATGCAGTTCTCCGTAGAAGTTTGCGGTTTGGCCTGAAATAAAGAAAAAAAAAGATCCAAAGTTAGATTTCTCCCCAAAATTTCCATAGCAACGAAAAAAAAACACTAGAATATCAATCTACAACTTGTCCTGAACAAAACGATACCCCACATGCATGGGTGCACCTAAAGACACGGCCTCCAAACAGCCCAAAACAGGGGCAATACACAAGAGCAATTTCAGCTCGAAAGTTTGGAGCTGCGCTCTAAATGCACTCCATGCAGTTTGTCAGTCTGAACACCCCCTTACCTGTGAAATACCCCCACAAACTATATGTTTTCTGAAAGTGCACACCTGTAGCTATTCAGCAGCGCCATTCTTGCTTTCCTACACGCAAAATTGTGGACTCAGTTCTCCGTAGAAGTTTGCGGTTTGGCCTGAAATAAAGAAAAAAAAAGTACCAAAGTTAGATTTCTCCCCAAAATTGCCATAGCAACGGAAAAAAACACTAGAATATCAATCTACAACTTGTCCTGAACAAAACGATACCCCACATGCATGGGTGCACCTAAAGACACGGCCTCCAAACAGCCCAAAACAGGGGCAATACACGAAAGTTTGGAGCTGTGCTCTAAGTGCACTCCATGCAGTTTGTCAGTCTGAACACCCCCTTACCTGTGAAATACCCCCACAAACTATATATTTTCAGAAAGTGCACACCTGTAGCTATTCAGCAGCGCCATTCTTGCTTTCCTACATGCAGAATTGTGGACTCAGTTCTCCGTAGAAGTTTGCGGTTTGGCCTGAAATAAAGAAAAAAAAAAGGTCCAAAGTTAGATTTCTCCCCAAAATTTCCATAGCAACGAAAAAAAAACACTAGAATATCAATCTACAACTTGTCCTGAACAAAACGATACCCCACATGCATGGGTGCACCTAAAGACATGGCCTCCAAACAGCCCAAAACAGGGGCAATTCACGAAAGTTTGGAGCTGCGCTCTAAGTGCACTCCATGCAGTTTGTCAGTCTGAACACCCCCTTACCTGTGAAATACCCCCACAAACTATATATTTTCAGAAAGTGCACACCTGTAGCTATTCAGCAGCGCCATTCTTGCTTTCCTACATGCAGAATTGTGGACTCAGTTCTCCGTAGAAGTTTGCGGTTTAGCCTGAAATAAAGAAAAAAAGATCCAAAGTTAGATTTCTCCCCGAAATTGCAATAACAACTAAAAAAACCTGCCCAATTTAGCCCCAAAATATATTCTATTTACCTTTATCTGTTTAGTTGAACATCTTTTGACTGTATAGCTTCATCTGTATTCCTGCGAATCTTCGGGTGATGCGAGGAGGTGGTGAAAGGGAGTCATTGCCCCCACCGAGTAATGACAACCAGCGGGGGCAAGTGGCTAGGGTTAGGCAGGAGAGGCTTCTGCCTGGCACCCCCCAATTGTTGCACCCTAGGCAGGAGCCTCTAGGGCACCAGTTTTGCCCCCCCATACACAATACACCCATAGAAAGTGCACCCAAAGACAGCACCCCCCATACACATTGCCCCCATAGACAATACCCCCATACACAGTGCCCCCAATTGCCCCCATACACAGTGCCCCCATAGACAATACCCCCATACACAGTGCCCCCAATTGCCCCCATACACAGTGCCCCCAATTTTCCCCATACACAGTGCCCCCAATTTCCCCCATACACAGTGCCCCCATAGACAATACCCCCATACACAGTGCCCCCCATACCCAGTGCCCCCCATACACAGTACCCCCCATACACAGTACCCCCCCATACACAGTGCCCCCCCATACACAGTGCCCCCCCATACACAGTGCCCCCCCATACACAGTGCGGTAATCTATTACAGAAATGCGGGACATTATTGCATAAGTTGCATAGCACCACAATTCTGAAAAAAGCTGAATGCCTGCACCAAGAACAAAATATATATTGCCCAAAATAAAGGCCTCAATATCTGCATTGAAAGCTGAGCTAATGAGTTTTGAATTTGCCAGTTTCTCTCCAACCAAAAGAGCTATGCCATCAGAACAATACTATTACTCATAATAAGGAGAAAGACTACAATTAGCATAAGTGTTGAAATGTAAACTCCCATCTACCAACAAACTATAACTTTCTTTTCACTACTGCAAACAAAGACCCTAACTGTGCAAAAATAATAAAAAAAATATTCCATGGAGAGCTAATACTGTACACTAGTAAAACCTAAAATGTCACCCAGAAATACATATAGCCGTAGCAACTGCCCTGAAAGGGTAGCTTATGAGGTGTCCGTAAAAAAAAAAAACCTTGTGGCATCAGCAGGGGAGATGAAATCATCCGCAGGCAAGATGAAACATCATGATCATCACGCACCACAAATTTTTAGGGGCCCAGTCCGTCACGCAACACCTCAGTTGGCTATACATAACCTAACGTAACATTTTAGGTAAGGAAACAACCAAATTAACCATGACATAAAATTCTGACCTGAATACATAAACCATAAGGCTACTATATTAATTTTGCACAAAGCGGGATGCCAATAATTATTATAAATTCCATCAGTGCACAACAATTTATTACCCTTTCAATAGTGCAGACGAGTATGGTATATTTCAAAACATGGTTTGAAACATGACCCGGGGTTGCGAGGGCACTTAGGGCAGTAGTACCGTGTATCTCGTCTTATACCCCTTTTGCGGCACACTCTGCAAGCTTTCTGGGCAAACACTTTTCCAGGTGTGGGTGGAAGCGTATCAATAAAGTGCTTCCCAATCAATCGGGCCACATTGTCACTAGGGGGCATCTCAGGCACAGTCTCCTCTACACCACTAAACAACAGGGCAGGGATTATCTGCAGCTGGTATTTATAATAGGATAATTTGCGGCCTGGTACTGCTGCCTTATATACAACGTATGAATTTCGAAGGGCCATTTGAATCAAGTATATACCAACTTTTTTGTACCAGGCCTTAGTTTTTCGAGTGGCGTTGTAGTAATGTTGGAGTTGATCAGTTCTGTCAACGCCACCCATGTACCTGCTGTATTCCCTGCAACAGAGAGGTTTTGTTTTAGGGGGCCTACCAACTCTCTGTACCACAGTTACTGACTCATCGTGGATTGTCGTCAGCATGAATACATTTTTTGTGTCATAATAATTTATGGCAAGGAGCTCATCATTTCTTAGGGCATAAACTTCTCCACGATTAAGTTTTTTGCTGACCAGATCCCTGGGCAAGCCCTTTCGGGTACGATTTATAGTGCCACAGGCTGGGGTATCTAAGCAATATAGGGCAGTGAACAGGGGGATACTAGTGTAAAAGTTATCCACATATAAGTGGTAACCTTGGCCCAAAAGTGGAGAGATGAGCTCCCATACAATTTTGCCACTGACAGTCAAATCAAGGGGACAACCAGGGGGGTCTAATTTGGAGTCCTTGCCTTCATAAATCATGAAATAGCTGGTGTACCCCGAAATGCTTTCGCACAGTTTGTAAAATTTGATCCCATAGCGGGCACGCTTGCTTGGGATGTACTGCCGAAATGCGATGCGCCCTTTGAAGAGGAGAAGTGACTCATCTATACAAATGTTTTGGGAAGGGGTATACACTTCTCCACACCGCTCAGACAGGCTATTTATAAGGGGCCTCAATTTATGCAGCCTGTCATGGCCGGGCACATCAGGGGGTACAGCCGTTGCATTGTTATTGAAATGCAGAAACCGGAGCAGTAGCTGATACCGGTTTCTCGGCATGGTGGCAGAAAAAACAGGGATAGACAACACAGTAGTGGTATCCCAGTAGGACTCCAAAGAATTTGCTTTTATGAGACCCATAGCTAAAGTGAGTCCCAAGAACTTTTTCATTTCGGCAATGTCAGTGGGATGCCATGCCTGCGCTCGAGCATACCTAGGTAGGGGATTATGGGTAAGGTATTGCTCGGCGTATAAATTTGTATAGAGGACCATATCCTGTAGGATGGCCTCAGTGATGTACAATTGAAAAAAATCAATAGGCTCAAAATTCCTGGTGTCCACCTTAACACCAGCGACTGCAGTAAAAGGGGGGATCTCAGGGGGAAAATTACAAGGAGGCCTCCACGCAGGCTCTCCTCCAGCTGCAGCATCAGCCCTATCACCCTCTCCCTCATTTTGCACACTCTCCTCTACCTCCATGGGCTCCTCAAGAGCACTAACCGTGCTACTACTACACCATGACTCCTCAGTAGAGGAGTCACTCTCTGAACCAGGGGGCACATACTCGGAATCAGAGTCACTGAACTCCTCCGAGCTAGAGGCCATGCACAGTGCAGCAGCCTCTTCAACCGAGTACAACTTTCTGGCCATGTTGCCAACAAAATATTTTTTTATAACACCCTAGTCCAAAATCACAAAAAATCAAGTAAATCAGAATATGATCAGAAGCCAGAAAAATCTAACAGCTACGCAAAGATAAACTACTGCAACACAGGCAAGGCAGACACTAGAAAAAAAAAACAGGTAAGATCTGGCTAAGAAAAAAAGCAGCTTTGGTTTCAAACCCCCCCCCCTCTAAACCCCCTTGAACTCCTGAACTCCCTAAAAAAAATACAACCAAGAACAATCAGGAACAATCAGGAACAATCCAGAACAAGCAAAAAAAAGCAAAAGCCAGTAGATGCAACACACAAATAAAAAAGCCAAGATCAATAAGCAAGAACAGTAAATGAACAGCAACACAAATCTAAAATGCAACGAAACCACTGAAAAATGCAAAATCAAGTTAACACAAGCAATATAACTAATCAAAGTATAACACAAAACTGAAAACTCACAAAACCACTGAACTATGCAAGAAAAATGTGATTATGCCGTGTGACTTGTGTTCAGGCTACCTGATCACTTGTCACACTGCAAAATCAAGGTAACACAAGCAATATAACTAATCAAAGTATAACACAAAACTGAAAACTCACAAAACCACTGAACTATGCAAGAAAAATGTGATTATGCCGTGTGACTTGTGTTCAGGATACCTGATCACTTGTCACACTGCAAAATCAAGGTAACACAAGCAATATAACTAATCAAAGTATAACACAAAACTGAAAACTCTCAAAACCACCGAAAAACACAAGAAAAATGTGATTATGCCGTGTGACTTGCGTTCAGGCTACCTGATCACTTGTCACACTGCAAAATCAAGGTAACACAAGCAATATAACTAATCAAAGTATAACACAAAACTGAAAACTCACAAAACCACTGAACTATGCAAGAAAAATGTGATTATGCCGTGTGACTTGTGTTCAGGATACCTGATCACTTGTCACACTGCAAAATCAAGGTAACACAAGCAATATAACTAATCAAAGTATAACACAAAACTGAAAACTCACAAAACCACTGAACTATGCAAGAAAAATGTGATTATGCCGTGTGACTTGTGTTCAGGATACCTGATCACTTGTCACACTGCAAAATCAAGGTAACACAAGCAATATAACTAATCAAAGTATAACACAAAACTGAAAACTCTCAAAACCACCGAAAAACACAAGAAAAATGTGATTATGCCGTGTGACTTGCGTTCAGGCTACCTGATCACTTGTCACACTGCAAAATCAAGGTAACACAAGCAATATAACTAATCAAAGTATAACACAAAACTGAAAACTCACAAAACCACTGAACTATGCAAGAAAAATGTGATTATGCCGTGTGACTTGTGTTCAGGCTACCTGATCACTTGTCACACTGCAAAATCAAGGTAACACAAGCAATATAACTAATCAAAGTATAACACAAAACTGAAAACTCTCAAAACCACCGAAAAACACAAGAAAAATGTGATTATGCCGTGTGACTTGCGTTCAGGCTACCTGATCACTTGTCACACTGCAAAATCAAGGTAACAGTAATAACAGTATATATATATAATATAACAGAAATAAAAGTATAACACAGAACTTAGAAATCAGAGTAATAGAGTAAAACAAGTAATAAAACAGAAATAAAGCACAATGCAGAACTGAAAAAGCAATGAAAATCAATAATATACAATAAAACTGATGAAACAGTGATTAGTGTGTAAAGGCTAAAAATGGAAAATAAAATAAAGGCAAAGTAAAAAATATGTATGTGTGTACACTTGTGAGTGTGTGTAAGTGTATGCCTGTGCAAAAAAAAAAAAGTGGAAACTGCAAAAAAAAAATCAGAAAAAAAAATTACAATTAGTGTGATGTGTAAATGGTGCAAAATTGGTACCTGGGGCAGGCAAGGCAGATCTCAAAGGCAGGCAGGCAGGCAGGCAGATCTCTGGTGCTGGAAGACCGCAGGGGGATGCAGGCAGGCTCCAAGAGGCTCCACGATGCTCCACGAGTGAAGGGGGCGGCGCCAGGGGCAGGATTAAATACCCCAAGCAGCAGGCACGTCCTGATGACGTCGCTGCGACTTGGGGTCACACAGAGGCGATCGGAGGGGGCCCAGGAGGGAGCAGCGCCGGTAAGCTCGTTGCCTAGGGGGTTTTGGGCCTGGCAGCGCGTCTCTGCACTCGGATCGATCGGCGAGTGCAGAGAACGCGCTGTCCTTATGGGAAACGTAGCTTCTACGTGCTTGGCATACAACGATTTTTTATGCCAGCACGTAGAAGCTACGTGCTTGGCAGGGAAAGGGTTAATATGTTTGTTCTACAATGTTTTTCAGTTCTGTTATCAAACAAAAATTGCTTGGTAGCAATGCAGTAAATTTTAGTACTTGATTATATTTATTGCTGTGGAATTTTATGTAATTGTTCAATTGAATAAGACAAGCACATACACCTAAATTTTCAGCTGGCAGAAAAGTTGGCCCTATTGCTTTCTATTGACTTGTTGGGAAAAATGCCTGAAAATACTCTTGTACTGGTGCTGTCATGTGTTTCCCATTCAAATAAATATGAGGCAGCAGGGAGTTGTTGGAGGCTAAACACACCCAATACTGGCACTGTCATGAGTTAGTGCCCAGTCTGGGCACTTAAAGCTTAGTTACAACTCCTAAAGATGGAGCTATAGCGGTGACTGATTTTCCCTGTGTGGTCCTGGTTGTGGTTATCAAGTCATTAAGGGGTTCCATGACCATATAAAAGCACCATGCCGAAGGCTGAATGCTTTTATACAGGTCATGAGACTCCAAGGTGATTTCTGGTATCCTCATATTTTACAACAGGGGCACATATTTTATTTATAACATATAAATACATAAGTTTCAGTGAGTCATACATGTGAAAGAAATTACACCACAAAGCACTAATCATAACTGATGACATCACTGAGCACCATTTATATAGGATATCATTTACAGGATATTCATTGCTTTTGTAAATTATAAGGATATAATTTACAAGATACCCAGGGCTGCTGTGTATTATATTGGAGTGTTATATAAGAGATAAAGTGCAATCAAGATGGGTATCCTTGTTAAGGTGGCCATACACGCACCGATATTATCGTACGAAACCTCGTTTCGTACGATAATCGGTGCGTGTATGGCATGTCAGCGAGCCGACCGATATCGCAGGAAGCTGCTGAAATCGGTCGGCTCGCCGATCGGCCAAGTTAGAAAATTTTGATCGGGCGCCATAGAAGGCGCCTGACCAAAATTCTCCCTTCAGAGCTGAATCGGCAGAAGGAGGTAGAAATCCTATTGTTTCTACCTCCTTACCTGCCGATTCAGCCCTGAATGGTGTGTGGCGGATCTGACGATGTTTCGTGCGACCGACGGTCGTACGAAACATCGTGAGATCGCCATGTGTATGGCCAGCTTTAGAGAAGCTACTGAAATCCTTCATTTATCAGATAGTTTATCAGTTGGTTTTCTCAACGCTGAACTCGACTGGCAGATGTAAAGATGCAGCATGTCCCAGAGGTGTAAATCAAGAAAAGATAAAGGTCTCATGTGGAAAATGGCAAGCCCAAATATAGCAAAAGCAGAAGGCAGGTGATGCAAGCTGGAGCAGCAAATTGCTGCATAACAATTCCAGCAGATTAAATTGATTGGGGGTGGTAGTGTCAGACTTTTTTTCTCAAATTCTTTGTTCAAGAGTTATTGCATTTTAAACATCAGTTGGTTTGTCTGCAAGAGAAACTATAATCTCATGGCCTCATAGTCTGTGGCTTTGTTCTCTGTCAGCCTTTGGAATACATTTGCCTCCCAGCAAAACAGGTGAAATGTGATACTGCAACTGAACACAAGTGACAAAGAATAGAATCTTGCCTCTGCAATAATCTTTGAATGATACACCTTTACAAATGGCAAGCTTTTGTTTTAATCAACTCCACATGCTCTTCATGAAATGTTTCCATTAATATAAATTCACCATCTTGTGCAGCAACAAATAGGTTAACCCAGGAATACCTATCTATGTGTTAAGCCCCACAGATGGGTCCCTATTATCCCCTTTTTTTTCTTCCTTTTGAAAATAGCCATTATAATGAGGCACATAATTAATTGTAATCCAATACAGACTCCCAATTTTACTTTAAGTCTACATGAGTTACCTAATATATTTATACTAATGTAATTAGAGACAACATTTTTTGTGCCCTTTTTAGTCAACAGAGCTAGCTAGCAATAACATTGTGCAATTCTCATCTAATGGTATTGTACTGGCAGACAAAGAAATTTAAAATAGGACTGGATATCTTTTTCCAGTATGGAATTACAGTATATACTATATACAGTATGTGTGTATTTATTAATTCGTCCTATTGCTTTGCATTATTCAGAAAAGATGGCTACTCAAGCCAATGTGAAAAAAAAATCAGGTGCATTTGATTGTCTTCCTCTCTCAACTAAAAAGTATAAAGTGTATTTTAATATTACACTATGGACAATCATCATCTTCTGCTTTCCTAAGCATGTAAAGTTTGCCAACACATTTTGTAGTGATCATTTTTTAAAGGATCTATAAACTCAAATGTAACATTTAGCAAAGTCAAAGCAAATTTTATTTTAAGCAGCCTTCCAATATACATTAGTGGTGCCTTTTAGATGGTAAATGCACCGTTGTCTGCACTGCTTATTCTACCTACGAGTACCACTGAAACAAAATTGTAGTAGTTTGCTCCCCTGCTGTGCAGACTCCAGGCCCCACAATGCCTTGAGTTTTCTTTGATTAACAGTCAGGTAAAGAAGGTAAATCATAGACCTTTGAAATGCAACATTGTTTTTCAGTGGTACATGTAGTCAGGTCTAGCAGTGCTTGGCTATAGCAGAAGCATATTGCTTTTAATAGCAATTAGATTAAAACATAGAAAATGTGCCATTTATGTATATTAGAAAGAGTACTGGAATTATTTTTCATTTGTGTAAAATGTTATGTTTGGATTTACTATCCATTTAACTTTTCCCTTTGTGATTTAATTAGAAACCGGAACCCCAAATGGCTATTTCTTGTAATAAAGCAATACAGAGGTCTGTAAATTGGCAAAGTATCTTTCCTCTCAGTGGAAATGATGGGTTATTAAGCAGCAATTCTGTAGAGAGTGTAGCTTATAATTTAGGGCTTTACATGAATTAATTCATGTATTATGGTATATCATTCTCAGACTTTTATTTTTTGAGTTTGCTTAATAATAAAAATCACAGAGGCTGCCTTTTTAAAAAGGAGATTCTCAAAGGTCTTGCACTGTCCTTTTAATCCCTGTTTGAGTTATGCCTGTAGAAAATATGTTGAAGAAATCTTGGAGATGCATGGATCTAAAGTGTGTCATGTTTTGTACTGTAAAATTAATAACATCTCTGGATAGAAAAGATTTCCTACAGTAGCCCAGACATTTTCTTGCCTTTGTGTAGCTTTCCATTTTTTCCCGTAGACTCTTGGAAAAGGAGCAATTACTCATGCTATGGCTGCTGTTTTATGTTGTGTACTATCAGGACGACCACGACAAAGGAATGAAGAAGTTGGCTAGCTTAATCACGGTACTTATTTGTTGTGTGAGAACATCTGTCTGAGTGGCTCAGATACTGTACAAGAGTAAGCACCCTGTAATGCTTTGAAACAATGGCAATAAAAACAGACTCATGCTTAGGCAGTTATTTCACAGACAACCCACACATTTTCAATTTTGTTCCAAAACAACAAATTCACCCTTTCCACTTCCTACAGTCCCTCGAGAACAGTAAAATTATACAGGCTCAGTCTTCAAACAAAATTCAAATAGTTTTGGCAAACCCGTGATGCCTACTATTTGAATTTTCCATATTTCTCTTTCCTGTAATCACTTTTAATATGCCCTAAAAGGCAAAGTGTATCTTTGATTGTAAGCTCTATTGAGCTGGTCCCTCTATAATACCCGTATCAGTCAGTATTTATGTGTAATTTGTAATTGTACAGCACTGTGAAACAGGTTGGCAGTTTGTAAATACATGTAAATAATAATAAAAATTATAATAAAAATAATATTGCACTTCAGGATTTATGCTGCATTTAATTACACAGAGCCTTTAGTTGAAGTAGTTACCAGAACTAGTATCCACTGCGGTAGAAGATTAAATTTTTCTGATTTTATGTACTAAGGCGGAGAAAAGAAGTAGTATGTTAGATGGTCCAACATGTTTTACTTAGATGAAGTCATGTTCAACCCCATGTGTTAATCTAACGTACGTTAATGTTACAACTGGTGGTTGTTGTTTCAGTGATGTCCTGCACATGACACATACACTTTACACTTATTCATCAGTTTAATATTCTGTGTTGTGACTACATATACAGACTGCATAATTCAGCAAATGCCCCCTGAATGCACCTGGGTGCCATAAATGAGTCACTGTATACCACCTGTTCTTAGAACTCCTTAACAGTGCTCCTCCCTCAAAATGTCTAGTGTCTGTTTAACCAAATTTCCCTTATACATTAAAGTTGTCAGAGATTTAAAAGCTATTTTTAATGCAGTTGCTACCGAAAGCTGTATCTTATCTGTCCCCAAGGCCCCACAAAGCCAACTAGGGATCACCCCTGCATGTTTATTGCATCATGACTCCCAATTGCACTTGCTCTTTTGTGCTGTTATTCTCTATTTGCTTATTTCTGAAGAGTGCTGTTCTCTACCTTATCTACGGTAAAGTTCTGAAAGGGCAGGGTGTGCAAATGGGTTTCTATAAGTCAATGATCCAACTAGTCAGGACTAGCAATGCAGAGGATAAAAAGGGACAGACAGATAATGGATTTAAAGTAATTTCATTTACAATTATCTCATTTCATTTCCATCTTTCAATTTATGCATATTGTAACGTTGCTTAGAATGAGATTTTTTCATTAAGCAGAATCATATTATTTTTTATCTGGGTCACATTTAGTTAATTAACTGTTACTTGTATCACACTAGAACTTTGGTTATTTTAGACTATTTACTTGAAGAGATCCATTTCTTCAAGCTACGTGCCTCTGTGCAACATAAGCTTTAAAGGTGGCCACACACGTGGCGATCTGCGATCTTTCGTGCGACCATCGGTCCCACGAAAGATCGTCAGACCCGCCACTAACCTTCAGGGCTGAAACGGCAGATAAGGAGGTAGAAACAATAGGATTTCTACCTCCTTCTGCCGATTCAGCCCTGACGGCAGATTTTTGACCAGGTCGATCGGCGAGTCGACCGATATCAGCAGCCTCCTGCGATATCGGTCGACTCGCCGACGTGCCATAGAAGCACCGAATATCGCACGAAACGAGGTTTCGTACGATATTATTGGTGCGTGTATGGCCAGCTTAAGACTATTGCAATGTGTTTTGGTGACTGTTGTTCTTTTGGGATGATAAATATGGTGGTTAAAATGCCCTTGTGCACTTACAGTCATTTTCTATTTATTTTAATGGGAAATGCTACCTGTGGCAGATATTGAAACTTTCAGGCAAGGATTGATAATGAATACCAAAGCTAGCTTGAATGAAAAGTAGCTGCAGGCACAATTCTGCCTGAGACGTATGTGGCAATAAAAATAAGCTCCATGGCACTTCTTATCAATTAAAAAAAGATCTTTAATAGCAAGTGAAATTGGCATTAAAGAGAAGGCAAATAAACTGTTTATTACCCTTATTACTGTATTTTCTACTAAACTACTGATCATGTATGCAGGGACCTTAGGGTGATAGACTCTTCTATTTTTCTAATTATTAACATGTTCTAAAGTTATTTTGTATTTTCTGAGCCTTCTTGCTGCAAAATGAGTCAAATCAAGCAGAATTTTACCAAGTCCTAATAAACTGCTGTTTATTTCCACAGTTCCCATATAAATAAGCAATATAAGATGCCAGCATCAACTTGTGGAAATCGGAACCATGTATCCTATTTGATGGGTGATTGAATTTAATATGTGAGTGGTTTGATATGGATAGGAACTATACTGTAAAATTCTACAGACCTAATTTACTAAGCTTTATTCTTTGGTGCTAACGAAAAAAAATCAGTTCTGTTGAAATAAATAACACTTGATATACAGAATATTAGTGAAATGCCAATGTGCGCACAATTAAATAACTCTTGACAAGGGAGAAGGGGGTTTTCATTTCTAAATTTTCTTCACTCTGCCTCTCTCGACAATCTGTACGTACAGCTTTGTGTCGGTTACTCTAATACAGTGCTGTCCAACTTCTGCGGTACCGAGGGCCGGAATTTTTCCGACCTACGTGGTGGAGGGCCGATAATGGAAGACAGTTTTGACCACTCCCCTTTTTGAAACCGCACCCACTTGAAACCACACCCGTGTTATCACATGACCATACCCATATTCAGTGCTGTCCAACTTCTGTTGTACCGAGGGCCGGAATTTTTCCGACCTACGTGGTGGAGGGCCGATAATGGAAGCCAGTTCACTGTGTGTGCCATTCTTGGCTGGTTTGTGCCATACTTGGCCTGTGTGTGCCATACTCTGCCTGCCCTACCCTGCCTGTGTGTGCGCCATACTCTCCCTACCCTGCCTGTGTGTGCCATACTCTGCCTTCCCTACCCTGCCTGCGTGTGCCATACTTTCACTGTGTGTGCCATTCTTGGCTGGTTTGTGCCAAACTTGGCCTGTGTGTGCCATAATCTGCCTGCCCTACCCTGCCTGTGTGTGCCATACTCTGCCTTCCCTACCCTGCCTGTGTGTGCCATACTCTGCTTGCCCTATGCTGCCTGTGTGTATGGCACACACAGGCAGCCTACAGTGACACAATGCTGGCACTGCTCCTACAGTCTGCACAATAACTATATATTAAAAAACTTTTTAATTGCAGTGCCACCTCAGTATATGTTCTTTTTGTAGTATGCAGGGATTATTTGTGGGTTTCTACTGCTCCTGAGGTGTGAACAGGGGAACAATGTGGGTGATTACAGCCTGAGCCTGAGGTGTGAACACTGCAGGGGGTAAACAATGCAGAGATTAAAAGGTGTGAACAGTACAGGGGATTACATATTTAAACAATACAGCCTGATTACAGCCTGAATCTGAGGTGAGAACCATGCAGGGGGCCAGTTAATCTCAGTACTGATACCATTTAAAGCTTACACAAGAGTAAGCCATCAAAGCAGCCAGACAGGTGGGGGGCCACACAGAGGGGGGTCGCGGGCCGCCAGTTGGACAGCACTGGTCTAGGTGACCAGGTATTCTAATATTGAGGTACCGCTCTCACGAACATTAACATGGTTAAAAAATCTAGAGTTACTGTATACGCCCATGGTGGCAATTAGTATTGCACTGAATCTGTCAACAGCGCTAGTCAAGCACACCATTTTGTGTCCTTACCACCGGGCCTCTAGTGCCATCGTAATAACATACAAGCATGTGATATCACTGTTCCATGGCTTGGTTCCAAATAAAAAATAAAAAGACACTGTAGAAATAAAGATATTAAAAAAATTTAAAGACACCAAAAACCAGAGTTCAGTGCCCATTTTCGTTTGCTAAAGCTGGCAATACATGCACCAATTATAAAACTGGATCATGTGGGCTCCGAATTATTGTCCAGATAAGTTTTGTACTGTGGCGATCGGTTGTTAAGTCGATCAGACAGGTTAGAAAATGCATTTGAAGTCGTCTGACAATTATTTTATGTTTAGAACATCCTCTAATTTATTATGTTTAGTACTTTATTCTACAATTTCAATCTGAATGTTAGTTTTAGTTTTGAATTCTGACTTTGAGATGGGTAATTGTGGCCATACATGGGCAGATTTAAGCTGCTGATTCAAGTCCTATAGACCGATTGGGCAGCTTATCTGTCCGTGTATGGGGACCCTCACCAGGCCTCCCCAACTGATATCAGACTGAAAATCAGCCAGATGTTGATTGTGCAGGCTTGATTTTCCCATCAGATCAAAGGCCACATTAGCTCGTTGATGCGGTCCTCACTCCTAAACCTGTTGTAATTTGATTGGTTGGCCCTAGGGTCAAACTATCGAATTACCCAATACCTTAGGTCGGCATATCTGGAGAAAGATACACTAATTTAGCGACCTTGCTAAACCAGCTGATTTTAACATACATGGCCACCTTAAGAATGCCTCACATTGGATTTTGGTCGTTTATCCAAGACCTTCTTGAAAGGCAGAGTGGCTCTGACAGAGTAATTGAACATTTGGTTGGGGATTTAGATCAAAACAAAATTATAGGAACATGAAAACATGGCTATAGGAGCCCTTCAAAAATAATGCAAGCTTTTGAGAGGAAGGATCTTCCTGTTTCAGCCTGCCTTGACCCTCTCTGTCCTGATTCTAGAACTTTCCTTGCAGTCAATCCATACCCACTGTGCTCCAGTCCCCTCCTGATTTTATGTTTGGAATCCTTTTCTCTCTTTGTGGGACCTTGCAACATAAGATCTGGCAAAAGCTGAGCAGCAGAAGGCTAGGCCATTTGCCAAAGGGGTGGATATAAGCAGAAGAGTGCAGTGTGACCTTCCATGTCGCCTAGGATTGGGTTTTTATTATGTGACAGTTGTGTTTTTCTACTACATATACACATATTTATGGCTTCTCATTTTTTTGCTTTTTTCCGTATTCCTCTATTAGAGGTAATGTTCAGCATGACAAAAAGAAATATGTGTGTGATTAGGATTAGTTGCTATATCTAACAAAATGTAAAAGAAAATGTTACGGCGTAGATGATCTAACCACAGTTAAACAGTGGTAAACATTCATGTAAATGCAGACAATGTAATTGTCCCCAATAAAATCAGAATCAAACAGCTGCTTTTACATGAAAAGGTCCTAATGAAGTCTATTAGGGAAAATAAGAATTGTGCCATTGTTCGGACAAAATGTGTGGTCTTTAGCAGAATCTATAAGTCATCTGAACGCTCTCAATTTTAAAGTAAACTTCATGTAATATGATGGAGTGTAGTATGTGGTAAAAACTGGGAGAAAAGGGTATGGCAAAATGGGCATTCCATAGGTGGAACAAACTACATGTCTAGGCTGTGCCTTATACAAGAGTGCCAGCACTGGCACAGTACTTGTCTGGTCATCAAATTCAGCTTTTAATGCTCAATTAAACAAGCAGTTCACTTTCAGAAAAAATGCGCTTTACAAATAATAAAACATTAATAATTACTTTTTTTCTAAAATATAGATTAGATATTAAAAAGCTTCATGTTCATATAAAATCTGTAATCCATGTTGCTAACTTTCTAAACTGTTACATTTGTATTTATATTAATTAATACATTTCACAGCAGCATTAAAGAAATGCTACAAAGTAAGGTATCATTTGTAACAGCTTCTCTGTTACCAACTGTAGTGTAGCTACAGTCATTACATCCCTATAATCCTGGGACCCCTAGTGTGCAAGGCAAATATGTAGCTAACGCTTGCTGTAATGCAGTGCTGTCAAACTTCTGTGGTACCGAGGGCCAAAATTTTTCTGTCCTACATGGTGGATAATAGAGGACAGTTTTGACCACTCCCCTTTTTAAAACCACACCCATTTCAAACCGCACTCATGTCATCACAAAAGCTTTTAAGACCATACTGACATTATTGGTGTCAGCACAGAAAAAATCCAAATGGTTGGTGCTCTCTGCAGGAATATCTGCCATCACTCGTGTGAAAGAAGTCATAATAAGTCACAACCTTAAATCCATATGCCTCCTCCTCCCTTATGTATAGCAGAGCACCCTCCAGCACATAATAATTACACACCTTAGGGACCCCCTACAACTATTTCCAAATACTAACAAACTTCCAAAACAAACCCCTGCCAGGTTCACCACCCACAGGCAGCATAGGGCAGGCAGAGTATGGCACACACAGGCAGGGTAGGGCAGGCAGAGTATGGCACATACAGGCAAGGTAGGGCAGGGAGAGTATGGCACACACAGGTAGCATAGGGAAGGCAGTGTATGGCACACACAGGCAGAATAGGGCAAGCAGAGTATGGCACACAGGCAGCATAGCGCAGCCAGAGTATGGCACACATAGGCAAGGTAGGGCAGGCAGAGTATGGCACACAAAGGCAGGGTAGGGCAGGCAGAATATGGCACACACAGGCAGGGTAGGGCAGGGAGAGTATGGCACACATAGGCAGGGTGGCGCAGGCAGAGTATGGCACACACAGGCAGGGTAGGGCAGGCAGAGTATGGCACACACAGGCAGCATAGGGCAGGCAGAGTATGGCACACACAGGCAGGGTAAGGCTGGGAGAGTATGGCACACATAGGCAGGGTGGCGCAGGCAGAGTATGGCACACACAGGCAGGGTAGCGCAGGCAGAGTACGGCACACACAGGCAGGGTAGGGTAGGCAGAGTATGGCACATACAGGTAGGGTAGGGCAGGCAGAGTACGGCACACACAGGCAGGGTAGGGCACACAGCATCCGGCCACCAATTGGACAGCACTGCTCTAATGCATATTAAGTACAGGGCTCCCTTTGAATATGTACATGCATGCACTCAGTTCTACAATATAAAATTCACACTCAGTTCAAGAGCTTGTAAGTGTCTTTCCCATGTGCTAAAAGGAATGAGAGAACACTCTACGAGCGGGACTCAATTAGATTTCTCAGGAAAAGTTAAATTGAGTAAAGTAAATATAACTAATGAAATAAACAAATGAGTAAATAAATAGTTAGCTAAATAAGCAAAATATAAGCGAATTTAGCAACTAAATGAATAATCTGTCCACCAATTTGTGTTAAGGATATAAAGGTAAAGTAAATACCAAATAGTCAAATTTGACTCGGGTGTCCAGACCCCGAGTCTGTCGCTTGAGGTTCAAATATTAATCATTCAGGTGGTTCAGAGACAGAGAAATCAAAATGCTCACCGATGTCCCGTGGTGGTCCGGGTGCTCAAGGCCCCAAACCCGCAGCTGAAGGGAGATATCTCCAAAACCAAAAATAGGACATCAAGCACTCCGGACTCCAAAGGATCTGCTAAAACTCGAACTTTATTTCATCATGTTAAAAACAGAAGTGCCTTCCCATGTGCTGTCCCTTTTGTTGTGAGTATAAGTTGTAGCTCATTAACTGGTGTAAACGTTTGCGCTTGTATTATTTGAAAAAAAAAAAGCAGAGAGCACTCAAATGTACTTTGTCTGCATTTGTAAATGAGCAATAGGGGTGCTATAAAGTTCAGCTTTCCTAGGAATTATAATGCTGCCACCTTGTGGATATTTTGTCTTTTTAATGCATTGAGTCAAAATATGCATAGAGCAGATCTAGACAAGCAATTCGTATAAAGCCAATGCATCTTTTAATGATTCTGCAAACACAAAAATATGTCTACCAAGGTAATTTAATCCCAGATAAATGCCCAAAAGCCCTAACACCTCTGGGAAGGAACATAGGTCTATATGTTTAGAGAAAATAAATGCATGTGGATGTTTAAAATCAGTAATGTCAGAGGCAGATTTTAATGATGGGTAAGCCACCCCAACCAACATCAGTTAATTTCCTACAAGAAACAGGCTAGAGGTATTATACTTGAAGTTCGCACTGTACTTATTTTATTAAACATAAAACTACCACTGTATTTATGCTACTATGTAATGATCAATGGAATGGGCACTGTATACTTCCTGACGTGTTCTGGGGTGTATGTAATTTGCATTGTATTTCCCTTGATTTGTTCTTGGGTATTATGTGTGGAATTTGCCCCTGGGTACTAGTAGGGAATCTGTGTTTAATTAGACTTTCCAAACATAAAATTCATGCTCCGCCTATAAGTAAAGTTGTGGTCAGTGGTAAAGAGAAATTGCCTTTGGTTGTTTGTGAGATTTTTATTATCCAAAGTGCTTGGGACTAGGTGTTTTCCCGACATGTGGGCCTTCTGTAATTCGGGACACCGTGCCTTAAAAGACAAGGACAGTATTTTACTACCCATAAGTTATGCACAGCAGCCTCCCCTGACCTAACCTTGGCTACCCTGGTCCGTGGTCCATGGTGGCATGTTAATTTTTCATTAAGCTCATTTGTAAGGGCACTTGCACCCTTAAAGGGGACCAGTCACCCACACATAAAAAGCTGTACAATAAAAGTCCTTTTCAAATAATATACAAGACCATATTTTAATTAAAACATCCATACCTCCTATAAAGGTATTTTTAAAATCTCAGCTGTTAATCATGTATTGCCTGCTCCGCTACTATGCCTCAGACAAGCACAACTTCAAATCTCAACCTTAATTTGCTAATTATTATTAAAAAAATGGAATCATCATGTAAACGAAAAAGAAAAAATTGTCACATTCCCTTGAGCAGAGCATTATAGTCACAGTATCAAAGTCAAATGATATAAATTGTTTAATTGCATCAAGTCTATACCCTTAAAATTTGTCTAAATCTGAATCTTGCAAAGAATGCTGGGATTGGGCCAAATCCAGAACCATATGCTAGATTTAGGGCATCTCAATTATTTGTGATCTATGATAATCAACAGATTTAACCCTTCAAACCAACCACTTGGTCAGCATTCAAGGAGTTGTCACCTTGACTATACATACAACTGCTTTCATGAAAAAATGCAGGTAGGTGGTGTTTTTTATAATTGATAGGGGGCAAATAGTATACCCTGGATATTGAGCATAATATATATGAGTGTGCAAATATCTTTTCTGTGACTTTTGTTGTCTTTGAAATGGCAGTCCCTGCTATAGCATCTGTGTTCCCTGGTTGCTTGTCACCTGTATCATAAGGTTTTATAATAGTAGCAGCGCAGGTTTAAATGTATATTTGGTTGTTCTGTGACAGGTAGGAAGCCACCTCCACATATGGAGACATTACATTCTTCCAAATGAGGAGGTGGCCCCCCAGCTGCCATGCAGAACAAATTGCTGGAAATAGTTCTTGTTGCACCATGTACAACCCACTCTGTGTGGAGAAAATGTTTCCTTGCCAATATTATACATTCCAGAACAAGGCAGTCCTCCTTCTGTTACAGCAGAAGGGCTGTCTTTTCATATGTGCTGGGGAGTAATTTGTTTGCATGTTACTGTGGCCCTCTAGCTGTCACAAAGCAACAACTGCTTCCTTGGAGGGACAAAGGCAGTTATGTTGCATCTTGATGGATGTTGGACAATTGCATGGGAGCATGTTACACCATGTAATCAGTTGGCCCACCAGCAACTATCTGTACCCCTGGAAGCAAACAGCTGTTGTTCTGTAACATCTCTTTGCTGTTAGATAATGGCAAGAAAGCATATTCCAGTATGTGAGGAAGTGGTCCTACAGCTACCACAAAATAACTTAAACTGCTCTAATAAAGCTTGCACATAGCTGTTATGTGACAGCTGGAAATATGCAATTTAATATCTGTCAGTATGAGTAGATCGGTCTACAGCAAATAATTGGAACCCAGTGCTATCTGTCACAGCTGGAGGGCCTCCTCCTCACATGGAGGGGCATACTTTTTTTTGCTATTATCGAAAGGAACATATTAGTAGGTGGTCCACCAGCTATAACTGAAGCACAGTGTGATAGATCCAGGGCTGCACGGAGTCTCCTGCATTGCATTTTAGAAGGGGCACATACAGGCACTATGATAAGGCGCTTGTAAACAAAAAATAGAAGGTGTGGAAACGAATGCTACATGATGATAAGAACACACTGTAGCTGGACTTTAATAAAACTACCCAAACCCCCAGCACCAAGGAGGAGCACAGAGCGTACCACACAGTTCCGGGCACGGCTCAGAGCAGGGGGCGGGGCTTGAGCTAGTTCCCAGAGAGTTGCTTGTCACTCACAGTTATGACCGCTTCCTGTTGGAAAATGAAAGGATAGTCCTCTCAGTTTAGCTTGAACACGGAGTAGAGGGGATTTGGCTGCACCACTTATATCATTACATTTTTATAAAGGTAAAAAACGCAGTTAATACTATTATTCTTTATGGGGCATGATACAGGTAGCGAAACGGGAATGTAACAAGAATACAAAGGTGAAATACTATGCCCTCATTAGACAGACACTTGAAAGGTCTTATAAAACCACATTATTTACCACAGAAGTGCCACGATGAATAGAATCAGTGGTGTAACTAGTAGGGAGCAGAATATCCCAGGGCCAGCAGGGGTGGGCTGCAGGGGTGGGCTGCAGGGGGTCCCATTTACACCACACAATAGAATGTACATTACATCAGGGCGGCCAGTGTTAGTGATGAATGTATTTATAAGGTAATGACAGATTCAGGGGTGTTGTAGCTGCATGGGATATGGACAAATGCTCCAGATACCCCCCTCCATCAGAGTAAATGGGAATGTGCCCAGTCCTGTGACAGGAGCCAATGGCTTGAAATGCAGCTTAGTGCTCCTGTCACAGCACCTGAGGCTTTACTGCTATTGCCATTTACTCTGAACTGAAGGCAGGGTTGGAGTATTATCCCCTCCAACCTTCTATTAACCTTAATAGTGCTTTCTAATGTGTATGTTTTTCATTGAATTGAAATTCCCTTTTTGAAAAGAAATGGTTTGACTGGTAAAAAATACATGAAAGTGAAACATTTGATTGTATTTAATATGAAGCATGTCAGTGCCCTGTACCTGTGTGTGTGTTTCTAGTTTATATTTGCTTTTCCTCACCTTCATTGTCATACACCTGGCTCTGGCCCCCATGTTGGTAAATCCCAAACTAATGGAGTGCTCTCAAGGTGGCCGGGGAGGCAAAACAAAACTGAAACCAGGGTTACAAAGTTCAGTTGTATTTCACTCTTTACACTGGACACACAATTGCTTAAAGTCGTGGTTCACCTTTCAATAAACTTTTTGTTTGTTATAGAATGGCCAATTCTAAGCAACTGTTCAGTTGGTAGAGCTGGGCGGTATGACCAAAAATTTATATCACGGTATTTTTCAAAATTATATCGATGTCACGGTATTTGACGGTATTTTTTTTTTCCATGCATGATTAGGTGTTAACCCCATTTCCTAATTAGTATTGAAAATCAGAGTCAGGCAAGCGAAGGATCGGCAACAGAAAGTCGTAAGGTAAATCAGGCAGGCTTAGTTTCCCAGGCAAGGCCGCAGACAACATAGCACAGGAGGAGGCGTTTGATAGCTTTAAATACCCCCCACGCATGCGCAGAACTGGCGCCATCAGCGTGTCGCACCTGGACACACGTGCGCAACGTCCCGCGGACAACGGGTCGCGCTCACGCAAGGAGGCGCGGGAGACTGGGCCGCACGAGTGAGTACCCTGACACCCCGGTATTGCGGTATCTGAAAAATGAATATAGTTTTAAAAAAAAAAACACCGGTATTCGGTATTAAACGGTATATCGCCCAGCCCTATCAGTTGGTCTTCATTATTTTTTTTGTTATAGTTTTTTTAGTTATTTGCCTGCTTCTGCCAACTCTTTGCAGCCAAAAAACTATTTCTCTGTGAACCTTTCCTTCTCCTTTAAGAAATAACAACTAAAGTTTCTCCTGCTTCCCCTGTGTGCCTTTAGAACCTTTCTATTCTATCTTTTGACAGTTGTTGGCCAGGCTGTTTAGTAGGAATTTTCGTCTCCATGCACCACTGCTTTAAAGGAGAAGGAAAGTCATTTTTGCATTTTAGTGCCAATAGATTTGCCATATTAGTGCCACCTGAAACAATATATTTATTTTGCACAAACCATTACCAAACCTAAACAGCTTTAGAAGCTTTCTCCGTTTGCTTAAAATAGCAGCTGCCATTTTAAGTAGCTCCTGCCTGCAGCTCTAGCTGTTATAGCTGAGACAACACATTCCTAAGGGAGGGGGAAGGGAGGTCTTAGAATTCTGGTGGGATTGGGGAGCAGGAGAGAGGAGAGAGCTACACAGACTCTGGCCACTGGAATTAAGGATGTTTCTGAGAGAGGAAGACAGACTCTGGAACATCATGTTTACAAAAAAAGGAGGCAAGAAATCCTGTGTTTCTTTTGATAGAGAACTGCAGCATTACTGTAAGTGCTTATGGCTGTACTTACATGGACCTTTCTGAGAAAGCTTAGTTGGTTTTTAGCCTTTCCTTCTCCTTTAAATGGTGAAAGCTGCATCTGCCTTTATTTCTCAGCAAAGCTTCTGTTGTAAGACCAAATAAAAGCAGCTTTCATGTTTTCGGACAATGGAGCACCTCCTCCTAAGCAGCACAAGTAGCAGTTGTCTGAAGATAGTAAGGAACAGCTCTGAGGGCACAAGGTTGAAGCAGGAGTAACTTTAGCTGTTATTACTTAAACTGTGTACAATTTTTAATACAAGTACATTGCTGATTTTTATTTTTGTGTGGGGAACACACAAAAATAATAGTATAGATCCCCTTTAAAATTGTTTAAATATTATGAATACAAATCTGCTTTTAAACAGCTATACAAGGGCTGATAAATTCTGCTGTTTTTTTTAGCCTGTTTATAGGCCCAATATGTCTTGATGAGGTTTAAAATTCCCATTGGGTGAGGAGTATATTGGTGTGTTAATGATGCAATGGGTCGGTATAGACCTATATTTGGATCTGATAATTGGGTCAGGGATCAAACAATCACATCAACCCAGTTACACGGGTGGCCACATCATGCAAAGAGCCACTCGACTGGCTACCTTGTTAAACAAATTGATCTATTTGTTTATGGCCACTTTATTCTGATAAGTCTAAAATATATTGGGATGGGTTGCTTGACGTTTAGTTACCGGAAGGCTGCAGTTTGGAATTCCCTGGCACTGCCAGCAAATTTGCTTGACAATACACTATAGGTATTCTTTGGGAGTGCACATACTAATTCTAAATTTGATTACTTAAATATATTTTTTCTCATGGGCACAACCACTACCTGTATAACAAATACTTGTGCTTTACCTTGTTCAATTTTAATTTTGTGCATTATTACTTTTGTTTGTTTCTTTCCTTTGCCTTAGAAAAATGTCACGCCCAAATAGCACTTCACCAAGGCCCAATGTTGTTAAAAAGCCAAGTCCTGCTAACCCAGGTCGCTCTAAGGGTCTTAAAGATATCCGTATAGATGAAGAAGTAAAAATAGCTGTCAACATTGCACTGGAGAAGTTTCGTTATAGTGATCAAAAAGGTATGATAATATTTATTCTCTTTACCATCACCAAACAGGAATATAAAGCATGGGCCAGATATAATATTTTCCATATATTCCATAGCACAGCAGAATATTTTGGAGCTTTATAAATATGTGATGTTAATAATAATTATGTGTGGGCTCTATAGTTTGCAAGTCAAAACTGCCTGTACAATTAGTTCTAGGTGTCAGTGCTTGTGGGGGTGCTTCTTTTCACAATACCATATGTTAAATTGAGCTAAATGACTCCACAGTAATGCAATCAAAGATTAAGACCAATGGTTACTTTTTCCCTGTGGATACAGAGTTATGTGGTGCAGTGAAACACATTTTTAATGTTGTGACAAAATGCTAAGTACACAAAAGCATGTGGTGTGGTAGCTGTGCCACTAACCACTTATAGATGTAAGCCCTTATATTTGATTTGACTTTTTTTTCTTAAACTGATTGTCCTGTTTGTGTACCACAGGCTTAATTTTATATGATTGCAGCCAATGAGCTAAAAATGTGAGTCATTAAAACAAAACAAATGTGGTTTTTCTTTACGTTGGTATGCTTACATTAGATGTGCTGCTGTCAGTGGAAAGCATCTTTATTTTCTGTCTTGTTTATTGTCTGCAACTTTCCATGCTTTTTGAAAGATTTCCTTTGACATCAGATATTACTTGCTGCATGCTCCTATTCAATCGTCAGAATCTGCCAACAGTTCTCTATTAATGTATGCTTTTAAATTTTAGTTTAAAAAGAGGAAATATTTTAATATAATTTTTCTTCATGCTATAGAAATGGAATTTCCTTCATCGTTGACAAGTACTGAGAGAGCATTTATTCATCGACTGGCACAGTCACTGGGACTTGTGTCTAAAAGCAAAGGGTATGTCTGTTTCTAACCCATTAAAGTATTCAGTATTAAAGTCTTTTTATGTTTTATAAGGATTTCAGATAATTCAAGTGGGGCTACTTTAGGGGGAAACAGGCAGGAGCCTTCTGAGGCACACAGTCCTAATAGGGGCATCAGTGGCTGTTTGAAGCCAAATAGTTTTTTGAAGGTAAGCATGGATGCAAGGTCTCCATGTCATGAAAGCCTGAAACTTTACACTCTTACTTAGTAATGCAGTAAACAATACATATTTACCGATAAAGAATAAAATGTTTTGTGCCATATTGCACCAGTGCAGCTTTTTCATTCTGAAAAAAAGCTGTAAATTGAAGCAGTGTATTTAATTATTTTGTGTATTAAGTAAATATCAAATAAAAAGTGGGATTCTCATAATATAAGGTTTTTACTCAAGTGGCTGAAAAGTTTAAACCTCCAGCATATCTTTGTTGGCAGAGGTGGTAAAGCATGCTGGGAGTTGTACTTCTGTAGCATTTGAGTCTTGTAAGTGGAAACTTACATGCACAGTGGGTAATTATTTTGTTAACCTCTGTAAATAAAAATAATGTTTTCAGGAAAGGTCCAAATCGGTGCCTGACATTGAAAAAAAAGAATGGATCAGAAGCTTCAAGCTCGCTGATGTCCTGCACTCTGACCCAAAATACAAAGAAAGCAGTATGTAACCTCATCCAGAGATTTCCTCTCACAAATAAGGAAAGGACAGAGTTGCTTCCCAAAACAGAGAGGGGAAATGTGTATGCTATTGAGGCTGGTGAGTCCTGGGCAGTATGTTAATACTTTATATTCTGTGTATCTTTCTAAAGGGGTGGTTCACCTTTAAGTTGACTTTTAGTATTTTATCAAATGGCCAGTTCTAAGCTACTTTTCAATTGGTCTTCATTATTTATTTATTTATTTTTATAGTTTTTGAATTATTTGCCTTCTTCTTCTAACTCTTTGCAGCTTTCAAACAGGGGTCAGTGACCCCAACAGGCAAAAAAACTATTGCTTAAATGTTAAAAAGGCTAAAAGGAGCCAAAAAGACATGCAGTGAAAGCCTTCTTGAACCAAGGTATTCCCATGCCTCATACACATTGGGCCCTTTATCAAGCCTTAATAAAGGACCCAGTGGGGATATTGCCATTATCTAATGTGTATCTTTCTAAACCAATACATCTCTTTAAGTATTAATTGTTCAGTGTGCTACAGTGACTTTGAATTTTTTTAGCACCTGAGACCAGAAAAGGTTTGCGACAAGAGTTTGAACACTTCAACACTGGAATTCCTGTTTTAGCCAGTGCCTGGTTGCTAAGTTAATTTGGTACCTAGCAACCAGATAGCCATGAAACTGAGGGAGCTACTGAACAAAAAGCTCAATTTAAAGTTAATTTAAAGTGAACAGCCCTTTAAGGATATCCAGATTGGGTAAAGTTCTACTCATCTGGTGACCTGGCCAGATGTGGTGCTCTTTACAAGTATACAAAGGTATAATTCTATTAAAAATGTATTTAAAAGTTTTTTAAGGGATCTAAATGATGAAGGTTTTTTTCAGCTGTTTTTCAAAAATATCATGCCTTATTCGACTTAAGCTAACACTCCTCTTATAAACGCTTCTTTATTTAGCATAACTAAGCATGCACCTTACTAGCTTTGTGAAAAATGAGGCAAATTAAACCTTTAATTAATTGTAGAATGTAGATATTTATTTTTTTCACAGCAGAAACAAAAGCAATAGGGCAATTCTAAATGGAACAAGGAGAGTTAAATATACTTAGGGTTGCCAGTTTGTGAAGCACCCCACAGTGAGCAATATCACTAACCATTTGCTCAAGCACATTTTACTAAAATGCCAGAGAACTCTGTAAAGATGTGGCAATGAAGTTGGAAGTGGATGGTTTTTTTTGGAAGTGAATGTTTGCTGTACAGATTCACAGTGATATATTTATTATCTGCAGAGAATCGTGAAATAGGCAAGACCAGTGGATGTTTAAATGGTGGCATTCCTCAGGTACCAGATAAGAGAGGAGAATCAAAATATGATTTCTTCAGGCAATCTTTACCAGTCTTTGAAAAACAAGAGGACATCATTAGAATTATTAAGAACAACAAAGTTGTTTTGATTGTGGGAGAAACCGGATCAGGGAAGACAACTCAGGTGAGTTACAATGTACATTGTGACTGAGGTTACCCGAATAAAGATTGTTAGTTGAAGATGCCTTGACTCCATAATCACCATAGTATTTAGGGCCCAGTTTATTAAAGGAAAACTATACCCCAAGAATGAATACTTAACCAACAGATAGTTTATATTATGTTACGTGACCTATTGAAGAATCTTGCCAAACTGGAATATATATATCAGTAAATATTGCCCTTTTACATCCTTTCCCTTGATCTACCATTTAGTGATGGGCTGGGTGCTCCCCCAGAGATCACATGACCAGAAATAATGCAGCATTAACTGTAACAGGAAGAAGTGTGGAAGCAAAAGGCAGAACTCTGTCCATTAATTGGCTGATGAGGCCTAGCATGTATGTGTGCCTTGGCTTGTTTGTGTGCACTGTGAATCCTATGATCCCAGAAGGTGGCCCTTAATTTTTAAAATGGCAATTTTCTATTTAGTATTACCCAACAGCACATACTACTTTAAAAGTATATTTTTATGCAAATGTTTTTTTTAGATGAAACCGGGTTTACATATGACCTGGTTAATGCAATATATTTTTATAGAGACCTACATTGTTTGGGGGTATAGTTTTCTTTTGAGTTTTGGTCCCCAGATGTTGCTGGACTACAAGTCCCTATTTGTTGAAGAGCACTGGTAGATGTAATCCAGAAACATCTAGGTCACCCAAGACAAAAAGTTAAGAAAGGCTGCTGTAAAGGGCTTAAAAATAATCATGAAATATATTTCCTAGCAATTTGGTTCCATAATCACTTGAAAGGGCAAATATAAACTATGACTGTAATATTATGGTTATTATTATGATATTGATTGCCTAGTTACTTTTTCAGTATACTCTGATAAGTGATGACATTACATGCATGTTTACTTTCAATGTTTTTTAATCATTACTTTCTTAAAGCCCTCTATTCCATCATTATTTATTTGATTTTATTTACAGATACCTCAGTTTATTCTTGATAATTGCCAAAAAAATGGATTACCGTGTCGCATATTTTGCACCCAGCCAAGGCGACTGGCAGCAATATCTGTTGCTGAAAGAGTCGCAGCAGAGAGAGGGGAGATAATTGGCCAGTGTGTTGGTTACCAGATCCGACTTGAAAGCCGGTAAAATAATCAAGTTTATATTCTAACATTTAGGGCGCTGGCACACGGGGAGATTAGTCGCCCGCGACAAATCTCCCGTGTCTCGGGCGACTAATCTCCCTGAAATGCCATCCCACCGGCGAAAATGTAAATCGCCGGTGGGATGGCATACGTGGCGGTGCGATTTCACTGAAATCACGCAAGTTTCCTCTCGAGGCAACTTGCGCGATTTCAGTGAAATCGCGCCGCCGCATATGCCATCCCACCGGCGATTTACATTTTCGCCGGTGGGATGGCAATCGGGGGAGATTAGTCGCCCGCAAACGGAGTTTTGTCGCAGGCGACTAATCTCCCCGTGTGCCAGAGCCCTTATAGGTAGCTTAAAAGCAATTTACGGCTCTTTGACAAAGCCTTATAAGGCAAATACTGACTTATCTAATCGCCCCAAAGTGCATTATTGTTTGTCAGAATATAGTGATTTTTATTATTATTTTTATATTCCAACAATCAGGATGCCCATCATGGACAATGTGTATAATGATTTATTGCAGCATTGTAGGATTTAGAAACCTGCTGCTGTAACCATAAGCACCATTAGCTATTTATTTTTATGTATTTAAAATATAGTGTACACCAGCAGTTTTAAGGGTACCAGGAGCGTTTGCTTGATCTATTCAAGCTTTATCAAACTTTGAAATGCTGAGAATTTGGTAAAAACTCTGATTTTTTTTATGCTTAACAGAGTTTCACCCAAGACTCTACTTACCTTTTGTACTAATGGAGTTCTACTTCGCACCCTGATGGGAGGAGACAGCACTCTATCTGCTATAACTCACATTATCGTGGTATGTTTTTTGGCAACCCCTCCACTTCAGTTTTATTTCATATCTGTACCCTATATGAACATGCTTTGGTGGCATGTTTTCACTACACTGCTTTATGGCTCCCAGTTGCTGGTGCGTGCATACAGTGATATCATGTTGGGGTGGAGTGTGCAGTGAGAAGTGCTGGCGTGGCTGAAAGTGCAGCCTACAGGTAGGCAGAAGAGGTACCTGCCTAGTGCCCCCCATAGATGTGCCCTAGGCAGGAGCCTCTTCTGCTTACCCCTAGCCCTGATGCTTCCTTTGTTGTAACTGTAGTGTGTTATAGTTATTTCTTGTAAGAGTTTTTGCCCTGGAATACACCAGTTAGTTGAAGAGTATAGTTCATATTGTATCTTCTACTATGTATGTTTGCAGAATGCCAAAAACAACCTTATTAGGCTCTCTTACTTGCCCTCTTTCCATTGCAAACCAATGCATGGAAGGAGGTGACATGGGAAGGATGGAAATTAAAAAGAAGGCACTCTCTCAAATATTAACACAAGGCCCCAAGCTGTATAAACAAAAGAATAAATATTTCACTTATAACTGTAGTTATCCTACACAGCTTAATGTATATGATAAACATACAGAAACAAATCAATGGGTAGAATTCACTAGTTTAAAAGCAGTTGTAATGTATTAATTTTTTTTTTTTTTTTTTTTTAACTTGGCAGTCTGAACCAATGAGGGGGTTGTGAGTTAGCTGTGATTTGGTTGATATTTAAATACACTCTTTAATTTGTGGTACTTTACATTGATTCTGTCACAGGATGAAGTTCATGAACGTGATCGATTTAGTGACTTCCTGCTGACCAAACTTAGAGACGCAATACAGGAGCACCCTACTTTGAAGCTGATCCTTTCAAGTGCAGCCTTGGATGTTAACTTGTTCATAAGATATTTTGGAGGTTGCCCTGTTATATATAGTATGTATTTTTGCTACAAATTAACCTATTATAAAGTAGTGAAAAAGTAAACTCTCATCTAAAAGGCTGTATAATAGAAGTCCTTGCAAGTTAAAGGTGAAACACTAATTTATTTCTTTGTATTAAAACATCTGTTGCATTAAATGCTAGCTTTTTGAAACCACAGAATGTTTTGCGATAGGAATGATACATTGCTCAACAGCTTAACTTATCCTGAAGATCTTGCAGGATTTGGGGAACAGAAGCTACTTGGAAATCATTTGTGGCAGTTCTGTATAATCATAATTTGTTCTATTGTTCCAGTACAAGGAAGACCTTTTGAAGTAAAAGAGATGTTTTTAGAAGATATACTGAGGAGTACTGGGTACAGAAATAAGGGAATGCTTAAATATAACAAAGAAAAACAGTGCGGTGAGTTAATTACAAAAACATGATGATTTTTTTTTTTGCTATTATACTGCCGCAAATTACATCGGTCTTCAAATTGTTTGTTACTAAGTGGACCATTCATTTCATATTAAATGCACAAACTGCGTTTCTTATCCAAACACCAGCTAGTGAGAAAGTTCCAAATGATATTTGGTACTTCACTTTGTTTTTTTTGTTTTTTTTTTTTTACTATAATAAGACAACGTTAAATCCTAGGGAATGCACACACATATATAGAAGTTGTACCTCACTGAACAGTCTATAATTTTTATATCCTATGAGCCCAGGACTTGCCCCTGAACCTCAATGGTTACAGATGGTGATACTTTTGTTTTTTTTTGCTTTGCAATGATGAGCTGGAAGACAACTTCCACATATCTATGAAGACCGAATATAGTACAAAATAAAAAGGAGTACATGATGCCTGTAATATTAATAACTAATTTCTCCAGTTTTTAAGGATTTGGGTGAACCATTTTGTAGTTTAGCATGACTTTTTCACTTAATCCAAGTTGTTTATGCTTCAATTAGTTAATAGCCAGGTCTCACCCATTTCAAAATTCCTTCAAACAACTACAATTAGCATTATAGGTTGCTGCCAGTATTACTGTTTTAGATTTCTTTTCTTTCCTTCCTTTCCCCTAGCCTCTTTTTTCCAGCCTTCTCTATCCTTACCTCTAGACCTCCTATTCATTTCCTCTAGCCCCCTCTCTCTCTCTTTTTTTTTTTAAATGATCTCCAATATTAGGTGGATGTAATAGATATTTTTTGGATACTTCAAGCTTATTTAAAGGTGCCTAATAATTTATTTTCTTGACTTTTAGAGGAGAAGCAAAAGACAACATTAACTGAATGGTATTCTGCAAAACAAAAGAACATGAAGCCAGAAACTCAACGGCAGAGGAGTGTCCCAGCAATTAAAGAAGAATATGACATATTAGATGATGGGGGTGACACTGCCTTTGGTCAGATGGTAAGTTGCTAAAATATTCAGTCAATACCTTTTTTTCCCTCATACTGTTGTTTGAAAATTCAAGTTATGTCAAATATAGCTATGTTGCATCATATTTTGAATTATGAGTGTAATCACTCATCAATCAATGTACCCTGTTGTTATACATACTTAAAAGAGACATCTTACAAAGAACAATTAGCAGAAATCATTTAAATGTAATTCTACCCCTCAGTTTATAGTGATGCTAGCCCACTAACCTAGGGGTTGACTAAATCCAAAAGTTGGCTTAATGTTCCCAATACTTTTTTATCATTTGAAACTACAATAGTGGCAACTTTGTTAATTTTGAAATGTAAATAGTCTCCACCCACAGCCTTAAAGGCTCTGCTAATTATGTACAGCAGGTAAATGTTAATTATATAGATTTGATTTATAAAATATACATAAAAACAAGCTAGTTTGAACAAAAAGCTGTTCTTAACAGGGCTTAGGGTTTTAATATTTACTTTAATTTAAATATATATTTACTGTAATGTTCAAAAGCATCTTCTAATGCAGTGCTGTCCAACTGGCGGCCCGCGACCCCCCTCTGTGTGGCCCCCCACCTGTCTGGCTGCTTTGATGTTTTACCTTTGTGTAAACTTTAAATAGTACCAGTACTGGGATTAACTGGCCCCTTGCATGGTTCTCACCTAATATTCAGCCTGTAATCCCCCTGTATTGTTTAAACATGTAATCCCCTGTGTTTTTCACACCTTTTAGTTTCTGCATTGTTCACCCCCTGCAGTGTTCACACATCAGGCTCAGGCTGTAATCATCCACTTTGTTTCCCTGTTCACACCTCAGACATTGTATGTAGTGCCTGGCCTATGCTGCCTGTGTATATGGCACACACAGACAGCATAGGGTAGGCAAAGTATGGCACATAGGCAGTATAGGGCAGGGAGGGTATGGAACACACAGGCAGTATAGGGTAGGCATAGTATGGCACACAGGCAGTATAGGGCAGACAGAGTATGGCACATGCAGACAGCATAAGGGAGGCAGAGTGCTGCCTGTGTATGCCATACTCTGCTTGCCCTATGCTGCCTGTGAGAGGTGAACCTGGCAGGGGTTTGTTCTGGGAGTTTGTTAGTAGTTGGAAATAGCCATTAAATGGTCCCTAAGGTGTGTAATTATGTTGCGGGGGGTTGCTGTGCTATCCACAGGGGAGGAGGAGGCGGCATATGGATTTAAGGGTATATCTTAATATGACATAATATAATTCTTTCATATATGAATAACTGTTGATATCCCTGCAGTGAGGACCAAGCATTTGGGTTTTTGCTGCACTACCACCATTGTGATAAAATGGGTGTGGTTTGAAGTGGGTGTGGTTCAAAAAAGGGGAGTGGCCAAAACTGGTTTCCATTAGCGGCCCTCCACCATGTATGCTAGAGAAATTCCGGCCCTCGGCACCGCAGAAGTTGGACAGCACTGTTCTAATGTATGCAGGTAGCTATCAGCTTAGACTTTTTCTAAAAATTACAGTGTAATGTGTGTTAATTGATATTACTTGTTCATCAAAGACTGAAAAAGATGCCAACTGTCTTGAGCCGTGGTTGATAAAGGAAATTGATGCTTGTCTCTCTGATATTTGGCTCTATCGAGATAAGGACGCTTTTGCTCAGCTCTTCCATTTGATATCAACAGAAAATGTCAGTGGTAAGTTTTTGCCTGTATCTAGAGTGTTTTCAGTCTTTATATCACGCCAAATGTACACCCTCTAATTGAACTAGGTAAAACATTTTTATAGTGCTTATACGGATTCCTTGGTGGTAACCAAAGTTGCATTTTACTTTTAAGCCAGCTTAGTAAGAACAATATAGACTTTCATGTGCATTGTTTGTATTTCCTGGGTTACAGCTATCTAGACGTTTTCAGTGATAATAACAATATAAATATGAAAACCATTTACCGTGGTTTTCAAACCTCTTTAGCAAAGAAGCCAAACAGTGGAAAACACCTCTTTAGTGTTCCATCTCTATTAAATGCTGCCTCATAAGTGATTAAAGGGTATATAGGGTTAATATAGGGTTAATTTATTATCATTTTTATTATTCTTCATATAGTGTGTATAGTATGTGACATATTCCATTCCGGTTTTTTTTTTTACAAAACAAAAAAGTTTGTCAATCAATTACATCAAGTCAAGTCATAAACAACATATTTATATTGCTATTTTAGGAGTCATTTTCAGGACATTACATTAAGGATCCAGGTACTACAGTACTAAAGGGCACAAAATGTCATTAAGTAAGCTCTCTCCTCTGGGGCCTTGCAGCACTCTTCTTCTTATGCAGAATTAACATTCCAGTGCAAGATGCAAAATACAGTGCTTGCTGGCTCAAGGCCAGGACCAGGTCCTTACCACCTGCCATATACCGAGTTGTAACAGTTACTCCTGGCTACTGCAAGATATCATTCTCAGCAGGCAAATTGTTAGACTACACAGCAAAAAACTTCCTCCATTATTTACAATGGATCTGATTCAGAAGATCAGTGCTTAGAGCTCCATCTGTAAATTTGAATTGGGTAGGACTTTTTTTTAATTACTCATACTCTGCAGTCATACAAAAAGTGCATTTTTGCACAGATTGGTGCAATTTATTAAAAGTACTTGCATCCAAAGGTGCTTCTTGCAGTTCCATATAGTTGCGCTTGGCACTGGTGCACCCATAATGCCTCCTGTTTGGTGTTGAGTACAATTCTGCATACTGACGCAGGGGAACACTGTGGCTACTGCCGCCTGAAAGCCAGATGTAATTTTGATGCAGTGCACTGGAACCGACAGCATTCTGACAGTGTGGGTCACAACTGATTGAGAGTAACACCTTTTTTTGGCTGCAAATTCACTGGAATTGTAGGTAAAAAAAAAATGTTTGCAATAGCTGTTTGTGCCTTCAGTTCATTTTAAACACCCCCACTTATTTGTGTAACTTTCATTTATTTGATTTAATATTTTTCAGTTGACTACAGACACAGTGAAACTAGTGCTACCCCATTAATGGTAGCAGCCGGACAAGGGTTTTTAAGTCATGTAGAGCAGCTAATTAGCATGGGGGCCAATATCCAGAGCAAAGCATCAAATGGATGGTAATGTATTGTTCCAAGCTAATATGTTTTTTATTCTGGTGGTTGTTCTGAAGACTGAAATGCTTTGGGGGCAGAGATCTGTTCTTTATATTCTTGCATTTATCTGTATTTTTTGTCTTTTAAAGGATGGCTTTGGATTGGGCTAAACACTTTGGCCAGACTGAGGTTGTGGACCTGTTGGAGTCGTACAGGTAAAGTCACTGTTAAATTTATAAAAACACTTTTTGTTTGTTTTTTTTTAACTCCTTTTTGTTAGGTTTATACTGGCCCAATGTATGGCTGCTATATAGTTTCATGGGGAAAAAAAGACTACATATAGCCAAAAAGACAACACATGGCACTTTTATGGTCTAACCTGCTTTAGTGTAAAAGCTTACTGGGCATGCAGAGCATTCATTCCCTGCCTATTTTGTCTGGTGAACATAGCCTACCTTAGCAGTGGCTTCCTTTTAAGACTTGAAAAAAGTCCTATAATTTATTTATAATCACTAATGGGGCAGTTTTTCATTGTCCCCTAATATTCTAAGTTTGAGTTGGGAAGGGTTGCTAGAAATAACATGATAATGTTCTTCCCTAGGGTCCCCTACATCATAACATAAAGACGTGTCATAAGTAACTCTTTGTCAATACAATAACTCTTTGTCATCAACTTATTGCTATTTTCCATGTATTTTTAAAAGGATTGCACTTAGGACCCATATGGGATTCTAAACAAATGTTTTCTCTGAGACTAAGGTCCCTATTACATTTAAACACAGTCGGCTCAATTAAATCGGAAGCCAATTAACCTGCCTGTATGTTTTTGGCATGTGGGATAAAACCGGAGTGCCTGGAGAAAACCCACACAGCGCTGCAAGACAGCACTGAGCCACTGTGCTGCCCCAGCCTGAATTTTTTATGTGAAACATTGCTTGTTTATTTAATTTATCATAAGAGACATGGAAACAGAGTAGGCATTGGTAACTATTTTTCTTGGCTTGAAACTCCTTACAGACATATTTGAAGAGCTCTGTAGAGTATGTTTAGGATATAGTTTAGTATAGATAGTGGAGATCTGGGGGCAATGTACACCTTTCCATCTGCCTGACATTATAGTCTCTTAGTGTATTTCTCACCATTAGACTGAGAAAGAAGTTGAAAGTAAGTTCTGCAACTGATATCAAAGTACATCACTGATAACCATTGTATATAAATGAGTCAACATTTAAAGAAATGGAAAATGTGTTTAATATGAGTTGCCAATAACAAATCTTTGTCAGCCTAGATCCTTATTTGCTCTTATTACTTTAGTGCTTCTTTGGAGACTGAGGATCTGGATGAGAATACCCTGGTTCAATCTGATGGCAATGATTTGAGCATTGAGGACAGAGAACTCTTAAAAGCTTACCATCACAGTTTTGATGATGAAAAAGTAGATCTTGATCTTATTATGCACGTTCTTTTTAACATCTGTCAAATAACCGATACAGGTAATTTATTGTTTTACTTAGTCTCAATGAATCTGATGCTGAATTTTGTTTTTTTAGAAAGAAAAATGTAAAAATGCTTTTAAGCAGATTGATTATGCACATAGACTTCAGGAACACTGATAACTTTTTTGTTATGTCGACCAGTCATTTTGATCAGAATTGAGTTTCAGCAAAAACTGCAACTGATGGACAATGTCTAAATGGATTAGAGTCACAAAATGACATACTTTTGTATTTTGACTACTAAACTGATACAGGTACAGATGTGCCACTGCGCACATTCATGGAGTTGACCCAAGAATGCATGAGTGTTTATGGCCAATATCTGCACAGAGTGTGCAGGGACAGATGCTATTGAAAAGAAGAAATAAGCATTTTTTGGCAGTCACTGGCCTTTTTTGCATCAGTGGAATTGGCTGCAGCAGATCTTCTTGCCATAAATTACCCTTAGACATTCTAGGGCTGAGGTCATGAGACTTTTTCATCTTGGGCCTTATCGCTTAACTCTTTTGGATTATTTGGTTTTACCTAAAGGAATCCATTTTCTGGCTTAACTCCCCCTTATCCATTGCTTTGGATTCCCCATACGAAGCCAGCCCCAAAGTTTTGGGACAACTGCTCTAGGGACTGTTCAGTATAGTTGCTTGAAAATATCTACACCTGTGAAAGCTGACATTGTAATCTCATATACAAATTTCAGATACACGCTGACCCTGTGTGGGAAGCATGCCCTTTACTTCACTGAACATGAAACATTTATTTTCTATGTGTCATGCTTTCTTTTAACAGTGGCATTGTGCATAGTCTACATGGCAATAAAATCTATTAGAGACCACTAAAGAAAGACAAAGTTTTGCTGAAGTCTACACTAAGTCAACACAGATCTATCTATCTTCTTAGTATCCCTGTGAATGTTAAAGCTTGCCCAGTGCAATACTGGGCAGTTAAAAGATCCAGTAGACTGGAGTACTATTTAAATTAAATTGCCAGACCAGCTGAGCACTGTGAGTGAAAGAAAATCTTTGGCAGACTCTGGCAGGAATGTAAGGGAGGGCTGTGCTTTATACACACAGAACAGCACTCTGCAGACTTCATAATAAAATTAAAAAAAAGAGGGAAAGTAAAAATCTGTCTTGCTTTATGTGGTCTTAATGATGCAATCTAGCACCAAGGCATTTTAGAAATATGTTCCAGAAAGCTGCATGCAGAAGAATAAATCATGAGTCAGGATATACTTTTTGTTTATAGTCTCAGATTGTTGTTCCTTCTGTGTTTTCTTAGGGGCTATACTAATCTTTCTTCCTGGCTATGATGAAATAGTAGGGCTGAGAGATCGAATCTTGCTCGATGACAAAAGATTTGCTGATAATGCTCAAAGGTAATAGGATATTAGACTTAGATTATGGCATGCTGATGTATATCTATGTATGTATAACTTTATTTATAAAGCAGCGCTGAATAATTTTACAGATTAGAAAGTATCCAAGATGGAAAAAGCAAAATAATAGTAAAGAAATAAGTAACAAACATAAAGATAAATAAGTATAAATATACAGAGATTGAGTACTATGTGCTAAAATATACAGTAGTGAGGAGGTTCCTGCCCAGTAAAGCTTACATCTGCTTATTCAGTTTATGCATTGTTTATTAGCTTGTTTCTCGGTATCATACACTAGGCTACTGTCTAGTAATGACCAAATAATTAAATGTATCCCTTGAAAGTAGTAAAAACACACCTAAAGTTTAGGCACACCTGGCCAAAATCTATAAAAACAACTTTTATTTATCCAAACTAAAATCTAATTGTTTAAAATTAAGAAAAGAAAGGAAAAAGTTAGAAGGTATTAAAACCACGATTATCCCTATACCTATTGACAGCGTATCACCAGCTATATTGTAGCTGACTGAACCTGGATCTTATTACTATGTTGCAAGTTACTTTAGGAGTATGTATCCTTTCCTCCATAACTAATTGAGAAGGCAAGGTATGGCAGTCCAGAAATCATAAAGACATCATAGTGTCAAAATTGTAACACCTTAAAGTATCAAATGCTTATATAGAGAATATTTCTCTTAACCCTTCATTCAAAAGAGGCTTGATGGGCAATTGCAGTGAGTGTATTCACTCTGACGTACGTATATATATTCAAAAGTTATGTAAAGTCATCGACTAGGTAAGTATATAATATGAAATCAGTGATTTAATTTTTATTTTTTATATTTTATTTATTTATATTGCTGACATGATCCTCTGCTGGGTAAGTATAAGGTTTATTTTCAATTATTTAGATTTTAATCATCAGGACAATCGCAACCTCAAGTTATAACAATATATATTTCGCCCGAAACTGGATAAAATAATCACAAGGATAAGTATGTTAGTACTGTTGCCAAATAAATATTACAAACAGTCCAATGTTTCCAGAGTTTTATTCCTTATTTATTTTTTGTTCGTTCAATTTCAATATGGACCTACTGTAAAAAGTATACTTGATAACAGAACTTAATGTGTATCTTACATTCTAAAGGATAAACACCTGCCTTATGTTTTCACTGGTACCTCTGAAAACACTACAACAAATCTTTAAACTGTGATTATTATTCTAGAAAGCAGACTAACCCAACACTCCTTGATTTAACATGGGAAAATTATTTAATCAAAAATAAGCATGAGATCGGGATTAATTTCACTCCCTTCAGAGGACTCAAGATACAATTAAAAAGACATCCAATAGGAATGCGAGTGTATCAACACTCACTGGGGTAGATTACAGGGAAACCTATCCACATACCCTGTTGTATTAGCTTTCCGTATTCGGCCCTTGATGCGGGTTACAAATTTAGCTTGATCTACACAAATCAAAACGTTTTCTCTCCGAAAGATCTTAATCATTAATTACGTTAATACCTTTTTCAGCATGCAGACCCACCCTAGCATTCACTGATCGTTAGGTGTGGCTGGTTATTTCAGGACAGCGAAGTTAATCGGCGAGTTATAACGCAAAATAAAGCACCCCCACCTAATGGGTCACTGCGACCAAAATTCAACGGTACCCTGAGATAATTGTAAGATTAGGGCCATACTAAGACGTGGATGACCCATTAGGTGGGGGTGCTTTGTTTTGCGTTATAACTCGCCGATTAACTATTTATTTGGCAACAGTACTAACATACTTACCCCTTGTGATTATTTTATCCAGTTTCGGGCAAAATATATATTGTTATAACTTGAGGTTGCGATTGTCCTGATGATTAAAATCTAAATCATTGAAAATAAACCTTATACTTACCCAGCAGAGGATCACGTCAGCAATATAAATAAATAAAATATAAAAAATAAAAATTAAATCACTGATTTCATATTATATACTTACCTAGTCGATGACTTTACATAACTTTTGAATATATATCCGTACGTCAGAGTGAATACACTCACTGCAATTGCCCATCAAGCCTCTTTTGAATGAAGGGTTAAGAGAAATATTCTCTATATAAGCATTTGATACCTTAAGGTGTTACAATTTTGACACTATGATGTCTTTATGATTTCTGGACTGCCATACCCTTGCCTTCTCAATTAGTTACGGAGGAAAGGATACATACTCCTAAAGTAACTTGCAACATAGTAATAAGATCCAGGTTCAGTCAGCTAGAATATAGCTGGTGATACGCTGTCAATAGGTATAGGGATAATCGTGGTTTTAATACCTTCTAACTTTTTCCTTTCTTTTCTTAATTTTAAACAATTAGATTTTAGTTTGGATAAATAAAAGTTGTTTTTATAGATTTTGGGCAGGTGTGCCTAAACTTTAGGTGTGTCTTTACTACTTTCAAGGGATACAAATTTTACACACTTGTGCACCCTGAGAATATACTATTGTGCGAGGTTTAATCCCTTTAGTACAAATAATGAAATGTATTACACAGAGGATAGTGTAGAGCTGGGCAATATGACCAAAAATTTATATCACGGTATTTTTCAAAATTATATCGGTGTCACTGTATTTGACGGTATTTTTTTTTCCATGCATGATTAGGTGTTAACCCCATTTCCTAATAAATTAGAGAATAATTACTGCAGTATTGAAAATCAGAGTCAGGCAAGCGAAGGATCGGCAACAGAAAGTCGTAAGGTAAATCAGGCAGGCTTAGTTTCCCAGGCAAGGCCGCAGACAACATAGCACAGGAGGAGGCGTTTGATAGCTTTAAATACCCCCCACGCATGTGCAGAACCAGCGCTGTCAGCGCGTCACGGACGTGCACGCTTTGACATGTACGTGTGCTTTGACGCACACACACCTGGACGCGCGTGCGCAACGTCCCGCGGACAACGGGCTGCGCGTGAGACCGGGCCGCACGGGTGAGTACCATGACACCCCGGTATTGCGGTATCTGAAAAATGAATATAGTTTGTTAAAAAAAAAACACCGGTATTCAGTATTAAACGGTATATCGCCCAGCCCTAGAATAGTGTACCACTTAAAGGGGAACTGTCACCCAGTCATAAAAAGCTGTATAATAAAAGTCATTTTCAAATTAAAAACAAACAAATTATTTTTTTTGATATATATTAAAACATTCATACCTGTTATAAAGTATTTAAAAATATGATCTGTCAATCATATATTGCCTGTCCTGCCTCTATGCCTCATGCATAGTAGTGAGGCAGGCAATTACTTTCACTTCTGCCTGCTTGTTGTGATTGTGAATTTCAAAACCGAAGGAATCAAGATTTATATAATGTATATAGTGTAAATAAAGTTCAACACAATAGAAACATATTTGGAATGATTTCTTAGGGTGAAACATCCCCTTTAATGTATTTTATAAGATTGCAAGCTGTCACAGAGAATTTTGGTGCTGTAATAGACATTGCAGTACCCATTTCCTTGTATTTCCTACAAGTTTCAGCACCCATTCTGCAGCCCTCTCCACCCCAGAGGACTTGTTTTTTAATCATCCTATTTTTTCAAGTTCTCAGATCCCGATAGTAATAAGCATGCTGACAGTAGGCTTGTACTGCTCTTGGCTCTACTTACAGCTTATTAATTTGCTCTTCTGTCAGTGCTATATATGCTTCTACGTACACATTCTGTTTTTGTCTCTTAAAGTTATTAATGCTGTGTTCCGATGTCAGAACTTGTTTTTACAAGTATATCATTTACAATGGGAATTGGAAAATGCCCATGTCATAGATTGTTTTCATAGGATAACTGGTGCCCTGCAAAATATACACACATAAAAATAATAACCTTTAAAAGGCTAAATATAGGTGTCGTTGTTTTATGGGGGCAGGCTACCATGCCTTCTCTGTGACCTATAATAGAGTTTCTTTTTTGTCTTCTACTAGGTACCACGTATTTATGTTGCATTCAAACATGCAGACATCAGACCAGAAGAAAGTGCTAAAGCTTCCACCAGCTGGCATCAGAAAAATTGTAAGTACTTCGCTATAACCCATTATGCACCACATAATAAGACAAGCATTTGCAAGAAAATTTTTTTTTGAACATTTTGTGTAAATATGCCAACATTATTATGTAATTACCCTCTATATACATAAAAATCAATATATTATCGTACTGAAAATAAAAATAACATAAACATATTATTTAATATACGTGACAACATAACTGATTATAAAAGTCCAATACTCCCTAAGCATGCAATATCAAATCATTTTAATAGGGATATTGCTGACTTGCATAGGTCAAAAACCCACAGCTGTAGAAAAGGGAGTTGTTAATACATTGCACAGAAATAACCATGCATCAGATTGTAAGGCCAAAATGCATTGTAAATTCCATTGAATTCACACTGGAGTTGAATGTTGACTGTATATAAAAGCTTATGAACGTTTAACATGTATAAACAATGACTATGTTACAGCATGAGCAACAGAATAGTTTAAAGTAAATTTAAATAAATACATTCTGCTTTACTATTCTTAACTCAGTATTAACTTAACTCAGTATTATTTCACTATTAAAGGAGAAAGAAAGTTTAAACTGAGTAAGCTATATCAGAAAGTTCTATGTAAATACAGCCATAAGCACTCACAGAAACGCTGCACTGACTTCTCTGTCGAAAGATTTCTTGTGTCTGTAATTCCTGTGCCAGAGACACGCAGCTTTCTGCTCTCTCCTCTCTGCTGCTCCACCCTCCTTCAAAAATGCTAAGAACTCAATCCCCCCTCCCCTTAGGAATGTGGATCTGAGCCAATCAGCAGTAAGCTGACACATAGGGGCACATTTACTAATCCATGAATCCGAATCACGAATGGGAAAAAATCGTATTGGAAACGAAAATTTCGGAAGATCGCAAATATCATGAAAATGCTTACGGAAAAATCGTATTAGTTCCGATAATATCGTATTGGCAATCCGAAAGTCACGAAAATTTCGTACCGAACAATTGTAAACAGCTGTAATACCTTTCCGATTTTTTTGTGCAAACGTCCGAAAAAGTCGTGCGGTGTACGAAAAAGTCGTGCGGTGTACAAAAAAGTTGTGCGCCGTACGAAAAAGTCGTGCGGACGCCCGAAAAAATTGGCGAAAATACGCTCGGAGCGTTCGCATGAACGCTCGAGGGTTCGTGCTTTTGTAAATGTGCCCCATAGTCTTACTAACTGAGCATGTACACTGGTCTTGCTTTTGGTGCAGGAGTGGGAACTTTCTTTACACAGCTCAGCGTTTTTTCTTCCTGTTTGGCTTCTGATCATCTGAAATATGGGGAGACTTAAGGGCACTATTGAGACAACTGAAGGTATGCCTGCAGCTTGAGATTAACTCTTTATTAGCCTTTCCTTCTCTTTTAAGAATGCTAAGCCTTAAGATGGCCACACACGCGGTGATTTTCGATCTTTCGTGCAACCATCGGTCTCGCGAAAGATCGTTCCAACCCTCCATTGACATTCAGGGCTGAATCATCAGATATGGAGGTAGAAACAATAGGATTTCTACCTCCTTCTGTCGATTCAGCCCTGAAGGCAGATTTTGCTCAGGTGCCTTCAATGGCGCCCGATCAAAATTTTTTAACCCGCCCGATCGGCGAGTCAATATAATATCATCGGTGCATGTATGGCCAGCTTTAGAAGCCTTACCTCTAAACTACATGGCTCTGCCAGTAATTTTTAAAACACGCAGCATCTGTCTGATTACATAGACTAAATATGATGGCACAGTGCCCCTGATATCTGCTGCAGCTAATCACTCTGAAAACCTATAGCATGGGGGTAGGTGCAAATTAGAGTTGCAAAGGGCTATGTGTTCTATACAACAGTGTAGCACTTTAGTTTGTGTTCACATGAAGGTTTTTCTGTCTTTCAGATACTTTCTACTAATATTGCCGAAACCAGCATCACAGTTAATGATGTTGTTTTTGTGATTGACTCTGGTAAAGTTAAAGAGGTAAGTTTGTCTCTTTTTTTGTTCAGTAATAAATTCCAGAACTAAAGCTTTAGTAATAAATAGCACTAATGACTTTTCTACTTTAGTGCAGTGAAAAGGTGTTCTGAGAACATAACTGGAGCAAAAGCTTTCTTGAAACAAAGTACTGTGTTATTCACAGTATACAAACATAATCCCATAAACCAAAAAGGCAAGGTTTTTTTGTTATGGATAATGGCAAACAGGGAGATTTGTTGTGCTTTTGTTGCCTCAGCAATGTATCACTCCAAGGGAAGGAAACAAAATACTGCTAAAACCCCCCCCTTCATCCAAAGTGAATGTGAAAAGCTGCAATTTCGCCTTGTCCTTTCTAGTGACAGATGTGTATTGCTCAAAAATGCAGCTCATTTTACATAGGACAAGGCAATTCCCATTTACATTAAAAGGGGACCTGTCACCCAGACATGAAAAGCTGTTTAATGAAAGTCCTTTATAAATTAAACATGAAACCCATATTATTTTTTTTATTTAGATCCATACTTGGTATGGGATCTGCTACCCAGAATGCTTGGGACCAGTGGTTTTCCAGATAAGGAATCTTGTTGTCATTTGGATCTCTGTATTTTAAGTCTACTAAAAAATAATTTCAATGTTAAACCCAATGGGATTGTTTTGTCTCCAATAAGCATTCATTATAGCTTAGTAGGGACCAAGTACAAGGTACTGTTTTTTTATTACAGAGAAAAAGTTAATTATTTGATTAAAATGGAGCATATGGGAGATGGCCTTCGTGTAATTTGGAGCTTTCTGGATAAGAGGTTTCTGGGTAACGGATCCCATACCTAATGGAGTGATTTGTAGTGATTTGACATCCTCCCTTGCATAAACCTCTGTGGAAACAAAACACCACAAAGCTACCCATGTGCCATTACCTTACAGGAATTCTAGCTGGGAACATTCAGAGCAGATAGGAGGTTGGCCTGAAAAGGCTAAAGCAGACTTGCAGACACACAGAGGAGTGTAGGGAAGCACATCCACTTTTCTCAACCTGCCTTTAAAACGTAGGCTGAGAGAAGCAGATATATGCTTTGTGTGACTTCACCCTAATTTCTATTGAAAGCAGCATTTGCTGAACTACTCATTGTTACTTTTTGAACAGTGTTGCAAAGGCCAGTCTCCTCCAGCAAGACAGGTCTGTCAGTCTGCTGCATTGTGTTACATTGTTTCAAATGCTAGATCACCAGGGGAGAGAATAGAAATGGACTGGCAAACACTACTTCTAATAGCAATTATATATACAAATAAGTCAAAAACCATTGCAAATTTGTAATGAGTGTATATTGCAAAGTTGCTTAGAATTATGTTTTTTTTATTGGGCAAAAAATTATATTTTGGGTTACCTTGTCCTTTAAAATGGACTTTCTGGGAGATAGCCTTCTTATATTTTGGAGCTTTCTGGATATCTCTATAAATCCAAATCTTTTTGAGGATAAGCAATGTATTCAGAACATTGGGGTCAAAGTAATTTTGCATGCCTTACTACTCATGTCGCATGTGCAATAACCCCAATTATCGCGAAGCGTTATTTGCATCACATTGCGGTAATTATCTAATAGAAATAATACTAATGCATAATTCACAGACATATTTTAATGGTTAAAAGCATAAAATGTGGCGATAATTACTTTGAAACTTAACGCCTCCCAGGAGTAGGCGCTGCTTAACAACATTGCAGCTGGTGATTGTCTGTGCTGACAACATGGAGTTTGCAGTCGGAGTTTTTCTGGAATCTGAAGAAGAGAATCAAGTATGTGTTTGCCCTAGAGTGATGCATCCTCCAGTTTTCAGGGAAATGGTAATTTTCTGAACGGTAGTTTTCAGGAAGTAACGGTTACATGCGTAATAGCTTGCACTAATATCGCATGCTACGAAATAACGCATAAATATATTGCATGGTTTAAAATATAGCTTAAAAATATGTAATCGCCAGATAAATAATGACAATAAAATCGCTTCTTAATTCAGATAAGTGTCTTTTTTGTGTCGTTAATTCTCCAAATATAAGAAGTAATAATGCTATAAATAACACTCGTTTTTTTGGCCTTTAGTGAATCGGCCCCATTGTGTCTTAAGTTCACCAGCACTGATGATATAACAGTGTTGTTGTTTGCAGGGCCGCTCCTGCCTCAGGTGGTGACAGCCCCAGGATTGCCACTGGTTGTTTGTAATTGTTTAGTTTAAAATAGAATATGAAAATAATGGTATAATGTGTGTACTCCTGTTATTTATCAAATCACTTTTTTGTGGCCAACAAAATAAGGTTTATTTGCCTGCTTTCAAGATACATGGTGCAAACTCCATTTCATGGCCATTTATGTCATAGTTTCCTTGCCATAATGTTGTAAAGATGCCATTTATAGTACGTCATTCTCTAACATTGTAATGGCAAATGAAGTCATTGATAATGTTTATCTGCTGTTTTAGAAATCCTTTGATGCTCTGAACAACGTAACCATGCTTAAAATGGTGTGGATTTCCAAAGCCAGTGCAATTCAAAGGAAAGGAAGGTATGACAAACACATGTTTCTATTACTGTACAGTATGAACAGAAACCAATTAAAATATTATTTGGTAACATTGAAGTGTGTTGATAGGTAAAGTGATGGTGGATTTGGTCTTTTTTTAGCACCAAGGTCTTGTTAAGAAGAATTTGCCTTAAGATGTCTGTGCATCTCTGCAGTCTAGTCTGTGTGTGTGTAGTGGTATGAACACAGCCATTAACACTGTAGGTTGCAACAAGAATGGACTAGATATTGTGACGTCTTTATAATAACCTTACAAAGAGGGACCATTTCCTGTGGATCTTGTTTTTGTGGTTCCCAAATCATTTGCATCTTGTACAGGTATGGGACCCATTATCCAGAATGCTTGGGACCTGATGTTTTCCGGATAAGGGATCTTTCCGTAATACAGATCTCCTACCTTAAGTCTGCTAATAAAATTATTTAAACAGTAATTAAACCCAATAAGATTGTTTTGGCTCCAATAAGGATTAATTATATCTTAGTTGGGATCAAGTACAAGGTACTGTTTTATTATTACAGAGAAAAAGGAAATCATTTTTAAAAATGTGAATAATTTGATTAAAATGGAGTCTATGGGAGATGGTCTTTCCGTAATTTGGAACTTTCTGGATGATGGGTTTCCGGATAAGGGGTCCGATACCTGTAGTAGTATCCATCATGTTCTAACTGCCAATATTTACTGTCGATTTAGAGCAGGGCTACCTGGGGGCCTAAAGACCAGATGCTGGCATGTAAGAGAGCTTCATGGAGACTATTCCACCATTACTTTACACTCTATTGCAGCAATGTAATAAAAGGTTAACCGTTCTAATTGCCTATAGCAGCCAATTACCAGGTAGCATTTACTGGTTACCTGTTTTGAAACAAATTATACATATAGGACAAATGTAGTGCATTGAGGGTATGTGTACAGTGAAAGTGGCCGGTAACATACACATGTGACATATTGTGACATATTGAAGGTTTCTAAACACTGGAAATGTTTGTTGTTTTATCGCTTAATACAAACCTCCAATGTCCCCTGAAGATGACGTTTTGTTGTGCCTTGTAGGGCTGGTCGCTGTAGGCCTGGAATCTGTTTCCGTTTATTTAGCAAGCTTCGTTTTCAAAATATGTTGGAATTTCAGACTCCTGAACTACTGAGGATACCTCTGCATGTAAGTATTTCAGTTTTGACTTTAATATTTATAAAGTGTGCCTCCAGTTCTTCATCATTGACTTTAATATCTATAAGGGAAAAGCTATATGTGGCATTTGCATCCATGTTTTTCCAGAATGTCCCTGTCCCTTTATGAATATCAGTATCAGCCTATTGTTTGTCTGTTCTTGTGTGTAAAAGAAAAAAGGATATGTATGTAAAGAAACACGTGCTTCAGCTTTATTAACTACTTCCTGCTTTCAGTCGGTAACCAATCAGTGACTTGAGGGGGAGCCATACGGGACATAACTGTTCAGATAGTTTGCATTTGAATCTGACCTGCGTTCTCACAAACTAACTGAACAGTTATGTCCCATATGGCCCCCCTAAAGTCACTGACTAAGAGGTTAGAGAGCTGTAAAGAAGGAAGTAGTGTTCTGGATATTATGTTAGACATCTGCCCACTCCAGCCTTTACAGATTATATTTTTGCCCAACTAACTATATTACAAATATTTTTTATTTTGTGTAGTCTATCAATTTTACCCAGTTTCATTTTTACACTGAACTGTTCCTTTAATCTGTTCCAAGCTGCTACAGTGCTTGCCAAAACATCTGATTATGACAACTTGAAAGTTATAGCACAATGATTGTCATTTTAGAAATTCTACCTACTCATACAATTTGTTTTTCTTAATTACATTTTGTTCCCTAGGAGCTCTGCCTACACACCAAATTGCTAGTGCCAATTAACTGTCCTGTTGCAGATTTTCTAATGAAAGCTCCAGAGCCGCCACCAGCTCTAATAGTCCGTAATGCTGTACAGATGCTGAAGGTAGGTACAGTAAATCTGGTTCCTACACATGACAAGGAAGATGTTATGTGAGGAACATGTATGCAGGACCAAATTTAAATCAGGGCTGTTGCCAGGAAGGAAGTAGTCACAAGGCTGAAATTAATGAGTGTGTGTCTTTAATAAGCCTAGGCAACTAGTTAAAAATCAGCTGTTCAAAAAGTAATAATGTTTTATTATATTGTAGTACTGTGCTAATTTACAAAATATACACACAAGGGGTCCTTTGCAAGGCTTACATTTAATTGCACTCAGAGCTTCTCCTACATCCTATTCCAAATGGAGCTGCCACCTTCGAACTGGCACCAAAAATTATGGCAACTGGACTAAAGGTGGCCAAACACAGGCAGATTTAAGCTGCCGATTTAGCCCCTTCTTATCAGTTTGGCAGCATATCTGCCTGTAGGCGGCCCTCCGACGGGCCTACCAGTATGATATCTGGGCAAAATCATACAGCTGTTGATTGGGCAAGTATGATTTTCCCGTTGATCAAGGGCCACGACTGCTTCTGATGTCCTGATAGCCTGTATGCCCGCAACCTCACTTTAAGTGTCACTTTAAGCAAAGCCACTTTAAATCCTCACTGCACAATTTCAAATATTGCATTGCATTTTATTATTGTAAATACTTGTACCTTTATTGCACACTTTTATTATATTTAATATTTGTATTTTTTTTTTTTTTTTTTGTTTGTCTATGTAAAGTTGGGAGGAACACGGGTCAAAAAAATTTCATTACAGTAATGATGCTTCATTGTTATTTGTATATGACAATAAAACTTGAAACTTGAAACCTCATCAAAGGAGTGGATCTTAAAATGTATGGCCAGCTTTAGAAACCTTTCAGAGAAATTGAGTTCAGTTCACATGAAATACAAGCTTAATTGCCTTAGTTTTAAGGCATTGGCTGCAAATGAGTCAGGTGCAACTCCCCTTGGCAACTGCAGCAAGAATTCTGTGGAAAAAAAAGCTGCACCGTGGGTTAAAAACATGATGTTTTGTGTCCATTGTTTTCTGTTGAGTGATACTGGACACTTGTCTTTATTGCAAAATGTTTCATGCCAGTGTAGGTTTACTGTTAATATGAACTTTGATTCAAACATTTATTGTTGACATATTTTATGTTTGTGTGGAAGAACTGCATGTAATTATCCAGGTAATTGCCTATTTTATGTACATTTTCTCAGCTACTTCTGTCTTTAGACTATAGATGCCATGGATAATTGGGAAGATCTGACAGAAATTGGTCATCATTTGGCAGACCTGCCAGTAGAGCCCCACCTTGGGAAAATGGTGCTTTGTGCAGTAATTTTAAAGTGCCTAGATCCAATTTTGACCATAGCCTGTACTTTGGCCTACCGGGATCCTTTTGTCTTACCTAGCCAAGCCTCTCAGAAACGTGCTGCCATGCTGTGCAGAAAGAGATTTACAGCAGGAACATTTAGTGATCATATGGCTCTACTTAGAGCTTTCCAGGTAGGTACTGCATACAATTACTCTAGTATCTTTTTTTACCCTTTAGATGTATATTTGTTTATTTTTTGGGGGGGGGGGGGGGGCAGATATCAACATTAAGAAAACACACAAGGCTATGCAAAGGCTTCCATTTCACTCTGTGGAAGTGTTTCATTTTGTTGTTTGCACTGTGTAGCCATTGTTTGATTGGAATGCTTGGCTTGCAGTAATGCCCTTAAGTGCATCATTCCATGCAGCTGTCTTGTTTGCCCACTTTTTACAGTGGAGGAAATAATTATTTGACCCCTCACTGATTTTGTAAGTTTGTCCAATGACAAAGAAATGAAAAGTCTCAGAACAGTATCATTTCAATGGTAGGTTTATTTTAACAGTGGCAGATAGCACATCAAAAGGAAAATCGAAAAAAAAACTTTAAATAAAAGATAGCAACTGATTTGCATTTCATTGAGTGAAATAAGTTTTTGAACCCTCTAACAAAAAAAGACTTAATACTTAGTGGAAAAGCCCTTGTTTGCAAGCACAGAGGTCAAACGTTTCTTGTAATTGATGACCAAGTTTGAGCACATTTTAGGAGGAATGTTGGTCCACTCCTCTTTGCAGATCATCTCTAAATCCCTAAGGTTTCGAGGCTGTCTCTGTGCAACTCTGAGCTTGAGCTCCCTCCATAGGTTTTCTATTGGATTAAGGTCCGGAGACTGACTAGGCCACTCCATGACCTTAATGTGCTTCTTCTTGAGCCACTCCTTTGTTGCCTTTGCTGTATGTTTTGGGTCATTGTCGTGCTGGAACACCCATCCACGACCCATTTTCAGTTTCCTGGCAGAGGGAAGGAGGTTGTCGTTCAGGATTTCACGATACATGGCTCCGTCCATTTTCCCGTTAATGCGAATAAGTTGTCCTGTGCCCTTAGCAGAAAAACACCCCCAAAGCAAAATGTTTCCACCCCCATGCTTGACGGTGGGGACGGTGTTTTGGGGGTCATAGGCAGCATTTTTCTTCCTCCAAACACAGCGAGTTGAGTTAATGGCAAAGAGCTCTATTTTGGTCTCATCAGACCACAGCACCTTCTCCCAGTCACTCACAGAATCATTCAGGTGTTCATTGGCAAACTTCAGACGGGCCTGCACATGTGCCTTCTTGAGCAGGGGGACCTTGCGAGCCCTGCAGGATTTTAATCCATTGCGGTGTAATGTGTTTCCAATGGTTTTCTTGGTGACTGTGGTCCCTGCTAATTTGAGGTCATTAACTAACTCCTCCCGTGCTTTTTCACCTTTCTCAGAATCATTGACACCCCGCGAGGTGAGATCTTGCGTGGAGCCCCAGAGCGAGGTCGATTGATGGTCATTTTGTGCTCCTTCCATTTTCGAACAATCGCACCAACAGTTGTCACCTTCTCTCCCAGCTTCTTGCTAATGGTTTTGTAGCCCATTCCAGCCTTGTGCAGGTCTACAATTTTGTCTCTGACATCCTTGGACAGCTCTTTGGTCTTTCCCATGTTGGAGAGTTTGGAGTCTGCTTGATTGATTCTGTGGACAGGTGTCTTTTATACAGGTGACTAGTTAAGACAGGTGTCCTTAATGAGGTTGACTAATTGAGTATAAGTGTCTAACCACTCTGTGGGAGCCAGAACTCTTAATGGTTGGTAGGGGTTCAAAAACTTATTTCACTCAATGAAATGCAAATCAGTTGCTATCTTTTATTTAAAGTTTTTTTTTCGATTTTCCTTTTGATGTGCTATCTGCCACTGTTAAAATAAACCTACCATTGAAATGATACTGTTCTGAGACTTTTCATTTCTTTGTCATTGGACAAACTTACAAAATCAGTGAGGGGTCAAATAATTATTTCCTCTACTGTATATATATATATATATGGTGTCCGCACTCCAAGGCTCAATATTCTGCGGGGTGCTTAGCTAAAATTATGTATGCATAGAAAATAATCATCTGTGGCCAGCACACCCTTCAATGTTTCATCAAAATTTTTTTTATTGCAGATATATTGTTAAAACCAACGTTTCGGTCCTTGTTAGGACCTTTCTCAAGGATAAAAAATTTATCCTTGAGAAAGGTCCTAACAAGGACCGAAACGTTGGTTTTAACAATATATCTGCAATAAAAATTTTTTTGATGAAACATTGAAGGGTGTGCTGGCCACAGATGATTATTTTCTATATATATATAGCCATAAGCACTCACAGAAACACTGCAGTTCTCTGTCAAAAGATTTGTTGTGTCTGTTTTCCTGTGCCAGAGACATGCAGCTCTCTCCTCTCTCCCCTCTCCTGCTCCCCCTTCCAGAAGAATGCTAAGAACTCACTCCCCCTCCCCTTAGGAGTGTGGATCTGAGCCAATCAGCAGGAAGCTTCCTCATAGTCTTAGAAACTGAGCATGTACACCGGTCTGGGTCTCGGTGCAGGAGTGAGGCATTATGGGAATTTTCTTTACACAGCTCAGCGTTTTTTCTTCCTGTTTGGCTTCTGATAATCTGAATGGGAGAAATATGGGAAGACTTAAGGGCACTATTGAGAGAACTGAAGGTATGCCTGCAGCTTGAGATTAACTCTTTATTTGCCTTTCCTTCTCCTTTAAAGGTGCCCAATTGTGCACATTTATTTTAGGTGTCAGGATCACTTGCATGCTTGAAGTCAGAGTGTAATATTTTTAAAATAAAAATTTCAACCTGAAATGTATGCATTATTAATTTATTTCAAACCACACAGGCATGGCAGAAAGCAAAAAGTGATGGATGGGAAAGGGCATTTTGTGAGAAGAATTTTCTTTCTCAGGCCACAATGGAAATTATCATCGGACTGAGGACACAGCTCCTGGGTCAGCTTAGAGCTTCAGGTAGATTCAAGGCAAAAGGAGATGCATGTGTCACATCCTATAGATGCTATAGAATTACTTTTCGTGACGCCTGCTTAGGTGATACAGTTATAGACTTCTGGTTGAGTCAGAATATTTTATTGATAATTATTTGTATTATTCTAGGTTTTGTAAGGGCTCGTGGAGGAGGAGATATACGGGACGTTAATATAAACTCTGAAAATTGGGCTGTGGTGAAGGCTGCCCTGTTGTCTGGCATGTATCCAAACTTAATACATGTGGACAGAGAAAATATGGTACTAAGTGGTGTAAAGGAAAAGCGTGTGAGGTTCCACCCTAGCTCTGCATTAAGTGAGCCACAGTACAAAAAGGTAAACAATTACATTTCTGCCACTCTGCAGCCTTATTGGCTGTCATGTATCCGAACATAATACAAGTGGATAGATGTCCGTAACTGTCATGTGACAGTGCAAATGGTAAATGTGAGCAAGCATTGCTTATTTGTCCCTTTTTTTTTTTTAACAATTCTTTTATTGAGCATTACAGAATATTATGTTACATATAAAACATATTATTTGTCTTTTTTTTTACACTGAAGTGTTTTTGTGAAGTTTTTGATCAATGAATTCTGCAATATTTATAGTTAGCTGTGTCACTTTATTGAACCTTAATAGCAGAATGAGTTATATGATTTTACACATTAAATGTATTAAAAACTGTGTACTTATTGACACTTTTATGAATGCCCTCCATTCCCCTCCTATGTGTTTCAGTGTACTTTTCTTCTCTATAGATTATCTGTCTAGAATAGGAACATTTTATATAACCATAACCTCTCACAAATGGTTCTAGTAAGCCTGGTGGAATGAAACTTTACAGGGAATTGTAGAAGATGATGAATTGAAATTGTTTTGTTTTAACAGATCCCTTCTGCAAATTGTCAGGCGGAAGCTGTTCAAGCATTGCCTACAGACTGGCTTGTGTATGATGAGATGACCCGTTCCCATAGAATTGCAAATATTAAGTGCTGTTCAGTGGTTACTCCAGTGACTGCAGTGTTATTTGCAGGACCTGCAAGACTTCCCAGCAGTGCTTTGAAGGAGCCGTCTTCTTTCCAAGGTAGGACTCAGACAGGTTCTTAAAGTACTAATTGACAACTTGTAAATAACTTCTGCTTATTGGAAAAATACACACAGAATCCTTGATTTGAGGCCAGACCTTAGCACTTTTTGCAGCATTGTGGTCAAACCCACAGTGCTTAGCTGAACAGAATTTAAACCAAAAATGTCATGCAACAAACCCTGGACAACTGAACATGACCAATTTTTTGAAAATATTTTTTAAATTAGGGTTTGGATTCAGATATATCAATGAATGCTATAATTAAAATAACAGGAAAGGAAAATTACTCCGCTTGCTTTGTTTACTTCTGTGTGCAGTTCCTTCAGCTGAAAAGTTTTAAAGGGCACCTGCGACAGCAACATAATTTTTCCCACCAGGTTTAGGCTAACAGAGCCTGTACTCCAGTTGGGGAAAACCATACAATTTTAGCCAGAAAATGCCTCTAGGAAGAGCTATGCTGTCTGCACCCTGTATTCTAAGTGTGTTTAAATTCACAGTCTGACAAATGTGGAAACTAAAAATAGGCACTTTTTTTTTTGTAAATGCTACTTAACAGTTTTTTCCCCCAAACCTTCTTGTTGGCATATCTTAACTTTCCTTTCTGCTACTGATATTATTTAGTTGGCGATGGTATACCAAATGACAGTAGTGACAGTGAAATGGAGGACAGGAACACGTTCACTCTAGCAACACTTAAACTGGATGAATGGCTGCATTTCAGATTGGACCCTGAGGTAGGTTAGCAGCCCTTCTAAAATTTTATAGCTCATTTAAGACTGTAGCACACATGTTATCAGGCTAACATGGACATAAATGTTAATCTTATTGACACCCTTCACATGTTAATGTATTTTTATTGCACCGGTCGCCAAATGTTAGTGAAAATGTTAGCTACAATTTTCATACAACTTGCATACATACCCCATAATTGCACCAGCACTTGTTTATTTAGCTGCCTTGGGTGCAGTTATGGCTGCAATTTCCTGTTACTTGGCAAAAGAATGCTGCATTATTAGTAGAAAACATAGAGATATGCAGCAAAATATTGCTTTGCTTTGCACGCTGCACTGCGTTCATAAATTATCCTTTTTGTATTAACCATCATTGTTATGAGAAAATCCAATGTAGTGGTTCTCCAATATCTGTTTTATAAATAGCGTATTTTTTTTTCTTACAGTTGTTAATATTTTCAAAGCACTAGGATTCATTGGGGAGGACTTAGCGATTACAGCTATTAACCTCAAAACACTGTAAAACGCAGCAGCCTGGAGTATTATGATAGGCTGAGCTAATGCAACTATGCAGTAGAGAAACAAAAAACAGTTTTTAGTATCTAAGTTTCAACTTTACTCTACTGTGTATCCGCACAGCCAAGGGTAGCCATCTTGGATTGAAGATAACATGTTAGTGCTGTGCTCACTAGATTAGTCCCTCATGCTGGTGATATTTTCAGCAAAGAGGACTGTTGGCTCTGGGCTTAAGGTTAGAAATTAAAATCTCTGGGGTGTCTAAAAAACTGGCATTCCCCCATGGAACAGTGGCTCTATGTCCATGTAAAGGAAAATAGTTTTCCATTTACCTAAGGAAATCACAATGATTTACTATTGCCCCATAGTCATAACAGTTTCCCTTGAATAGATACTATAAATCACTGAAAATGTACAAGTCCAGTCTGCGGTTTTCGCAGGCTTAGAATCTGCCCAGCATGGTATCAGCCTCAGCCTAACACTCAGTATAAAAAGTAGCAGAGGTGGCTGCTGTTTTTATCAGGGTCATTTGTGGTAATTTGGAAAAACAGCTGATCAGCAGTTAGCGTTTACTGGTGTAGGGCATCTAAAATAATGAAAGTGAATCTTTGGTCCTTAGGCCAAAGTCACACGGAGTGTTGGCTTCTCTTCTCTCCGCATGTGGAATAGAGTGGATCTGCAGCGAGAGAGAAGTGGAGCCAACACTCTGTGTGACTTTAGCCTTAGGTTGCAGCATATAGAACGGAGTACTGTATGATTAGATTAAGATGTCTAATTGACATGTCGTTTACTTTTAGGCTGCTGGACTTTTATTTCAACTTCGGCAGAAATGGCAGAGCTTATTTCTTAGGCGAATTCAAGCACCGTCAAAACCTTGGTCTCAAGTTGATGAAGCCACCATTAGAGTAATTATAGCTGTTCTAAACACAGAAGAGCAATCAGCTGGTTTGCAGCAACCTTCCGGGATTGGACAAAGACCAAGGACATTGAATTGTGAAGACCATCTGTTAACTTCTGGGAGGATTAATAATAGTCAGAAGAATTTCACAGAGGCAGAGTCACTAGATGATCCATCCAGTTTAGACAGGTACAGATAAACAGTGTCTCACAGCTTTGAAATCTCTTGGTAGGGCTTAGTTATTGGATCAAGCCCACAAACCAAACAGTGGTAAAGGCTTCTTGCCACCAGCTATTTTTGTGAATTTGCTGGCAACAAAGTTCAAAGCTGTAATATATGATTAGTTCCATTCATCTGCAGAATATGTTTCAGCATGTACGTATAAAACAGAACTGTTCTAATAATCAGCATTATTTTCTAGCCCACTAATCTTGCATTGTATTCTCAGACATTGTTTTTACTGCTTTTTAATGCAACTTGTGGCACAGTATGTGTTTGCTGTGTTCCTGCTCACTATTGAGGAGGATGGTTCTGACCTGCCTGTTTGCAAGTTAATCTGCAAAAATTGAATTTCTGTTCATGATAATCTAGTTAATGGCCCCGGAATATCTATTACATTGGAATTAAGTTATACATACTAATTAAGTACGCAGTTACACACAGAGAGATCTGAACTTACTATTATATACAGCAAAAAAAAAACAAAAAAAAAACCTTATCTACCCTATTTTTTTTTTTATCTACCATTTTCAGTATTTTGCTAAACTATACTAAAGAGTTTATTCTGTTCTCTAAAGCCATGTTTTTATTTACTTATATTTTATTCATTTTAAAACACTTTTGAGTGTTTAAATTAAGTAATTTTTCCTATTACAGAATTGCTCCACCGTCAGCCTTCAGTCCACAGGCAAAATATAAAGAGAAGGGGAATTCGCTGCATAAATGGCCTGAAGACAAATCTGATCTGTCATCAGTGAAATACAAATTATCGGATAACAGTAGCCATCCCAGTCCCTGTGAAAGTCCTTCCCCTTCATCCTCTGCAAAGGTACCTTAAAATCAAATCAATAACTTCAAAATAGGGCACAGTTATGGAAACTGCATCTTTTACTGGGTAATTTTGAATTTAGCAGTCATCATAGGGGTTCAATGAGCTATGCGCTATGTTTCATGATTATCAGCAATGGATGCAGTTTGCCAGGAAAGCATTGCTGAGTATTAGGGTAAGATATCTTTAAAATTGCTCTGTATTTTTGGAGTGAATCAGGACTAAATGTAATTTACATTTAGTGATTTTATTATACAGGTATGGGATCTGTTATCCAGAATGCTCGGGACCTGGGGTTTTCCGGATAAGGGATCTTTCCGTAATTATGAATCTCCATAACGTCAATCTGCTAAAAATCATTTAAATTTTGAATAAACCCAATAGGATTGTTTTGCCTCCAATAAGGATTAATTATATCTTAGTTGGGATCAAGTACAAGGTACTGTTTTATTATTACAAAGAAAAAGGAAATAATTTTTAAAAATTTAAATTATTTGCTTATAATGGAGTCTATGGCAGATGGCCTTTCCGTAATTCAGAACTTTCTGGATAACGGGTCTCCGGATAAGGGATCCCATACCTGTACTAAACATGAAACATAATAACTTTGCAAGGAGTTTCCAAGGTGTCCACCCAAATATTTTTTGCAGAATAAAAGAAAATGAAATTAAAGACAACTTTCTAGTGTATACTGTATTAATAAAAAAAAAATTAAATGATTTTAATGTTACTGAAAATTGTAACTGTTGAACATACTTCTGTTTTTTGCTTTAAGTAAGCTGGTGTAAAAAATATACAGAAATACACCCCCTACCATTTATCTTTAATTTTCTAAGCCGCTTAACTAGGTTTGTAATTTAAGCAGGTATCTGGTTGCTAGGGCCACGAAGCAGTGGATTGAATGAGAGACAAGAATATGATTAGGAGGGGCCTGAATAGAAAGACAAGGAATACAAAATTAAAATAATAATACAATTGTAAGCGCACAAAGCAGTAGTTTTAGAGGTGTCAGGGTCAGTGACCCCATTTGAAAGCTGGAAGGATGGTAAAGAGGAATGTAAATAATTTAGAAATGATAAAAAATAAATAATGTTGCAAACCAGTTGCAAAGTTGCCTAGGAATTGGACATTCTATAACCTATTACACATTAACTTAACGGTAAACCACCCCTTTTTCTGTAGATAGTGGTTACTTTTAATTAAATATATATACATATTTATATGGGAAACGGTTCTATCACATTCTTCCCATGATTTGTCTTTCAGGGCTCAAACTCACCATCCCCCAGACAAACAATATTTGTGCGATACTTCATCATGAAGAGCAGCAACCTTAGAAATCTTGAAATTTCACAGCAGAAGGGAATATGGTCCACAACACCGAGCAATGAGCGCAAATTAAACCAAGCCTTTTGGGAGAGCAGCACAGTTTACTTGGTGTTCTCTGTTCAAGGTTCGGGCCACTTTCAGGTAAATATTTTTTGTGATGGCACTAATTTATTTGTTTGTTGGTTTTACTCCTATTCAACATTTCTATCTCCGCTCACCCTGTCAAATTTGATGTGGAGCTCAATCTCGCTATGGACACAACTTGAGAGTTGAGGTGCATTATGGGGAAAGCAGGAGGGCAATAAAAAGTAGACCGGCCATGACAGGCATTCCAAAACTATAAATCTGTTAATAAACTTCTATTATAATGACTTTTGTCACAACACCACCACCTTCTGGTCTGTTCTTCTGACAGTGCAGTCGAGAACATGCTCAGAAGGACAATAGAGTACTCTACTGATGCTGCTACTCAGAAAAAGACACATGAAAGAGCTTTTGATCTTTTCCCTGCTCAGAGCAACATCAGAACAGTTTTTTCCTTTAGAATATATTCTTGAATGTACAGTCAGAAGAACTGACCATAAGGTGGCTCTGTTGTTGAAAAATTAATAATACTTGCAGTATATAAACTGCTTAATAGCTTTAGAACAAAAAAAATAATATATATATATATATATATATCTTCCAACTGAGCCGCACTCCGAAGTAATAAAACGTAGCTTTTATTAAAGCATTGTTAAAAAGAGTTACAGCGAATATTCAAAGCAATAAACAGTTCATACTTATCGATATAGTATGCCACATACACGCAACGTTTCGGGGGCATCCCTCCCCCTTTCTCAAGCGTACCTCGTGGCAGTCGCAAACAATGATTCATATGCTTGTTACTTCCTTGTATAGCGTAATAACGGAAGTGACGGGGCGGGTCGCCATGGAGACGGAATACACAACTGTGTATTCAATGTGCACGGGAGCCGCCACATCAACCCCGTATGAAGTGCATATTACCAGAAAACATCCATATTTACGAGCTATCTCAGTACCATATAGTAGCTCCAAGAAATACATCTTAGAGGATCAGAACTTAGCAAGCTTAGGCAATACTCAGGATAGAACGTAGGGTTCGATCACCCCATCACTATTCAATGTAAACATAAGCGTTCATAACATATACCAAACCCAAAATAAAGAATATATTACAAAAACAGTATTACAAAAATAAAAGTCCTTGTTTAACCCGTTTGGAGCTAGAGTATTTAAACGGTGGATCCATTCTACCTCAGTTTTCTTAAGTAGTTTAACACGATCCCCCCCTCTCCTAGGAGAAGGGACATGTTGTATGACCCAATATCTAAGATCATTGGATGTGTGTCCCGCTTCTAAGCAATGTCTGGACACTGGGAGAGTTCTATTTCCAGTGTTAACTGTAGATCTATGCTGTGAAAACCTGTCCCTGACTTTTTGAATAGTTTCTCCAATGTAAATTAAATTACATGGACATATTAAGATGTACACCACAAAATTGGTATCACATGTATAGTGTCCATGTATTTTGTATGATCTCCCTGTATGAGGGTCACTAAACTGTGATCCCACCAAAACAAAACGACATTGAGAGCAGCCCTTACATTTGTACATACCTTCCCTAGGTGTTCCTAGAAAAGTAAACTTCCTCGGTATAGGAGGGACCTCAGCTCTTACCAATTTGCCACCTATGGTATTGCCCCTACGATAAGACATCATAGGAGAACGTTGGAATGTTTCAGTTGGGGGATATGACTCCCTTAACAGATGCCAATGTTTCTGCAAAATAGAGTGTAATCGGCCACTATGCACATGATATTGAGAGACAAATGTCATACGTTGTTCAGTTCCACGTTTATGACGTTGACCAATCCCTTCATGTCTACTTACCCTAGATAGGCTATCCTGAAGAATATGTTGAGGGTAACCTCTACTTGTCAATTTCTTATTCATTTTACTCAGATCCTCTGTAACAATATCTGGATCATTAGCTATCCTACTAACCCGTGAGAATTGACTAGTAGGAATAGACTTTTTGAAAGATATAGGATGAAAGCTGTCAAATCTGGCGTGGTGACCTGGAGTCCTTGTCCGCCTTCCGTGATCAGATAAATAGGGCCCATCAAGATATTCAATTTACTATGTCAGCAGATTCCCGCAAAATAGTTTTCTTAGATGTTGAGGTCACGAGAAGTGAACATAAATTCCTTACACGAATTTATACGAAACCTACAGATCGCAATCAGTTGTTAAAATTTGACAGCTTTCATCCTATATCTGTCAAAAAGTCTATTCCTACTAGTCAATTCTCACGGGTTAGTAGGATAGCCAATGATCCAGATATTGTTACAGAGCATCTGCAGCTGCCCCTGTGCACGGGATATCATATAAATATCAAAATAAAACAGCCAGCACCAAGGGTCTTTGTATTTCAAAAAGTCTCTCACCAAGGGTCTTTGTATTTCAACGTCGGTTGTACATGCAATTATAATACACAAGAGACTTTTTGAAATACAAAGACCCTTGGTGCTGGCTGTTTTATTTTGATATATATATATATATATATATATATATATAATATATATATAATATATATATAATATATATATATATATGCATCAGGAGAGAGCCGGCACTCACGTCAGTCGGGTCACAATAGCCTGGGTGCAGGTCCAAGTGAAGAATTAGATACAGCAGTGAAGAGATCCGCACTCACAGGACTTATAGAATTAATCTGGTGTTTATTGAGAAGACTAACGTTTGGCTACTTCGAAACGTTAGTCTTCTCAATAAACACCAGATTAATTCTATAAATCCTGTGAGTGCGGATCTCTTCACTGCTGTATATATATATATATATATATACACCACGTGGTTTGAGGGCTGTATTAGAAATAATGTGATAAAATATAGAGAATTCTGTTAAGCCTTTGGGCAGTCTGAGCCTTTATTTGGACTTTTGTACCTTGGTATTGTCCGATTTTTCTTACTTATTTTATTTGAATTGGATTTTATACTACTGGGATTTTTAGCCTGTGGGTTGGAAACAAAACTTGGATCCTTATGCTGTTTAGTGCGGATCTCCCTAATCCCTTTGTAACACTAGAAAATAGTAATAAAAACAAATTTCATACCTGGTTCTAAACCATATTTTAATCACAGAACTGGTTCCACAATGGAATTTGGGTCCCCAGACAAAAAAGTTTAGAAACACTGGTGTACTGGTTTGCGTCTCCACAGCCAGCAACAGTTTAGATTCATAGTGGTGCGCGTTTTTCAAAACAGGAAAACTTTATTAACAGTGCAGCAAAAACATCTTTACAAAATGTGAACCACAGTATGTATAAGAATGTTTCTTTTTCCTATTTATTTTGCTTATAACTTATGAAACATTTTGGCATGGAGATTAATGACTGCTGCAGCAAGGTAAAACTGTGACAATTTGTGCAAATATATTTTGGTGCAGGGCTTTGCAAGAATGACTTCAGAGATTGGGCGAGAGAAAAGTCAGGACTGGGGCTCCACAAGCCTTGGGGGTGTGTTTAAAGTGGAATGGATAAGAAAAGAAAGCCTACCTTTTCAGCAGGCTCATCACTTGCTTAACCCATGGAATGATAATAAAAAAGTTCAAATCAGCCGTGACGGGCAGGTATGTTTGGCAAAGACCTCTGAGAACATGTTTTATAATTCGCAAGTAACGTAGGGATGGAAGAGCATGCTAGTGTTTTGCAAGTGTGGTCTCTAACAATTCTCATATTTTGGAAAAAGTATTAATGTTGCCTTATATATGGGACATGGTCTATACATACAAAAATCCAAATCTGGAATTACACCAGGGGGCATATTTATTATACTGTGTAATAAACGGCGAGAAAATTCACCACACATCGCCAGGCTTCGCTGTGTAAAAATGGCGTAAAAACGGCGTAATTGTTTTACGCGTTTTTTCTTCCACCGGAACTTATGGAAAATAACTGCGTAATATCCGGCGTTCAGATGGCGATCTTTTCCACTTATTTTACACAGCTTATTTTACTCCGTTTTTTCGGCGAATTAGTTTTACACAGCATAATAAATACGCCCCCAGGTGTGCAGTAAAGGTGTGTACTCATTGGAATGTTTTGCAGTGTTTAGATTCTTATACCAGTGTATTTAGTCTTATAATATACCTGTTATGAGGTAATGTGGGCCCTGGCCAGAAGCCTCACCATCACAGTGGACATGACGTCTACAGCCCCAGCTGTACTCAGCTAGTAGCACCTAGTGTGCACCATTTAATTTACTCAATATTATGAGCATTAATTGCACTACACAGTCTTTTTATTTCTTTTATAAATAACCAGATTTAAGGTAATGAATCTGTTTTATCTGCTGTAGTACATTTTAATCTCTGTAGTGTGCCTAAAAGCAGTTCATATTTGAGCATTCTGTTGACTATTATGTTATTTACGTTTGTTTTACTGCAGTTGCATACATTTCCCTGTGTTAATAATATTTTTTGATATTTTAAGGAACTTGAGACACTTGTTGGAGAACAGTTGCTTCTGTTGTGGGACAGAGTTCCTTTGACAAGCAAAAGTATTCCTTAGTCATAGTGACCCTGTTAATACTGGCTGCTGCAGAATTTTGTAAGTATTTGGCACTTGGAAACAGAAATAGTTAGCTATGAAATCATTACTTTTCTTTTGAAGGGAATATAGAACTTCCTAAGTATGTCATTGTGATTGTAGAAGTAGTTTTAACTTTAAACTAAAGCAGCATAAGCAATGAGGAGAATAAGCCCCAATTTGCTTTATGTTCTTAGTAATGGATCAGTTTCTGCTTAATCACCAAAGGTAGAAACAAAAAAAGAGCCTTGCAAAGAACTACACATTCAGGACTCAACACCAAGCCTAGTGAAATGTTTGTATAAGCAGATAAAATATATATCACAGAGCACTCCAGCGTGCTCAAAATGTTCTCTAAGGGGCATATTTATTATGCCGTGTAAAAAACAGCAAGAAAATTCGCCACACATCGCCAGGTTTCGCGGTGTAAAAACGGCGCAACATTGGCGTAATTTTTTTACGTGTTTTTTTCTTCCACCAGAACTTATGGAAAACAACGGCGTAATATCCGGCGTTCAGCCGGCAATCTTTTCCATTTATTTTACACAGCTTTTTATTCCATTTTTTTCGGCGAATTAGTTTTACACAGCATAGTAAATACGCCCCTTAGTGTGCCAAGTCATCCTAGAACCCACCTAGTCTAGCAGGTACTCACAGGGCCGGATTTCAAATTTATGCTTCCCAAGGCCAGCCTGTGATCCCATTCTTCCCCATGCGGAGATGCATGTGTGTGAGAGAACTGCTAAACTGCTCCACGCCTCAACCTGTGCATCGCTCTACAAGATAAACAGGAGCCGCCCTGGGGACAGGAGGTTTAAAGCAGCCACAGTAGCCAGTAGAACTCCCTAGTGGGCATGGCGCCCCTAAAACTCTGCGACCCTAGACAGGGGCCTTTGTGGCCTTCCCACAAATCTGGGCCTGGATACTCAGTGACTTACAGTATACACCAGGAAACACTGATCCTCACTAAAAAGTCTCTTAAAGCTCATTCAGGGTGCTGTTTTTTAATCCAATCAACACAGTACATCCCACATCTAGACTTTTGAAGAAGGATGCAATTTTGGAGTATGTGATCATGTAAAAGTGTATTATCTTAGGTCTGGCAGAAGACATGACTGAAGTCTTTTTATGCCAGCTGCACTGCAATGATTTGTGCAATCACATTGCATTAACTGTTCTGCCTGACCATAGTAAAGAAGGGTATAATAATAAAGGAGACAGCTTCCATAAAGGAATTGTCCTTCCACCCTCCTGCATTGGACGGTGCCCATATTTTATAGCTATGATCAGTATAATGGGGCATGGGGAGTAGATTATCTTAAAATTACTTTTAGTGTAATATATACAGATATATTATAAGATAATGGCAGTTTGTCATCTTTTTTCAGTTTTTAAGTATATCTTTTTTGTTCTGTCTAGTCTTTAGGGATGACCTGGTATTTTAACAAAAAGGTACAGGGGAGGCTTTCAGACCTATAAGAAAATGAAGTGAAACTCAGTACAGCAGTAATTTTAAAGTGGTTTCCTTGTGTGGTGTTATGAGTTAATCCTGTATTATGTTGTGTCCATTGTACAATTCTAAAGTAACTGTAGTGAAAGAGAGAATATTTAACTGTCTAAGTTGATGCATTGGTCCTACACAGAGGACATTTGATGATGTCTTGATAAAGGTCCTCTGTGTAGGACCGAAACATTGACTAACACCATTAAACCTCTGCACATAATTTAAGCCCCATGAGTGGGAGTATATATAATATGTGCCAACTATATTTATACCTTACTCCATACAAATATGTCCTTATTTAAAAATGTATTCCAATTTCAAGTACAAAAAGGAACAGGTTGTTGTCCATGCCACATTCTAAGCACAACGAGCAGTCACAAATTAGTGCATCACATAGTTTTTGGTATGCACAAATATAAGGGTTCCTTTACACTGTACCACAATACTGTGGTAACATAACATAAAAAGATTAAAACATGGCCTTTTTGACAGCTTTTCCCCCTAAAAGGGATACCAATATTATTTTGACATATGCTCTCAGACTTCACCTGGACCCAATATAATAGTTATGGCACTTGTTTTGTTCCAAAGAAGCACTGTAGGATGTTAAGTTGTTGTGCACTACCATAGAGAAATGAGGCCATCAAACATGACATCTTGTGCTTCTTAGTAACTGGGGCCTAGGAGAAGAGTGTTTTGAACATAAAATTGCCTTCCCCTTGATATTGGGTCCAGAGAATGGAATAGCAGTCATTAATATTTTTCAAAATAGTAAAGTAATAATAGTAATAGTAAACTTTAAATGTCCTTTGTGTGCTGCAAAATATGGATGTGCAGTCCTGTAAATGAATATCCCGACACTCATTGAAAATAGCAGATTTACAGCATTCATTCTTTACATCAAACATTTACTGAATAAATAACACATTTGTTTCTTCATAACAGATTTTTGGTCATCGGAAGTGAGGAGGATTATCAATGCACAAAACATCTATGGATTAAACACTTCAAGATTGATTGTTTTAATTTGTCTGTAATAAATACACTTTTAAAAATTCAAGTTAAAAGCTCTGTATTAGATTTTATGCACTTAAAAACAGATGACGCAAGCACAGTGATATGCATATATTCACAACTTTTATTATCTCACAGTCTGTGTTAAATTAATAATTTATTTGGTAACATTTCCATTTTTGTCTCCCTGTAAATTAGGGAACGGGAAGGCGGGACACTTAAATGAAGGCAATAGCTTAGAGAAAGCTCCTGGAGTTTACTTTACTGTCTTAGGGCTCTGGCACATGGGAAGATTAGTCGCCCGCGACAAATCTCCCTTGTCACGGGTGACTAATCTCCCCGAACTACCATCCCACCGGCGAAAATGTAAGTCGCCGGTGGGATGGCACACGCTGCGCAAGCGATTTCTGCAAATCGCCGAAAAATGCCTCGTGAGGCAGCGTGTGCCATCCCACCGGCGACTTACATTTTCGCCGGTGGGATGGCAATTCGGGGAGATTAGTCGCCCGCGAACAGGGAGATTTGTCGCGGGCGACTAATCTCCCCGTGTGCCAGATCCCTTACTTGGGAGATTAACTGACCCTGAACGAGATTGTATTAATTTAGTGAATGGTATAGATCAGACCTTTTGAACTTAATCTAAATTAGCCAATCAGATGTTTGCTCTCAGCAGACTATTAAATGATAACCTGCTGATTGATTGCTGTGGGTCACTAGAAATGTCTCATACTTATATTACCCAAGCATACTTGTAGGTTCGGCACTAGGGGGGCAGTTTGGTAACCTATTTTTGTATGATTGGTATGTCACCCTTAATCTTGGTGGAAATTTGGTTTCCAATAAGAAAATGCAGTTAATTAGTGCAGTGTCATTTAAAAATTTTAAAAACATTTTTTACATGCAGTTTATGTGTTCTAAAGTTAAACATGGCTCTCCCTCCAGAGTTTCATGATGATTTTAAAAATCTGTTCTGTTTGGGAGTTATGAGTCAACACAGATATTTAAAAGCAAGGGCGACCTGAAAGAATGCTTTAGGTTTTCAAATGCCGTTTTCTGTAATATTATGTGATTGTTTTTACTGTGAAAACTCATCTCTGGATATAAGGCTGTAATTTAATTGTGCTAGTAAATGGCAGTTTCAGAAAGAAACACTGTGAGATTGCGATATTGCCCTATGACTATCATAGTCACACTAGTGCCTGTCATGGTGCATAAATATTGTAGCATATAGCAACCCCATCCTGCCATTTTAGTGTCCCTGCTGTGAACATAGGCTTTAGTAATACCTGCAAATTGCTGTTATTTTGGGCTGCTGCATCAATCCCACACAGCTATTGCTGTTGAGCAACCCCTTAATCCAGAGATAAGCAACCTATTGCACTTAAGCCATCACATCATTTGGTATTCCGGCAGTTGTATTTCTGCAGAAAATGGGGTGTCAAAGGTTTCCAGTCACTGCCTTTATCCTACTTTATAGTACAAACAGCAAACAATGGTGCACTGGTCGTTTGATGTCTAGTTTATTGTATTCTGTGTCATTCTCTTACAATGGTTTTTCCAGGGACAATTACCTAGATGTAAGTGTTAAAATAATGCAAAGGGCAATATTCTAATATTATTGTGCCACCCCCCCCCCCCAAAAAAAAGTTATGTTCTTCAATGTAGCATTTAAAGTGCAGTATGTTTGCCTGAGTCTGGGTTATCACTGAAATGGCAGAATGGTATATGGACAGGATACTGTATAGAAACATAAGTCATAAAGCCTAATTGCAATGGAAACCTCAGCCTATAATGTGCTATCTGTTTGCTGGTATCAACGATCTATTTACAAGATATCATTTTAAGTATCAGGTTTGGTGAGACATGGAACAGAATGCTTTAAAGAATATAAAGGCCAATAGGAAAGTTGCTTGGTCTACCTCCATCTACAAGATTAAAATTTCATTTTTATGTACACTTGCCCTTTAACATAAATCCTTTCATTTGAAACCCTTTTAAGGCTTTAGCAGTAAACTGTGAGTAAAGCATTTTCCTTCCTGGCATGCAGAACTGGGACTGGTTCAAAACCACGGGCCTGCAGCTGTTGTGAATGCCATACCCCATAGCATCTGTTTGGCCACAGAAGCTGGCAATTTCATTTCACAACAGCTGGACAAATGCAGATTTGCCTTCTCCGGTATGAAGGATAGAAGTATAAAATGTATTTGTTCTTTTAAAGGACACCCCTTAATGATTATGTGTATGGGATAAGAACGCTAAATGGTTCTCTATAGTTCTAAAAAAAATTCTCATGTACTGCAAACCTGTTAAATCCACCAATCTAATAGCTAGCTTTGTGTGGGCACTTTGACTGCCAGTTACTGTTTGCCCCTGTTGGAACAGGTGAGCTGGGATTGACCAGAAAGACAGAAGGGTTTATGTATATGGGAATTTAAGCTCTGTGCTTATTGCAGAGTTTTTCTGTAGGCTGCACTGTATTTCAAACAGAAGGTGTTTATTGCAAAATGAATTAAGGAAATGGTCTGTTTAAATGCACTGGATTAAGATTGTTGTGTTATTTATCACCGTTCTTCTGTTGTTGACAGTTACATGAATATTAATCTATGGTTTTCATTTATCTGCAATGTTAACAGACATATATAAAATAAACTCAAAAGAATAAAGAGCGTACTTGTTTTTACTCCGCCTACAGAGTGTTGCTATGGGATTTTCTAAACACTTAGGTTGAACCCTGTCCCCAAACTCCCCAAGCTCTTACCAAAAAAAAAAATGGGTGACCACCACGGGAAATTAGTCTTGAAACCCCACATGGGCCATCTCCCATACTCATTGACTGTGTTGACTGCAACAATGTAAAAGCTGCACTGTAACATTCTAAAAATGAAGGGCAATGGCACATGGGCAGTTGTGGAGAAAAAAATCTCTTCCATAGGTAAGTATGTAAATTGCCACAAGTGTGTAATTGCCCAAAAATGTTCACTTCCACAATGATATGGCCGTTATATCCATTGCAGCAAGTCGGACACATTCAGGTGCCAAGAGTTTTTAGTTTTAAAAGTGGTGTAAAATTCTTAAATTGTACCCTGAATAAGCACATACCCTATACTAAACATATTAATCAATTATATACCAATATATTAATTATAGTATATTAACATGATTATTTTTCCAGGTCTTGGTCAATGTGTTTAATGACAGAGTATTGCTTCTCACTGATGGCTCATTTACTCTGTTGTTAGAGGGTGACTAAAATGGGTTTTTGTGTTATATGTCCCTAAATCATTGCAGGCTGCCCAAATCCTGCATCAATTGGCAAATACATTTTTTCTAACATGGTACAGGGTATTAGCTGTGTTCTGGCCAGTACACAATTCACTTGAGAAATCTCCATCTCTCACAGTCCATGAATCACAGCATACAATATTATGAACATCAACACCGTCTTTGATATGGCTGTTACAGGAGTTGAAGCTCCATGCTGTTATGAAAATCACAATAATTAACCTTCTTGTAGCTGACGTGAGAATGGGGAAATGTAACTGAAATAATTACTGTAATTGGGAATGACTGTAGAATCAGTTTGGGTGGCAGAATGATAGATCAATGAAATGCGCAACAATACTGAAATTGCAGGATACTGTATCCTGTGCCGCCAAGACTGTTTAATCATGCTGGTAAACTGGCAAGAACCTTTGTTCTCACATACAGTCTAAATAATCTTTTTTGAAGAGGTTGCAATGATGAGCAATGGTGGCCATGGTTTCCTCTTGGCTATGAAGGGTAATTTTTGAAAGTTCTAAAGCTTTTCTCTTCTACAGTAAAATGATTTCTAACATTTTCATTGCATGCTGTGATGCTACACCAGTTGATATGTTTGTATAAATGATACAGAGCGGCTGCCAAAGTGCCCTGCAGGGTTAATCATAGCAGCCTCTGTTATATATATCTATAAAGAGCTTTACATACTAATCTACAGGTGGTAATGGGGGGGAGGGGGGGGATTTGGGGGAGTTTTAGTTTAAAACTGTGACGCATGAAATGTATACTGAAGGCCCTGAGATAAATAGTGGATTCTGGGTTATTTGTGTTGACATTTATTATTGCATTTTGCAGATCCAGCCCCCCCCCCCCCTCCGAGATACATTTCACCAGTGGAAGTGGCTTAACAGGAATAATGAAATATTCTAGCTTATGTAATGCTACTTTCACTCATCACATTCCTTATGATAACAAAATGCAATAATGTGAAGATCACTGTGGGAATATCTGCCTCTTTATTTGTATTTATCAGTGTAACCAAATATGTTTGCTATATATACAAGTATGGGACCTGGGGTTTCCTGGATATGGGGTATTTCTGTTATTTGGGCCTCCACACCTTAAGTCTATGAAAAAATCATTTAAATATTAATAAAACCTAAAAGGAGTGTTTTGCCTCCAATAATGATTATGTATAACTTGGGATCAAGTTCAAGGTACTGTTTTATTATTACAGAAAAAGAAAATAATTTTTCTGTCTCTTTAACTGAATGTAACGGTATTTTGTAATTTTTTTATATTTTTCTATTGTAATGCCCCCTGTTTATTCTATTGAAGGGGAACTCCACGCAAACACAACCTGAGCTTTTTGAAGCAAAATCTCAATCAAGTTTGCCTATACATTAATTAAAAAAATATGCAGCCATTTCATGATTCTTAATGTAATAATATGGTTTGGAACAGTTACCTAAGCCTGGCCCCCTACTCATGTGATGTCAGTCAGGAAAGGAATATCACAGTGCAATGCATTGTGGGTTACATAGTTCCTGCATGCTGTCTGTAAGCTGTGGAGAAGTTGTTACAATTTGTAACAACAGTGTTTTAGTCCCTCCTCCTCTGCCACAATTTCAAATGATGCAAAAGGAGAGGAACTGTTTTGCTGCTGGATTTCAGCATATAAAAATCAAATGTATTTATACCTTTTGAGGGAACAGATTACAGTGGTGGATATATTAGGGGTTTCTGTGTTGTGTGGGGCTCTTTAACAAATTTTTAGTTTAGAAGCTGGAGTACCCCTTTAATGTAATGTTGTGCTGTACAGCGCTGTGTGGACAAGTGACTCTAGAAATAAAATATATACAAACATATTCAACAGAGAAAATGTATGGCCAGGATGGGTTCATTCAGTGAGCAGCACTTTGACTCAGTGGGAAGTCACAGATTACAATGAAACCACAAACCATTGGGAGAGTACTGGAGGTTCATGTAGTATAGAGATAATTCTGTGTATGCAGGACTATATTTTCTCAGACTCCTATGTAATGCTAGTCATGTCATAGCTAACTTTATTTAACTGTTTACCTGCTGTAATTGTATGGCAGCAGCTGTCATGGACCTGATGTCAATGCTGTAAGTATTAAATGCCCAGGTTAGTCTCTGAGCTGTGCAGCACTGTGTGTTGGCAATGTGTGGCAAGATCAGAGAACCTCGGCACACAAGGGGTTAATTATTTACTGTTCATTTTACTAATCTGTTTTTGCACAAAGCAATGCTAAAAAGGATAAAAATGTAATCCAGCCATAAGCTCCAGTTACATGGCCAGGGTTCAGGAATTGCTTGTGCAAATGAGTGTGTGTAAGAGACATGTATTAGTCTGAGCAATATCATGCAGTATTATCACCCTGTACATGTAGAACCATAATTAGTAGGGACCTAGATTAAACCATAATAAGAAGGAATGAGAAAAATAAGATCTGGTAATTATTTTATCTAAAGTTTGCTTAGCCTTTATTGCTTTACCTGCTGCAATATTCTTGCCCTATGAGCTTAGTAACTTAAATAAGAGAGTGCTGAAGGGCAGTTAACTCCTTGTGCTTGCAAGCTTTATCTTGCTATTCTGTCAGCTGGGGGAAAGCTCTGTATCTGCACATCGTGACTGCCGCCTGGGCAGGGATGTCTCTTTCCCAGCTACAGCTGTTTATTCCCATGTTGTGGCTGCTCACACCATTTGCTGTCAGTGACCTCTCTGCCCTGCTGAGCTATAAAGTCATTCATTTTCTGCTTAACCTAAATAGGTTGGCAGCTTTTTAAAGGAACAGTAACACCAAAAAATGAAAGTGTTTTAAAGTAATTGAAATATAACTTACTGTTGCCCTGCAATAGTAAAACTCGGGTGTTTGCTTCAGGAACCCTGCTATAGTTTATATAAATACGCTGCTGTGTAGCCATGGAGACAGACATTCAAGCTGGAAAAAAGGGAGAAAAGGCACAGGTTACATAGCAGATAACAGATAAGACACCATTGTATTCTACAGGGTTTATCTGTTAGCTGCTATGTAACCTGTGCCTTTTCTTCTTTTGAATGGCTGCCCCCATGGCTACACACCAGGGTTTATATAAACTCTAGTAATGTTTCTGAAGCAAACACACAATTTTTACCAGTGCAGGGCAGCATTACATTATAGTTTAATTTCTTTAAAATATATACATTTTTTGGTGTTACTGTTCCTTTAACATGGAACATTTCAGGGCTTTGAAAAATGGCAGACTTTGAATAAAACGGTGCCAGTTGAAACAACAGCAAATTCATATGTTTGCTTACAGTGAGTGGAAAAGTAATACTAACTAGTTACACACATATAAGCCTGAGGCACAGATAATGTTGTTTTAGAAAAACAAAGAGTAACAGTAGATGAGGATGAAAAATAATGTGCGTCCATCAAGTTCAACCTTTCCTTGTCGAAGTGAAATCTGCTTGACTGCTGCTGAAGAAAGCAAAACACCCCATCTAAAGCCTCCTTATTTTGCCCCAGAGGTGGGAAAAAGCCTTCCTGACTCTAAGGGGCAATTGGATCAGTCCCTGGATCAACCCTGTAATAAGCAGTAATTTAAATGTCATTTTCTAAAAAGATAACCAATCAAACGCTTCGGGGGAGACTTCACAGCTCTTACCTTAACCCCTTATTGCGCCTAAAGATGAGACCTCCATTTTTCCAGCCTGAGTGGGTGCTATTGTATCTGCTGGAAGGAACTACTGATGAATAAAGCAAAAAATAATTCATTGTATTGTCCCCTTTTATATCAATTCAGCAACACCATTATGTCACTAACCAAGGAACTTACTGCTCACTCTGTTGCTATGTACTCTATATGCTGTTTTTGATACTAATTAAAGGGGAACTTAGCCCAAACACAACTCAAGCCTTTTGTAAAGTAAACATAATTTTAATCAACTTTGCAATATATATCAATTAAAAATGATGCAGCCTTTTCATGATTTTTAATGTAATAATATGGTTTGGAACAGTTACCTAAGCCCTGCCCCCTGTTCTCCTGCTGATCTGACTGACTTCTTTGGGACTGTCCTTGGGCTGCCTTCAGCCTGCATCCTCCAAATCCCACAATTCCCTGCTCACTTGATGTCAAGAAAAAAAGGAACATCGCAATGCAATGCATTTTGGGTAATGTAGTTCCTGCATGCTGCCTGTAACCTGTGTAGAAGTTTGTATTGTATTGTCATAATTACTTCATCCCTTGTGCTACTGAGGAGTCAGCAACTGTTTTCAGACACATAACTGAGACTCATTCCTATTACCCTTCATGTCTTCAACTGAAAGAGTGCAAGAGTTCCCAGAGTAAAGCCTGGCTGAACCCCCTTTGGACCTGAACTCTGTCTTATGATCTTTGCCTGCCTATGGGATTCACTCTAAAAACATTCTCTTAATAGGACTTAGACCTGTCAATGAACAAAACTGCACAATGTATTTGCTAAAAGTGTTGACTTATTTACTGCTTCATCCAGGCTATGTAGTGAAACATTTAATGCACAGTGTATTCTAAATGTGCCTGACAGTGTTCCCTTTGCAGCAGAAAAAAAATGACATTCTGTAACTGACAAGCTTTGCGGGCTTAAGAAGTTAAATAAAATACTTTTTAGCATTTCTTAACTGATCCCACTTTATAAAGAAATGAAAATGTATTTCATTTGTATAACTGAAACACACTTTAACAAGGTACAAAGCACCATCAAATAGGGGGAATAGCTGTAAATGACAAAAATGGAAGTGTTCTATTGGTTTTAAAGGGGACCTGTCACCCTAAGAAATAATTCCAAATTATTTTCTTTCATGTTAGTTGAGCAAAATAAATTTCACTTACACTATATGAATAATATAAATCTTATTTCCTTTAGTCTTGAAATTACTTAATCACAACAAGCAGGCAGCAGCCATTTTGTGGACACTGTTATTAAGGCAAACTTTGCATCATGCCAAAATCTTGTGTATGTGCCAGAATGGGGGACCTGATGCCCATGCACTGGATACACAACTACATTGTGAGGAGGGAGGGGGAAAGTAAGAAGTACTGAATGTTAAAGGGGACCTGTCACCCTAAGAAATAATTCCAACTTCTTTTCTATTGTGTTTGTTAAGCAAAATTGACTTTATCAACTATATAAATGATATATATCTTGCTCCCTTCAGACTTGGAAACATACAGTCACAGCAAGCAGGCAGGTGCCATTTTGTGGACACTGTTATTAAGGCAAGCTTTGTATCGCCCCAAAATCTTATGTATGTGCCAGAATGGGGGGCCTAATGCCCAGGCCCATGCACTGGCTACACAATTAGATGGTGAGAAGGGAGGGAGAATGTGAGTGCTGAACAGAAAGTTTAAGTAATTGTCTGCCCCGCCTCTATGCCTAAGGTATATGATTGACAGCTGGGATTTTTAAATGCCTTTATAATGGGTTTGAATGTATAAAAATGAATTTGGGTTTCTTGTTTAATTCGAAAAGGACTTGTGTTATACAGCTTTTTATGTCTGGGTGACAGGTCCACTTTAAAGTTATAGTTTGCCCCACCCCTCAGGCAACTGAGAGTTTCAAATGCTTTTCTAATGAGTATGGATGTGGCCATTCTATAACATACTAAAAGTTATCTTAAAGGTAAACCACCTGTCGACTAAACTTCAAAAAGCACAAATGTATGTTTTTCAATCCTTATGTTTTCCTTATGTTATCCTCTTGTTTTCAATCCTTATATATTGAAAAATCTGATTAAAAAACATGGATGCAAAAATGCATAGAAAAAAGGTAAGTGCCTCAAATAGCTTGAATAGCGCCCCCCCCCCAAATACAAAAAAACCCGAATACCACAAACTAAAAGGATTGCAAAAAGAAAATGCCTAGGACAGCTCCCATTGACTTCTACAGGACCTTGCAAGCTTTTAGATGGCTTAGTTTTACATTTGTGGTTTTGACACATAATAAATTGCGAAAGAAAAAAAATTATGATTATTAGCACAAAAAATTCATGGATGGATCTTGTGCAGGTTGTTTTAGGTGATTAAACACCGTTTTAAATTTCATGGGAAAACCTTGTGCTGCCACTAGATGGCACAATTTACCCTAGATTTATTCCTTCAGTACCAACGGCCCTAATACAGGGAAATGCTTTCTTGGCTTGTGTCTGGAAAATCATTGTACTCTGTATGTTCTTTTTTTTTTCTATCAGGCGGTACCATTGTCAGTCTATAAACTGATTTCCACCCACAGTATTTGCACTATTGAGATGTGACCTATCTCCTCCTTTCCTTCTTGTCTGCATTAGCGTTTGGGCCTCTGAACTACTGATGTAGTAAGTGCAATCATGAGCATGCTGCAATTAGAAATAATTTCAGGCTCAGTTACGTGTTGGTAAGGTATAAGCCCCTGCCAATGTACTATTTTTGCAACAGTAATTCTCTCTAGCATAGAATCGTTTATTGCAAACCATCTTTTCAAAAGTTATTCAAGGGCCTGGAATATTCTCTTTAACTGCTAGTGTTAATTACTGTATATAATATGTATAAGACTATATATAATATATGACTATATATTATATATATATAAGACTTTAGACTTTGGCTAATTCACCTTTATATTAAACTTTTAGTGTATAAAGATGGGCATATTATAAAATATATTTAGCTAATTTTTCAGTTTGGATGGATGCTCTCGTGTCTGCTGAAAGGGCCTACTGGTAAATAAAATATCAGAGTTTATTGTGTGGTTCCCTTATATTTTTTATATATGTTTATGTTTTGCACTTCTTTCCCCAAACTAAACTAAATTTGGCAATTGGTGATTGTTGCCATTATCTGATGGTTCTGCTACAGAACAAGCTTAAGAAAGCACAGCCTCTCTTCCTGCACGTCCCTTTTCCTAACCATCTCACTTCCTGTACTTCCCTTTTCCTAACCATCATACTTCCTGTACTTCCCTCTTCCTGACATCTCACTTCCTGTACTTCCCTCTTCCTGACCATCTCACTTCCTGTACTTCCCTGTTCCTGACCATCTCACTTCCTGTACTTCCCTTTTCCTAACCATCTCACTTCCTGTACTTCCCTTTTCCTAACCATCATACTTCTTGTACTTCCCTCTTCCTGACCATCTCACTTCCTGACCATCTCACTTCCTGTACTTCCCTCTTCCTGACCATCTCACTTCCTGTACTTCCCTCTTCCTGACCATCTCACTTCCTGTACTTCCCTGTTCCTGACCATCTCACTTCCTGCACTTATTTCTTCCTGGGCCACCTGCCCATAGAGGAAAGGTGCTCTACACCCATTACCTCTATTCCTTGTACAGATCCACAATGAGGGGTGGGTGTGCAGGTTTTTGTGTGTGGGGGGCAAAATCACTAGTGTAAACTAAACATAAAACCCCAAAATCCCTGTTAGAAAGAAGGAAAGTTTTAATAAAGGTTGGCAGTGCCAGACTGGGGTGCCAGGGGCCCACCAGAAAACTTTAGACTGTGGGCCCAGTCTCCAAAAAATGGGGGGAGGGGGGGGGGCAAAATGACTAGTGTAAACTAAACATAAAAAGCCTCAAAATCCCTGTTAGAAAAAAGGAAAGTTGCATGTACTCTATGGGAGTGCACAGGGCTGGCTGGGGGTGCATTAGTGATTTGCTCCAAAACACACAAGTGCAAGCAACAACTTAATGAAGAGCACCCTTAATGAAGAGCACCAATGTGCACAACGACTGTGACATTGGTTGTACAACTGCAGTTACACTTAATAAACAAGACTTCATGTGTTTTAAATTAGTGATTTATTGTATTTAACTTATACAAACTTTTTCATGGATAGAGTGTTCTAAGCCCCATAAACAGCAGGAATAATATGTGCTAATGATATGCACATTAGCTGATGTATGTCACAAACACTTAGATAGCTGTAACTGTGTCTGCACAATGGGTAAGGAAAATGCCATGGATTCTGGGAAGCCCTTGATCTATAAATAGGGTAATCCTTTTTCTAGAATACATTAGAAGATTAGGTCTCTCATTGATTACAGTTGCATCTTTTTTCTGAGTTGAAGTCAATACAGTTCCATGACATCCAGCAGGCAACAAGCATTTTGTTTGGCCACAGCTGCAAGATATAAAAAAAATATTATTTTTCTAATGTCTATAGAATTTATTCCCCACAAACCCTAACTGTTTCTTTTTGGTCACTTAAATTAGTTTAACTTAACCTAAATAACCCTAAGCCTTTATACTAATGTCTGGTAGCCACACTCAGTACTCTTCCTTACACATGTCTAAATCGGTGGGATCTCACTACCTGAAGTGCTTTTATTCATGATCCAAAGTTTCAGAAATGTTAAATTAAATTAAGCCCACCTATATTTCCTGTGCTTAATTCTTTATAATTACTGTAAGTAAGAAGTAACATAATGTTTTTGAAGTAACATTATCAAGAAGTAACATAACATAACATAGTGCCAGACTGTGGTGCCAGGGGCCCACTTTACACCTTACACTTACACTACCTTACACTTACACCTTACACACCTTACACTGTGGGACCAGTCTCCAAAAATGTATCCTTCTCTCTTCACTTCCCCGTACATATTATTATTTATTCTCCATTTATTTTCTATATTTTCATATAGAAATGAGCAATGACCATGGTTAAGGCATACAAGGAAAATGGCTGGGTGAGCAGGAGGGCCCACCTGGGCCCACAGGGACTTTTCCTGGTCTCCTGGTGGACCAGTCCGACACTGAAGGATGGTGGTAAATTTCCCATCCCCCATGATAATGTTATTTTTTACTTTCCCTGGCTATTTGGGTGGAGAAGACAAGATGATCAATGATTTGCACTTTTTAATAGAGTCTATTTACAGGCAGACCTATATTTCATATTGCGATGCTCACAATAGTAATTTTACTATAGGTAGGTAGGGGGCAAGAGAGGGGATGCTTATGTGCCACCTCCTGCCCTCACCTTACCTGCCCTGCTGTTAGAAAATTAGCCCGTATAGAGTGTGCATTAATTTTACCAGAGTGAAACTGCACTATTCATCACTGTAAGATCAGTTATCATACCCCAAAGTGTGACATTTATAAACACCCCACATTTCTACATTTTGTAATAGGTAGATCATGCCTTCTAGCAATTATGAGTATGTTTCCCCAAGTGAGATGGACATATGATGATCTGAAGAATGGCCCTGTTTGTATGTCTGGGAAGTCTTCCTAAATCTACACATCAGGGACAAGATTGCTGTAAATTAGTTTGTAATCTATTTATTTGAAACAATCACTTTGAAGCTATCTCATCTTGAATAGTTGCTGGAGAACATGGTTTGGAGAGGGCATTTCTTGCACCAACACTGGGCAGATTTGAACCTGGGCAGTAACCCATGGAAACCAATAAATCCATTGTTTTTCTGCTCTTCCTTAAGCTGGCTGAGAAAAAAATCCAATAACTAATTAATTGCTATGGCTTGCTGCTCTAGTGCAAAATTTGTCCAGCTTTGATAAATGACCCCTATACACTATGGCTGCATTGTCCATTAAATACATAGACGCAACTATTAAACACATCCTTTTATTTGTCATTGACATAACTGAGTGACAAGTAGAAGTATAGATTTCATGGGTTACATATTTTAATAGTTAATACATAGAGGGTCTCATTTCTCATCTGAGCAGAAACTATGGAAAGGCCAAAGATGCTGAGAAACCCGCCTGAAGGAGTAAAGGCAAGTGCGGATGTGACCTGTTAAGTAGGAGCCCTATGGGCATGAGTGGCTGCTTGGCTGTTGTGCTTTTTTATATTAAGTTGGACTATATATATATATTCATGCCGTGCTATCATGAACGCCTTGGTTGATAAATGTATTATGCAGCCACCCATGAGAGTAGTTTTCCATGTGCCCAGTACAATTGTGTATTGGTGCTACTGGGAAATCATTGTGTTTCTTTCTCCTCACAATTCAGGGTTTAGAAAAATAAGATAATTCCAAGCTCAGACATTAACATAGACAGCAATTCTCTATGAAATCCATTATGGTATGAGTTTAGCATGGGAAGCCATTTAAATGGCTCTGTAAGAGGAAGAGCTTTCATCTGGGCACTTTGGGTTATCCTGGCTTCAGGGTTATTTATATGGAAATGAAATTGCTGTCAGAGTGACTGAGTTCTGCAGTATCTTTATGACTTTACTACATATTGATGCTGCCATTAAGTAATAATTCCAGCTTTATTCAGTGCATTATGCAGGGATTGTATATTTATGTAAATGTCCTCTTTTTGTACGGAAGAATAAATCCCATATGACCTACCACTGGAATCATTTTCTTGTGTAGCAAAAGGTCCAGTCGCTTGATACATAATGCTTTCCTTTAAAGCGAGGGCTGTCAGGTAATGTTCTAATTTATAAGGAAAGATTAACACTTTAGAACATGACTAACTCTCAGGCGGGAAGCCTCTGTCAGCTACAGCACACAGGGGGCCAGGAGGTGGAAACTGCTGCTGCCTACTGCTCATAAATACTTGGAGTAAAAAAAGATAGTTCTACAATACTCAAGGCCTGCTCATGCAATAAACAGCACAATAGGAAGGGCATGAGACACATAGTACCCTGTATCTCCTATTGCCCTTGTGATGTTCTATCTCACCGTACATGTTTTATATGAAGCTCCATTTGCTTAACTCTGAAATTGAGACCAATGTAGCAAATGTGATCATGAGTATGAAAACCAGGAATTTGTACAAAAAAGGAGTTAAATATAGGAGGATGAAATAAAGCCGCTCTAGTGACACACAGAGCAACTAAGTAGCAGCTACTTGTCACAGTTTCTAAATGCCAGAAAATACCCTGCTATAGACAGTACTGTGAATTACCACTGCTAAAACACACATAGAGACAATTATCAGTAAATGATCAGTATTGTCTATTTTTGTAGCCATGACAAGTAGCTGCTACTAGTAGCTCCATCTGTCTATCAGGGTTGCCTGAAGCAGGGTCTTATCAATCGCTATAAGTTCTGGTTACTATCAGGGTTTTTTATCTTTGCTTTGAGATGAAAACTTTGCCACAGGAGGCACTTCTGCAGGGGTAGCACACTGGGTGACAAAATACCTGTAATCATGATATCATCTCAGTAAGACTTTTTCTTACTTGGAGGCAAATGGAGCAGACAGATTCAGATCACTGTCCAAGTGACCAGGATATCTTGGATCAGCCCTGCTTGTTTATATAAAAACAGGCTATAAATGATTTCCTAACTGATATATGTTGGACTGTGTGCCCAGTGGTCCCTAACCTATTTCGCTCCTACCCAGCACAATCTTTTTATTGAAAATTCACTCACTCAGAGGGGCCACACTTTTGCCTACACCTCCTTACTCTCAGTACTTGAATGGAGAAGTAGACAGATCCTACTGTGAAACTCAATACATCTATTCAGGGTTGGACAGGGGTATGCGAGGCCCACCGGGGCTGCTACCTCAGGCGCCCCCACACCCCCTCTGGGGCCCCGTTGCTCACCCATTGCCAGCCCCTTTTCCCCCCGCACACATCTTAGACTTACTAAGTGGGAGGGCAGTGGGGGAGGGCAGACCAAGCAGGTTTTTCCTGGTGTCCCACCAGCCCAGTCAGACCCTGGATCTATTTTTATAGCACCTTTTATATGCAGAACAATCAAGGACAGAGGTGCATGATCGTTTCCATATTGCATATTAGTAGGTACATAATATCAGGTTGCACCAGAAATGAAGACAGACGGGGATTCTCAGAGTCATGCGCCTAAGCCACTAAATGTTTGTATGTAATGCCAAGTGCATTAATCAGCTTATACCCTGACTATTATATGTATGCATCATCTTTGTTATCCAAACAGCAAAAATAACCTCTACAGTATGTACGCAGTACATACTGTACCTGTACAGCACAAAACTGTGTATTCATAATAAATCATGCATGGCATAATACAACTATAGTTATAAATTATACATACAGTGTACATCCATAAATCACAGTGAATTAGCTATAAAGTCAATGCCAGCATGTAAACAGTACAGTCATAGGAAAACATATTTTTTCAAAACACATCAGTGAATAAAGCTTCTCCAGCAGAATCCTGAATTGAAATTTTTTTTTCAACCATTTTTTTATATTTAATTTTAAAATTTCACATGGGACGAGCCATATTCTTTATTTCCAGTGTGCCACAACCAAATGACCTGTGCTCTGATAAACTTCAGTCACACTTTACTGCTGAGCTGCAAGTTAGAGCGATATCACTGCACTCCCAGCAGCCAATTAGCAGAACAATGGTAAGGTAGCAAGATAGCAGCTCCCTGACACGCTTAAAGTTGTAGATATGGGAATAGCACTGTAGGGACCTATAGGGTTAACAATCCCTATAGCTTTAAACCCTACTATTTCCTTATTTCACTGTTACTGGACAAAAGCCCATGTATCTATTTTGCTGTTTAGCATGTTCTATGTTATTGGCTCACAGGCAGACCACTCAGTTTCACACTCTAACATAGTGTTAGCAATGAGGTGGATCTTCCTCTTTGACCTGCATCTGTTGACTCAGGTGGATGTTCCACTGAGCCTGGGATCAACAAGGCCCCATAAAGCCTCATCTGTCCAAGAGAAGCCATCTAATGCTAGTGAAGTTGGGAAGCATAGACCCCATGAATGAGGATTAGAGGATTAGGATATTATTATGTTATAGCACTTTCTAGAAAAGTGAGATAGTCAGCTTTAGTTAGTGCTGCTTTTTGGCTCCAACCAGGGGAGATAGCTGGGAATTTTCTCCTTTACATGCTCTGCTGCCTTAGTGAAGGAACAGCATTACTGACAAAGCTATTAGGTATAGTCTTCTCCCTGATCCACTTCTGCTGTAGGGAAACCCGGACCGCTAAGTGTGGAAATAATAAATAAATAATTGCTTACCAACTACTCTCTACTTTGGTGCACCAGTGCTTTGCCTTTACCATCATTTGAACCTGGCATTCTTTTGATTACACCTGCTTTGTGAGTATTGATAACTCTGCCCTTGGATCATTTGTCTTGGACAATAAACCCAGTTCTGTTCTGTTTTGCTGCATAAAGAGCTTCTGGTGTAAATGTATTATTTGTTGGTTCCAGAATAAAATGTTAAATGATAGAGTGAATTATTTGCTATGTAAACAGTGTAATTTAGAAATAAAAGGTATACTATAAAAATCATGACAGTATCCCTTCAAAGAAGAGTTGTCACAGCCCCATTTCAGTTCATAGATACAATATTTGTGTATAATCCACATCCATTTGTAAGGATTACATGATTTTTAGAAGTGTATTTATCAAATTTCACCCATTGAAAATACATACACTACACCCACTGATAAATACTGAGTGAATTTTTCTGTGGTAACCTTTAATCTCACATTTTGATAAATCTGCCCCTAAATGTATATGCAGTATTTTACTCTTTATATTCAAACAACCCCTAGAGATTCTATGTTCTCTACCTACTCCCTTCCATAATTTGGCGCTTGCTGGATAACAGATCCAATACCTGTATAAATGCTAATGTGCAGAACAGCATTGTTATAAAATTCTGTAAAAAGACATCACCCAGAATGTGCTATTCATGTAAAATAACAATTTATGAATGATTTCTCTTGAACCACATCCACACTTAATAGTTTGGGGGCTGGAGGTGGACAGAGAATTACAATGGCTTTGTTAAAAATAGAATGAAGAGAACTTAGCAAGAGGCTGTATCTTTGATATGAGGAAATAAGAGGGTAAAGTAGACTAAATAGCACCTTATTAGCTTTTGGCTTTGAGTCAATAAACTGATCAATTTCTCATAGTACTGAAGATGAAATCCACTTAGTTGCAGAGCAGGGAACGTGTGTGTGCCAGGCTTAAGCTTAATATGACCACAATTTCTTTTCAGGAGTCAGTGGATGTTCATTTAAGTGCAGCAAGTGATGCTATGACTACCACTGTGTGCACAAGATTTCTTCCTTGTGCTATTTATGATCTTACACCCATGTACAAAATTGGTTAAACCATTATAGTTGCACACTCTCGTCTATTGTACAAATAGGACTGAGTGGAAATAAGGAATTGCACAGTTGCATTTCCAGGGTTTACACAAGGAACATAATAGTTTGGCCAAGCCACCCACTCACGGACACAGGTCCTTGTGCTCTATGGGGTGTAAGATACTGTGGTTTTTGGTGTTTAGACAATTGGAAAGTTATGGATGCTACATGCTGAACAACCTGTACACTAGAGCAACCTTATTACATAATCATTTTAATGTACATAACTTGACAAGTGTCCTGTCTTTTACCGAAACAAAACCAAAGTAATTTAGTAATAGGAAAGATAACAGAAATATTTGCACATATAATGGACAAAAGCAATCTAACAACTGCCAGATGGAAAAAAGCATGAGAGGAAATCAGCAAGGAAAAAACTGGAAAAACAAATGAAACACAAGCATATAAAGAAAAGGTATCTTGAAGAAGATTATTACTGGCACATTGTAGGCTGCCACTGAGACACCATCTTGAATAGAAACCGTCTAAAAAAGACAACTGAGATGGCACAAAAAAGGAAAGGACTTCAGGACTTGAACTTGTACAGGATTAGAAGGGAGGCACTGGACATGATGGAAACATTTAAATATATGAAGGAAACCCATCAGGAGATGCCTTTGAGATGCACGGGAGGTTAGTGGTTTGGACTCTTATATCCACTGTGCTTGAGACCTGGGGTTTCTCAGTAAGGTTTGTTAGGTGGTGTACCATCCCCCACTTGGGATAAAAGGCCGAGCATCCCACCCTACACCATTACCAGATTTATCTCTGGCAGAAATAAAAAACTGTAAAACTGTCATATAGGGCATTTCTGATTTTTTGAGTGTAATAAATGTTTGGATAAAAGTTCCTATACTTATGAAGAAGATATTATTTCATTATGCCAAATTTTACATAAATATAACCCTGACACATCAATATAAAAACAACACAGCGGATGACATGTAATAGTACACTTTTTCCATATTAAGACAAGGTAATATGTACCAAACATGTATAGTATGTAATAAGGCCACACATACTTTTATCTCCATTGCACAAACATTTTTGGGCCTCACACATGTTGGCATTTGAAATCTAAACAATAACAGTGCTATTCTGAACTCCTTGGAACCATGGTGTAACAATGCTGTGGTCTGGAAATGACATTGGGTTTCTTTTTTGAACACTTTCACTAAACTGAGTAACGTTTCCATTTTATGTAGGAGGTTTAGCTTTTTTTCTTGACTTTACCTTAGCAATGTTATTGTCAAGAGGCAGGTTAGAACCTTGCCTCAGGTGACTCTTAACACCTACGGTATCTTTAACAACCAAATGTACACATTTGTTTTACAGGAAACTTGGCTCCCTGACCTAGTTGTGAGGCACTCTATGACCCTTGAGTTTAAAAAAGGTAAGTGGTAGAGGATAAGTATTTAAAATTGACATTCACACTGAAAATGTATGATAAACGCTAAAAATAACAAATCAGAGGATGTTCTTAACATAAAATAATTGGCAGACGGAAGTGATGTCCCAGAAATGATTTATAGGGCCCCAAGGATTTAGTCAGATACACAATACATGCACAGATTTTATCCTTAGCTGACCAAAATTTTTGAACCTGTCCAATAGACTAAACGACTAATTGTTAGGCACAAAAATTATTGGGGCAATAACTTGGAGCCCACACATGGTCTGAAAATTGTATAAAACAACCTTTCATACAATTATATAAGTGCAAGTATGGCCAGCTTAAGAATCCCTAGATAAAAATGAATATTATTTTGACTCTATTGACTTTTAGAGGAGGGTTTCTGTATACAACTATCTTATGCTTTATGTTTACTGCTTTTTCAGTAATTTTTTCCATATTGCTTTCTTGCCCAACACAGTTGTTCCACTTTTTGTTGCATTAGTGTGTGGCATAAATCATCCATAAACTTGCTGACCGCTGTACTTCTAGCCACATTTACAATAACCTTGGCTAGCGCTGGGTTTTAGATGAGAACCAAGCTTGTTTATGTCACGTCTGAGTGTCTGAATAAAAGGAAAATCTGAGCACGCCTTGAGTAAAACATTTCCTGCCATAAGGCAGTGAGTTGATAAGTACCTCTGAAGGCTTGATGGGCACAGCCACCATAGCTGTTGCTGTAACACTGTGCTCCATAGTGTTATGATAGAAATTCATTAACCGGAGAAGCTAAAAAACGCCCTACCACTGTTTCATTTATTTTCTTTCTAATGCTGTCCTTTATTCATTCTCTTAAAAAGGAGAAAAGAGAGCAGCATCTGTCACAACAATATAAGTCTTGTATATGTTTAGGGCAAGTTTTTCAGTAGTGAATTGAGATGCACTCCAGTTGCCCACACATATCCTTTCTTTAGATGGAATATGAATCGCTCTTTCCGTGCAGCAGAGCTGCCACTTTCTCCTCCTCCCAATCTGTCCCTGAAGATACATATGAATGTTCCGGATAAGAATACAGAATCTCTCACATCTCGCACAGACCAACTGTGATTTTATGTAATTGCTCTTAAATAAGTCCCTATTCACAAATATTTTTCCAAAGCTTATTTTATAAATGCCTCAATAGAATGTAGCCTATACAGAGATTTGTTTTGTCTTTGTCAGGTTTAAAAAGAAAAAATACAAATCTTAAACTGACAAAGATGAAATAATACTTTTTTTTTTATATTATACTGGCATACATCATGCTATATCTGGCTATAAGTACCCTCAGAAAGAACTACCTTACTGCACACACTTCTTAATCCCCCAGCAAATACACATAATATTTTATTACTAGCCTTTTATTCAGTGATGTAACTATGGGGGGGGGGGGCAGGAAGTGGGGTCTGCTCACTCTGTATATCTAAGAAATCCCCCCTTCCTAACCTCTTAGTTTCTTGGGGAAGCCTGGTCTACAAAAACAATTAATTGTTTAAAAAATTGTAATTCATATATATTGGAAAGTTACCTAATATATATTATTTTTATAAAATGTTATTCTTGCGTTTAAGAGGCAGCATTTTGGCACAGAAACAGAGAATACAGGGTTTTTTTCCCCTTGTGAATTGTGACAAAGTGTCACCTTGGCCTGAGAGTTCTGTGCCAACTGAATCACATTAATACCAGCATTCCATGGTTCCTGTCTGTGAATAATCTGTTTTATATAGCTCTATCTAGGGGTAGGGACCCGGAATGAATATTACATAGGCTATGAAAAGTCAGTCACGGTAATTTGTTCATACAATTCTAAATCTTTCTATAGATTAGGTGTGTATGCTGTATCTGCTGCTCTTGTTTAATGACTTGAGGGCTCTGGCACACGGGGAGATTAGTCGCCCGTGACAAATCTCCTGTGTCTCGGGTGACTAATCTCCCCGAAATGCTATCCCACCAGCGAAAATGTAAATCGCTGGTGGGATGGCAAACGCGGCGGCGCGATTTCAGTGAAATCGCGCAAGTTTCCTCTCGAGGCAACTATGCCATCCCACCGGCGATTTACATTTTCGCCGGTGGGATGGCAATTCGGGGAGATTAGTCGCCAGCGAACAGGGAGATTTGTTGCTGGCGACTAATCTCCCCGTGTGCCAGAGCCCTAATGTCAAAAGACAAGACATTTAGGGGCCATTTCTTCCCGAAGCGGGGGAATGGGCCTTGAGAGTTTTTTTTTTCCGAAGGTTGGAGCTGCAGAGTGATTGAGCCCGATTTTGGAGATGGAGCTTGCCATTGAGCCCTATGGGACTTTTTCCTTGCCCCAGTGGAGCCTTGGAGCCTGCCATTGAGCCAGTGCCGAGGCAGACCTTGTGAAGAGCCGCCTTTTTGCTGAGCCTTGCCAGAGCCTTGAGCCAGAGCTGCAGAGTGCCATTGAGCCCTATGGGAGACTTTCCTTGGGCCGGGTTGGAGCTGCAGAGTGCCATTGAGCCTATGGGAGACTTTTCCTTGGGCCAGGTTGGAGCTGCAGAGTGCCATTGAGCCCTATGGGAGACTTTCCTTGGGCCAGGTTGGAGCTGCAGAGTGCCATTGAGCCCTATGGGAGACTTTCCTTGGGCCAGGTTGGAGCTGCAGAGTGCCATTGAGCCCTATGGGAGACTTTCCTTGGCCCAGGTTGGAGCTGCAGAGTGCCATTGAGTCCTATGGGAGGCTTCCAAAATCATACCAAGTCTGAAAGTTTCGCCCGCCGCTTACGAGCGCTCAATACGAAAAAGTTGCGACAAGATACGAGTGAATCGTAATGGCTACGAAAAACTCGCGTTTTTTCGCGCAAATCGTATTGGTAACGAAAAAGTCGCAACAATTTCCGAAAAGTCGTAAAGGCGCCGAAAAAAATCGCAAAAAATACGAAAAAGTCGCAAAATGTTTTTTTTCAATCGGTATTTTTCCAAGTCGGATTCGAATTCGTGTCTTAGTAAATCAGCCCCTTAGGGTGTTATTTATCAATGTTTGTTAATGATTACACTTTTTTTTTGCTAAAAATCATGAATTTGAATTATGGTTACAAAAAAAAACAAAAAACAAAAACATTTTTTCAAAAGTAAAAAAAAAAACCTAGAATGTAAAACTTTGGCATCTGAAGCCGTGTAATGTGATGTTGAACTCAATGGGAGCTTTCCTAAGCCAAATTGTAACTGTTTATTCAGTTCGAGGATATGTTATGGTTTTAGTCAATAATGTATTTTAATTCAGATTTTTTAATAATAAGCTAACATTCGTATTTTTGAAAATTTTGAGCTTCTTAGAAGAAAATATGAAAAATTTACAAATACAAATTTTCATAAATAGGCCTCTTAAAGGGGTGGTTCACCTTTAAATTAACTTTCAGTAAATTATAGAATGCCCTATTCCTAGCAACTTTGCAATTGGTCTTTATTATTTATTTTAGTTTTAAAATATTTGCCTTCCTCTTCTACATCTATTCAGCTATCAAATAGGGGTCGCCGACCCCGGCAGTCAAAAACTATTGCTTTGTGAGGCTACAATTTTTGTTATTATTGTTACTTTTTATTTCCTATATTTCTGTTCAGTCCCTCTGCTATTCATGTTCCAGTCTCTTTTGCAACCCGCTGCCTGGTTACTAAGGTAAAGGAGACCCTGGCAACCAGATAGATGCGTCTTTGTCATATTAAAAGTTAATTTAAAGGTGAACAACCTCTTTAATGTTGTAGGGGAGCTAGTATTTGGGTAGTCTGTGGCAAAACATTAGTAAAAAGTTAGCATGTGGTATATGTACAGAAACAAAGTATTACTGGTTAGAAAAACATTCAGTCAGATAAGTAATAATAAATTATACTTCACATACTGTTTCTTTTCTAAGGTTATGGGACATCTGCAGTGGGCAATGCAGAAACCCTGGGTTAAGATTAAGATCACAAGCAAAACTGCGCAAAGTTACCTCTGCATGAGCTGGGGGGGCCATTTATGAGCATTCTGATTTTAGTGGTTCTAGAGTTTTTTTCATACCCAGAATAAACTTGTTTTCACTAAAACCACCAAAGTCTAGTCATTTGTTAAATCTCAGAAACAGGGGTGGGCCGCTTTTGCTTTGGCGCGCATGCGCCGTTCGGGGGGGGGGGATGGAGAGAGGTGCAGGGGGGCGGCACAATCCGAATGGTCATTGCCTCCACCGCTAACGACAAGCGGCGGGGGCAATGACAGAGGAGGTGGACTAGGGGTAGGCAGGAGAGGCTCCTGTCTGACGCCCCCTAATCGTTGCGCCTAGGCAGCTGCCTCTTCTGCCTACCCCTAGTTCCGGCCCTGCTCAAAAATATGATTAGGCAAATTGGTAAATCTGCCCTGTAGTCCCAGAATAAATATAGAATGAGCCTAAGCAGGCCCGGATTTGTGGCAAGGCCCAGGCCTAGGGTGGCATAAATTTTGCTGCACCTCACATATGGAGCAATGGGCACAGTAAACTTTAGTGTATCCTGTCCCCCGAGCTACAAGTATGTGAGCACAATTTCAGTTGCCTGCTGCCCTAGGCCTGGGCCTCTCCACAAATCCGTGCCTGCACACATGTGTGTGATCATGAGGCGGGAAAGGGGAGGAGAAAGTGGTGGCTTATGGGTGCCCGAAAACGAAATCTAGCGCTGTGCCTAAGGTTTGTTATAGGTGTCCCTTCTTTGGGGGTACTAGAAGAGGGCCCTTGTACTATCTCTGGGGTCAAACAAAAGTCTAAGGGAATATGGAGCTGCCTGTATTATTATGGTGTGTAGGTCGATTTAACCTTACATTAGATTACGCTAATGATGGCTGCTTACACCCAAATGCGCATGGAAAACAGGAAGTTTTAATCGCTATGTTTCCCCATGAGAAGATCATGGCCATAGAATATGCATTGCCTTATAGTGCTGGTTCACCTTTAACTTTTAGTATTCTATTGAATGGCTAATTCTAAGCAAATTTCCAACTAGAGTTTTTGAATTATTTGCTTTTTTCTTCTGACTCTCTCCACTTTCAAATGGGGTCACTGACCGCAACATCTAAATAAAAAAATTCACTATAAAGCTACAGCTATACTGCTATTGCTACTTTTTATTAAAATCTTTATATTAAAGCTCTCTCCTAAATCGATGCTTGGTTTCCAGGGTAATGTGGACCCTAGCAACCAGATAGCGGCCTAAATTCCAAACAGGAGAACTGCTGAATATAAGCCTAATAATTCAACAACCACAAATAATAAAAAATGGAAACCAATTGTAAATTGTCTCAGAATATCACTCTCTACATCATGCTAAAAGTTAAATCCCCAAAGATTTTTTCAAACAGGTTTTTCTTTGAGAGGATTATTACACCTGACTAATTCATTGACATGAAGATTTGGAAATATAAAAAAAGGATTATGGGACAAATAAGTTAAGAAGTGATTACCTATGGGAAAAAGGTTAAAATATTAAACAGATTTATAATAATCTACAACATAAATATACAGTTACAGTAGATGAACATTACCAGCAAAAGATGAATGAGAGGATTTAATACTCTGCTAGAAACATAGGAGACACAGTAAAATAATCCATGCGACAAGGTTAAATATGAAACAGAAGAGTCAGGCACATAAAGCAAAGGCACAATGCTAAAAAAATATAAATGGAGAAGCAGAGTGTGGCAAAATCTGCCCCCCCCCCCCATTCCTCACATTCAGTCCTTTGCACAAACACATACTAACCTCTAGCTGATCCAGAGTAAGGCTCCATCTGTAGATTTGATTGGATGCAGAAGTAAAAATGAATTTTAGTAGCCTTTTATTTAGGCTCTTTTTCAATTTACCCCCTAGTACAGGTATTGGACCCCTTATCTGGAAAGCCATTATCTGAATTACATCTCCCAGAGACTCAACTGTAATCAAATAATTCACATTTTTAAAAATGGTTTCCTTTTTTTTCTTTGTAATAATAAAACTGTACCTTGTATTTAATCCTAAGACTTAATGTATCCTTATTGGAGCCAAAACTATCCTATTGGGCTTAATTAAATAAATAATTGAAATAATTTTTTTAGTAGACTTAAGGTAGGAGATCAGAATTACGGAAAACTCCCAGCATTCCGGATAACGGGTCCCATACCTGTACAATTGCTTCTGGGAGAGAATTCCAAGTTCACAGTTCTTGCTGTCAAAACAATTTTCAAGGTTTAAAACAAAATCTTCTTTGTTTATAACAAAATTTCTTCTGTTGTTTATGCCAGAAGAAACTGGGTCCCCTTTATATTTATTCAGAATAATCATATACCCCCTTAAGTGATCGGTCATACTCTTTTTATACCCTATAGTAGCTTAAAGGAACAGTAACATAAAAAAATTAGAGTGTTTTAAAGTAATTAAAATATAATGTGCTGTTGCTCTGCAAAAAACTGGTGTTTTTGCTACAGAAAAGCTACTATATAAATAAGCTGCTGTGCAGCCATGGGGGCAGCCATTCAAGATGGAAAAAAGGGGAAAAGGCACAGGTTACATAGCAGATAACTAGTAGATAAGCCCCATATAATGGGGGTTTATCTGTTATCTGCAAAGTAACCTGTGCCTTTTCTCCTTTGAATGGCTGCCCCCATGGCTACACAGCAGCTTATTTATATAAACTATAGTAGTCTTTCTGAGGCAAACACACCAGTTGTAGCAATGCAGGGCAACAGTACATTATATTGTCATTACTTTTATACACTTTAATTTTTTGGTGTTACTGTTCCTTTAACTGTCTCTGTTTCATCCATGTCATTTTTGTGTAGGGCAGACCATAATCCCTCTGCATATTATAGGGCCTAAATAGTACAGGTATGGGATGCCTTATCTGAAAACCCATTATCCAGAAAGTTCCAAATTACAGAAAGGCCATCTCCCATAGACTCCATTATAAGCAAATAATTCTAATTTTTAAAAGTGATTTCCTTTTTCTCTGTAATAATAAAACACTACCTTGTACTTGATCCCGACTAAGATATAATTAATCCTTATTGGAGGCAAAACAAGCCTATTGGGTTTATTCAATATGATTTTTAGCAGACTTACAGTATGTTATGGAGATCCAAGTTATGTAAAGATCCCTTATCCAGAAAACCCCAGGCATCAAGCATTCTGGATAACAGGTCCCATACCTGTACTTTGTAAAGAGGAAGTAAAATTGCACTGACCTCTCATAAACATACATTTCTTTTAATACAGGTATCGGACCCCTTATCCGGAAACCCGTTATCCAGAAAGCTCCGAATTACGGAATGCCCGTCTCCCATAGACTCCATTTTAATCAAATAATTCAGAATTTTAAAACTGATTTCCTTTTTCTATGTAGAAATAAAACAGTACCTTGTAATTGATTCCAACTAAGATATAATTAATCCTTATTGGATGCAAAACAATCCTACTGGGTTTAATTAATGTTTTATTGATTTTTTAGTAGACTTAAGGTATTGAGATCCAAATTACGGAAAGACCCCTTATCCGGAATACCCTTGGTCCCGAGCATTCTGGATAATGGGTCCTATACCTGTACTACATAATATCTTGGTGGCCATCATTCTGATGTGTGCATGAATTAAATTAGGAATTAATTAGGAATAATTAAAGCAAACATCTGACTTGTTGTTTCCTAGCTCTAAGCAAAATGTTGGCATGTTATTACATTACCCCCTTGTTCAGGGTTACGTGCAAACATGGAGAATGTTTACCCTATACCAGTAACCCTCTGTAGCCCATCAGATGTTTGCTTTCATTCTAGTAAAGGTACTAAAGCAAACACGACAATTCTAATTGGTTGCTGCAGGTTATAACAGGGCAAATGCTGGCTACGATTCCACATAAACCCCATAGGGTCTTCATTAAGCCACACATTTATCTCAGAAAGTGGTTGTTATGTGTTGGGAACATGATTGCCTCTGCATGGGAGAAGCCTACTGAAGCAGCATGGGACCGACTAAGCGATAAAAATAGGTGCTGTCACCTACAAAACCCCCAGTACCGGTTTTGACATACAAGATTGTTTTTAAGGGACGACTTCTGATCTGAATTTATAAACTACAAAAATATGTCTCAGGCTGTATCAGAAAAAGCCATGAAATGAAATGCTTGAAATGATAAAAAGTTACATTATTTTCCCTTTCAGTATGTTATTTTAAATCTTCCTCCAAACATATTGTTGCTTTGCCTTGGAGCAATTATATGATACAAGTGAAAGCCCTACTTTCCGGTACATTCCGTCACTGGAGACCAGATTTTCTCTTACTGTCACTGCATTTACGCTTTAGGCTGTCTTTCATTAGCTTAATTGGCCAAAGCTTCCAACATAATGCATCCTGTTGTTTACAGTCTGACTTTCCAATATTATTTCCCTCATTCTCTCTGTCTTAGTATGATGATGTGTTGTTTGTTAAAATGCTTTTATCACAAAACAGACTTAAAGCAAAATATACCCTCCTTATACCCTTCTTTCCAGTTTAGCCGTGAAGTTCCACCTGTGTGCAAAATGAGCTCTGATCTCAAAGTTTAGTGATGAATAGAAAACTCCCGATGGGCCCAGGTGTCAGTGCGCCCTTCTGCTTCTGCTTCTGGCCTACTTCATATTAATTCTCTATTTCTGAATGGGAACAAAGAGGAGAAATAGATGGATGAATAGATGCTAGCATGTAAATTAAAGAGACTAGGGAATAAAGAGGTTGGATGAGGAAAGGAGGAAAAATAGAGAGTGGACCAATGGTCTAAGGTTTTCTTGTGGGCCCCTGAGGTCCCAGTCTGAAACTGATCATATCTATACCTGTATATCTCTATCTATCTATCTATCTATCTATCTATCTATCTATCTATATCTATCTATCATCTATCTATTATCATCTATCTATCTATCATCTATCTATCTATCTATCTATCTATCATCTATCTATCATCTATCTATCTATCTATCTATCTATCTATCTATCTATCTATCTATCTATCTTTCATCTATCTATTATCTATCTATCTATCTATCTATCATCTATCTATCTATCTATCTATCTATCTATCTGTCTGTCTGTCTGTCTGTCTGTCTGTCTATCTATCTATCTATCTATCTATTTATCTGTCTATCTATCTATCTATCTATCTATCTATCTATCTATCTATCTATCTATCTATCATCTACATATGCTGTACATCTATCTATCTCTATGTCCCATATGTAATAAAAGGCACTAAGTTAATGTTCCTGGGCAAGCTTAGTGTTTTTTTTAATTATATAACCCCCTATCTCTCTCTCTCTCTCTCTCTATATATATATATATATGCAGGTCATTATGACTTTTAATATCCTCATATTTTTCAACAGGGGGTACTTTATTATTATACTGGTGATGCACCAAATCCAGGATTCGGTAAAGATTTGGTCTTTTTCAACAGGATTTAAATTCGGCGCACAGCTAATTATCCCTTCCATAGCCTAATTTCATTATGCAAATTAAATTTTGGATTCGGTTTTGTATTCGGCTGATTCTTTCACACAGGATTCAGGGTTTGACCAATTATAACTGATGACATCACTAAGCACCTTTTATAAGGATATAATTTACTGGATATTAATGGCTCTTGTGTTTTATATGTATATTATATTACATATAGGGTATATATCTAAGAATAGGGGAATGTGATGGGTTCATATTTCTACACAAACAAAAGTTTAATTTGCCTGAATGTTATTACATTAGAGCTCTGGCAGCATTTACCACTCTGCAACTTATAGTTAGTGAACCATTTGGCTGTCTTCAGCAATTGGAAAGAAGATTTCTTTCTGAGGTTGATTTGTTGCTATTAATATTTGTATAACATATATATATATATATATTTTCCCTTATTCATCTTCCAGCCTACTGTTCAAACCAACACAAGGGTGTTAATTACAAAATAATATTGGATAACTGTAGAAAATAAGACATGAATATCTTGTTCAGGAAATAAACACATCATTCTAATCTGTTTAAAAAGAAAGGAAGGGGCTAATTCAATAATTCAATATGGCTTGCAGGACAAGCATACAGTGAAATCATTGTGAAAGCCCTGGTAAATTATTTAAGATATTTGCCAGAACAGAAAGTTCAATAGTTACCATAAAGGCGCAAGGCACATAGCAAATAGGGGGTGCAGTCAACTGCAAATGAGCCTGGGGCATATTAAAACAAGATGCAGCTATAGCATAAAAGAAGAATAATATTAAAAAAATATTATCATGCAAAGAAGTCAATCAGTTAATGAATTCATTAAATTGTATTGTGAAAGGTAGTCATTCTTTGATGGCAGTTTCCCATTAACTACCAAAACCATTGCATAAGAAATTGTTTCTCTGTTATACAAAGTGAATTCTACAACCCTAAAGAACCCTGTATGACTGCCCCCACTGTTTCAAATAAGTTTATTATATCGAAGCAGAAGCCAGAGAACTTTCTGATCTTTCTGATCTTTATTCTCTTGTTTAACTATACTGCCCAGCTAGCTGCTGGATCCTCTTTGAAATGGAAATTGGTGAAATATTAGTGCTACTTCTTTACTTGCATTTTTCCGTACAGCGCCCCCATATATAAAAAGCCTATATGAATGTATAGTTCATCTGGCCAGTCTAACACATGTTTGGAATATCTCTATATTCTTACAAAACATACACTTCCAGCTGATTTAAGAAGAGGGCATGGAACTATAGAATTATGATGATGAATAGCTGATAAGGGCCTTATACGAGTATGGGACCTGTTATCCAGACTGTTTAGGACCTGGGGTTTTCAGGATAAGGAATCTTTCCGTAATTTGGATCTCCATACCTTAAGGGGCACATTTACTAACCCACGAACGGGCCGAATGCGTCCGATTGCGTTTTTTTCGTAATGATCGGTATTTTGCGTTTTTTTCGGAAATTATCGCGACTTTTTTTTGGAAATTATCGCGAAAAAACGCGAGTTTTTCGTAGCCATTCCGAAAGTTGCGCAAAATCTGCCGATTTTTTCGTAGCGTTAAAACTTAAAAGGCGCGACGTTTCGCGCAAGTTTTAACTCTACGAAAAAATCGCGACTTTTCGCACAAGTTTTAACGCTACGAAAAAATCGGCAGATTTTGCGCAACTTTCGGAATGGCTACGAAAAACTCGCGTTTTTTCGCGCAAGTCGTAATGGCTACGAAAACCTCACGTTTTTTCGCGCAAATCGTATTGGTAACGAAAAAGTCGCAATAATTTCCGAAAAGTCGTAAAGACACCGAAAAAATCGCAAAAAATACGAAAAAGTCGCAAAATGTTCGTTTTCCAATCGGAATTTTTCCAATTCGGATTCGAATTCATGTCTTAGTAAATCAGCCCCTAAGTCTACTAAAAAATCATTTAAATATTAAATAAACCTAACAGGATTGTTTTGCCTCTAATTAGGATATATAGGGGCCGATTCACTAAAGCGCGATAAAATTTATTGCACGCTTTTTTGCGTTAAAAAAGACACGAAAATTAGCGCGTGATTCACCATAGTATTCACCATAGTATTATGCGTGCGTTAAGTCGCCATTTTCGCATGCAGTATTTTTGGCCAGAGTGGAGCAGAAAGTGGACGTATTTATGGGCAGCAAGCCCTAAGTTTTTATTTTTTTCAATAAACAATTTTAATAATTTTATTGTAAAAATAAAAGTTGTTTTATTTTTGTACTTTTGAACTGAGTAATGTCTAATTATTTATCCTTCCTTGATATGGTATTCTATACTTTCATGTAGTTTCTCCTACACTCTTACATTTATCAGCATCAATATGCTATATGGGTTAAATGTTTGCAAATATTCTGCCAACAATTTAGTCTTTAGCCCATTTTGCTGAATAGTAAAACTTGCGTTAATTAGTACATAGCGTATTTTCTGGCGAGTGTGATAACTGCCAATCCAATGTTTTGTTGCCAGAATAATTGCAATATTATATTTGTCCCCGTTTAATAAAGTGCCCATAACATATTTGCCATTTATTCTGTGTCTAAAATCTCCCACTTAATTTAAGCCACTTTAGCAAACAGACCCCTAAGTATTTGGCTAAATATTCTTAAATGCCCCCCCCCCCAACCTATTTTATTATCTCTAGCACTTCTTTTTTTTTCTTAATTATATTTTTATTGTTTTTTTGGGGTTTTTTTGTGCTCTCCCAGGGCAAAATGTCGCCAGTTTTATGCTGCCGATTGTCGCGTGCGTAATGTCGCGACAATTAGCGCTTTCGATAAATAGCGTGCATGCGAAAAATACCGCGCCCGCTATTTATCGTGACAAAACTATCGCATGCAGTACCGCGCGTAAAATAGTGCGAGTGTGCTAATAGTGAATCGTGCGATAAGTCGCGAAAATTTAGAAGCGATAACATTTTTAACGCACGCTATAAATAGAGCACGTTAAAACGCACTTTAGTGAATCGGCCCCATTATGTCTTAGTTGGGATGATGTGCAAGGTACTATTGTATTATTACAGAGAAAAAGGAAATAATTTAATTGTTTTAAAAATGAGAGTTTCTTGATTATAATGGAGTCTATGAAAGATGGCCTTCCCATAAATTCAGAGATTTCTGGATAACAGGTTTCCACATAAAGCATCCCATATCTGCAACAGGGTAAGCTGATTCAGGCGTCCGTGTTCTACTTTGGGACAAGTAAGTAAGTAAGTAAGAAGGGTACTTAATTATTAGTTACCCGTACCTCCTAAAATATAATAACAAAAGTGATGGATTAGGGGAAACCAAAGATCCCCTGAGCAGATCAGTTGGTTTTTTCTCTGTGACATCTCTGTATTTGATGATGTTCCTTACAAAGGTGTTGAATAAAGCTCACTATGAGATAAACACCACACGGAGACTGCTGCAGAGCTTATGCCTTTATCCCCCTGGTGCTACGTGTTCAGCTAGTGACAATGACAAATATGTTGGATTTCATTTCTATTTGTGATGCAGGATCAGAGTTGTTGCCACTTCTATTAGCCATCTGTGTGTGCAGCTACCACGGCTTGATTGACATGTCCCCCAGGCAAAGCCTCTGGCTCTACCTGTCCAACAAAATATATCACAGGATAATACAAATTCATGTCATCTGTACTGAACTAGCCTATGTATTCCGACGGTTACCCTGTATGCCACGCACAGCACTTAACTATATACAAATTACTTTGACTATACAATGTAATGCCTGCTCTCCCTAAGGGGAAGTCTTTCCCACATAAAGAGAATTTTTTTCTCTTTCAGTAAAGCTGTTATTCTGAAGGATTCCTACTGATTACCCTACTCTAAAAACCTTCTGCTATTATTGCCAGTTTGTTCTCTGTGTGTGTTACATAAGTGCATTAGGGCATGTAAGCACATAATACCATAGGAACTAGTTGGTTGCCAGGGAAACATTTGTACCTGCAGATGTTGCCGCTCCCACATGTTGGAAACAGGAAAAATAAATAAACGAGGCGGGTGTTTTATTTTCTCATTAAATAAGAAATAAGAAATATTTGGGAAGGGGGGTGCCTTTTGATGTAGAATCGATTGTATATGATTTTTTAAAAGCTGTTCCTGTTCAAATGTGTGAGCCTTGCCAGGGGAAAGTGTGGTTAAATAGAATAGAAATGATCTGCTTTAAATTCAGTTGCTCTGCTAAGTATTCCCCCTGCGTTAGGGAAAACCCTGCGCTCCCCAGGAGAGCACTTCTCTTTCTGACAAGCCTGAGTAGATTATTCTTTCAGCTTCAGTAATTCACAGACTGTCTGCCTTGCACAGGGTATTTCCAAAAGCTCAGGATATATATATATATATATATATATATACATATACATGTACACACTGCTGCTGACAGAGGGTGTTTCTAAATCATTCTCCCAGTGAATGTCAGCTCTAAGCGCTAAGAAATAATTCAATGCTGGGGTTCCTGACCCACAGGGGTTAGATGTGTTGTACACGATACTCAGAGAAATCATTCTATATATTATATTAAATAGAACTGATTTAAGGTACAGTGCGTTTTAGGGTGAAAAGGAAATCCAAGTCGCTGCAGTGCCTTGAGAGCTACGAACTTAATTGTGCATTTTTATTGCTACTGCAATGGGCTGTTATCTTTCCTCTGCTAACTCGAAGGTGCAAGTCTCATGTAGATAATAACTACATTTGTACACTGGTTTATGGTTATAAAAAAAAGGACTACCTAACTGCACATGCAAAACCTACACACTGGTAACAAAATACCCTCCAGCATGACATAAAATAGTGCCCAGTGGGTGCCATGTAAGCCTCCTTTAGCACTAACAGTGCCAAAAATGTATATTAAACAAGTCGGACCTTTCCTAATAGCCCATCTGCTGCTCCATCTGGGCTTGTGTAAGTAGGGGGCCTTGGCGAGATTCCAGAAGCAGCGTTTTAGTAATGCAGAGGAATTTATGTGGTACCTAAGCATCACATTGACAGAGCTGAGAGATTCCATGAAATAGGGTCTGCATCCATTATCCAGAAAGCTCAGAATTAGGGGAAAACCATCTCCTATAGACGCCATTTTAAACAAATAATTCATATTTTTAAAAATAATTCCCTTTTTCTCTGTACTAATAATAAAACAGTACCTTGTACTCAATAGTAACTAAGCTGCATGAATCCATATTAGTGGCAAAACAATCCTATTGGCTTTTTTTTAATGTTTAAATGATTTTTTGGTAGACTTAAGCTATGGTGATCCAAATTATGGAAAGACCCCCTATCCAGAAAACCACAGGTGTCGAGCATTCTGGATAACAGGTCCACACCTGTAAACTTTTTGTAAAGCTTGTTTTGCCATAAATTCATGCCTGAACCCTTTCAGTAGTCTCATTGTTCATTGTTTTTTAACATCAAACCTTCTGGAGGAAAGGATTTATAGGCGGAGTAGGATTTTCTCATTTGCTTGAGTCAACTAAAAAACCTAAATTACGCAACTCACATACACAGCAAAATATAAAAAAATGTTTTTTTACTTCTTTTTACTTTACTTTTTCTACTTCATTTGCAGAAGGATCATAAATTGACTGGCATGGTGCATCAGATGACATTTTGTCACCTGCCTTATTCACAAACCAATTGATATCCATAGTACATGTATACAGTATTTGTCTGGATTGGGGGCCGCCATAAATGTACCAATAATCATGCAAAACTTGGCTATGTACGGTTAGTCTATTCTTAACCTCTCTCTTAGACTCATCTCACCATTCCTTTACTGGTTCCCAATTTCCACTCAAATTCTAATACTAACACATTTAAGACCCTTATTAATGATTTATTAGAGTATAGTCTTATCCCTCCTGCTATTAAAGTATCATTTTTGTTCACATTGAAGAAACACAGAAATTGCTCACTAACTGGAGTGACTGTACTGCAAAGTAGGCAGTTATGCCTCTGTAATTCAATTACAAAAAATAACAGTATAAAACAGAAGAGAAAATTTAATTTCTCATTTCTTTCTTCTTTTTACCTTTCTACCACACTATTACTAATGAGATGCTGGTAGCTGCCTTCAGCGCTGTGCTTTACTATAGGAACTCATACTGATGTGACATTCCATAGGGACCAAACCACATACATTTACAATATACATGTACAGTGTTATTTAACAATTGGATATGTTCAGCTTTACTTTTCTCCATTTTTTAAACTTTAGAAAACCTATACCAGACATGTTGGTATGGGTCACGAAGGTCATCAGTTTGCTGACATGTAACATTAAAAGCCAAAATTCCTGGAGTAGTTAGGCGTTGATTCTGATTTGTTGTTAGCTGCCAATAGCTGCCTCACAAACAAACACAAGTTAGCAGGACGGTATGTTCTATTATGCCAAATGTGAAGAAAAGATCTGGCTTTTCTACATGGGTCAGAAAATATATGATTTATGCAAACTCCTAGAGAAAGTATGATATATGTCTAGTATATATACTGTATATATTTAAATTTGAACTGGCTTAGTGATGTGCAGGTTGACTGGCTGCATCCTGTGGGATCCAATGCTTATCCTTAGATCAGACAGGTTAGGGGTGAAATTTGCTCATCCATTGCAGCTTTGAGTTGGGTGCGGGTCAGACTGGGCAAGTACGCTCTTTCTCTGCTTCCACAGTTTCCCTGTCTTGGAACCTAAGGTTTGTGCAGAAGTAGCATACAGGGTGGAAATACCTGGGAATGGGTTGGGTGCGGGTTAAGGTTTTGTCAGGGTTGGGTTCGAGTTGAGTTTTTCCTGTCTGGCTTAACCCTCTTATGAACTTTTACATATACAGTATATGCTATAATGTTCCTACTTTTGCTATTTATATGGTATAAAATAAAAAGTATAGTTATTAAAAAAATATGCATGTATTAAAGAAGTAAAAATCCATGCCCTCAAATCGCTACGTTCGTTCTCTTCATCTTGGATTTCAGTGAGAAGCCACAAAAGTTTACATTACATTACATTGCAGGGCCAAAGCTGGGGATGGCTTTCTAAATGAAAAGACCCATTTTTGATAATATTAAACCCATTGCAAGTCCCATATGATGCAGTTGTACATCTTTTCATCCCATATATTCCAACATTTCAATGTAATGCATGTTTTAATATGCACAAACATTCTGAGTGACAAATTCACTAGTATATGGTAGGCATGTCTTTTTGTTTGACACATCACTGAACAATCTGGTCCTAGCAGTGTGTGTTCCCAGATGCACAGAACAGAACATTGCTCTCATGCTCTCATCAACATTTCTGCTTGAGCCCTAGTGTGGGCCTTGCAATGAGCTCATTTAGTACATTGTCTGCAGGAGCCGTGCTGGTGTACAGTCTGTTCCCCTGCTAAACTTCCAGCTATTTCTGTAGCTGCAGCTCCTTTAAAGCACATTTTTCTTTCTTCTTTATGAAAAGAAATTACAGCAGAGAAAAAGGTAAATCGATTAAAAAAATATTTATAGCGTTTTAATGGTTTGGCACAGTTAGGGACTTCTAGTTATTTATAACAAATCAAGTCAGTGCAACTCAAACATTTTGCCTACTTTAATGCCAAATGCCCAGTGTTTGCTAACATGTTTTCCCGGCTGACTCTCTAGGGGAAATGAGTAACCACAATTCGGAAGTGATTAATCCTAGATTACTTAGATGCATAGTGACTGAGAATGAGCAAAACTTCTTCACCTGATTCACTGCACTGTTTGCGGCTTTGTCAGTGGCAAACACTTTCACTAGTTCGTGCTATAATTTTACCAAGTTTAAAATTTAGTGGTGAGCACAATGTCCCCTTTTTTTTGTTATAGTTTATACAGGAGCAGTGGCCAGCTCCATGTTGTAGACCCCACCCTTTCCAGCTGCAGTCAGATGATCCCAGTGGAGCCAATAAAAGTGCAACCATTTGGGGGTTTTAACCTTAAAAGCAAGAAAGTTGCAGGTAAAACTTAGTCCCTTTGCTAAATGTATATTGAAGCAGTAGAATTCTTAATGAATCACATAAGTCAGTGTAGGACTGGCCAGGCCAGGGATGACTTTGCTGTAGTTGGCTGTAGTTGGCCAAGTATATTGCAATATATGGACAAACAATCCCTGTTTTTCTTAAAGGAGAAGGCATTGCTTGGTAGCTTAATGCACAGAATGTCTTAATGTCAATTATATATTGATAATGGGTGAGTGCAGAGGACCTATGTCTATATCCAATAAATTTTGGTGAAATTTTGTAAATTGCAGTACACCCAGGACAATAAGGGTGGAATGTAATAAAAATCAGCAATGGGAAACAAATTAGCCTTTGCACAAATTTAATATAGCTTTGAGAATGAGGAAACTAGTTAGCAACCACTTCTAACAGTGGAAGAAAGTTTGCGACCGTTATAGTTTGCTACAGTGCAAATTTTCTTTTTTATTTGTGAATTTTTTTTCCTGTTTACAACTTTTATTACATTCCTCTGTAATCCTCATGCTTTCCTCGTAGGATCATCAGGCTACTTACTAACTACCCTGATCCTAACTCCCACTTCAGAAGTAAGCTCTTACAAATCTATCATTGCACTGGGCCTACTGTACCTCCACCCAGGCTCCAACCTTTATTCACCATCCTATATAGCTGGAACCCAAAGAGAGACCGAGCAAATGTTGGCTTCCCCTTGTAAAGACTAGCACAATAGCATATCCTGACCAGGGGTGGGACAGGGCCCTAAGCAACCCTGTTGGCCACTTTGCCCCTACATCCCCCCCATGCATCATGTACAATGAGGTCATGCATGCGGGGGTGGGGGGTTGTGCTGCGCAATGACAAGCAGCAGGGGCAAGGGAGCATGGACTAGGGGAAGGCAGGAGAGGTACCTGCCTGGTGCCCCCCCATCATTGCGCCCTGACAGGCAACTCTTTCTGCCTACCCATAGTTCCAGTCCTGCTCCTGCCATTTATTGAACTACCAGGAGAATAATTTAACATGATTTTTACAGCTTAGTCCCCAACAGATAATTTTTGAGAATAAAACTCCCAACAACAAAAACTGCACAAAAAAATACACTCTGCATCCAATAAACCTCTAGTGATACTATGTTTTGTCCATAGAGAGCTAATGAGGTACAAGGAATAAAGATATCTGACACATTCATCAGGCATCATATAAATACTGTTAATGATAGTTACACTGCCTTTTCATTTAAGCAGTTCACTTTAACCATTGCAGATATAGCAGGTGGCGCTCATTTATGCCACCTATGCAAAAATATGTATAAATATGCAACAGATGGATTTTATTAGCACAACTGCTATGAACAGGTTTTTCCTCTAAAATTATGCACCATTTACAACATTCTAAATTGGAAAAATGCATAAATAAATGTCTTAATACACCATAGCTGTACTCATATTGCAGCCTTTCAATCCAAATTATATACAGCTTTAAAGATGTCAATTAGAACCTACTGTAACTTGAAAACAAATCATGGCAAACTGTAGCCATCTTTTAAAACAAACAAACAAACAAAAATTAGTACAAACCCTATAAAAAAACGGTTATGATTGCTACAAGCAACACTTGTTAGAATAGATCAATTATTTTACTGATATCTAATGTTCATCATTAGTAAATGCAACTTTATAGTCTAAATACAATATTTCTGTTACTTCAAACTGCATTTCATATTTTTCTGTACATATATATAATTTGATGAAGTATTCCTTTGTTTAAGTGTCCATGGGGGCCCTAGTTATATAGAATGCTGGTAAATGACCAGTGGAATCTTTTTTAGGTTCCTCTAGAGCCCCACAGTTTTAAATGTGCCCCCTATGCCATAGATTTTTATCTAGCCAGTTCTTGACAGCAACTCACCTGATCTATAGTAACCAAAAAAGTGTAATATTAATAAGCATTTGGGTAATACAGTAGGAACAGTATCATTCTCAGGCCTTTTATGTTGATTTAATTAATCCAGATAATCCAACTGATTCTGCCAGTTTATTAATGCCAATTTAATGCCAATATATTCCCTTTGCAAGGGGTAGGGTTGCATAAAAATTACCCACAACAGTATCCCCTGATTGTGGGGTTGAATCCTGAACTAGGGGTCTAGCCTGAAGGCCAATTAAGGTGGCTTCTGTGAAGAATGCCTATTTGCTCTCCTAATTACAATTATGGGGACTAAACGTCAATTCAAGGTTTATATCATTTAAGCTTTGGTGGCCTCATTCGTGTACTACAGCACTCATAACTTTACTAAGCAAGAGGGTATGCACCAAATAGTTCAAAGCTTAATAAACAAGCACATTTTTATGAAATATTCATGTGAGCAGACAAACCATTGTGAAATGAGTTAAAGGGGACCAGTAGTTAGAACATTTATGGGGGAATCAAAGTCATGATTTTCATACTGTACAGGTATGGGACCTGTTATCCAGAATGCTCGGGACCTGGGGATTTCCAGATAAGGAATCTTTCCGTAATTTGGATCTCCATAACTTAAGTCTACTAAAAAATAATTTAAATATGAAATAAACCCAATAGGACTGTTCTGCCTCCAATACAGATTATTATATCTTAGTTGGGATCAAGTACAGGGTAGTGTTTTATTATTACAGGGAAAAAGGAAATAATTAGAATTATTTGCTTATAATGGACTCTATGGGAGATGGCCTTTCTGTAATTTGGAACTTTCTGTATAATGGGTTTCCAGATAAGGGATCCCATACCAGTATAATCAGTATCTAATAAGCAGGTTGGTTTTGCAGCTTGTATGCTGCAAGATTGTGCAAACTATGTAGTCATTTGAAAACACTGGGCAAATTTGCACCTGGACCTGGACAGTAACCCATAGCAACTTTCCGGTGATAAGTTTGTCTCAGCCTGCTGTAGGTAGAACAGTTAAAGCAAACATCTGATTGGTTGCCATGGGTTACTGCCGAGGGGCAAATTTGCCCAGTGTTTATAAATGATCCCGTCATGTAGGCAGCTACAAGTCCCAGTGACATGCCATTGCTTTTTGAAGCTAGACTTTCTCCACGTAGCATTACCTTACTACCTACATTAATTAAGGGGACTAACCATGCTATTAGCAGGCATTGGCCGCATTCAGTCCAACTGAAGTCCCTGTGCCAGAGGCAGCACTTGAAATCAGTGTTTAAATTAACCACTTTGCTGTTTACATTCTGAAAGCTACAGCAATTTATCTTTTTTAGAAGAAAAGCTCCCAGGGATTTGACAGTAGGAGGGTGGGTACCTCGTTATGTGTTACTGGATCTAATGGCTACTCATTAGCCCACCTTCCATGTCTCATTTACAGAGAAAGCTCACACATCATTTTCAGGTTGTAAGATTTCCATATTATGACCCAGGCTGTCATTCATTTATAAATGGTTGATAGAATTGATAAAGTACATCTTAATGTCCGTGGAAAGGGAAATATTCTTGTCTCAAAATATTTTTTTCAGTAGAAGACTGAAAACACTACAAACTCCAATGTCCTAATTTTACATGATCTTGACAAAGAGTAGAGGCTGAATGCCCCAAATCTCAGGTAGGATGGTTAAGGTAGCTGGGATAATCTGTGGGGTTTCCCTTATTAAAGTGGAATAGGTTTTGGTTAAGCTGTCAATACTTTAATAAGCTTTAGAGGCTCATATTAAGATACAATAATAACTCAAGGAGCTTACTGTGAGAACAGCGAACTTACAGCAACCACACTTGCAGCGCAAAATCTTACATGTTGTTCACTTTCTGAAACTAAAGGAACCAGTTATCTGGAAACCAACAGGTTCACTGTTTGCACAGTAAGCTCCTTGGGTTACTATTGTCTCTTAATATGGGGGCTAAATGCTTGAGCGCTAGGAAGGGTGCAAGAAACTTAGTGATCTTTATAGGTCATCTAGCAAGCACTAGTGCCCTGGTAAAAGCTGAACTCTGCTGCATTTGATGAACAGAACTCAGCATCAGGAGGCACAGGCTAGCCCTATCCTTACCTCCTGCCATAGAGCAAGCAGTAAAGACAACGCCTTATGGCAGCCTGTGCCTTTTGCTACTCCTTAATGTGTGCATCTGAACATCTATGTGCCTAGCAAAGGCATTACATTATTTAAGGGGCTAGCCTCAGGTCTCTGCAAACTGAAAATATGTGCCTGCACTTTCTCATGGCCCATAGGAATCTGCACAAATGCAAAAAAGGACAAATGCAGCCTTTCTACACACTGCAGATCCCTCTTGGCTCCATTTTCACTCATTTTAAATGATGTTACAATTTAAGTTGCTATAATCAGAGCCAGTTCTCTCAATGGTAACGCAGTTGTCTGTATTTTGTGCAGTTACAATAACTATATTGTCATGTCTCTGTGACTTGTTCCATCACTCAATAATATTTCCACCACAAGCATGTCAAAGTCCAACTCTTCCAACTTTCAGTAAACAAGCCAACGGGTTTGCATAAAAACGCAATGTTAAAAATGTAGGGCACCCTTAAGGTTTTATATGTAGTAGAAACCAGCTAGTCTAATGGAGAGGTTTCAACTTTCTTTACCTGTTCCTGTTTTCTACAAGGTTTCAACTTTTTGACAGTCTTTAACTGTCCCTGTTTTCTATGAGGTTTTTAAAATGAATATAAATTGTGAATGCTTTACACATTGAATGAATATTGTGTTTCCTTTGGGTTTTTACCATCCCACATCAGGGCTCTTACGCAGAAGAATAGGTTCTCCTTCACCTTCATAAAGCATACTGTAACTGCCTAGACAGCAGGTAAGGACCATCTGTCAGCGTGACCCACAAGTGGCTGAATGATTTGCACAGCCCTGAACACTCTTATCACTACCTCTAAATAAAGTGCAGTATATGGGATAATATTATAATTAGAGGTTCTTTAGGTCAGATTCTGAATAGTTGTCTAAGCCACAAAAAGAGCAATGCTATTAATGCAAGATAATTGCCTGAAAAAGCTCAAGAGCAGATGTCAAGCATTTTGGCCTCATGTTTGGGCTAATATACTGTATATCATAGTAATATAGTAAATTAGGTTGAAAAAAGACACGTGTCCATCAAGTTCAACCTTAATGCCAATATATAACCTGCCTATCTGCCAGTTGATTCAGAGGAAGCCCCATCTGAAGCCTCTCTAATTTGCCTCAGAGGGGGAAAAAAATCCTTCCTGACTCCAAGATGGCAATCGGACCATACCCTGGGGCAACTTGTACTAAGAGCTATCTCCCATAACCCTGTATTCCCTCACTTGTACTGAGAGCTATCTCCCCTACCCCTGTATTCCCTCACTTGTACCGAGAGCTATCTCCCATAACCCTGTATTCCCTCACTTGTACTGAGAGCTATCTCCCATACCCCTATATTCCCTCACTTGTACTGAGAGCTATCTCCCATAACCCTGTATTCCCTCACTTGTACTGAGAGCTATCTCCCATAACCCTGTATTCCCTCACTTGTACTGAGAGCTATCTCCCCTACCCCTGTATTCCCTCACTTGTACTGAGAGCTATCTCCCCTACCCCTGTATTCCCTCACTTGTACTGAGAGCTATCTCCCCTACCCCTGTATTCCCTCACTTGTACTGAGAGCTATCTCCCATACCCCTGTATTCCCTCACTTGTACTGAGAGCTATCTCCCCTACCCCTGTATTCCCTCACTTGTACTGAGAGCTATCTCCCCTACCCCTGTATTCCCTCACTTGTACTGAGAGCTATCTCCCCTACCTCTGTATTCCCTCACTTGTACTGAGAGCTATCTCCCCTACCCCTGTATTCCCTCACTTGTACTGAGAGCTATCTCCCATAACCCTGTATTCCCTCACTTGCTAAAAATCTATCCAACCCCTTCTTGAAGCTAACTAATGTATCAGCCAGTACAACTGATTCAAGGAGAGAATTCCACAACTTCACAGCTCTCTCGAAAATTTAGACAGAACCTCTCTTCTTCTAATCGGAATAGGTGCCCTCGTGCCAGTGGGTAAAACATCCAGTATCAACATGGGTGCCACTACAGCATCAGGAAGTCCACCCCCCATGCAATTAAAGTACAGTTTTTCATCTAACGATGTAGACAATGATATTTTGAGACAAATGTGCAATTGGTTTTCATTTTTTATTTTTGTGGTTTTTCAGTAATTTAGTTTTTTGTTGAGCAGCTCTCCAGGTTGGACATTCAGCCGCCATCTGGTTGCTAGGGTCTTTTTTACCTTAGCTAACAGGTAGTGGTTTGAATGGGAGACTGAAATATGAATAGGGCCTGAATAGAAAAAAAAATAAAAATATTAATAATAAAATTGTAACCTCACATGGCAATAGTTTTTTGGCTGTTAGGGTCAGCTACCCCTATTTGAAAGCTGGAAAGATGTAGAAGAGGAAGGTAAATAATTCAAAAACTATAAAAAAATAAATAATGAAAACCAATTGAGAAGTTGCTAGGAATAGGACATTTTATGACATATCAAATATTCACTTAAGCATGTGAATATTGAGTAGAAAATACATTGGTCTGTACAATCAACCATGAAATACTGATTATGCTTCATTCTTTCTTTGCTTGCTTTGATTAAAAAGAAACAAACCCCTATATATCATAAATGGGAGTCCCTATAACGAGTGCACCTAGACTATAACATTTATCAGCAGCTCTCTGTGTCTCTGAATGTTATCTATATATAAATATGCTCCCAATAATTACCTGCACGTCCATGCTTTTTAAGAAAGAGCTCTACTTATTTATTTTATTACTGACTGCACACAGTGCCATTAAAAGTAAGCACTATATGTATTAATATGACTAAGGGGGAAATGATTTCTTGGATAGCACCTCAGTTCCTTCTGTTCTTCTGCAGATGGCTGTGCACCTGACAGCTCCTCATTATTTCCCCCAGCACCTAAGGGATATTTTGGATGATATTTTTACAGTATATGACATTTTATGTTACCTGTTAATTAAAGCCTTGATGTTCACCTACAATGCTGCTCATATTGGTCTAATACGTTGCATGCAGATAAGGCCATTTATTTCTGTGCAATGATTACAATTTAGCCACATATAAAGCAATTGCCTTTTATTTTGTGATAAATTGCAAAGTAGAGTTTTTTGGAGTTTTTTAAAAATAAATCTTGGGTTTAAGTCCTGCCCTTTGCTGTATAACATTTGGTCAGCATCCCCCTTAACCCACGCCAGGGTTACAGATGTAGGAAAATACAATTGTTACATTGCTATCACCCCAGGAAAATCTAAGATGGCTAATAAGAATTTACACTTACATTTAACATAATTGGACTTAAGGCTTTTAACCCCAGTTGCTGGCATTACTACACTGGGAAATGCATCTTTGCCATTTTAGAACTATCAAACTATCCACAAAAATACCCAAAATGTGGTAAAACACCCCTTAAAGAA